>NC_046184.1:99883791-100508791 GCF_011004875.1 Balearica regulorum gibbericeps
GCAATTTGATGCAGCTCTGGTTTGATCTGTCTGCTGAGAACTATGATACTATTTAAAAATTAAATTTTATAAAAATCTGAAGTAGATGTGACTGCCCTTCCTTCAGAGAACAAAATGGAGAAAACACATGAAATGTGCCTCTAGGTGGTAAAGAATGTTGTAATCCGAAAAACTGCATTTCTAAAAAAATATCAACATCAAATGAAATCATTTAGGTTTGATATTAATATACTTCAGGAAAAGAAGATGGAAAAAGGATGAAAAGGGGAAAAAAAACCTGAATGCCCACAACCTCCTAAACAGCAAGAGAAAAAATGGTTAACTACAAATGGTCTCTTTCTGAATACTATGGTAACAGTTGCTCCTAGCCAGAAGCAGAACAATTCAGCCACATTTGTGTGGCACTACAGCAGATGAGGTAAACCCTGGCAGAACTGACCTGGGTTTGCATCTGTCCCACAGCACAAGCACAGCAATACCCCCAGCCTCTTCAGCCTGACAACAGCCTAGTGCTCTCGAGGGCCAGTTTGAATTTCCTTGCAGGTTTGACGTACCCACCTTTGAAAAATTCAGGATGTTCCTATGTCAATTTAGATTGCTAGAAAAATACCTCCAAGACCTACCCGGAACATAGGCTGTGCCCTTTTTAGTATGCAGTTTTTGTATGTTCAGCATGCTCCGTGACTGGAAATCTTTCAGATTCCGGTTCCCATCCCTTCTCCCTGTGGCCATTCTTCAGCATCCCCCCACTGAATTGTGGGCATCTCTTAGACCAACCAGCTGATCTTCTCCATGATACTCTCTCCATCCTACTGGTGGGAACCAAACTCAAGTTAAATGATTTTGATAATAAGGCCTTTGCTAGCCTGACTAATTAAGGAGTGACTGGTTAATGGTGGTAGCACACCCAAGGAGGCAATAACTTCTACAAAAAGGGTAGAGATGAGCTGTGAGCCAGGCTGAAGAGGGGCATCCCTCCCCATCTTCTACAGCTGACAGTAGCCTGGAAGAGCTCATCTACTCAACAGCCTTATATGATATCTTGGCTAAAATCTAGGCATGGTCAGAAGGACTTCCAAAGCCAAAACAGTGATCACATTCTTCACAATTCTTTGTCTTTGTCTTACCACCAGGTTTAGAGAAAAAAAAAAAATCAAGTCAGAACCATAAAATATGTATTGGTTTTGTGTAAATTCTGGCATTGAGTATTCAAAAGTTGGAGAGGAGGGTCTTAATACCATACGCCCTGTATATGCTATTACAAGTTTAGAAGCCCTTCTTCACATTTTATTTTATTTTATCCAAATGATGAGTAAGTAGGAAACTTCCTCACAGTCTGCAACTACTTAGGAAGAATTTTTCTAATACCAGAAACTGGTCATGAATGACACAACAAGATTCAATAACAAGGTCAGAGTTTGGTCTAGACAAAATTAGACAAAGAATTATGAACAATTATACCCAATGCTAAGACTATAAGCATTGGAATGAAAATAGCAGGAGGGAAACAGGCTTTCAAAAGAAGAGGTGAATTTTGCATGGATTATTGTCTTTCTGAAAAACAAACAAAAAAAAAAATGGAAGAAAACATGCTCAAGTTCCAACCAAAATTATGTTCTTGTTATTCAAATCACAGCTTCTATTTTACAGCTTATACCATCCAGGAGATCAGACCAGGCAATCTTAGTAGCCCATTTTGGATTTTAAAATATTTGCGCCCACAGGACAAGAAAATTATCACAACACCTGGGCAACCCTAGAGCAGGCGTTTGCTGAAACATTATGTGTGTCAGCTGTAAAATCAACAAGCCTGCTGTCCAATCAGCTGTAGCACTGGGATCCCAGACAAGAGGGTTTTTCATCCAGCCCCATATCACAATCACTTCTGATTTTCTAAAAGTAACAAAGCTGTTATTATTTCAGACAAGAGAGAAGGAGACAAGATAATTAATTTTTACAACTACTGCAAAAGCAAAGCAACCCTCCTGGATTCAGCTGTGTCAAAAAAAAAATAATATTCTAGCACCAAGCCATTGCATGTCTGAAACTTCTGTTAAGCCACTAAAGTTGAACCACTTTAACAGGAGTTTGAAATAGATATGTGCTTTATCTGTTATGTATAACATACCTAACTGAAATATTTGAAATTGTAATGTTAAACTAATACACCCATTGTAAATAGTATTTACAATACACTCAAGCACTGCATAAGGAATATTTCTGCAAAGAAAATACCATCACAAATGATTAAAGAATTCTGAAGGTGTAAGTAACTATAAATTTCTGGAAATAAAGAATAAAGAAAAAGGGAGGTTTTCCATGATGGGTCATACCATTCATCAGTCAAATCTGGTGTCCTGTCTTTGTCCTATATCATATACCTCACAAGATCAAAGTCCTTCAATACACCTGCTGCGTTGTAGATTGTTTCTTTCCCAAGTTACAAAAAAAAAAAAAAATTCTCCTCAGATGGTTAAAACAACAAACTAGCCTTGACAAATGAGATTCGATTACTTCTGCTTCAGCCTGAATAACAGTAAAATGTTATCACAAGATTATCCACGCACACTGTCAATTCAGGGATGATATTTGGACCAATTTCACTACTGATGTATGTTTATTATCTCCACATGTTATGGTAGTTTTAGATCAGAATTGAGTTTGTCCCTTAAACCTTTAATTTTCTCCTTCATGAGCTCACAATAATAATCTGGCCATGCTTTAAATTATTCAGTTATAATTTGCAAGTAAGTAGCATTTTCCATGCATCTGCTAGTATCAGTGAAAGATTAAAATAAAGTGTGTTGTGCTGCAGCTGAAATATGCTTCACTGTGCTTAGGCAGAGTTGCTTGAAAGAGCACAAAATAGTATTAAAAATGAATATAACTGCTAGCTATTGATTGACAGTATCAGTATTGCAGAAAAAAAAAAAAAAAAAAGACATACTAAATTGGATTGTGCTCCAAAAAGAAATGATGGGAAGAAATCAAAACTTTCTAAACAAGAGGACAAACCAAAAACAAAAAAAAAAAAAAAACTCACATTTTCCAGAAAACATGATTTTTACAAACACTGAAAAGTAAAGCAAAACAAAACCCACAGCAGCATTATTTGACCATATCCCTTTAAGTGCCCAAGGTACTGTTACAACTTGGATTATGATCTCAAATATTCCTGCCGGAGCAGCTGTCCTTCACATTCTGCATTCGCAGTCCTCAATCATTCGTTGGAGGGGAGAGCTACTACAAATGCAGGGAGAGGACTGAAAGTCTGGGGGTTGGATACATTTTTTATTTCTTTGCATTTTCAGTAGTCAAAAAAGAGAACCCCTCATCCATCACTTTGATAGAAGTCCACAGGGCATCCATTTATTCTATTCAGAATGGGATCCAATGAGTTCAGATCCTTATTTATGCTCTTTCAGTGCTCAGACATTACATTTTCTTGGCTGTTATCTGAGCATTACTATTTATTATTAGTCCGCAATGGAGATCCTATTGTAATGAACTGTGATATACTGACATATTTCATGTTTGCTGGTCATATTAGATTTATTGCAATTACTCTTGAAAGGGATAGTGTAATTTACTGAAATCTCATTGTGAGAAATGGGACTCCTGTAGGAGGCTTTCACTGAATTTTCTATGAGCCTGTGCTAAGATCTTCTGTTCCAAGAACGTGAATGATTGCCAGTCAGCCTAAGACTCATGCTTTACATAATAGAAACTTTTAATTAAAAAATGAGCAGTAAGTTCATGATAGATTTGTTTCATGTCAATAGAGAGAGCATGCAGTTCTAGGTTGTTTGTTTGTTGTTTTTTTTTTTTAAGATAAGCCATGCAGTAAAATGAAATTCCAAGAAAGAAAATGAGGAAAAGGCTTTAAAATAAGCCTTTCTCATGAAATAAGGCTGTCTATTGAGATGCTTTGTTTCCAGAAAGGTGCTTTGCTTTGAGAAGTTCACCTGGTTATTTGATATCTCAGTGGAAACTTCTGAGATGAGTTCCTGTCCTAGGTCTACACCAGGTCTGCTGAGCCCATCCTACATCAGCACACTAGGTCTGCTGAGGACAGTAGAGGACCTCAGCCTAAGATCCTATCTGAAAGCTCAAACAAAGGAAGTGGCAGGAACAACACCAGGAGGCAGAAGGGTTCAACACTTGCAGTCAGCACAAAAACTGTGCATACATCTCTCCCTGAACACCTCGTGCAGGCTCGAGCGCTGCCCTGTGATTATGCACCGTGATAGTTGTCAGCGTGCTCCTGAACAGCTTCCAGGCAAGGCCCAGAACAGTCAGTCTGTGGGTGAAGTACAGGCCAGAGGTTGTTGCCAAAAGGCAGGATAGAAGAGGCCAGCCTGTTTTGGTGGCCAGAGTTTAGTCCTATCAACGCAAGTCATGGACGATACTTGCTCCTAAAGCCAGAGGGGATCTTTTCCCTTTCAGCTGAGTGGTAGAGCTACTACAGCCCCTTTCCCAGCTCACCCATGTCTCCCATTTACTTCAGCCTCTCCCAGGGAACCATGTGAAACTCCCCCATTGAAGAAGCTTGCCTGTGGGAACTCAGACATGCAGAGCATGGCCACGGCTTGCTCTTCAGCCCTTAACAACATACATCCCTGAACTGGGCCCTGACTCTGCCAAGGCAGCACTTTACTGAGGTCAGCAAGGGTGTATGTTGTATGAATATGCTGACACATATTCTCCGTAGAGGGTCCTTTTCCCAGGCTGAGCTTCTGGATAAATACTGCAAGATTTAATGTCATTTTAAAAGATGTTTGGTAAATTAAAAAATGCTTTAAGTCAAAATGATCATACAGACACATTGCAGTGATCTAGGCAGTTTTCTTCAGCAATATTCATTACTGTTATGTTATTGATTTTGTTGATGTTGCACCTGGGATAGATTTGGCTGCTTCTTCCTAAAAATATCATTTGAACTCTTATTGATAGTAATCAAGTGAGCATCTCATTATATTATCCCCTAGTTTCTTAACAATAGGAGGGAATAACCACCAGGGAAGGCGGAAAATGCTAATCCATAAATTTCTCATTAGCCGAAAGAGAGAGAAACATTCGCTTGAATAATTGAATATGTTTAGCATCACAGCCTGCAGTTAATCATGTTTACTTATCCTTACTTTTTCCAGTATTCACAAAATGATACTGCATGGGTTTTAACACAACATTAATAGCTGTCAATATGCAAACTGACTGTTCAAAAATACATCTGAAAGTGTGCCTTTTAAAAGCAATGAGAGAATACCTGTATTCAGTGATAATAAAAACAATTAACTTTGCATATAGCACCATTATTCCAATCAAGGATCAATAATTAGCTTAATTTCTAAGTTTTGCTTAAGTTAATTATTCACAACAAATAATTTACCCAATTAATTTGCTCTAATTTTCTGCTTGGGTTTTTTTTTTTTTTAATTCACTCAATGAGTTGAAATTTTTTTGTTTACACATACCATTAGATTTACCAAAATGCAAAATCTGTCCTTCATTTCTACTGTTCTATAAACATTTCTACTATTCTAGAACTACTGTTCTAAAAATCTGTTCTTCATTTCTACTGTTCTGTTCTATAAAATAGAAAAGAAAGCCTCCGATAAGACAAATCCAGCACATCATTGCAAATCATGTGTGACATGAGAACAGCTTCGAAACAGAAGAGCCAAGGGTGATCCTAGCACCATAACATTTTAGAAAACTTTTCTTAATATCTCACCTTAATCTTCTTTGCTGCAAGTTATGAGCATCTGCTTTTATCCTTTTCACCATGCATAAGGAGAACAGGTTGGTCTCTTGCCCCTCATGGAAGAACTTATTTCAAGACTGAACTTGTCTTTTCGGTCCTGAAGCTGACTCAAACTTTCATTGCAGTCATTGTTTTCTAGGTTTTCCCATTTTGCAAACTTTGTCATTGCTGTCCTACTAACTAACCTACATCTATTTGGAAATGCTTTTCCCACACTAGCTTCTGTGTTCTACGCTGGGAGAGGAATACAATGCTCCTGCTTTCTGTATCCTACTCTGGCATTTGTTTTCCTTGCCCCATTAGTACAGTGCTGATTTACATTCATTCCATGACATAGCACAGAGATCTGGTACCGAGTCTGTTTCTCAACCTGTATTTGTGCATTATCTCTTGTCCATAACCAAACCCTACATTTTAGTCCATATCTCCTTTATCTCCAGATCACCTGAAATTCTAATCACATGTGCTAACTTCCTTACTCTCTCATTCACCTGATAGCATAAGCAGATTTCAGTCATCAGATTTTCAGCTAGAATTAACAAAACATTGAATACTCCTAGATCCAAGAGAAACATACACACAGCTACATTCAATACATTCTTTCAGTTTCATATATGCATGAATGAGAAGTCATTTGCACTCCTGATTTTATTTATTTTTTTCCTCAGTTCCTATTTTGTCTCACACTGGACTGCTATCTTGTCATAAAGTATCCTTCACAAAAACTGGAGCTATGTTAACACAATGGAAATGTTCATGTAAATTCTGTCATTAGATTTGTTTTTCTTGTATTGTTTTTAGCAATTTCCCAGCAGAAAAATAAAAGTGAAACTTAAATTTGGAACATACAGAAATGTGACTGTTGAAACTCACTTGCAAACTTAGAATTTCTTAGACATTTTCCTTTGTCAAATAGCCTCATATTTCTAAATGCTCTGATTTTGATTAGACAAGAGAACCACAACTCATACTGCAAGTGAGATAAATTGACAAAAACACGATTATCAGAGTTTTGAACGAACAAAGTATATGGCAGTCAATCCCATTTAACCCCTTCACTAAACAGTGATTCAGATGAAGGTAATCCAAATTGCTTCACCCTTCCCTGTAAAAGTTGTATATGACTTCACTAAAATGCTGGGGTTTATTGCCTTAAAATTCCAACTCTATGCCTAGCAGCAGGAAAATCCTAAGTAGCAAGTACTACAGAGGTACTGACAATGACTATACCTATAATACCCTATGCCACACAGATGTGAGCACACTTTGCACAATCTCTGAGCCAAAGCACCGAGTACATGCTCACAACAGCACCGAGTCAGAATAGTGCTGGCAACATGATCCATCTTCGCAGAAACGAAACAAGCTAGTTGCTGGCCGAGACCAAGACACAGGATAATAATACACCCAACAAGCATAAATGCGTCAAGCAACACATGGTCCTCTGGGTCTTTGAAAGCAGGTTTCACACTCCATCATTTTCATGTACTAAAAAAAGGTTATTAATTTAAAGGTCATGAAATGGCAATGTGTTGACAACTGGTGGCCTTTACAATACATTAGACAGTTAATACATTAAAATTTTGTTAATTAATGTTAATTAATTTTGTATGAAAATGGTGTCATTGGCATGATCTAAGTGGCCGCTGATCTTGCATGAAACCTACAGTATTAGTCTTTCATGGAACCATACAGCATCACAGCTGGTGACATGCTGTTTTACAGAAAAAACAAGACATTCAGGCCCTTTAAACAGCATGTGTGACACACAGAGAGTATCTTTGGATCTAGAGCATGGATGTTGTCAGTTAATTTGATAAGTATCACGTTGTGCATGTTCCTCAGGGGTCAGTAGTGGGACCAGCACTGTTCAACATCTTTGTCAGCGACATGGACAGTGGGATCAAGTGCACCTTCAGCAAGTTTGCTGATGACACCAAGCTGTGTGGTGGGGTCAACAGGCTGGAGGGAAGGGATGCCACCCAGAGGGACCCTGACAGGCTGGAGAGGTGGGCCCAGGTGAACCTCATCAAGTTCAACAAGGCCAAGTGCAAGGTCCTGCACGTGGGTCAGCGCAATCCCAAGCACAAATACAGGCTGGGCGAGGAATGGATTGAAAGCAGCCCTGAGGAGACTTGGGAGTGTTGGCGGACGGGAAGCTCAGCATGACCCGGCAATGCGCGCTTGCAGCCCAGAAAGCCAACCGTATCCTGGGCTGCATCAAAAGAGGTGTGACCAGCAGGTCGAGGGAGGTGATCCTGCCCCTCTAGTCTGCTCTGGTGAGACCCCACCTGGAGTACTGTGTCCAGCTCTGGGGGCCCCAGTACAGGAGAGACATGGGGCTGTTGGAGCGAGTCCAGAGGAGGGCCACGAAGCTGATCAGAGGGCTGGAGCACCTCTCCTATGAGGACAGGCTGAAGAGAAGACTCTGGGGAAACCATATTGTAGGTCAGTACCTTATTCTGGTACTGTCAACTAATTGCTGGATGATTGAGGCTGAACTGAACCATACTTTAAGGTTCATTTTTTTATTCTTTTTAACTTTCACTCTAGCCTTGCTCTAGAAGCAAGAAGTATATGACAAGTTTCCACTTCTTTTGATATGTTATTGAAAAGACTTTTTGGAAGGCAAGGAAACAACCAAAATGACCAAAAGCAGCTAGAAATGCATTACTTTAGAGTTTTTTAATAGTCTTTTAATATTTTTCCTAAAGAGTTATTTGCTGAAGACAATCTGTTCACAAGAACAGAGACCTGGAATGTGCCTCTTGCATCAGCAGACTCCCTGCTCTGCTATTTTAGTGGGTTTAACCTTTTTATATAATCCCACTTATCAAGTTATCAAACACTATCTTAAGAAGTGTCAGCTTTCTTACCTCCTGCAATATCCCCCCCCCCCCCCCTCTCCACCCAGTTCTATTGAAAGTTGTTGCAAAGATTATCCCTTCATTCTTGTCAAGGCTGAACAGATCAAGCTCTTTATGTCTCTTTGGGTAAGAGAAGCTCCCTGCTTCACTGCTCAGCCCACTGTCTCTTTCCTGAATGCAGCCCAGTTTCAAAGCTAGTCTTGAGCACGAGCTGACCAGAGTTGAACGCAATGCTCTACGTGACATCTTACCAGTGTCTTGAAGAATGTCAGCAGTTCTTCTAGTTCTAATACATCTAATGTCCCTCCCAATTACATGTACTCCTTTCCTGGCCAGCTCAGCTATTCTGAAAGAGAAAACGAAGGAAGATTTTTTTCAGAGATTGTTTCTATGTGGTAAGATGGCCTAGAAAATGCTGGTATACCTAAAAATCTTGGTTTATCCTGTTGCATGAGGAAGAATTATTGTTTTAGTTGGCCACGTATGCAGATGGAAACTTTCAGAATAGTTGGGAAATCCATGCACACATGCTAAATCATTGGCATACATTTCTACTGTGCAGTAAGTCACCAGATATTGATTCACAAGTATGTTTCACAAATACATGAGATGCATTTATCCATCACTCTGAACTGACTTAATTAAATCTATGTTCCCAACTGTTTTTCAAATCTGGTTTAGCAGTATTGGAGACTTAAATGAGGTAGCAGGCACCAACAAAACAGTACTTATCTAGTATTACAGAATAATTGCTTTTACTACCATCAGCATTGGTTAGTTCACATTTCAGTATCATTTGTGGTTTGTTTTTTTTTTTTTTTTTAAGAAGTTCACTGCTTTGAATCCTAAAGTTGGTAAAGCTCCATATTTATTTTCCATAAATACAGAAACAGGTTGTCCTACAGACTGTAATTTTCTTACAGTCTGTCTTTCCACTGTAGTCTGAGCTACAGTGTAATATCCCTGAAAAGAAAGCAAGTCTTTAGAGATCACAAACAACCAATTTCACAGTACAAGCAGTTGTAAATAGAGCTAAATTCCCTTTAGTAATAAACTATTCATCTTTATGCTTCATTGAGTTCAAAGAAAAGCATTTTTCAGAGTTTAAGCAATTAAGTTCACATTTTATTTTCTCTTCTAGAAAGGAAGTTATCACAAAAGCATGGGATTAAGAAGCCACTGTGCTACTGGAGATATACTCTGCATATGAAATTTCAATTTAGCAAAGCATGTAAAATCCTAAAGGCAGTTAAGGCCCAATATGCTAAAACCATTTTGTTTTCACAGTGTATTTATTTTGTATCATCACTGACCCAGTTGATTAGCTGCTGAATTAGGATGGCTGAGCGTTAGATTCAGCTCACAGTCTACCCAGCACCTCCTACCAAACCAAACTCACAATTAACTAGGCAAGTTAGCCAAAGTACATTTTGAAACAATATATGTTTAGAAGTAGTATCCCAAAAGGTAAAGAGGCTGTGTTCATACCAGAAATACATTGCCTTTAAAGGAGTGCTGGGGACAGGACCAGTGCTCAATGGGCCCTGGAGACAGATATTCCCACGCAGATGCAGCACATGCTCCTGGCTGCTCATTGTTCTCTTCCCTCCCTCGCACCCACCAGACCTGCAGACCAAGCTGTCCGATGTTGTCCCAGCCAGCATGTGCCAGAGTACTTAAACAGCTAAAAAGTCTGGTTTTGCTAAATGAGGCTCATATTGACCAAAACCAATTAAGCAGCATTCGCACCAGCAGGTCTGAGAGAATTACAATATCCTGCAGAGAAAGCAGTAGGTAACCTCTGTACTTGTACACATCCTTACATGCTTAATGCAGACACAGCCCTGCCAGCAAGGCTGAATTCTGCATCATCGTATGAGCCTCAAGCTCACCTCCTCTTTCAGATGGAAACGAGCTATGGTGACAGGAGTCCAGTTTCACTGGCAAAATTGTCCCTTTGCTTTTTATCAGCACAGCTATGCAAGTTGAGATTCACACTCTGCCTGTACAGCCTCATTTCCAGGCAGCACAAATACCACTCCTCCTATGTCCCGTGATCGGGAGCTAAACACAGGAGACAGATAGGACTCTAGGCAGCGCGCGTTCAATTGCTGTTGTGTCAGTGGGGTTATAATGATGTCTCTCTGAAAGAAACACAAGATGCAAAACCAAGATTCCAGCCACTTATGGCTATTGTTAAAGATCCCCTGGCTCGCTCTAAGTGTGAGATTGTTGATCTCAGTGTCTTGGTTGGATTCAACCTCAGGTAATTATAATTTGTCAACCTTAAATTCCCATGCAGATCAGACTGGGTTGCTGTGCAGCTATGCAGTCCCTTTGTTTCACAGCTTTTCAGTAGTGCGTGAAATGATCCCTGCACACGACTTGAATACCTTTAAAGTTTGCCTTCAGTATAAAAGGAACTGCACAGAGGTAAAACAGTCATTACTACCATCATATAGTTTCATGCTAGATTTAGTGACTTTTCTTTTTTACTGGTTCCAGAGCATTAGAACTGTATTGACAGTCCGTCCCACAGAAGATGTCTTTGCTTGTGTTGAAAAATAAGTTAAAATCCCTTCAGAGATCTTCAGTCATTTAATGGCATTCGGTTTCTTTTACACTGCAATAGATTAAATGCAGCTGATCTATTGCTTTGCATAGACTTATCTGTCTAATTTTGTCCTCTTTTCAGGTATGTGAAACAGCTGTGGCACAGCCACAATTGTTTATTTGCACATTGCTCTAGCAATAAATTGCACTAGTAGATTTGGGCAGATTTGTCAATTGCAGCTGGATTTCGCCATTCAAGCTGTATAGGTGGTCATCACCTACGCAAATTGATGACTATCTAAACTGGATGCAACACCAGTTTATAAGCAGGAGCAATGACTGGAGAAATTACTGAGGGAAGTGGACAACCTCCCTGGGAAAAGGTGAATTAAGACAAGGTATGGTACTGTGATATCAATGTAGCCCATTGATAAAACCATTAATTTTAAAACAAGACAGAATTTTGGAAACACATAAGGAAGGAATTGGTGAAGCATGTGGCCTTGGTGTTATAAAAATCAGTGATGGGAACCTAGCAGCAATTGAAAGGCATGTTCTGGGAGAGGCCTGTGAAGAAGCAAACTTCCTAATGAGCTTTTTTCCATAAGAAAACATGAAAACTAAAAATTCTGATGCTAGAATCCAGGCAAGAAATGTGGGAGCAGGTGAACTGGATCAAAAATAAAGACCTAAATGTCAACCATGGAAATGACAGAGGCAAGGGAAATGTTGAAATCCAAAAATGGCTGAGACAAAAGCTAGTTAGCAGGCAGAATAACAGGCTGAAGGCACCATTTATTCAGACACACGAACTAACTGCTGGGACTCTGAGATATAAGGACTTCACCAGGGTCGAGAGCGATGAAAGACTGAAATGGCTGTGAAACTCAAAGTAGCCATGGTACTGCATTCAGTACAGCGCCGTATGGGAAAAAAGAAACTGAGGTAGATGTGCATCTGGGGGTTTTAGAAACATGACCTTCCTTGTGGGAGCACCTTAGGAAGACAGATATCCTGAAATTTTTTCAATCTGTTCTTGCTGTGTCTTACGAGGAAAGAAGTTATGTTTTACTTCATTATATATGCTAGATTTAAAATTACCTTTATTCTCCAAATGAGGAAGCCAGATTTATTCTTTGTTTAGTGGACACTTTTCAGGGGTTTTCTTGTCACATCTGCAGCAAGTAGTTATTCCAGAAGACCCAGTGAAAACTCCTCAGCCCATGACACCTTTCTCCCCAGTACGGGGGCTTGCCAGCTGCTCATTTTACCATGCAACCACAGGTCTTGCCTCCCTTCAGTGACCTGTCCTTACTGCTCCAGCAAACATTTACACAGTGGCTGAGGATGAGATGCAGGTAGGGGCCACTCACATGCGCTGCTCTACAGCTGCTGTTGCCCAATGCAGGGAGGCACACTGGTGGACAGATGTCCTGCTTCAGGGTTACCAACACAGTATCAAAAATTTGTCTCTGAACAAAAGGACGCATCTGCTTAGCCATGCATCCTCCCTGGTACCTAACGATACCTCCTTACCAGTGCTGGCAGCAAGCACTCACTCATTTGTATTTTGTCAGCTTGTTTAGAAGTCACCAGATGTCAGACTTCATGTGGCAAACAATCACAAAAAAGGCATTTTCTAATCAACCTCTGCTTCTTCTAAATATGCTATTTTAGGACTATCAACACAACTTTAGCTTAAATAACTAACTTAAAGCTATTTTCTAAGTGCATTTAACTACATCAGTGTAAAGTCCCATGAGGATATTCTTATAGTGGTTCAATATTTGCCTTAATCCAAATAAGCAACACATACTAGGAATTAACTACATAATGAATAGAGAGCAAGCTGGGGTAGTTCATGGAGTTACATGGGTCCACATACATTAATCCTCACAAAACACGAGAGGAGAAATCCTCACACATACTTTAATGTTGACTCAACAATTGCAGTCTAAATGACTGCTGAAAGCTGATTAAAGAGATCCTCAACAATCACTTGCAAAGAAAAAAAACCAAAATCCACAACTTTTTTAAAATACCTTTCACCCTCTATAGAGAAGAAATTTTTTTTTTTTTTAAGTCTTTTATCGTGTTTTAGGAATAAGTAGGAGTGAATGCAGTAACAGATCTTTGGTGGGTGCTAACTTATGAAATTACAACAGTCTTTTTTGCCTATATCACCTTTTAAACCAAATAAATCCATTAGAAGCTTGCATATCTTTAAATTTCATATTTAAATACAGAAGACTATTACTCAGACATTTTTTTAAAAAACTTTTCAGTCTGTTCTGGTAAAGAAAGTTTGTACTGTTGCACAACCTCAAATAGATACATCCTCACATCTTCCAATTAAGTAATTTGGTTTCTATTTTATAAAAAAATAAAAATCAAGTACTTTAAGGATGAAGTTGAATCACAGGTTCATTTTGCTATACATCCTTTCGATGCAAGTATATATCAATGCATTTACAAATACATATAACTGAGGCTCATTTCTTGTTGCTCTGATTCTACGTGATGTTTTTTAAATGCAACACAACCTAGGCAATGTACTTGTCCAGTGTTCCTTTAAATCGCACTGGGCTATTCTGACTTATTGCTTTGGCTTGTCTACTAAAATACTTTTCTTAAATCAAAGTAACCTCTCTACCTCCGAATCAATGTTAAATTTAGTACAGTAGTTCTGGAACTCTTGAAGACAGAAAAACAAGTTAGCTCAGGAATATTATCTTTCAATTCAGAACTCAACAAAATAGATATCATTCAGTCTTCCACCCCATCATCTTCTTTCTACATATGATGATGAATGACACGATGGGATGACTAAATGAAAAGAAAATAAAAAAGAGTACAGGTAAATATTTGCTGAAAAGTAAATAATAAAAAAGTCTGCAAAAATATTGCTGGATTTCAGTAAATATACTCTTTACTCAAGCCAAACCAGTTATTCAAGGCTACAAAGCACTGAAGAAAATGTACATTGCTTACATGGTATTTTTGGATGCAAAAAATTATGAAGTTTAACAAGCAAAATGTTTATGCAAGTACAGTATGCATCCTAAAGGATAAAAATACTGACATCACAGTTAAGATGATTTACTATAGTTAAAGAATATCACATCAGCTGTGAATATCACTCACAGTATTTCTTTATGAGGTGCCAGTAATACACAGCCCATCTTTTCACCAGTGCTGTACTAAGCAAAATTTAAGACTAGTACAAATCCCAGATTAACAACTAGAAATAGTCATTGTCTATTTATCCTGAAGGGGGTTGGGTGGGTGGGAAGTACAGCACTATTCCCTCTCTCCTTTTCCGTCCCTCACTCTTCAGCACTGCTTGTCTCCTTCGAAGGAGAGAGGTGAGATTCTAATGCAGCAATGGCAGTGAAACTCTGCTGCCATCACAGTGACACTAAAATTCCCTGCTACATTAACTCCAAAAGGCTCATGTAAGCCAGTGGCACCTATTCCCCTTTCTGTTCTTGGTGCCTCTAGAAGGGATTCCCCCCACCACCCAATGTAACAATTTCTTGGCACTACACTAACACCATCTCCTTAAAGACCAACTCATTCCACTGAAGAGACATCAGTTTGCTGAAGAATGTTGACAGGGTCAACATAAAATACATAATTAAAATTGTATAAAGTGCAAATTTTGAACTTATTCTCTGGTCTAACCAGCTTAATTTTTTCAAGCTAGCTCCTTGCCAGAACCTGTAGTGAATACTAGAAATTTATGTGAGTTCAAAGGACTAGTGGACAAGTTCACAGAAGACAAATCCACCATAAAAGCATATACATTCCTTCTCGTCCAGTACACCCTCGATCCACAGAGCACTGGAGGCCACCCCGGGACGTAGTACTCCGATTTAACTTAAAACTTCTGAAGCTAAAGGCTTTTAAAAAAGAGACCATGTATTAAACTACTTAACAAGGATCTAGATCAGACTGGATAGTAAGAATACAACATCTTTAGAGATATTTAGCATGTATTTGAATGTGGGCTGTCAGGAGGTCTTACAGACAATGCACAGAAAAGGCAGGATGATGCACAATGCCAAGCTTCAAGACTATGTTGTAAACTGCATAGTCCTGAAGGAACTGATTCAACTCAAGATCTTTTATCTACCTTAGTCTTCTGTCTGCCACCACATTTTGATCAGGATTTCTAGCATACTAAGCAACTTAGATATCTTGATCTTTACCATTTTACTACTTTTTTTTTTTTTTTTTAAATCACAGAATCATAGAATGGTTTGGGTTGGGAGGGACCTCAAAGATCATCTAGTTCCAACCCCCCTGCCATGGGCAGGGACACCCTCCACTAGACCACGTTGCCCAAAGCCTCATCCAACCTGGCCTTGAACACTTCCAGGGATGGGGCATCCACAGCCTCTCTGGGCAACCTGTTCCAGTGCCTCACCACCCTCACAGTAAAGAATTTCTTCCTAACATCTCATCTAAATCAACCCTCCTTCAGCTTGAACCCATTACCCCTTGTCCTGTCACTACACTCCCTGATAAACCGGCCCTCACCATCTTTCCTGTAGGCCCCTTCAGGTACTGGAAGGCCGTAATTAGATCTCCCCGGAGCTGCCTTTTCTCCAGGCTGAACAACCCCAACTCTCTCAGCCTGTCCTCATAGGAGAGGTGCTCCAGCCCTCTGATCAGCTTTGTGGCCCTCCTCTGGACTCGCTCCAAAATAATAATCAACCTTCAATAGCATCATCTCCTCCTTCAACCTTTTGGGTAGAAATCATTCTAAAAGTTACACCTCTTAAGCCCAGAAGATACATAACTCAGTCTTGAGCAAGATAACAGGTTCCGCCCCCCCCCGCCCCCCATAAAAGCACCACAGCTAAAAGTCTTTTTTTTCTCCTATACCAGCAAAGCTAGAAACAGAGTCCATAGACCACTGAAAAGGGAAGATACCCAATCTTCCTGGTAGGCATAATGCATGTTTCTGCTCCTAGAAGCCACGTAGACACTGCGCTTAAAATTGGACAGTGCTTTAGATGTTAAAGTATTAAAAGTATCTGTAGCAACTTAAGGGCTCAGAAATACTAGGTATATGTAGCTCAATATGGCTCTTCCCATCTGAAGACTTCAAAGCATTTTATTTAAAAAGTTAAATATCTTCATTGCCATTTTTAGAGGGGAAAGACAATTCAGCTTGTCCAGAGCCACAGAATAGGTCATTGCTGTGACCCAAACACCTGGATTTATGGAAACTAAAAATCACACAGTTTAAGGTCGAATGATGCAAAACTCATTCTGAGGGGGGCTGTAAAATAAAGTTCCTCTATTCTTTACCTCTTTCTCTCTCCACACGCACTATGCTGTGGCAAAACAGAAAGACTGAGGGCAGATTTTGGTCGTAGTTGTACTACTTAAAAAAATAATTATGTCAAACACATGGCAGTAAGTGCTTTATACTACAATTTCAAGTCTCACATAATTCTACAGTTAAATTAAAGGTCTTATAGCTGTATATACACACATGCATACCAAAATCTGAATGTTGCATTCACAAGCATTGAAATCCATGCATATCTCTAATGGATAAACACTATCTATACCTAAATATATCCACCATATTGATACAGCCTCTTGCTTAGATACACTTATGCCACTGTCACAGCGCTCATATTGAGGCAAGGCATTCCTAGAGTAGATACTGTTTCCCCCACATCTCAGATCAGTATGCTTCTAAAGTAGTTATGCAGCAAGCTTTACTAGATTTTTTTACTAAGATGAGCCTGAAGGACCTGTGACATTACCTTTTTTGTTTGTTTGATACTCCAAGCTAGCTAGCAGGGGTAATCTTAAGGATTCTGGTCATCCTTAATACACTTTCAATTTCACTTTTTTACCCCTTCCATTTGCTAGGGAGGAAGGGGTAATGTGACAACACAAATTTGTCTTTATTGTGTAAAGCCATTACCAGGGAAAAAAGTGTTATTTTCTGCTATATAGCACAGCAGATAGACAAAAGCCTTAGGGCTTTCTGTAGGCTAGAATCACCAAAAATCTGACTACTTTCCAAACCAAAATAAAGTCTTTTTTTCTGCAGACTAGATTGCACCTTCAGATATGTTTGTTCAAATCCTATGGGACTTGCACATGCATATCTGAGTGTAGCCTTAGTGACAAATGCTTCCTGATTCCAACACATTGTGTTATCTGTTATCTATATCTTCCTGTTTCTTTTTCTATCACACCTGAATCTTGGGGGACACTATAAAAAGAAGCGTAGCATGTTCTATTTGTTGACAGTTTCATTTGTAAAAGAAGATTCAATAATGCTGTATCTGTGCTGGTCATCAGTAGGTGTAAATGGGGTCTTGCTGTCAGTGGTATACCTCAACTGCATTTTTCTCCTCTCATTGTGCCTACAGATAGAAGTTGAAAATGCATAAAGATAAAAATACAAGCAGGCAAATACAAGCTACCCTTACCAAGTTCATGAAAATACAGTGATCCACCAGAAAGCTAAATAAAGCAGAAAAATCCCCAAAGCCAAGATGTTACACAGGAAAACTATTTCCTCTTACACACACAGATAATAAACCCCAGAGTCCAGCTCTGCTCCTCCCACTCCATCTTTTTGACTTAATACATCTCTTCAAGAATTATTAAAAAAATATAAATAAAGCCCCCCAACATTAAATCAGTGAGCAGATTTACACACACACACACCACCTAGCCACAGCCTAAAAGCTATCTATGTCCTAGGGACTTTGAAAGGAAAGGACAAACTGTTCAGGTAGAGACCATGTGCTACAATATCAGTGCCCTTTATTGTCTACTCCCTGATCCACTACATTACCAGCTACATGCTAACAGATTCCCATTGACCAGAGACATGTTTTTAAGTTACTGAGATCAAGGCAAATCTACATCCAAACCTTGAATTTTGTTGTGACTTAAGACTATTCAGACAGGAGGTGGTAGTCTGGTTTTTTTCACAACATCCAGATTCAAATTGCTTTTAAGTGTTCTTCATGGTCATTTAAAAAAAGAAGTTGAAAATGTCATTGTTTAAGTCATTTGAATTTTAGCAGTTCTGGAAAACTCAGTAATAAAACTGTTGTCCTTTGCAACCAAAACTACCCATAATAGTCTCAGACTCCAATTTCTGGAAAATGAGTAGTGATTTTGTTAACTGCAAGTATACAGTATTTAGTAAGTGAGTTGTTCTGCAGTAACCTAAATTTTGGGTTTATTAGGCAATGGTTTCAAAGTTGTCTGCATAATGCTTTTTAAAAAATTATTATTTATTTATACTAACATTAATCCTAACTGGCTTCCGGCAATGGGTTCAAGCTAGCTATATATGGGAATGAAGGACTCTTCTAACTTTATGGAGTCCTTCTCTGGATATTTATTAACAATTTAACAAATCTGCTCGAGATGACCACCCTTAAGAACACAGTGTCCTCCAAAGCTGTCTTGCCCTGAAAAAACTTCTTTAATACCTTGAATAGAGGACTCCTGAAAACATGACAGCATGCATAGCTAATAGTTTTAAGAAGCTCAAACCATCTAACCAAACATTCCTGTAGGAAAGAAAATCCCTGTGTAAAGTCAGTAGGAACAAGAATAAACAAATGAGAACAAAAAACCCCTATAACACCACACAAAGGCATTTTACCTGTAGTATTTGCCTCAGATTCAATAGAATTCAACTAATCTAAACTTTTATCTCCTGGTGACCCACTTACAATCCAAAATTAGAGAGACTGGACATATCTGCAATAACAAAGGAGCCCATTTGAGGCAGAATTTACTCAACTCCTTTATCTGAATGTTTAATATAGTTGCTTTGAGTTGTCTTTTTTTCCTCCTTGTTGCCTTCTTATAAAGATACAATCATTTTAGCAAGTTATTTAGCTGCAGTAAAGCTCCATGACCTGATCACAACCACCACCACAGTTTAAGCTTTTAATGAAAATAGATTACCATAGGTTTTTCTGTATTATACTTTCTTCAATCACATATCAAATCCTCTAAATCCAAGCTTTCTATTTTCAGACCATTTAAAACCATTACAGAATTGAATCACCATACTGTCATTAGTGGTCTAGCTGCCAGTCACATATTGTTGTACCATCCTGTTTGACTGGCATAAGATTTCTAGTTAGCTTTCTGAAAGCACAACTTTTTGTTCAAAGTAAGTTTCTCAGAAAATTGTGTGTGGTTGCAGTGTCAAAAGAAATGCAAAAAAATGCTGGAAATAAATTGCTGTAGAAATACTGCCAGTGAACATGGGCTTTTGAAAAGAATAAAAGAAGGATGGATATGGTAGTTACTGTCAGCATTATCCTTGCTGTAGAAGAGGAATTGAAAAGCAGACATTTACACAGTTCCACCATTTAGTAGCAAAACCTGCTAGTCCATGAAATCAGAAGCTGTAAGAAAGGAATGGTTTTTATTGTATCAAAATAGCAGAGAATACAAGCTTGGCTCTTGCAGCTCCCAGAGGGCCTCAAAGCCTTGAAGCATTAAATCATAAATCTGGGAAATAATAAGCAGGTCTAATTTTGCAGTAGGTACGAACAAGAACACAAAACCTCTTTGAATTGGTTTGGAATAGCTTGATGATGCAAGATATTGGGAAACCCACACCTATGGTAGCTGCAAACAGACCTATGCCTGCCTCTGTTTTCTGTGTTCTGCTTTGCAGGAAAACCTACCTTAGGGAGGAAGCAAATGAAGGCAAGCCTCTGATGTAGTACAGGTAAAAAGTTAAAACAGGTAAAAAGTTAAAACAGGTAAAAAGTTAAAACAGGTAAAAAGTTAAAACAGGTAAAAAGTTAAAACAGGTAAAAAGTTGGACTTTTTCTACATTTATTCTCACAGTATGAGAACAGGGAAGTGATAGAACCAAGCCATAGGAAATTTAAATCTCTCCTCCCACCCAGTCCAAACAAAACAAAAAACCCACTGCACTTTCTTTAAGCCAAATAAATAATTAGCAAAACTTGTTGTCAGATCTAATTTTTGGAGATCACAATTTCAGGCAGAAATCCACAGATTCTTGAGTACTTGTAGAAACAACGAGGATCTTCATAATTACATGGGAGTAAGGGCTAAACCGTCGGTGTTAATTCCTGAGAATTAGGCAAGTTTTCTCTGAACAGATTGTTCAGTTCTGCCTGCAGCAACATTCCCCCACCCCCTGCTTTTCTGGAGGCTTTGGTGCTGCTCCCAAAGAAAACAGTAGATAACTGAAATGGTAGAGAAGTATTTTTATACAGATGCAATCGTTAGTAGATCAAACAATTCAAAAGACAAAAATAGTATTTTAAACACAGTGTGATATATATATATATATGGCACATCAGAAAGTCAATCACAGAACTGAATGCGTAGTTTATTCTGTATGAAAAGAAAATGGCATTACTATCAACTAGTAACAGAATGAATGAAACAACATGGAAGGAGGAAATATCAATGTACAGAAATTGCAACTAGAAAGCAAGCAAGCCTTACTTATTTCTAGTCACTCCAAAAAGATTAAAATGTTTACAATCCACAGACTGGTTCTCCACAACTGGCCTGAAAGCGCTACACACTGCTCAAGGTTCCAGCAGAGCAGCCAACTGAAAGAAAGAAACCACACTTATCAGCAGTTTAGTACAGAGTTATCCTTGAGAAAGTGGGGAACAGTGACTGAGTTGATCCTCTGGATTGAAAGAAAAAGACCCAATTGTCACAGAGAAGCTACCACCTTGGAAGAACAAGACCAAAAAACCCCAATAATTGTGAAGAGACAGGTGGGGAAAAATCTCAGTAGCCTCCTGTGTCAGCCCTGGAGAGCTCAGTTTGTTTCTAAAGGTGGGCTCAGAGTGACTCAGGGTGGAGGTTTCCTCCATTTCTATCATGCTCTGCCTCAGGCAGTCCCATTACTGGTGTGTAGAGGGCAGCTGGGATACCTACCCCTGCCAGTGGCCTGATGTTTTCCCCACAGTACTGCCGACCTGAGACAGAGTTGCCTTTCTTGCAAGAACATTACCCTCTGGAGTTACACAAGGAGCCTCCCAGTCACCATGTCCAGTGCTCCTGGATGCCACCACCACTGCTTTCCATGCAATCCACCCCACTGGAAGAGAGGCTGTATGAAATACGTTGTAGGAGCTGATGGAGGACACACTGCTACAGCACTAAATAGACCATAGAAGAGGCCACTAGAATAAATAATTCTACTGAGAGGCTTGGGCAATAGGAAGGACCACAGATGAGCTGCCAAGTGTGACCAGTAGCTGCACAGCACACAAAATGCTCTGTTCTCCTGTTCTGCAGGCATGGTAAATCACCATGTCCGGTTAAAACGGAGACAGCCGGTGGAGCCAGAATTTTCCAGTTGCAGGAAGGCATGTTCATAGGCAAATGTTTACTAAATCACCTCCACAAGTAAGCAGTACTTTGTTTTAATAGGACCACAGGGTTATGAGAAAACCAAAGGTAACTGGAGAAAGAGCAGCATCACTAAAGGTAACTGCAAAAAAAATGGTAATAACAACTTTTTAATTAAGTATAAAGTGATAAGATGTCTTGAGATACTTCACTGATACATATACACTAAGGATTTGTCTGCTGCACAGCACGAGGTAAGAAGTATGCAAGTCTGGATTAGACTTGCCAGAATGTTGCATGACTAAATGGAGGCCTTGTACCTTTAAAGATTTATTCAGTATTTAGTTTCATGTGATTCAGTTTCTGAAGGGGGAAGAAACAAACAATTAAGTTATTCTGAAGTAAAAAGTACTGTCAATATTTTCATAGGCTATAAAAACATAAATCTACTTATATTTAGATATAGAACAATACCTCATCTCAGAATTATTTACCCAGTTACTAGGGAAGGACAAAAGCAAATGTTTAGAAAACTACTTGTTTTCAAATTGAAGACTAGATAGATTTTGAGCTTTTTTATTCTTTCCATCCCTATAGAAAGGAATTTTAACTAGACTTAAAAAAGAAAAAAGGAAGATAAAGTCCATATTCAAAAGCAGCTTCGTTGTATTCATTTATAACACATAGTATCTAAAACTTGCCTACAAAGACTAATTTTATGGTATTGTAAATTAATCACTGGTCTTTGCAAGTTTTATTGTTTCCAAAATTTCACCAGAGTCACCTTGGAATAGTAAAACAAGTGCTCTTGAAATGCTTTTTTTCTCTACACAAATTGAGTCAGTGAATAGGATTAAATGAAAAATATATAATAAGAAGATCTGCGCCAGCTGCTATCAGCTCTATTTGCTTTACACTGCCTTCTTTAGATACAAATTCTGGCTCCATGATGGAAAGATAGTCAGAACTGAAATAAAGTTTCAAGTATAACTTACTTCTAATAATCAGTACATATCAAAAACAGAGTTCAACTAGAGATTACTCTCTTTTTATCAATACCATCAGTAAACCATTCAAAGTGTGAAAAGTATGCATTGTCACACAACCTTCATTTAAGAGTTGTCTAAGTTTTCATGTACTACAGTGTAAAGAAATACTGGAGTAGGCACATACTTCCCTGATACAAGTCATCTGTCAGACATGCTTGCTGGTACTCTAAAAACTGCAACAAAAACATTAATCACCCATATTTGTCTTTTGCTTTTATCACCTATTACAATTTTTTAATGCAGAATACTTGTCAATAGTGTTAGAACAGACAAGACTGAGCTATTCTGCACATACTATTTTAGAAAAAAATGAAATAAAAGATTTGCTAGCAGTAAAGATGCATATTCTTTTTAAGATAGTACCTGTTAGATTACTGTGCAACAAGAAGCAGAATAAGTGTTTTACTATTCCAGTCCTCTTCTCGTTGTAAATGGTAAACACTAAAGAGGCACAGAAATCTGTTACTACTCATGAAAAGCTCACTGTATTTTACCAATGCTGCTTTGGACTTGTTATGGAGTCCCAAGATCTGCATGAGACCTATGTGAATAAATCTCAACTCACCTAAAAATGCTTGGAAGTATGGAAGGAGACTCCTAAAGACTAAAAATATTTATCAAGTTTTGATGTCAGATCAGGACTCAGAAGATTTGATCTGTTAAGCCTCACTCAGTTTACAGAACATTTTACAGGAACGATAGTTTGATGTATTGAAAATTTTCTGTAAATATAAGGATTTATAAGTAATCATTAAAATTAATTACTATTAGTAAAAACAATGTATAATGTATGATCAAATGCCTGTTCACAAACAGGAAAAACCTAGGAACCTGTCTTTAGCATTGTGCAAATAAAATATTCTTCCTCTTTTATACAGAAACATGCATGGATGGAGTACTGAAACACAGTAAGACTGGATAACTACTTTTTTCCTTATTTCATGTAATAAATTATTGCATATTTAGTGCATATTCAAGGTTTCTAGACTTTCATTGTTTAAATGTTTGTAATTTTGCTTAAGATGCTTTGTATTACTTTCACACAGAAGAAAATATTTGTCCTCTGGTGGAAAGAGTATGGTGCAGTGGGTCCTTTGTGTGATTTCTGTCCTTCTAGAACTACAGTCTAAAGTATTAGCTCATACACCCATAACTGTAGCAAAAATTATATATCAACATGCACAAACAACACCACTTTGAAGAATACATTTTAGAAGACTATCATCATCAGCTTGCCAGGGTGGTTCGTATTGTCTTAAAAGAACAGCTGTTAATCAAGGTGATGTTCTCTGCAGGAACATTGATGATTTTACTTATTTTTTCCCCAAAGGTGGGATTGAAGATCAGGATGAGACAACCTGTTTGTGATACAGCCAATAATTCCACTCAGAGAAAACACTTTTTTTTATCCCTTAGTTAAAACTCCTACCCCTCTCAGCATAAACACTTGAGGATGTTGGGGTTTGCCACACGAATAACAATTTTTTTGTTAGATGTGTTAGCAAATACAACTCTATTTTAACATTGTTTATAAAAATAAAACAGCTACTTGTTTCCATATTCTCATCTTGACATGAAGGAAAGCAATGGTTTTCAATTCCTAACATTTGTTCCTGAGGGCTACTTTTACAGAAAGGAAAAGATAATAAAAAAAAATTTAAAAAAAACAATCTTACAGCATGCAGGGTTACTTCTGGTATTCAGCTATGCATCTCAAAAGCATTCTGCTACAGTTTAAATGATTTGACTAAGCTTTTCTCTAAAAACCCAAAAAACTCCCAACAAAACAGCAACAAAAGAGTCCCCACCAGAATACCACACAAAAAAAACCCCAAACATGAAATTTTCAGACCAATTCAAAACGCAGCAATAGGTGATTACAGCCCCACACCCAATTCATCAAAGAAAAGGTAAGTTAAAGACGACAAAGTAGGTTTGCCATCTTGAACAACTCCTTCCCTAAGCAGAGTTTAACAAACCTCTACACCAAAGACTAGGTTTTGCTTCAGTTCTCCCTCATATCCCAAGGCATAGTGTCTCCCCAGTCCCCTGGAGCAACAGCTGTCTTAGGTTTGAAGATTCTGACTTATATGCAGAAACAGATTCAAATCTGACTTTTATGGAAGTTACTGAACATACGTTTCAGTGCATTCAACCTTCTCCCCGCAGAGACTGCCCCCACCACAGCAGCTGCTGCCACTGTGAGGCAATGCCTGGCACTTTTGGAAGAAAGGACAGAAATCTCAGGAACAAAGGAGAGGAATAAACAAGGGAATTACTTTTAATGGGCTAACGTTTGTAAACCAGAATTTCAGTTTATCTGAAGGCAAAATACAAAGACGACCTTTAAGACGAACTTTGTATTTTTCAGCATATGGCATTTTATGTGCAGAAAACTGTAAGCCTATTGTGCTGACACAAATGTAACTTAATGAGAAGTTAGATGGTTTTGCTATTAGGCTGAATATTAAGTTCTATACAAACCAATGACACTAAGGAATCAAGACACTTTATTCCATCTCAGTTTAAGGGGACATTGGTATTTGGATCCCCCTAGGCATCTTTAAAAGTCTCTGTCTTAATGATCATGTGTAGCGTGCTTCAGAAATGCACTTCAACCTCTGAACTTGCTTTGGAATACAGGTACAATACTAAGTAAGCACAAGAATAAAAATTTATTAATATATTTCTAGGCATCCTCTATAGAACTTAAGAGTTACAGGAAAAAAACAATAAAAAAATCTGAGGAACAGATATTGGCTCAACCTAACCTGAAAGGTTTTTGCAGCACAGTGGTAGATTGGGCAGATAAAGGAAGGTAGAGTGAATATAATTCATCTGGATTGTAACAGGATCTTTATCACAGTACCACACAGAAATCTCAGAGAAACTGGCAAAGAAATAGCATAGTACAATAACAAGGGATAAATGGTGATGGAAAACTACATCAGTTACTACCGATGATGTTGCATAGGAAGACGGAAAGGTGTCATATGAAACTACATTCTCCTTGCTACTGAGGTCAGTATCATTCAATATGTCAATATAGGATCTGGGGGGAAATTTCATCTCAGTAGCATTTTTAAAGCAGCAGAGATGACTATCAAGTTGTGCATCGGTTTATTTCCTAATCTCATGTTTTTACTTGTAATTTTGTGAATTTTTTGTCATTCAAGATGGAAAAAGAACAGAGTAAGGTAGCACTTCAGAGCTGTGAGAAGCATTTAATGATTACCTTCATATGTCACTTTCTTTAACCATATAACTACTAGGATACTTTTAAATAAAGGAAATAGAATCTTTAATGGACAACACCTTGCAATATTGGAGACAGTTTTGTTGATAGTTCACGATAAGCAAATATCAGATGAATACACAGTACAATAACTCATCAAGCAGCTTATTAAGTACATCACCATAGACTGATAACTTTTTGCTGACATACACAGAACATTAAGAGTTTGCAGTCATATTAGTTTTGTTGCTATCAATCTTAACCCCTGAACTGTGCTTCAGGAGAACTGTCTGGTACATGCATACACAGCTCAATTAGCTTCATAGTTAACAATCTCATCCCCTGAACAAAAGATTAAAATAAATAAATGAGGAGCTATATTGCTAGTAGAACTAAAAAGCCTTATTTAATGCATAACAACGAGTAAACCTATCAAAACACATGCTACAGCAAAATGGTATATATCAAATGGGTCTGAATATACACACAGATTCACCTTAATAGTGAAAATAACGTATATCAAGAATAGAAGAAAAGGCAAAAAATATCCAGATACTACATGCTACCCTCAAAACAGTAATGAAGTTATACATATTATATATGTCAGATTGATGTCAGCAAGTTGTCTGCTATGGCATCAAGCACAGAAAGAATTTTTTTCCTATGGTACCTTACCAAAAACCCGATAACATTATTTAAAAAAAAAGAATTAAAATGAATACAAAGGAACACATCAAAAAAAAGCATTAAGCAGCATGATATTTCAAAAGATATGGAAGATTTGATTTAAGGATTCCATTTAAATGTAAAAAGCATCTGTTTACTGTAAAAGGTTCTGAAAGATCTGCTGGTCACAGAGATCCATCTCACAGGGCCATAATTTGATAGTCAAAAGAAACACTATGATCATCTAATCTGATGATTTGGCTTTCCTCCCCCATAAGCTAATTTAAAATATAAAAAATAGGTTATGCTTATGGATTATTTTGTTGTTGTTGATACTTTAAACACTCTAGTGAATATCTTATTCTTAAAGCCTATGCACGCAAAAAGTGCTTTTGAAGCTTAGCCTCAGATGTAGGACACTTCATTTCCATTTCAATGTTCAATAATGTAAACTCAACCATTAGCCAGTGAGCTTTTTTGCAATTCTGTCTGAAATACCCAATTCTAACAACATTCTTGCATTTCTCTTCAAGATAGGACGTTCTACAATAGAGTGAATGGAATTAATGCATTCTGAAGATGCATAATGGAAAGCTATTTCTCTAGCTCCTTAAATATAATGTTAGATTGTTTTAGTGGCTTGCCTTTTTATACTGTCCAGTACCTTCCCCTTGCCTTTTTCCCTTCAAGAACTAGAGTAGTCTTAACTCAGATTTTATCAGTAGGACTCATACTTCTTTCTCACTTCATTTTTGGAAATTCATCAATGATGATGCTTAAATCTTTCCAATTCAGCTATCCCACATGTATAGCCATATTCTATGTTCTGAAATGTATAAAGTTACACAGGGCAATATTAAAACATTTACTGAATAATGGCTGATTAACCCAAGAATTAAGTCATGCTGTTATAGTAATCTGATCTGCCAGTTTTTGTTGACAACAGTACCATTAGCTCAAAAACTTTTCTGGAGGGGCTTCAAAGCTTTAGCTGTTGAAACCACATAATTCACAGCTATTTTTGACATTTGTCAGTGATGCAGCTTTCAATCCAGGTAGTATGTAGTTTGCTTATTCTATATATAGTTTTGGGGTTTTGTTTCTTTTTTTTTTTTCCTCTTTAAACAAAATGCATTTATAGAAATTTGGCTTTACTGTATCAGCTCTACTATATCAACAGATACACTTTGATCAGCCACATCTCTGGTTTCAATCAAAACTAGGTGTGTGATAAGTCTACAACTCCTGATACCAAACCAAGTGTAGCAATGTTATTGTCTCCTTCAGAGTAAGAGTTTCCCTTTTTTTTTTTTCCACAGGTTATTACTACTTTTAACCACAATTAGTGAAGCCCTCTTTTGGTCTTCACATCACAGGAAAGAAGGTAGAAGACAAACATGTCCAAGAGAAAGCAAAACAACTTATTAGTGTTCTGACAACCCAACTGTTATCTTGCAAACTCTAAAAATCCTTCTTTTTTTTTTTTTTTTTTTTTTTTAAACTCCTTACTTCAGTGGGATCTCTGAGAAAAAGATTACTT
This sequence comes from Balearica regulorum gibbericeps, assembly GCF_011004875.1. NCBI lineage: Eukaryota > Metazoa > Chordata > Aves > Gruiformes > Gruidae > Balearica > Balearica regulorum. The sequence continues at coordinate 99,911,831 of NC_046184.1, forward strand.
ACAAGGAATTCTTTCTAGCAATGACTTCTCCACACTATGATATGGAAAAACACAGGCAGTACAAAAAATTCCATCTAAGGACAGGTGGGGTGTTTTTGAGATGTTTCTACCCCATCAACTTCATATTGAAAATACCTGATTATTTCAGAGAAATTATACTAGAAATTAATTCAACACTTATTTTCATTCTGCTCCAGGCTAACCCTGTCAAAATTGTAAGTGATTATACAATATGGCCAGAACTGAAAAGTTCTGCTTTCAGTCTACAAATTAGGCCTCTTTTCAGCATACGCAGCAGGTTTTTTTAAAAAACAGGAATAGTCTTATAACTGCTTTTGTGCTCTCCAGCATATGATTAGTGAAATGATGAAATAGGGACTTGCAATGAATAATAATATATTTATATGAACTCTTCTTGTTGACTTTACTCAAAACACCTCTCAGCACATAGTATAAAAAAGACAGAATGAAAGAAATATCCTTAGTTTTTGTTGTATCTTCAAAAGTTCTTTCCCTGATGGAAAAGCTTCAAGAGAAAATATGCACACAGCTCACTCTCTTTTCACTTTTAAAGTGTGATTCCACATGCTGTTTTGAAAATCACCCCCTAATAGTGAGATCATTTACTTCCTGCTAATAGTAATACAGAAAAAGCAGTTCATAATACATTACAAGTATTTAGGAGAGACATTCAGTTATATTGTTATATGCAACTCCCATAACAAAAGTCTTAGAGAATGAGTTTTGTTGAATATTTATATCTTTGGGCTTCTCTATTCTCAATTGTTTTTCTAGACTATTGATTGACTTAAATTGAATAAGATCCAATTTTAAAATTTATTTTAAAATATTTTTTGCTGATTTTGGGTTTTTAAAGCATTTTCCTCAAATGCAAGGTACTACAGACAGAATAAGTCTCTAGTTCTCCATTGTTATGCAGGAAGGCAGACTGCAATCTGACCTGAAGTTAATGGAATTCTGCAAAGGCAAAGAAATATGTACCTATGTAGGTTTGGGGTGCAGGACTACAACTAATTAGGAGAAAATCTGAAAACTCCTATATATCATCTGTAAGCAACAGAGATATATCTCAGTAAAGACTTGTATTTCACTTGTGGTGATCAGATCACACCACAAAGAAAGCACGCAGTGTCTCCACTCTACAGATAAGAAGATAGAGATAAGAGACAAAATAATTTGACCAACACTACCAAACCGATAGATAGCAAATACCCAGTCCAGTGCTCCTTCCAGTAAGGAATCCATCTTTCATAGAGGAGGGCATCAGTTCAGTAAGGGTTGACTCCCCTCGTGCTTCATAGTCCTAGCCACCAAGGTATACAAGCCTGCAATGTATTAGATAATACAATACCTGCAAGGCATTTCCTTCGTTCTCCTTTGATGCATTATCACCAAGCTCCATGAGTCCCCCCCATAGCCCATAGGGCTTCTTACAGCAAGGTGGCTTATCAGAACTCGACCCCACATTCACATCTTACCTCCTCTTCAGCCAGAGCTAAATAACCACAGCATATAACCAACATCAGACCTCCGTTTTCCTCCCCACTCAAAATCACATCTAATTAGGGGAGCTTTCAACAGAGCTGACTGTTAAAAGAGAGCTCAAAAGATAAACACTACTGCAGGAAGCATTCTAGGGGCATTTTCTATTTTTATACATTTAGAATTTTGCCTTAAGCACCTACAGTGACCTCAGTTCAGGCAGTACAGCAAAGATAAAGACATGGAGAGAGGATTGGAATTAGTCTTTCCTTTGGGAGAATAAATATATATAGAGAAGAATTTATATAATACATAATACAAGCCAAACATTTGTTAGGTCTCAGACTCCAAATACACACTGTACCACTTCGCTGTCAAGGGTGCCATATCTTGCAACTTCACTAAGCATTGAATGCTAGCATTCACTGTTAAAGCTTCACCACTCAGAGCCAAGTAATTTAAAAATAAAAACCAGAATAGACTTTTCCTTCATGTTTTCCTTCAAAAATTAAAGGGCTCAAATAATAGAAGACAATTATGTATAAAAAAAAATCCATACACACAGTCATAGATAAAGATCCCAGTTTTAGAATCTCATTATTTCGGAATAGCAGTGCTGGAACAGATACAAAATAAATTTGAAATGGACTTATGTACAAAATGATTCACATTTGCTTTTGATTGAAATGGCAGAAAGTTATATTCAAGCTGAATTGGCAGAAACAGTGTTAAAGCTATCCTCCAAACAGCCAGATGTTCTCGCAATTAGCTAACAAGGATAGGTGGATTATGGGTGATCCATGTAGCAATGTTAATAAGCCTCACTGCCAGCAGATACGTGAGTCTAGGGAGGTGCTAGGGACATAAAATTGCATAGAAGGGAGCGTGGAGTGGACAGCGTCTGTGCAGAAGTGAAGCTATTTGCATTCTAGAAGTCAGCAATATCTTGCCTGGCATTTAAACTGGCTGAAACAAGTCATCTTTTAATCTGTATTGATGTGCCTAGAGCAAGCCCTGCTTTATTCTGAATCGATCCCAGCTCAGAGCAACGTTATCATTTACATCAAGCTATAGACAGATGAAACCTGTTTATGAACCCAATCCTGCTCACAGGCAAGAGAAGGGTTTTCCCCCCACTGTTTCAGTAGTCAATAACATTCTTATGATCTAAGATTTGTCTTATACACATAAAGAGATTTGATTTATAAGTTTTGATTTACAAATAAGTCACAGTAAACAGAGTCTCAAATAACAGCTTCAAAAAGTTATGTATACATAAAACCTCACCGGCTATTTTCCATTCTTTATCCTTCATATATGCATACCAACCCAAATACACATTTTCAAAGAAAACTAAGTTCTCCCCTCTATTTTTCTGTAAAACAGGTAAAGAGTGTCTTACTACCACTTTGAAAACAATTTTCATCTAAGCTTCGCAAAGTATTCTCACCAATGGAGAGACTGAGCTCTCAAGTGCTGGAGATCTGAGGTCTCCATAATGCAAGTATGATTTAGGACAGGTCAGACAGAAGATTTATCAGCTATGATAGAGAGAGAACACTTGGACAGCATTTTCCCCTCTGCTCCCCTGTTCTTTGCCAAGTGATTGCAGACACCCAGCCTATGTACTGCTTCAGGAAAGGGAAAAAAAGAAAGGAAAGAAAAAAAGGTGACTAACCCAATCATTTCAGTGTTAACAAAGCCAGGTATCTATCCCTAGGACGAATAGACTCCTTAAGGAGCTTGCTAACCACCACACTTCTAAGGAGTCAAACAGTAACTGATGTGACAATATGGAGAGATGGCTTTTGGAGACTGTAAGAGTGGCACACCCAGTATTACCTTAGCGCAGAAATGAGGGATTAGAAAGAATTGCAGACTGTTAGCTTTTGGTGAAAAGGCATGTTCTTTTAGTTAGGAAAAACTTCTTAGCCAGACCTCTCCAATCTTAAATATTAATGATTTTGCCACCATACAAAGCAACCAGAACAAACCAGTGAGAGAGTGAAAAATGACACCTCACCCAAGTCTCCTAAGCACCCTCTTGCTTGCAACAAATTGTGGTGAAAAGGAGTCAGAGGCAGCAAGTCTTCAACAAATAGGAATGGAAAAGTTTGAAGTAAGAACATGAAAGCGTGGGTGGGAAGGAAACGCTGTTTGCTTATTTGAAGTACTAAAACTTGCTAAAGATTATTTGGAAAGACTCAGAAACTAGAGAAACTTAACACATATGGTTTTGTCATCTTATGTTTCCTGTCAAAAAGCTTGCTAAGCTGTATGAGAATATTCAGTTTATTCACATTGTGATTTTCAGAAAGTCCAGAGAAAAACATTGGTACCCAAATGGTACCAATGTTTGGTAGCAGTTGATAGCTGACTAGTAATTTTTAGTGGAAATCAGACCCTTAACCAAGGGCATTTATGGCATTTGGGACAGACAGATGGGAAGAAAAAGAAAAATCACACTGTTGGAATCTAAGAGCTAAGCCTGAGAAACCACATTCTGCAAATATTTAACACACAGACAGTATTTGCTAAGGGTTCACCTCCGCTCATGGCTTCACTTTGAGGTATTATAGAGGAAAAACTGACTAGTAACACTTTCTGAAGAAATAGATATTGATCAGGTTAATCTTCTCTTACCTAACATTCATCCCTGGACATAGCCAGAATGCTTAGAAAATCTAAACCAGTGGTATATCACTACAGTTTTGTGTTCCAGTTTCACTGCTAAGTCACAGGTGGACAGTCTGTTCAAACTTATATGAAGTGTTTGTGGAGAGAGCTGCCTTCATCAGGGGCAGCAATGAGGAAGATAGTGATGAAGAGAGACAGGATTTTGAGCACACCTCTGATGAGTGTCACTGCTATGAGAGTGGAACCGCACAGATTTCTCTCATGCCTGCCTGTCATAGGAAAATAGGTTTAAGAAAGTGTGTTGGTTTTGCGTGGCAAGGTTTTGGTAGCAGGGCGGGGGGCAGGGCTACAGGGGTGGCTTCTGTGAGAAGCTGCTAGAAGCTTCCCCTGTGTCTGACAGAGCCAATGCCAGCCAGCTCCAAGACGGGCCCGCCGCTGGCCAAGGCCAAGCCAATCAGCGCCTCTGTGATAACATATTTAAGAAAGAGAAAAAACAGAGGGAGCTTTTGCAGCCAGAGAGAGGAGTGAGAAGATGTAAGAAACTCTGCAGACACCAAGGTCAGTGCAGAAGGAGGGGCAGGAGGTGCTCCAGGCGCCGGAGCAGAGATCCCCCTGCAGCCCGTGGTGAAGACCATGGTGAAGCAGGCTGTCCCCCTGCAGCCCACGGAGGGAGGATGAGGGGGTGTAGAGATTCCACCTGCAGCCTGTGGAGGACCCCACGCCGGAGCAGGTGGAGACACCTGAAGGAGGCTGTGGCCCTGTGGGAAGCCCACACTGGAGCAAGTTCCTGGCAGGACTGTGGACCTGTGGAGAGAGGAGCCCACGCCAGAGCAGGTTTGCTGGCAGGACTTGTGACCCTGTGGGGGACCCACGCTGGAGCAGTTTGCTCCTGAAGGTCTGCACCCCGTGGGAGAGATCCACGCTGGAGCAGTTTGTAAAGGACTGTAGCCCGTGGGAGAAGTTCGTGAAGGACTGTCTCCCATGAGAGGGACCCCATGCTGGAGCAGGGGAACGATGAGAGGAGTCCTCCCCCTGAGGATGAAGAAGAGGCAGAAACAACGTGTGATGAACTGACCGTAACCCCCACTCCCCATCCCCCTGTGCTGCTGCTGGGGGGCGGAGGTTGAAGCCAGGAGTGAAGTTGAGCCCGGGAAGTTGGGAGGGGCGGGGGGAGATGTTTTAAGAGTTGATTTTATTTCCCATTCCTCTACTCTGTTTTGCTTAGTAATAAATTAGATGAATTTTCTCTCTCAGTTCAGTCTGTTTTGCTCGTGATGATAATTAGAGAATGATCTCTCCCTGTCCTTATCTCGACCCGTAAGTTGTTTTTTTTTTTAGTTATACCTTTTCTCTCCTGTCTAATGAAAGAGGGGAGTGATAGAGCAGCTCTGGTGGGCACCTGGCCCTCAGCCAGGGTCAACCCACCACAGAGAGGGTGATGCAAGCATCAGCTGATCAAAGCCTCTGCAGAGCAAGGATCTGTTGGCACATCAGTAGTAAAACAGTTCTCCCTTACCAAGTGAGGGAGAAGTTTCCCTCCTACTTGTCAGCTTCAAGTGCACTTTCCCACTCCAAGCAGTTACTTGGAGTAGCACACCATATAAGTCTTACAGCAAGCTCATGTTTCAAAATTATCAGAAAGAGCTAATTGAAATAAATGTTGCTTTAACATAACTCTTCCAGTTTCAGTTTAATTTTGTCACCTACACGACACTTCCAGTAAGTAAATCATTTCAAATGGGAAATCTCAGATGGTTTAATGTAAGCTTATTGATTGATAAAGTAATAATTCTGAGTCACAGAAATCTGAAACCTCTTGACCAGAAAGGGAACAGAAAATACCTCTTACAGAAGCAGGCTTTTATGAAAAGATAATTTAGAGGCTTCTGGGCAGTAAAGACAAGTTCGAGAGCAGTTACAATCCATTTTCAGATTGTATTACCTTAGTCCTTTTTCCTGAAATAACCTGCTTGTCCACCTCCCTCTACTGCAATCTTCCTTCTTTCCCCGTCTTTCTTCAGAACAGCAATAGAATGAATATTATGAATTATTGATGTAAGAAATACAGAAGTCTCATCAGGAAACATTGGAGGTTTTTTTTTCTAGCAAAAGCTCAGCAGAAAGGTTGGACAGGAGCAGAAAGCCTACTCAGCACAGGAAGGCATGTGCTTAGCCATCTGTAGCAGATTATACTTCCCACTACCTTTCAGAAATCACTGAGACAAGTGGCATGAGCAGTAATCTGGAGTGGGCAAATTCAACCAGAAAAAAAAACCAACCACCAAACCAAAAAACCTTCACCAAACCCCAAACAAACCCCATCCCATATCCAGGATATCTCTCATAGGCATTTGAGTGATTGTTACACTGATGCAGACTCTTTGGGGGCCCAGTCAGACCTAGCCAAAAGTGTCAATGAAATCACATATATTCTTTCAAGTCACATATCAGAGATATTCTTTCTAGTCTTTCTTCGGAGTTTTACATTAGCAAAGGAATCTGCTCCCTGTATTCTTACAAAGGAAAAGAAGTTTTGTTCACCTTTTTTCCTTCAGTGACCAAGCCTGCATCAAACATTCAAGGCTTAGTTCCTCAAGGCTTTAGAATTTTTTTCTGTCTTACAAAGTGACAGTTACAAATGGGCACGTATATGAGTTGAGGCCATGTCTGTATCTAAGAGGACCTTTAGAAGGCCAGGATACTGAAGGGCTTAGGAGGATCCATCATAAAGGAGCTGGTAACACTAATATACATGCCTGCCAAATACCTATAAACTATTACAGACATCATGGTTCGTGATTGGTTACTGGTCTACACTGGAAAATCCTTGGTCCATATTTTTCCTCTGATACTTCAAGGCAAGATTTCACAGCCTGAAGAACATAGAATCATGTCTGCTATTATCTCTGTCCCAGAACTCTTGTGCAGAGTGCATAAAAAGATATACTCAATAATTGAAGGCATAGGATCAAATGTATTTTCCAGTCTCAGAGGACTATATTTACTGTTTTCGATAAACATTACTGGGACCACATTTTAGGGGTTCATTAGAAGTTCTCTGAATATAAATGCATCCCTTCAGTCTCTGCTAACTTTCCCCTTGCTTCACTAAAGGAAGTCTTGTTCTAAGCTAAGAGTGCCGAGTCTTAACTGTCAAAGCAGGCATCAAGAATCTGATTCAAACTTCACCTCTACCTTTAACAGGAAAAGGGATATACCACTTACATAGAAGAAAAAAGCAAAAAGTATCAAATATGCAACTCAAAGTCTGCAGACGGACTGCTCAAACTGTTCAAGCTGATTTGTTGTTATAGCTTCAATACCATGTAGTTTTCCTTCTCACTGTTGCAAACATGTCTCTCTTCACCAAGTGCCTTTACTTCCTATCCCTAAGACTAGTGAAAATGCATCCTCGTTTCTCACCTTTCTCCCACATCTTCCATTGATGTTTTTATGTCAGGTTTAGTCTCCTTATGTTAAAGTGTAAGAGTTGTTTCATCTTAATTTCTACTTTCATAAACTATGGGTAGAAACCCGTAGCTGTAATCTGGAAGATCTGTAGATTATTTTACATATTCTGCTCATGATGATTATTCCTTCTCCCTGTTTACTTGCCTCAAAAAAAATAAAATAAAATTCTTCCTTTCTTTTTCCTGTCCATCTCTGTTCTTTTTTACTATGTTGTTTTCTATTCCAAGACTATGCCTGTGTTTTGTACTTAAGCTTCAGAGCTGTTTCAGGATGACTCCTACTTTATATTTGTGAAGTGCCATGTAACTTTACAGCCATATCAGTTATTTTTAGTGCTAAAAACAATGATTAGGATGCTCCATTTTACAAGGCTATAAACTGGTTTCCACTTAAAATGGAAATGAGTAAAATCTTCAACATATATCAATACAACTTGTTTGTAAAGTTTCATGCTCTAGTAACTTTCATCTTTATTAAGGCTGAAGAAGTCACTCCCATGTGTCACATTTAGAGAAACACTGGCAGAAATGGCCCTGAAGACATAATAACCCACTAGCCCAAATAATTTGCACTTTAAATGTAAATGTCTATCTTTCAAACCCCTGAAGCTTCATCTCCCAAAAGCAACCTCTAGAAATTTATCATCTGTATTCAAACAGAGATAAATACTTTCCATGACTTAAAAGAGAGAAGAAAAAAAACAGATTAATAAAGAAGAGGAAGGATAGCAAGTCTGACAAAATGATGAATCTGCTATAGCTAATCTATTTGTGGACTAACTGAACAACTAGAACAGTTGAAATGACTGTTGGTAAGCTCTAGAAAAGAGCACATGAAGAGTCTAAAGAAGACTGCACATCTTATATAACTAGAACTAAAGCAGCATCTGTGTATTTTCTTTGCTTTAATGAAAAAGTAACTTTTACTAACTGATCACTTCAGACTTTTCAGCAGTATAGAATTACAGTAGGAGCTCAGGTGAAGTTGTTTTTATAATTCCTATATATTCTATAATTAGAGTATTCTACATAGTCCGTAAAATTCTACATATTAGAAATGCAAAACAGAGTATTGCACATGCAGCTTAGAGTCAGCAAGAGGAGTAGAAAGATCATTGGGAGACACACATTTAAGCAAATTCCTGAAAATTGCTGTGCTTTGACAGTCAAGTATGTCCTCTTAAAACAAAACTTGCAAAGCTTTCCTAATTTGGGAGCTATGAAAGAACAGTTTGTTTTAAACAGGAGGAAATGGAGCTTACTATATAAAAAAGTATTCATCTTTTTTTGAACAGTACAATGACCAAATGAACTGTACATAGCTTAAGAATGTAGTCTCAATTGAAAGTTAACCCTTCCTTCAAATTCAGACTAAATCTGCAGGGACACAAGAAGAGAAACACATCAAGACACCTCAAGAGAAGTGTTGGTCTACCACATTTGCACTGCACATTCAGTCAGAAACATGATTTAACCATACTTCTCATCTGTTGTTCAGGAAGAGACTGATTGATTTTCAGATCAAAATCTGCTTTTAATAAAAGATGTACAGTTGTAATATACTCTATACAAAGCACAAAATGAACTCACATAGCTGAAAATTGGTACTGGGATGCAATGATCAAAAAATGTCTTCCTTATGAGAGGTGGTTAAAAGCGTTGTGGATCAGATAAAGCCTGGAATTGTTTCTTAAGCACTGTGTTGCTACTGAACAACTACAAGTCACTTCAAGGAGTAATTATTTCACCTATGTCTATGGTGCAGATATCCAAATTATTCTAGCCTCCTTCATGAAGCTGTTACCTAAGTCCTTGACTGAAGAAGAAAATCTAAATTGCACTGATATTGAAGCCTGTGGAGCTGCAACTAACACAAAGATTCTTCCTGCTATAAGTAGACCTATTCCAACAGGAAAAACTCAAGTCAGCTTCCTTGCTTAGCATCTGTGGAAGACAGGAAATCACTGCACTTTTGAATGTTCAGAATTTAGACTGCTTTGGCTTTTTCAGTTTAAAACCATGTGAGTTATGTTATGCATGACTACCTGAATTCCTCCAGACTTCAAAGCAGTACCAAGCAAGGTGAGGGGTGATGTCCTTTACCTCACATACTCATTAAGGCCTACATGCAGGGAAAACCAGATACTAATCATTAACTATTCTTACTGAGTGCATCTGCCTTCCTAGCCATTGCATCTGTCCACATTCTTCTTCTGTCTCTGTTATGCTTTAACCCGGCAGCTAAAAGAACCACACAGCTGTTTGCTCACACATCCCCCTCACTGGAATGGGGGAGAAAAATCAAAAAGAAAAAAAAAAAGTCGTGAGTTGAGATAAAGACAGTTTAATAGGACAGAAAACAAAGATAATAGTATACAAAACAAGTAATGAACAGCACAATTTCTCACCACCCGAAGCTGATGCTCAGCTAGTTCCAGAGCAGCCCCACTTCCTAGCCACCTCCCAGTTATATGCCAAGCATGACACCACATGGCATGTAATATCCCTTTGGCCAGTTTGGGTCAGCTGTCCTGGCTGTGTCCCCTCCCAGCCTCCTGGGCACACCCTCCCCCCACCCACCCCTGCCTTCTCTTTGTCAGGGCAGTATGAGAAGGTGAAAAGTCCTTGACTGCTTGGCAACAGCTAAAAGCATCCCTGTGTTATCAACAATATTCTCATCCTAAATCCAAAACACAGCACTATAATGGCTGTTAAGAAGAAAATTAACTCTATCCCTGCTGAAACCAGGACATTCTCCTTCTTTCAGGGAAATGCATAAAAGATTTTGAAAAACAATTTGCACGAGAAAAGATTGATAATGAGTTGAAGAGCTACAGTCTTGTGCAACTTTGAATACTTAAAAATTTAACAACTCAAAGGAACAGGCAAGTAATGTATGATTATCTATACATCTACATATAAATACACATGTATGTATGAAACTATATATGCAGGTTTTAAGTGAAAAAGCTTTGTTCAATTACATTATGAAGTTCTCCTACATACCTGTCAAGGTTAACAGAAAATTAATGAAATTTTCATAAAAGACAAACCAGTGCAAAGACATTAGGAATTTGATTTAGAATGTGAAACTTCCTATTCTCACATCTACACAATTTCCCCACTTCAATTACATAACAAAAGAATTCCACTCAGATTAAAATATTTTATGTTCTCTGTTCTTACTGTATTTGATCATGAAGAATTACCCAGCACACCAATATTTTGGAGAAAAATCAGATTTTGTACTTTTCATAGGCTATTTCCTGTCATAATATTTTAAAACAAGATATTAACAAAATAACTACATGTGCTCGCAAGGAATCATGGTATGGAATTCAGCATCTAGAACACAATTTTAAAAAAAGAGAAAGCTAATTATACACTTCTGTGAGCATGACATCTACAGTTTATCTAACTTAAAATACAAAGGCAGGTGCTATTCCCACAGAGTTGAGGTTTCAAGGGCCAAGTTGTGGCACAATCCTGTTTGTTATGCAGCAAGACTGTACTATTAGCAAGAAAGAGGGAAGGTAACCAATAAAGAAAAAAACCCCACCTATTATCACGAGGATTTTGGGAAAAGGGTAAAGGTTTGGTCACGTAGAATGATACATGGCTCCAACAATATTGAATATTCAGTCAAGCCACTTCCTTGAAATAAAAAAATAGTTTGAATAAGATGCTGTAAAAGGCCAACTCCAGGCATTATGCAGCATGACTGGGATTCAATCTTTGAGGATTTGGTTTTGTCCCTGTATACAGCATGGGGTTTTTTGTTTTGTTTTTGAAGAGTTATTCTAGAATAAGTTCTACCAGACAACAGATATGTAAAAGAGTTGAAGCTGTAGAACAATTGAAAGAACGGGCTTCAAAAAAAGAGAAAGAATGTAGTCTTGCTCTACTTAAAGCAAGTGGTGGAATGGAAATATAACACACCAAAGGCTAAGCTGATTTTCTGGTATACAGTAGAAAGATACAAGCATAATAGCACCTTTCTGGAATTAGAGCAAGTATGACAACAACAGTTATATTTCTAAAGCAAGATTAACTAATAACTTGAGAGCTAACCTCTGTTCTAAACTTTAAAAAAATGCTCTGCTTCAGATGTTAGAGTTCAGAAGATTGGTTTATTCCTCTGCTCTGCTAAAGGTCTGGTCATTTTGCTTGCTGTAGGTGCATCAGACAAACACATAGAAAAGCAGATGGTATGGATCCGATAGAAGTGTTTGTTTCATATAGCAGGTGAATAACTCCTTTCTCATAATCAATATTAGGTGCCTTCCAGGCATGAACGTATTGAAGAGAAGTGACCAGTGCTTCATGGTACATCACTGATACTGTGTTGGTTTTGCGTGGCAAGGTTTTGGTAGCGGGGGGGGCTACAGGGGTGGCTTCTGTGAGAAGCTACTAGAAGCTACCCCTGTGTCTGATAGAGCCAATGCCAGCCGGCTCCAAGACGGACCCGCCGCTGGCCAAGGCCAAGCCAATCAGCGCCTCTGTGATAACATATTTAAGAAAGACAAAAACAGTTAGAGAGGGCTTTTGCAGCCAGAGAGAGGAGTGAGAAGATGTAAGAACATCTGCAGACACCAAGGTCAGTGAAGAAGGAGGGGGAGGAGGTGCTCCAGGCGCCGGAGCAAGATCCCCCTGCAGCCCGTGGTGAAGACCATGGTGAAGCAGGCTGTTCCCCTGCAGCCCATGGAGGGAGGATGAGGGGGTGTAGAGATTCCACCTGCAGCCCGTGGAGGACCCCACGCCGGAGCAGGTGGAGACACCTGAAGGAGGCTGTGACCCCGTGGGAAGCCCGCGCTGGAGCAAGCTCCTGGCAGGACCTGTGGACCCGTGGAGAGAGGAGCCCACGCCAGAGCAGGTTTGCTGACAGGACTTGTGACCCCGTGGGGGACCCACGCTGGAGCAGTTTGCTCCTGAAGGTCTGCACCCCGTGGAGGAGACTCACGTTGGAGAAGGCCGTGAAGGACTGTCTCCCGTGAGAGGGACTCCATGCTGGAGCGGGGGAACGATGAGAGGAGTCCTCCCCCTGAGGAAGACGAAGCGGCAGAAACACCGCGTGATGAACTGACCGTAACCCCCACTCCCCGTCCCCCCTGTGCCGCTGAGGGGGGCGGAGGTTGAAGCCGGGAGTGAAGTTGAGCCCGGGAAGATGGGAGGGGTGGGGGGAGGTGTTTTTAAGATTTGGTTTTATTTCTCATTCCTCTACTCTGTTTTGCTTAGTAATAAATAAGATGAATTCCCTCTCTAAGTTCGGTCTGTTTTGCTCATGATGATAATTAGAGAATGATCTCTCCCTGTCCTTATCTCGACCCGTAAGTTTTTTTTTCATTGTACCTTTTCTCCCCTGTCTAATGAAAGAGGGGAGTGATAGAGCGGCTCTGGTGGGCACCTGGCCCTCAGCCAGGGTCAACCCACCACAGATACAATGAAACCAGAATTTATTGTTCCAGAAATAAGCTCAGGAAGACTTGTAATGAGAAGCAGCAAGTCAACGCAAGCCTGTGGAGAAAAACTTATCAAAATGGCTAATTGCAGGAAGTGAACAAGGAAAAATTATCAAGAGGGGTTTTTTTGTTTTTAAATATATATTTTAAAAGCCCAAAACATCAATCAAAAAGGACAAGTGGAAGTTTCAGACATAAAAGCAGCCCTGTGGCTTGATTTTGAGTTGCAGCAGCTTCTAGAATCAGGTGGAGGAAGTGAGATACCTCTCTTCCACCAGACCAGGAACCACCTAATGTGACCAATAGCAGGTAGCTGCAGATAGGGAAACATGACACATTAGTAAGAGATGACCTGTTACTCTAGAGAAACTCATAGTAATTTCCCAGAAACTCATTATCATTTTCTCCTTAGAAAGCCAGTGAATCACCAACAATCATTCATCTAAAGAAAAAAAAAGTATTTGGGACTGAAGTTACCAGTAGAGCCTGGAGTCTGATCCCAGATCTGAGAAGTCATCTTTCTTGTAGGATCACTCTAACTAAGCTCAGTCCCAAACAAACTTGCAAGTCTCCTCACATGGGATTATTTCACATTATTCTACAAGAGAGGTTTAACACACTACTTATTCAAGCCTCTCTGTATTGTTTTGTTGTCAACCACAGCCTGATCACAAGCCTCAAAGAGGTTTTGTGAGCCATCATTAGTTCTCTACCACGAGAGCGCAGCCCTCCTGTCATTGCCTGTTGTTGTCAGATACATTAAATATTAAGCACCTTTATTGGGCTTGCAGTTTCAATAAGAAAAAGGCACCATCATCTTCAGAAAAATAATTTATTTAAACATTTCCTCACAGCAGGGAATCAAACAAAAGCACTAAAGCAAGCTCTTAATGACTTATATTGGGATACACATTTCCACAGAAAGAAAAAAAACCCCTCTAAAGCCTTAAAAATTAAAAAGAAAAAATTAAGAATGCCAGTATAAAAGATTCCACAGTAGGAAAACAATAAAAGAATACTTAGGCACAAAAAGTAGGAAACAAGTCATTAACTACAAAAATAGCTGCTTAAAAAGCATTAAGTCATAAATACACAAATGCAAAGTTTCTGTTGCATTAGTTTGCATCTGTCTTTTGAAGAGCCTGCTATTGCAATGGGTGCTCTAACTGAATGAGCAAATTTACAGTGACATTTGTAAATACAAAAAACTTCAATGACAAGCTCATGCTAGCATTTGTAGCCAAATGCTTTTCTGACCTTAACTGCTATTTAACATAATTTGTAGATCTTGATCTGAAAAGGAGATTCATTTGACATTGCCATACAAACTGGGTGAGAAAAATGTACATATTCTCTGCTATAGACACTGACATATCAATAACAGTTTTTAAGTCAGGTGAGGGCTATAAAGAAGTGAGAAACCTGGGAAGATGACTAAGAATGTCACTATGGTCTTTCCATTAGTGGGGGTACCATACAGTCCAGGCAATTTTACATTGCACAGTATGGCTGGACAACGTGGCATGGACAGTCTCTCCCCTTGTGCCCATCAGGCCTGCACCAGCTTTGCAACATAACAGCACAGCAGTACCATAACAGAGCTTTTGGCCAAATGTCTTACAAAACAGTTTGTGCTACAGGGTTATCTAGATCTGAGCAGGGTCCTCAGGTCCAAGGGACTGTGAAGAAAATGTCAACCTGAGACAGACTTGTTTGTTTATCCCAATGAGTATCTGCTGGCCAGAGTACCTGAAGGTCAGTCAGAAACCATCTACTAAGGTGGTTTTCATTCACAGACTTCTCAAACATCAAGAAGTATACGAAAAACATTTTCAGCCTTGTATACATTATCAAAACTAGGCTGGAAAATGCAGCACAAGTCATCTGGACATCTTCAGCCAGTTTCTTGGCATGTCATGGCACAGAAATAGTCAGCTGTTACACATGGGTGAAAGTTTAGAACTTCACCTGAAGTAGGAAGGTGACCCTAGGCCACAGTTACATTTCACAGAAGACATCCTATGTGCTAATACCAAGAAAAAGTGAAAGCAAGTTTTAAAATTAAAGTTACCAGGATGTTCATTGCCATACAGAATCCAGCTTGAGCCAATCTTGTCCTGTCAAAGCCAGTTATGGTCAAGAAAAAAACACCCCAAAACCACAAAAAACCACCAAAACACCAAGAAGAGGTTTAAGTGGCTAATCTTTTTCTTTCTCTCTAGATTAATTGTATTGTATTTCCCTGTAAAGATCCAGATTTCATGGTCTGATTCTCCATTTTGAAAGGCAAGAGCCAACAGTCCTATTGAGATCTCAGGGGTGGGTTGGTAGCAGAATTATGCACATTCTATTCCTGCTGCAAGAAAGTAGACAAAAAGTTCTGGCATACATATGTATGGTATTAACAACAAGAAAAAAAGAGGGGGAGTACATCAAGTTCGATGCTTAGTACTTCACAGTCACATATTCCCAGTAGAAGACAGAATTGGCAAGCATCTACCCAACAGATTTATATTCTAATACCACACCTAGATTTAAACTTGAGATCCAAGAAACTGAAAGGTAGAAAGAAAAACCAAGAAAGTCAAACATCTGGAGTGTAAACTAAATGGCCACAGAGTGCGCTCCAAAACATATACAAGTTTATCAAGCCTGTCAGGTATCAGGCAAGTCAGGTCTGCCTATATTAACACTCTCCTTCTCACTGGAAAAAAATTTTATGCCTAGCAAGGCATATGCCCATTACATAACCAGGCACTGTAACCAGAACGTTGGGAAAAAAACCCCACCCAATTTCCACTAAAAATCAATAAAATCCTAACAGAGTTTAGAAACCAAATCAGTTGCATGTTTTTCATTCATTCCTTTCCAACATAGCTATCTGAATATGAAAGTCACATTAAGTTGCTATGCATTTTTCCACCTGCCCAGTTCAGAGAAGCAATCATCACTGAATCACTGCAGTGATATTCCAGAACTTACACAATGACTGATCACATATTTCCATCATTCTGAAATCCTATTGCACAAGGATTATATTTGAGAGGAGTGGGAAATTATGTCATGGAACTATTCAATTTCCAATAATCTGTGGTATGGATATACTAGTAGGTGTCTTCAGTCAAGTAATTAAACTGCATTATCTACTTATGAGTTCAGGATAATGACTGAGGAAAATGATGGAAACCTCTGAAGCCCATCCTGAAGTAATCAGTAAATTTGGTGCTTCTTCCTACAATCCTTCCCCTTCCAGTCAGTGAAACTCTGCGGCAATTTTAGCTTTTTGCCATATTATTGCACAAAGTCAGAATGAGGCAGAAAGTGCTTAAGATCATTTTACAGAAATAAAACCCTACCTTTAAATCAGACCTGAAACTTAAAAGAAAAAAATCTTTGTCTAACAGGCTTTGGATGGTAATACTGCTTAGTTTAAGAAGTTTCCACATATGATCTTCCTAGTTAGTTTTAACAGTTTTAAGTCAAGAACATGACATTTAAAATAGGCAATATACTGATATTCTCTAATTTATGTCAAAACTTTAATGTGTTTTACATGAAAATGCTACTACAAAATTACTTGGCTCAGTGCCCAAAGTAATTACACTCCTTACACTGCTGTCTTGACTTGCTGCCAAAACTGGCAAAGTAGGCATTTCCCTCAGACAATGCTGTTAATGAAAACTGTCAAAGTCCTTTCAACACTCCTTATTTTGTTATACTTAAGTTGTCATCTCACTTGGGTGGCTTGCTAGACTTTTGTTCTCAACAATGTATTTCTTAGCAATACACTTATGCCTTAACAATAACACACTGAATTGTTTCCCATTCCTTGAAAACAGCACTCTGAATAAAAGAAGCTTTCCCTTTGGGTCTGATGAAAAAAAACACAAAAACAACCACAACACCAAAACCAAAAAACCCACACCCACCACCAAAAGAAATAATGAAAAAAAAATTTCCAGCAGAGCTTTAACCTCAGTCTTAGAAGCTGGAGGCAGATGAACTGTCATCTCTCCCCCACCAACAAAAGTTCAGGCCAGGAAGGCCATGGCAAGGGAGTTTTAACACTTCTGATATTAGGAACCTGGATCTTGTGCTGGCTGGAGATTACAACATCCCTGTTTCATTTCCTTATCAGAAATGGAGAGGCACAGATGTCTACAAAGCCAGCTAGAGGGAAAGTAAAAAAAAAAAAATAAAAAAATTAAAAATTCAAGCTCACCAGCATACAGGTGTGCATTCCTGAGGTATTGATATAAAAATTAAACATAGTGATGAAGAAGCACACCTTCCTGCAGCCATGCAGAATCACAGTGGCATGGGGATGTCTTATTAATCCTGCTTGTGGAAGTCAAACTTAACAGCACAGCTCTCCCTTTCCAGGGAAGAAGGTAATTTTTTTTTTTGGATTATACAGGTGTGCTAATAATGTCTACATGTCTTCTCTCACTCGTGAAAGTTGCAATGAGGCAATAGCATGGAACCGCTGGAAATGGACCTGCGAGATGACAATGAGAGGGTCAGCGAACGCAAGAGAGGATTCCTCAGAGGATCCAAGAGTTTTCATTTGATTGCCTGGAAATTCTTCAGTTCTGCCTCATTTAAAAGCTTGAGCTCTTGCATTCCTCCCTGTCCTGCTGCACAGCTGTGTGGCTGAAAACACCTTCCCTCAAACGGGAGAATTTCCCAAGAACACCACAGAGTGAATGCTATACAGTTCTCTGAATAAGGCGGCTATCTACAGCTTTTCCACGGCAAGAAAGCATTTGGCCTTAGCCTGATTGCAAACATCCTGAATCAGCTAAGAGAAATATCAGATGGCGTCTGTAGCCTCTAGCTCCCTGGAGGAATGAGATACAGTACAATGCAGGTGCACTGTGAGGAAGTCATCGCTTCTCCTGACATCTGGATAAAAAGACGACTCTGTTTACTAGAGCAACCAAGTGCACCATTCACACAAAGAACGTTTGTCAGACTGTCTCGAGGAGAAAAAGCATGGCTGTGCTCATATTCAATCAAATTGGAGACATGAAAGCCACAGGAGGATCGTGGCTAGAGGCTGAGCATCTGTCTCACACATAATCTGAGCACCATGGAAAAAAGAAAAAGGGGGGGGAGAACAGCCTACTGACTTGACAACTCTATCAAAGAGTACTACAATCATTTCCTCCCAATCCATCATGTCACAAGCACACGTTATCATTCTCTCTTTTTCCATGTCTGCAGAAAGAATTAAATACAGCTATGTAATACCACTCTTTGGTACCCAAGTTCTCCTACAAGCTGACTTCTGCTAATGTACACTAACAAAGGGGCAAGCACGAATCCAGGACGCGATACACAGTGGCCTCCCTTCAACTTGCCAGCATTCCTCGTCTATTCTCTGCCAGCCTTCCAAAGAGGAACTCTAACTGCAGGAAATACCAGGTCTGTTGATTATATTGACAAATGGAAAATATTTTTGTGGGTTTTTTTGTTTGTTGTTGTTTGGTTGTTTTTTTTTTTAAACAATCCAACTAATTTCAGAGCTACCTACTACATGAGAGAGGCCATGACTATTGACAATAATTTAAAAAATAAATATTTGGATGAAATAGTTTGAAAAAGAGAACTCATGGGCATCTTCAGATCATTATTTGATTAGGTCCTGGTTTACATTTCACATAAGGTACCATAGGAGTTCATGCTTATGTCTCTGACATATTAATATAAAAATTAGGTGCACTGATGAATAAACATTCCTTCCCATGGCCACACAGAATCTCATTGATATGTGCATAGAGAACATTTTATATACTTAAACTGTAGAAAAAGACAGAACGAATTGAGATAATTTAGGGAACATGCATTTTGAATTTTCATACTTTTGTTATCTCACTAGAAAAAAAATCAATACAGAACAACAATAGACAACGTTAAAGAGTCCAGCAAATTTTAGAAAGACACTGCATGCAGAACTAGATCACATCAAGTTGATACAGACTGTCACGTAAAATGTAAATTGTTCTCCAACCCTTACAGTTAATGAAGGGTGTATTTTCAGAATAAAAAAAGTTAAGTCCTTTCTCTATTAAAATTGAGTTAGCATTTGAAGAAATCTTATGTTGTTACAAGTGACTGGAAGAAAGTAAGATGATGTAACCAAGGCAATCATTTGCATATTACAGTGCTGCAGGTGGTATCACCACCTCAACCTACTCACCACATTTCATCACTTCACTTCCAAATCCAGGGTCTTGAAAAGAAAAGAGAAAAAACATCACTATTTCTTTTTTTTTTTTTACACTAGTGAACAAACCTCAAAATATGGATCAATTTCCCATTGTCTTTCTTACTGCTGCCTACGTTCACTAGGTTTTCCTGTCCATTTCTTCTTTTCTGCTTCTCTCTTCAGATGCACCTTAATATTTTGCTAGGTGCAATTTGCCAAGTCAAAAATTATATTTGCACAACCTTACGTCCCACAGGCTGGTTAGAAAAAAGTAAAAAGCTCTCCGAGTATGCCAAAGCTGAATGAGAAAAGGAATTTTGAAGTGATCTTTTTGTTGAGTCTATGATCCTTTCAAAAGGAAAAGGAAAGTACAAGAAACAGAAGCTGCAATTTCCTATCTCTGCTTTTCATTGTCTCTATTCCCTTATTTGTCACCCTCTGTCTCAAGAAAAAAGACAATGGAACAGTAATCTGAAAAATTAGACAAACAGAAGCACTAAGATAGTATCTATACAAAGGACATTCAAAGAGATTTAATCAAACAAGGGTAATTTCCATCCTTCCTCTAAAAATATTCTACATGAAGAAAGATGCAAGCTTGTTAAAATTAGTACTTAACTAGGTTGAAAAGGTTACTTAAGCAACTTGATAGTTTACTGATATCAATGGTTGCACAGCTGTTTGCTAAGAACAAAGCGCTAGCATACTGTGAAAAGTTTAAGGAACCTAACCTTAGACTCGCAACTTTAGAAGTAGCTTTTTTGGCACCTTACATAATTTTTTTTTTGGAAGCAAAAAAACCCCTAGAGGAATTTGTTCACACATTTAAGCCTACTTCTACTCCTTGTCAAGATCTTACCAGAACTGCCTTCTCTTTATTACGCTGACAAGAGATCTAGACATTAGAAGAATATAACTCTACTCTCATTGCCAAGCTGGTTATCAGCATTCAGTCCCTGTCTATCCCAAGCCTATATAACCAGTAATGGTTAATATAATTTTTAAAGTATGACTTAAGTTATTTGTAGTACACACAATTATACTCCCAAGTCATGGAATATTTAGTTTTCCAGAAGGCAGAGATCATGCATACAAACAGATGAGTTGGAATCTCTTTCCACAATTGCTACCATCGCTCTTAAATTAAAAGGTCAAATCACAACTTCCTTTTCTACTTATGCTCTCAACACCCTGTAGAAAACTGTACATTCACTTGGTTCACATTTAGAAGGCTATTATTTTCAATTCTGCAAACTAAACACTGAACTTACATTTGAGAAAGCTATTAAAAAATGCATAGCTACTGAATACTCACTGTGCCATACAAAAATTCACATTTCTTTTTATGCTCTTGAATTCACTCCTAACTTCCTTTTTTTAAGGTACTTATATTTGCTGAAAATTCCTCACTTAAAACAATTGCTTATACATACCTTCACAACCAACCTCAGAGCTCTTTCTACAGCTTGCTTGGAAGCAAGTTTTATTTCATCACAGAGATCAAATCCACCTGAGAAGTCAAAAACTTGAGGTAACAGTCACCTGAGGGTTGGGGTTTTTTTTGGCAGTATGATTCCATGTGTCAGCAATCTCAGTTAATTATCTTGTTTGAGTAGATATCCTGATTGCCCCATATCTACCTCAGGATAAAATGTCTGTAGGGGGAGTGAGGTTTTTGTGATCTGTAACTGCAGAAGCTTTTCTCTAGATTAAAAGAATGAATTCCTAATATGAGTAAATTTTCCTCTGCAGTTCTTGGTACTACCTAGTGATGTCTAATTATGTTGCTTTTTCTGAGAAAGGTTTCTTGATTGTTCATATTGGTGATGTGGCTTATTGCTGTGAAGTTTAGGGGTGTTTCACAATGTAATAAAAACTGTTTCTAGTTATGGCCTTTCTTAGGCATGCTAGGTGTTAGAAGGCAAGCTATGATTCTTAAGGAAATAAAAAAATGAAAACTCTTTTAATGTCCCTCCTCCTATAGCACTGTCCCATGTATATGACATGTAAAAAGACTGTTAGTTGAGGAACAAGGGAAAAGGAGGAAAAGAAAAAAGAAAACATTTTATTAGTAGGCACTTTATGTCCTGATTTAGTGAGCAGTTCTGCATTTGTTTAGGGTTACTGGCTATTCTATTAACATTAATATGCTTTTTCATGGTAAAGCTAAGTATACATAGGAGTAATGCTTTTGGGATTGGCACTCTGTTGTAAGCAGCAGATAAGAGTAAGAATATGAGTTTTCTTCAGTTGTTAATCAATAGTAATATTTATAGGGAACTTCTGGGGTTTAGCTTTTTCAAGACTGTTGTATATCAAAATTTCCTGTTGTAGAAAGAGATGCAGAGCTATTCCACAGGATATGATTCCATTAATACTTCACTTTAAATTTAACTGAAAAGTTCTTGTCCCCAGCTTGAGATAGTGTAAATAGCACTTTTGATGCTTTGGAGCATCTCTAAACCTATACTTGCCATTTTACTTCTGATGCAATTCTTTCTTCTGGATGGGCAACCTAACAAGAACTTATTGTAACTTTACATTTAATTCATGAGGAAATCATACACTTTTTTTTTCTTGAATAGCTTTCAGTACCCAAGCCTACCCCCAGTTTTTTCAGGAATACAGAAATATTCCTATAATCCATAGAAAATTTAGGTGGTGCTTCTAGAAATGAATTCGTTCATGGGTTATAAGTAAATTTAATATTTCAAAATTGACAAAATGTAAGAAATGTTTAAAGTATGGAGTCAAATTCATCCAGCTTTCCAAGTATTTTGGATCTCAAAAGATTTTGTGATTTAGACACCTGAGTGCTGAAGTGATTTTTGAAAAATGAGTCTGGGTTAATGAAAAAATTAAAAATGTCACATAATTATTTTTAAAATATTATTCTACTTGAATTTTATCGTCTTGTGTAATATTATCTCAAGAGACAGTACACAACTTCCAGAAACCTTTTTATGTATACTTTTTATAAGCTTTTTTACTATTAACTGCTTATGCATCAATTTATGCTTGAAAATCCCTGTATAAGAATAGGATATAGTTTTCACTTTTCAGGACTACCGTGGAAAATAGAGGAAGCTGATCTATTACACCTAATGATTTGTCAAATGGCAGTATGGTTATTTGGCAAAAAGGAAGCTTTTATTCTACTCTTATTGCAAGAGATGACTACTGCCAGAACAGGTATGAGATTTGTTTCTTTTGAAACTTCAATAAAAGCTAATTATCAATTATTTAGAAATGTAAGATTAATTGTTTAAGATAACGCACTCCTGAGTGGTTTTTGAGTGATGACTCTAGAAAATTTACACTGTGGCTTGGATTGTATAACTTTTTTTGCTGGTATGTCTTCAGAAAAGAATAGGAAGTATTTCTAATAATGTATAGCAATTTGAAGTGAAAAGAATAACATTTTTGCTTTGAAGGGTGTCACTGAAAAAATCACATGGAAGAATGAATGGCATGTAAAAATGGGCCATTTAATAATTAGTATGTATTAATATTACAGTTATCTCCTATTTCTTACAGTGCTACTCAGTAGAATAATCTGGGTTTTGTTGCAAAATAGTTGATGAATACAAACTTCCTAAATAACCTTTTATAAATCTATATTCAAAACTACTGAGTGCTTAATGAGAGGGGGAGAGGAAAGACAGTTTTGGTCTCCACAAGCCTTCCCCAACTTATGTTATATGCAACTTAAATTGATTTCTAAAAGCATCATTAAGTTGGGCTATGGACTTAAGCTGATTCACAGATGATTGTGTACTCACTCTGTACTCGAAGCCAGCTGGAAGCTGTGTGGCTTCTGCTAGTTTTGGCTGAGGCCAAGTTAATAAGCCCTGTTCAGTAGCAGAATATATTAGGTAGGTTATGGCACCACAATAATGAGGCCATATGCTCCTGGGCAGCATAGGGCATGGGCAGAGGCAGGAAGCATCTACTAGAACATAGGCAGGGCAGGCTTGAGTCTGCCCACTAAATATCATGGTGACATGAAAACTGGAAGGTAAACCAGCAGAGTGTCTATGAAGCAGAGTACAGCTCTATCTCTTCATGTCCAGCTCTGGAGAAGAAAGGATGGCAGGAGTTTAATCTCGTGTCTTAGCAGATCACATTGGATGGCACCAGGGATTCTCTGCTGGTTGTCACTTGGTTAGATCTTGCTTGCCTGATGGCAGTGAATGAATTCTTGCTTATGGAACAAGTTGGGATGGAGTTATGCTAAAAGATGTAAACTGGTCTGCATGCTGGAAACCCAAAATTCTACCTCCGTGCTTTTTCCAGCAGTGAAGGGAATCTTAGTGTCCTGTACTACAACGGAGGCTTTGTTGTTTTTACTCAGCTGTACTCGTGGCAGCATGAAGTATGCCTATTGTCTTGCATAGAGTTATTTATTTATTTTATTTTCCTCCACACCATAGCCTGAAATGATGAGAGAGAGAGATATCCTTAGAAGGAGTGTGTGCATGTTTGTGTGAAGGATATCTCATAAGGAAGACGAGAGCACTCCAGCATCTTCTCCTCAGTCAAATGACATGGCTGGGTAAGTGCCTAACATAGTGATAGCACAGGTAGTGGAGAAGTGTAGGAGGATAGCCTTCTGCCTGTCAGACTTCTGGAGGTGCAGATGTGGCAAAAGCAGTAATCAGGCAGGCAGTTGAGATGACAGAGGCGGGTAGCTGCCCATCAACACAGCTGCCCAATCTGGTGACTCTTCCCATAAGTACCTCTATCTCAAGATGCTGATAGCCTGGAAGCTTACAGCCAAGCTGACAAAGGGTGGTGAGAGTCTGTTGAAGAAGTATAGGGATTGCCCTGCACATCAAAAAGCATTACTAGGATTCTTAGTTTTCTACAGTAATTTCATTATGCTTACTGGTACACTGATCCCAAATAGGTTTTCTTTTTTGGAAAGATGTCGTGGTTTAATCTGGCCAGCAGCTGTTTACTCACTCCCCAGCCCCCCATGGGATAGGGGAGAGAATCGAAAAGGAAAAAAAAAAAAAAAAAAAGGTAAAACTCATGGGCTGAGATAAAGAGAATTTAATAGGACAGGAAAGGGACATGGTAATAATAATGATGATAAAAGAATATACAGAACAAGTGATGAACAGCAATTTCTCACCAACCAAAGCCAATGTTCCACTAGTTCCCAAGCTGTCCTGCCTCCTGGCCAACCCCCCAGTTATTACTGAGCATGACAGCATATGGTATGCAATATCCCTTTGGCCAGTTTGGGTCAGCTGTCCTGGCTGTGTCCCCTCCCAGCTTCTTGGGTGCCCCCCACCTTCTCATTGTCAGGGCAGTATGAGAAGGTGAAAAGTCTTCGACGGTTTGGCAACAGCTGAAAACATCTGTGTGTTATCAACATTATTCTCATCCCAAATCCAAACCACAGCACTATATCAGCTGCTAGGAAGAAAATTAACTCTATCCCTGCTGAAACCAGGACAAAAGTGCATGCGTATTTGCTAGAACATGCATTTCATAGTCTTCAGAAGGATAGGGAAATGGATCATTTTGAAGTATCAGATTTGACCCAGCATAAGCAGTACTTGCTTTTCAAGTTTTATTTTATTATAATATAATAAAAACAGAGTTAAATTTCCCTTTAATCCCTGAAAAATATAAAATGAATCAGTAAACTTCTAGAGATGATCAAGCTCCAGACCTTGAACTTTCAGACTGAGGTGCAAAAAAACCTATCCTAAGGCTCTATGATGTCAGAAATTTTTTTCTGGTTTATTGACTGTCTAGCGCATTACCACAATAAAATAATAAGAAGGGATATGAAATTGGGAACTAGATTGTTTTTCTTAATGTAGTCTAGAAATAATTAAATTTAAAAGCACAGCAATTATTTCTGTGTAATGTAGATGCATACTTTTTTAAACTCAACCACATCAAGATGAAGTTGCCTATGTTTGAAGGATTTCTTGATTTTAAATTCTATGTAATATTGTCCACCAGCTCCAAGCTAGCTGGTCAAGTCTATCAGCTCCTTACCCTTCAGTGTCTAATTTCTTGTGTTTCCTAAGTCCCCAGGATTCTAGGAGTGTAAAGGCTGAAGGACTGGTTAGGATTGGGCCCTGAGGTCTTTTTGACCTTCAGTCCAGTGAAACACTGTTGAAACTTTTATGTATATCAGGATTTTTGAGTAACAATGTTTTATATGTGCCTGCCTTATAATTTGCTAGTTGGAAATAATGCCTCTTAGGAGGTGATACATTGTTTCTCTTTTTTTCTTTTTCCATCAAAGAAATTACTTAGGGAAGCAGTAACTGTCTTGTATTATGTCTGCATGGTATATTCTTGGCAAGCAAGCTTCAGATTTGACCTGTAAGCCACATGGATAGGTTATATTAGTTCTGGATTGATCCCGTGGATTGGATTAGATTCCATGAGCAAGGATCTCTGTGAACAAACAACTCTTGCTCCTAAGCAAATTAAAAGAGGAGCTACAGCTGTTGTGATGGATCTAAGCTAGGAAAGTTCAGAGACAGCAGACAGCAGAAAAAAAAAAGAAATCAGCAGGTAACTTGGGAGTATGAAGTCATTGGGTCTACTTGTGTGGCACAGTGACTATTCAGTGTTTGGTGGGGGGGAACCCACTAGGTGTGGGTTTTTAATGACACTCTTAAATGCAAGTTTTATGTTTAGCTTGCAGAATTGAAAATAATAGCCTTCTAAATGCAAACCAAGTGAACACAAGGCTCTATAGGGAGTTTAGAGCAGAAGTAGGAACGGAAGATATGACTTGACCTCATTGTTTGAGCTTAACAATAGCAATGTCCTTGGCTATCATTGCACTGCAAAGCATACAAATCATACACCTAAACAGCTTCGGGTTTTAATGTTAACTTCACATTGACTTTGGGAGCAGCTATTCATACCGACTTTGGGAGCAGCTTATATTATGTATTCTTCATCATACATCTCTGCAAAGTGAATTATGGTATGCTCTCACAGGCAGCACCAATGTCCTATTCTTGCATAGTAAGTTGTATCAGTCAGCACATGACCTCTGTGTTTTGAGATTAATGCTTTCCAACTAAAGACTGCAATCTGCATTATTAAGTAATCAAAGCGATAAGTTAAACTGCAGCATTTTGATGCCTTATCTCATTCAGAGGCAATATATTCAAAAGAATGAATCACCAACACTTAACTGTTCCCTTCTATTACACTTTTTTAAAGTAACAACCTGATTAAACACTTGTACAAAGGCAACTAAACTCAACTTCTAGCATAATGCCACAGTTCATAAAGTTCACAGTAAAGGACTTTCATTTGCAAATGACATCTTTAAATTTTAAAAATTACTCCAAAGGGTACTTAAATATATGTCTTTATTTTGGCTTTAGCTGACTGTAACATATTTTTAACAGACAATGCATTGAAATTATTGCATTATTAAGAAATATGTAATGAAAAATGAGGTAGTATAAGCCCTTTCTAATTTCAAATGAGGAACTGTTAGTTTAGGAATATCAGCCAGCAGGAGGGAGGGTGGTTGTGGGGCTTGGGGAGACTTTAGACAAGAACAATCAAGACTAGAAATTTTATACAAAACTTTTTTTAGCTATATTTATGTCTATTCACTATAAAGGTGAAGTCTAGGGTATCAACACTCTAGACATGAAAAGCTCTTGGCCAATTGGCAGTCATCTTGATATTTTAAGTTACTCAGTATGGCAGTCATTTAGAACTCTGATGTGGTTAAAAACCTTAAAAAATTGTTTTGGTAGTTGAACACTGGTTCACCAGACCAGTCTCAGACTCATTTCAAACACAAAAGAAAAAAGAGGTCCTTGATAACCCAAACACTTTTTATCTCTCTGTATCACCATACCCAAACACTTTTTATCTCTCTGTATCACTATCCTTTAAATCAATGCACCGTCAACTACTGAAATAGCACATACAAGTTTTAGGGATATGACATTATATTTGCATAACTAACTATACATTTAATAAAACATTACTTTTGCTCTATCTTTGTTGTATCGATTCAACACAAATATTTTTCCTTTCCTCATCTTAGACTGTTCCCTTAGCAGATTGCCTCTTTCTTGCTTTTCATTGATTGATTGGACTGTTTAAAGAAAAATATAACTAATAGAGAAACATCATACAGCATCTTCTACAGGATACTCCACCAAAATAAATACGGTGGCCCACCCTCCAGTACTTTCTGTAGTAAAATGCAAGCAGGTAAGACACTGTACAGAAGTCACCAACATCATGTCCAAGATTCCGTAGTCCTGACATCCAACTTCTTGAAAAGTAGAACAGATTCATATTGACTAGAGAAGAAAAATACAGGCATGGGTTTTTTGCACAGCACATAGTAATTAGTCCTACACATGCTTAGATCCTGAAGGCTTAGAATTCCAAAGGATTTTTTCTTTGCAAAAACAACTTTTCCAACTCTCTACCTACCCCCTCCAAAAAAAAAGCAAAACACAAAGACTAAGCTCTTGAAAGACTGAGACCGAATATATTTATTCTTTATCAAATAGAGACATAAAACTCAAATTTCCTCAGGAAAACAAACAGATTTCCTAAGGGATTTAGGACCCTATTTTCCAGTCAAATTTTTGTGTCCAAAATCATAGAGAAATTTAAGATGATTGGCAGTGTTTGCAAAGAGAACAAAAGATGATTCAGACACTGGATGTCAGCTCTCTGTAACTTATATCTATCAAGGTCTGTCCAAACTCATTTGCTGCAGAAGACAGAAGCAAGGAATCTGTTTTGACTTTCCCAGCTCCTAACTACAGATCTGTCTCAAAGCGCTGTCTTACAATGCTGCTTTCAATATGATTAAAATTGCACATATGACAATTGCAAACATGACAAGTTAAATGACTCATAAAACACAAGATGACAAATTCTCCTTCCTTATTTCCCAATTCAACCAATTATTTCAAAAAAGTAAATTCAGACCTCAGCATTTCAAACCCCATCCTGAACAGAAAAGTATCACTGAATGATTAAAGGAAATACAAATAATATCCTTGGTTTTAGAGTACTTTAGTCCATTAGAACTATAAAGACTTTTAACTTATTGAACTTCAACTTTTTGGAGGTCATATGAAGCCTGTTTCAATCTCAGCAAGAAGGTTTAAGCTGCTCATAAAAACCAGAGTCAATGTAATACTGTTTGTAGATTCCTTCTTTTGATTTTTTTTTCCTTCAGGGAAGGATATTTTGGCAAAATTTCTCAATCTATATTTTAATGAGAGAGCTAAGACCTTATTTCCAAAACACAGAAGGTTAGAATAGGGTAAGCACTCAGAAACAAGTAGCTGCAGGTAGGGCAATCCTCCTAAGTGGAGGCTATCTACCAGTATCTCTGTAGTTGGAAAAATAAATTGTAACTGCCAACAAGTATTTTGGAACAGAGTTTTAGTCTAGTTTTCAAATCAAGCTCATATGAATTTTTAAAAAAATAAATCCACAACTTGTTTTATCTACCATCTAAAAAGTGGCAGAAGTTTTTCCATAGTGTGTTTGAGTGCAACGATGCATGTTAATGGTATGGCTGTAGTGCCAGGCTGCTCAGATAAAAGCAGCATATGAGATGAGCCTCTGATGCATGCTTAGATAGTGTTCCAGCTCAACATGTACAGTAAGTATTCTTTCTCGCTACGAAGAACATTTTGTGTTTTGAGAACTCTAGACTTTTACTGGGAGAGTACAAGCCAGCTATTTCTTCACATTTGTCTTTTGGTGCATCACCCAAAAAAAAAGAAAAATGCTGAATAGATCGAGTACTTGGTACATGCCACTAGTAAATGTGTGGAAGACAAAAGGACTCAAATCCAGGCTGTCAACCCTAACTCAAATTTTTCCACAAACATCTTTGAGGACTCTTCAGAATGTCATGAAAATAGAGCAAGCAGTCCCAGGAAGGTGCCATTTGGTACTCCAGAGTGTTCTCCTTCTATTTGCAAAGAAATATCACAGGAACAGCCTGTTCTCATAGTGGGATGGGAACTGAACCTCTCTATAACATTTTCAGTGCCAAGCAGCCCGTCCCCCATCTGTCTGCCAGCAGGAGAGAGAGAAAACAAATGAAAAATGGAAAGGAGAAGCGACCAGAATTTGGGCACAGGAAATAAACATCTGCTAAAGGGACAAAAAAGAGGTGAAGAGAATCAGACAAACAATCATAAAGCAGGTAACAGAACAAAACCATGGTAGAAAAGTTCCCAAAAAAAGAGAGATAGGGGGAAAAATAAAGGAGGGAGAGCATAAAAATAAAGGAAATATTCAGGAAGAAAGGATGGAAATGTAATACCAAATGTACGGGAGGTATTTACCTGTATTAATAATGAGGGATTGGATTAACAGAATGACTGAATAACAGTGTGTTTTGATTGTTTGAATATATGGGGGGGTGGGGGGGGGGTGGGGTGTTCCTTTGTTGGGATCTTAAGTTCTCAGCTTTTAAAATCCATGCCATTAAAAAACATTAATTAAAGATTGTTGTATGAAAATTATTTTGAACAGGCATTGTGGGGGGAGAAAAGAATCAGCCACTTAAATACAAACTTTCTGAGTTTTTTGATTATTCCAACACAAATGGATAAGCATTCCTGTGTGCCTGGATGAGCAGTGTGGATAAAACAAGAAAGCAAGCAAAAGAGAAGAGAATAACACGGAAATAAGTGCAAGATCTTTAATCTTATTGCAGAAACATACAAGTAGCTGCCACAGGATGAGATGACCCAGCAAGATGGTTTAATGATAAGATTGATATGATGGACCATCAGTCCTGAACGCTTCAGAATTAGGAACTGGGCTTTTTAGAATTAGGAAATTGTCATTAAAATAATTCAATATTAAAAATGTAAAGAACTTTTTTTTTTTTTTTTTGGAATATCTATACTTTGATCTTCTAAATGTCATTCTTCTGAGTATTTTCTCTAATTTTTAACTTTTTTTTTTTTTAAATCTAAAAAAGCCATACATCTTTGCTTCTATATACAGTCAGTAGATAGCACTTCCCTGAAAATCCTATCTGTAGTAAGGTGCTCAATACAATTCTGAGACATGGTAAACATGGTGAGAAAAAGTTATAATACACAAAATTGGGAAGTAGAAGAGCAAGGAAGATATTGGAAAATATTACTAATGTGGTAGTAAACTAAGATAAACATTTCCAGGAATGGGACTTATCCCCCCACAATGCCTGTTCAAAATAATTTTCATACAACAGTCTTTAATTAATGTTTTTTAATGGCATGGATTTTAAAAGCTGA
Organism: Balearica regulorum gibbericeps; assembly: GCF_011004875.1. Taxonomy (NCBI): domain Eukaryota; kingdom Metazoa; phylum Chordata; class Aves; order Gruiformes; family Gruidae; genus Balearica; species Balearica regulorum. The sequence continues at coordinate 99,942,393 of NC_046184.1, forward strand.
GAACTTAAGATCCAAACAAATTAACACCCCACCCCACCCCACCCCCCCATATATTCAAACAATCAAAACACACTGTTATTCAGTCATTCTGTTCATCCAATCCCTCATTATTAATACAGGTAAATACCTCCCGTACATTTGGTATTACGTTGTACCTCTGAAATCTTGTGTTGTCTTCCCTCAGAACATTTAAAAGTGTGACTAAAACAGGAAGGATGACCTTTCACAAGCAGTTCGGTGTTGCAGGCTACAGAAACATGTGCTATGCTGTTCCTTGCCTAGAGATTCAGAGGAAAAATAGAGAGTTTTAGCTTCACCAGTTATTCTCCTCAACACTCATGATTTTCCCATCTGTCATCCAAAAGACAAGGCAACTCCCATGTGCACTAGGTGTCTGAAGATTTAAACCATTACTTAGCAGTGAGAAAAATTACCAGAACACCTGTCTGGACACAGATATTTCAAGTGTAAATTCATGTTTGAATTTACTTTCTTCCATGTCACTGTCTTGTCTTCTGTTGTTCTTCAGTGAAGGTGTACATGCAGTCGATCAACTATGCCATCAGGAAGACAGGATTTCTACCTTCAAGTCCTGACAGCTTTGCTGGCAGTTAAAGCATGTCTTTTTGACTTTCTATCTTAGTTTTACTACAAACAAAACAAGATAGCACAATAATTCATGGTTACTTCATGTCTGCTGTCATGAGGATGATTAACCTAAAACTTTCCCAGTACATTGCAAAGGAAAAACATCATTCAGCTGTTGTAAGCTTTCTATTATCGATACTGATACACAAATGTAACAGGTAATAGTGATGAAATTAGATTGTCATGCAGTATGTTCCTACTAATACTCTTTATTCTGGGTAATTAATTTGCTGACTCTGTAAGTCCCATTCCTGGGAAATGTTTATCTTAGTTTACTACCACATTAGTATTATTTTTTTGTTTGTTTATATATTACCCAAATTCTAAACTCTTAATAAAAGTCTAAGATACAATGAAAATAAACCATTCCATGAGGTTTGGAGGAGTAAAGTCCTCAGGAATATACTACCTCAACAGACATTTTCCTCCCACAGACACAAAGAAACAAAATAAGACCAAGTGGAAGGCTGTGTGAGTGGCAGAGCATTTCTAAAAATATCCACGATAGTTGTACTTGAAATTACTTCTATTATTAGAAGTAGAACTTTGGCCATACTAAGAAGGGACCAAAACCTTCTCGCATAATACACATTAGATTTACATTTTAAAACTAGCATACATGTTTTCAATAGCTGAATCACTAAGAATCCATTATTGTAACCCATGTAAAAAGAAAGCAGTATCTACCAAACATGAATCAAACAAGTATGGCAGTGGCAATACAGTTATGTTAAAATTACTCCTTATTTATGAACAAAACACTTTTGCTATCGTATTTCAATGTGATTTTCCTTTACCCTTGTCTCTATTATCCCATATGGATTATGTCTTCTCTGGCAACAAGGTAGACTAGCTACATCACAGAGTATCTAAGACATTGGTCTTCTAAATATTTTGTTGTTTATTTCTTATATTGTAACACCAACCGTATTGGCTTACTTAATTTTTTAAAATAAATAAATAAATAAATAAATGCCCTCATTTGACCAGGGCAGCTCCTAGTACTTCTTAGCAAGTTATCACAGCTGCTCATTTTAATATTAAAAGTGCTCCCAACTTGTGGTCAGTCTTGAGCAAACATAAATGTATCAAGTGTTTAGAAAAGGGGAAGGAAAAAAAATAGACACAGATTTCCTTCTACACCTTGATCTTTTGGTTTTTGTGCTCTCACATAAATTATTACACCTCTCAGTGATGCTGTCCTGGTAGTATATCAGAGCTAATTCACAGAGGAAAATATACTTGCTTCAAAATATAGCAAGAGCATTTCACAAAAGATTTCTATATAAGTACAGTCTTTGATGTTTATTAGTCTCACCACATATTTAGAATTCACATCAAGGTATTGGAAAACCCTTGAGACAAATGCATAATTCATATTTTGTATGTATTATACTCATTGTAGGTATTATGTTCATTTTTATTAATTTCTGTTCATGAAATATTTGCAAAAATCATACCATTCTCAAGATGACTCTGTAATCTAATTTTTTATATCTCATTCATTTCTTCAGAACCTACCTCTAAAATGGTGACATTATTGTCATTATTTGCTCACCTGAACTTGTGCTATACTGGTTATTTTACAGATTGGTAGATTATATAGAGTTGTTGGACTATTTGAAACACACATCTGAATATTTGTCTGATTTTTTTAAGTGATGTCTTTGTTCACTGACTTCAAGATATTCCTAACTAGTAAATAACATGCAGTTTTCATGAACAATATCTGAAATATCAATTTATTCCAAACTGACTTTTTGTTTCTCATTGCTGAAACAAGTACACTGCACAGGTTCATGAAAGAACACAACAATCTTTTAACCATGTGCAATTGACTTGAATTTGAAACCAAATTTAATATTTGCAAAATGTTTTTAACATTGCTCATTTAGTTCTGCTGAAGTGGCTGTATACATTGTATACAGCAAAGCATAAAGATATTTTAATATACACTTAACTTCTCTATATACACTTACAATTTCCTTGAAACAGAGCCCCAAACTGGTATAATTCAGACAGAATAGCAAAGCACTGCCAATTATTATTATTTTAAGATTAGAAGCAAGAATGAATAGTGATTATGTTCCTGTTCTTCATACAAAACTTTGGGACATACATCTTCTCCCTCATTCTCATTTTGGGGAAATTAAAATTTTACTTTCTGCTGTTTACAAATAGTTTTCCACTCAGAAATTATTTTCCAGTTCCAACATCATCAGTACTCTGTTCACAATTGTTGGTTGCAGAAAAATGTAAGCATTCAGTATTTGTTTTTTGAGCAGCTTACTACAAGTACTATACATTCATCCTAAAAGATTTGGGGAGAAAGGCCAGTGGTAAACCAGGCTATGTTCCCCTCTATGACCTTGATAATAAGGGGTAAAGCAATGCCTTTCATTCAACTTTGGATGAAGTCATGGTAAGTGATACTGCTTCTTCAATCCTGAACCCTATTTACATCAATACCTTAGAGCATTGCTAGAATTTAGGGTTACTGCAACCTGTCACGCCTATTGTGTCACAATACGGACAGTCAATTTAGCCAAAATTTAGTGGGTTGCATAAATAGTATTTAAGATGCTTTTGACAACCAAGAATCCCTTTCTAAAGGGGACATGTCCTGTTTCTTAAGGAGCAGAGCAGCACAGAATATATAGATTAGACCTCTGATTTTGGGAACAGGTCTTTACTGCTCACAGTATCTATTTTTCTTACTATACAACAGCGTAATATATTAGTAGAGAATGGATATTTATGATTCAGTTCTGATCTAAGGAAACTGTTTAATGTACAGCCATATGCCTTTAGCAGCTTTACTGTATTTTGGTTCTCTTCCATTTACCCCACCCTTAACGACCAAAGTTTAGTGTTTAGAACGTAATGAGCTGTTGTCTCAGAGAACTGCTCTTGAGTACTTATGCTTTGGCACCATGACCAGTTTAGCTACTGGGCATGACATTCAACCATGCATCATATCATAGTCAGTTAAAACATATGCAAATACTGAGCATTTCATCAGCTCCTGCCTAACCTTGCCTTAAGCATGGAAAATGTTCGCTGGTTTAATACAGAACAAAAGTAATTGTTAGCATGTTAAACAATAATCTAGACTTTCCGCTTCTCTCCTGTCCCACACCTCCTCAGACTTTGTGATTCTCCTATTCAATTCCTACTGCCCTCTCATATTTTTAATATTTGTTTTCTAATTAGGTGATTGCTTTTAATGCTTGCAATATGGGAAGCTATTGTTATTACAGATTTGTCTGTATGTATTGTCTGCCTGTCATTGTCACTATTTGGTATGGCACTTTCCATTAAGATGTTTCTACATGTGATGACAAAAATATTTAACAATAAAAGCACTGTCAGCATGACTGAATCAGATATTCTGAGAAGAGATCAGCTGTACCTCTAGTAGATTACACTGTATGTAGAGGGTGCTATAGGAAAATCAAATTACAGATGACTTGAAAGGCAGTCAAAAAATGGACTAGAAAGTGAAGTCAAATTTCAGACAATGATGTCCTGAAAGCTGTCTCTGGAAAAAAAGTAGATCTATATATAAACCTGAGGATAAGACAAAACCTTCAGTCTTTACTCAAAGGACATCAGCAAAATCTTTTCTGTGGTTCAAAGCCAGCATAACAGAGCTAGCTTACTTGCATTAGATTTACTGAGCTTTGGAGTATACACTATAATAATAAAACTTGACTAATTATGAAGTAACCTCTAATTAATCAAGGGAATAAAAGACTTAATACAAAGATAACATTTTATGAAAGCTGATGGAATTAGAATTAAGGTTTCAACCAAAATCTTCCCATCTTTCATTAAAAAATATCTGAGAGTCTGTTTTCAGGCAAAATTTGTAATTTTAATTTCTGAAATATATCTAGAATATATATAGGATCACAGCTTGAGCATCTCATGCCCCTGTTCTGTGGGGAGAAGGAGGAGCAGGCTGGAATTTGAACTTCCTCTGCCCTTGATTTTTGAGGTATTACAATACATTTTCTATTATAAGAATTAGAGATAATTGTGTGTTAGAACTGTAGTTTGATGGAAGAACATGGCCTATAGGTAGAAAAAGGAGATACATGAGCTGAAGAATGAGTATTTGCAACTGAGTTGTGTAAATTAAAAAAAAAAAATCTTCTAAAGTAAATCAAAATTATCTAAGAATAGGCTACTTCTCAACCATTCTGAGTAAGAATACTAAATATAGTGTAAATTGTGCTTAAGCCATCATTTTCTAACTGAGAGAACATCAGTCCAGGTAGAAACAGTTACTTCTTTCACATTGTCTGTTACATTATAAGATCCTTACTGCTGACCAGTTCCCTATTATTAGTTTGTAGAGCAACTACATTTAAGAAAACAAACCCTAAAGCATAATTATTTCCTATCATTAAAATAACTGTCATGGTTTTACCCCAGCCGGCAGCTGAGCACCACGCAGCCGCTCGTTCACTCCCCCCCATCGGGATGGGGGAGGGAATTGGAAGAGTTAAAGTGAGAAAACTCGTGGGTTGAGATAATGGCAGTTTAACAGGTAAAGCAAAAGCCGTGTGCACAAGCAAAGCAAGACAAGGAATTCATTCCCCACTTCCCACGGGCAGGCAGGTGTTCAGCCATCTCCAGGAAAGCAGGGCTCCGTCATGTGTGTAACGGTTACTGGGGAAGACAAACGCCATTGCTCCGAACGCCGCCGCCCCCCCCCCTCTCTTCCCCCAAGCTCCTTATAAACTGAGCATGACGTCATATAGTATGGAATACCCCTTTGGTCAGTTTGGGTCACCTGTCCTGTCTGTGTCTCCTCCCAACTTCTTGTGCACCCCCAGCCATCCCGCTGGCAGGGCAGTGCAAGAAGCAGAAAAGGCCTTGGCCCCGTGTAAACACTGCTCAACAATAGGTCCATAGAACAAAAACATCTCTATATTATCAATGCTGTCTCCAGCACAAATCCAAAACATATCCCCACACTAGCTACTATGAAGCAAAATCAATCCTCTCAGCCGAAACCAGGACAATAACAAAAGTCAGTATTTTTTCACATATCTATATAAATATATACCTATATGTGGGGGGGAGAGGAAGGGAGGGAGACCATATATTTTCAATGTTTTGAAATTCAGGGAAGACATTTTTATAAGTAGTATATACAATAACTCACAAGTAGTATATACAATATTAAGCAAAATTAAGATTATAGAATATATTATCTGTGGTATAACTTCACAGCAGTTAACAGACCTATTGGATACAGGATTTAAACTTAGTTCAGTCTAACTCCAGAAGTTCTGAAGATCAAACATAGTAACATTTCCATATGATTTCAGCAATCCATAAGAGAAGCTCAGTCTTCCGTAGCATCAGTTGTCCAGAATGGTCATTGCAAGACTTTCTGTAGACACTCATGGCTCAGATCAATATGACAGAGAAGACAATAATGATGCCAAGTGCAAGGTCCTGCACGTGGGTCAGCACAATCCCAAGCACAAATACAGGCTGGGTGAGGAATGGATTGAAAGCAGCCCTGAGGAGAAGGACTTGGGGGTATTGATTGAGGAGAAGCTCAACATGAGCCGGCAGTGTGCGCCTGCAGCCCAGAAAGCCAACCGTGTCCTGGGCTGCATCAAAAGCAGCATGACCAGCAGGTCGAGGGAGGTGATCCTGCCCCTCTACTCCACTCTGGTGAGACCCCACCTTGGAGTACTGCGTCCAGCTCTGGGGGCCCCAGTACAGGAGAGACATGGAGCTGTTGGAGCGAGTCCAGAGGAGGGCCACGAAGCTGATCAGAGGGCTGGAGCACCTCTCCTGTGAGGACAGGCTGAGAGAGTTGGGGTTCTTCAGCCTGGAGAAAAGGCAGCTCCGGGGAGATCTAATTGCGGCCTTCCAGTACCTGAAGGGGCCTACAGGAAAGATGGAGAGGGACTGTTTATCAGGGAGTGTAGTGACAGGACAAGGGGTAATGGCTTTAAGCTGAAGGAGGGTCGATTTAGATTAGATGTTAGGAAGAAATTCTTTACTGTGAGGGTGGTGAGGCATTGGAACAGGTTGCCCAGAGAGGTTGTGGAGGTCCCATCCCTGGAAGTGTTTAAGACCAGGTTGGATGAGGCTTTGGGCAACGTGGTCTAGTGGAGGGTGTCCCTGCCCATGGCAGGGGGATTGGAACCAGATGGTCTTTAAGGTCCCTTCCAACCCAAACCATTCTATGATTCTTTGATTCTATGTACAAATTATAGTGCCTAACTACTCAGGTCTTTCTGGTAGCTCTACACGAGTCTCAGCATTCACCACACATTAAAAGAAAATTTGAGTCAGTATCTAAGGAAAAAACTTCTGTGACTGTATTTTTGTATATTACATTGGCCTTATAACTTGTCCTTATAGCTATCTGTTCTTTAAAGATGCCCTTACAACATGTTACAGTCATTGACAATTTTAGCATTTCATGTGTAGAGAGAGAACGGCACAATGAACAGTGAAGAGTGCTGCAGCTCAGTCTTATCTTGCACACCAAAAGTTCAAATGGGGTTACCTACTTGGTCTCTGGAAAACAGATTAATTGGACTTTTTTTTTTTTTAAACTGCACTTGTCCAAATTCAGCCTGATCTAGCCTGTAGTGATTGGCAGAATTCACACTGACCCAAAGGGTACAGCTCCGAGATCTAGTATGGCAAACTGAAAGGTTTTTCATGGAAGCCTATGGTATGGTGAAGAGGAGCATCAGTAAAAATTTTATGAAGTTATCTCTACGTACAGTGTGTGTTGAAAGGCATGAGTGTGTTCCTTCCCTCATAAGCATCCCTCATTACTAATGGTTTACTTGTCTTCTAGGATTAGTTACTAGCTGCAAGCCACCCTTCATCAATTTCCATAAAAGCAACTGCAGGATTTTAGAAGACTAATTTCATAATCTTGCCCATTTTTAAAGAGGAGTACTTTCAATGGATATGGCTAAAATAGCAGTATCTGTATTGACAGAAAGGCAGTTTAAAAAAAAAAAAAGCTCCTTTCAAATCTTAGCCAGCTTATTTATCACACCCAGGCTGCCAAGAATTGCTGTGCAAAATCTGTCAGTTTTTAAATGCTAGCTACTGCATATTCAAAGCCTCTTCAAAGAATATTTCTTTGGGTTACATCACACGCAACCACCCGTGCCCCTCCCCCCCCCAGATCCTGCCTACACATTCAAATAATTCAGATATAGTGACGTGACAGAGCAACATTAGCCTATCACATCTGAAGGGTTATTTAGGCTTTTATTTTGCTTGGGATTTTTAAGACAAAATAAGAACACTAAACATGCCCTTTTCAACCTTAACCTTCCAAACATCTATATTCTCTCTTGGACACCATTTCCACTAATAATAAGTGCTGGCTGCTAGGGCCCCTGTAGGTAATGATTTCTGCAGGAAGTCTTGTTAATCAAAAATTTCACCAAAATAGCTTAACAATATCTCACCCACCAAAACGTCATGTTGTGAAAATTCGTAAAATATAATTTCAGGAAGGATCCCATTCTGCCACTTCAACTCCACAGAGCAGTACTTGGCTCAAGATGAGCAGCTCTCTTTAATTGAAGGGATTGGTTCAGGCAGGGAAGGATTATTCATCGTGAGTGAGAATGGCAGAGTTCGGCCACAAAAGCCAGGGTAGCCTTTGCAATGTCAAGCCAACACATTATTTTAAAACAGTTGGGAAATGGGTATTTCTAGGGAAAAAAAGGACTATAAAGAAGGAACAAATGCTGTCTTAATTTAAGCAGGGATGCTGTCTTTAATTCATCTAATTGTGTTAAACTGCAAATAGGCTAATTTGAAGAGCCCAGCACATTCAAGAGGCTGGTATTTAATTAACAAAATCACACTTCACACAATGCCAGACAAGGGGTCAATCCTTGAATGAGGAGCTCCCTAGAGGGGAAAAAAACATGATTAAAGCTGCAGAAATTTCTCATTCATTCTTTTGCTGCTAAATTTCATTGATTGGGAAAGACACTATTGTTTCTTATTTACCTCATTTGGCATAGCTTTCCCTCTTTTCATATGCCAGCTTGTCTTTATCTGATCCTTGCATCCTCCCTCAGCTAGGTTTTGACCTGTATCTGGCTTTATGCATTTGAAATTATATTTATAAACGCAAATGGGGCTGGACTCTGACAGTGCTATTCACATAGACTTCTGCCTTGGTGACAGTAGTTTCACTGATGCCAATTTAGCATCCCTCTAGAAGTTCCAACTCTATGTCAGGAAAATGGCTGCATCTGGCTTTGAAGGATTTTACATGCTGCTAATAATGCTGGGCAAACTTCAAAGGATTCATATAAATGCTTCAAAGTTCAGCTACTATCCCAGTCAACCCAAATGTCTTAGCTTTAGGATGAGACCTTGTAAGAGCTGATTACCTCAGTTCAATTTTATTTCAAGGGATTGCTCAGAATGAATAAAGGTAGCAGAATCCAGCCCCCATTTGGACAGCATGCACATGCAAAACTTAAGCAGTGAGAAGCTGTGGGGAATATTGATGAATGAGGAGAAGAGATTGTTTGAACAAAAGGCATTTTAACAAGCAAAGAGAGACTACTTGGTGAACGTATTCAAGAATAGTGGCAGGCATGATTTCATAGATAGAATTCAGAATAATTTTCAGTCAGGCAAGTTTCTTCCCTGCTCCTTAAATCAGGGCAATTTAAATGTAAGTTTACTACTGCTCAACTGAGGCAACATCCAAGAGAATATCTATACATAGCAGTGAGTATCTTTAAAGGCAGGTTTTGTCAGTGGCAAGATGCTTTCACTCCTTGCAATCACAAAACTATACCTGTGGCTATATTAACTACAATAGCCTTGCATCAACAGCCAGACTTCTCAATTAGCAGTAAGACTTGCTTCTGGTTCAGTACTTTCCATAGCTAATACTGTACTTGTTATCCTCAAGTATTTTAAGTTAAGATTAGTAAACCTTCTGTTATTTATTACATGACAGTTACTTGGAGTTGACCAAGGCCTCAAAGAGCAAGTTTGTTTAAATGTATGTGAACATATATGCATAAACTTTAGGATGAACATTTACGTTTATATTGCATGAAAGACTGTAGCTTTCTCTTTCTGGCATATCTAGTTCTTACAGACTTTAGTCTATGGACAATGTTCAATAATTCTGAATTATAACATGTTTTTATTTTAAAGAAAAGGGCATATTTCCACAAAATATGTGGAATATATGATTCCTCCCTGCGGTTCAATCCATACACTGTATCTGTGCAAATGATCAAATATACGATTTTTTGAAAGAAAAATAATTAATACAAAAATAGCAAGAGGCCAATGGTGAATGTGTGGGCCTGGTATTTTAGCCTTTGGTAATAGTTTAAGAAAAGGGCAAATTGCACTTACATTCTATCAGCAAATAGGTGATCAAAAATATTTATGCATCAGACAAAACTTAATTCGTTTTAAATTTCAATAGTAACTAGAAATAGGTTCTCCTTACTTCACAACCAGAACAATAGCTTTAGTTACTTCACAGCTCTGGAAACAATTCCCTTGAAAAATATCACTCTCTTTTTTTCTTTTACCTAGTGTATTTCTATGATTCACCATAAATGTTCAGCAATCTTGGGCATATCTAGAGCTTCAATTTCACCAATGCAATTATACAAAAAGCAGCTTTATGATATATGCTGCAGAAAAAAAACATTTTATCGAGAATATGGACATGATTTGCCTTGGATGCATTTATGATCTAATTGTAAGAACTATGAAATTTCTTTACCATCATTTGTGAATCATTATCTATGTTAGAACTGACCAGCAGAATTCAAATTCATTATTTTGAGGATAATTTCAGGTGGAAATTTCAGTAAATCACTTTAGAACAATCACGTGCTCCCAAGATAAATCCTTTATAATCCTGTGCACTTTTAATATCTTTAAATAAATTAAATATCTGAATCAGAGGATAAAATCTTTTTTATAAGTGAGCAATACTTTAATATTATTTATTGGACATTTCATTTTAAACTAAGCCTTCCACATCTGTTCCACCCTCTAACTGCAAATACAAAAAGAACATGATCCTGAATTACACCTTTAAAAGTTAGATTAAGTGATTTAAATGCATGCATATGATCCTTGTTCAGTTCAGTATGCATTTGCACTGTTTTTCTTAGAGCTTAATTACGAATTGAGAAATATGTTCTTCCTGGAGAGTAAGACGCTCCTTCAATTGCTAAACAACACTTTATCATCATTCAAAGTCTCCCTTTGATGCACTCACATAAGCAAAGGTAGCATGGCTTTATTACACTTCTCTGACCTGTGACATCACGATTAGGTGGTATTTCAAACTTCATTCTAAGAAAGATAACTTTTTACCAAACCAGACTGTAGTGTGCAAGCAGACACAGGTAAACTATGCTGCAATAAATTTAACTTACAATACAGTGCTAGCCACCAACTGGCTAAGTTTCTAACTGTAATCTTCAAAATGCTACTAAACACCATTACAAAGAAAAAATATTAGAAAAGCAATAGATGGCATTCTCCCTATAGTGCAGACACACAGTCCTTAAAAAAGTCTACATTCTTCCATAAGAAAAGAAAATGAGAGAAATTACATAAGCAAATAAAATACATGTTGGAATTTATTCACTGGAGGAATACAATTTTCAAACTTGGCATTGAAGCTTATAAACTTCTATTTAGGCTTTTAAATTTAAAGGCCATCTTGATTTTTTTTCTGAGATAGCGATTGGTAGGCTCCAAATTCAGAGTACATGCTTCCCATTTAAGGTCCTCTGTTAGATTTTGTATCAGCCACCTGCAGGTAACCAGATGCTCAGCTACTCAATAGCACTTCCTATTAGCTTTCTACCTCTGAAGACTTAGAAGATGATAGGCACAGAGATTTAGCCAGCATTTAGTCTGAATCTGGGCTGTGAAACTCCCACCATTTACACAGGATTTCACCGGTGCTCAGCACCTTCAAAAGCCATAATTCCATGAACACTCACTGGAACTTCACAGTCAATAGCTTATACATGGAAATTTCTTGAGCTTTCAATACGTTTCTCGCCCTAATTTGTCTTATTTAGCTATGTGTAGCTCCACATGCGAGGCCTTCTTAATAATCCTGAAATTCTAAATCTGTTGGTGTTTTTACACTTTTACAGCTAGTTAATGGTCTGTGTTAAATAATTCTTCCAAAAATTTCCTTACAGAGTGTGCTTGTGATGCCTAACAGCCTCAGGACCCAGCAGTGAGTGAAGCCCATGATCACAGAGAGAAAAAAAGTTCTTTTTATTCATCAGATTTTAAGATTTTCATTTAAGATAAGACCTACTGAATAAAAGGCCAGAACTAGTAAAAACTAAGGCACCAAAGAATATGTTCAATATAAGCTTACATCTGCTTCACTTGGAAGCACTTCAGAAGAAAGCACAGTTAGAAAAGGGAGAACATAAGGGCAATCTGAGAATTGGTTACATATTAGTTACATTAAAAGACATACAGTATTACATCTTCAGGCCTCAGAAACCACTCTGAAGTCAATGATCAGAATACCAACAGAAAACAATCATTTCACATGGTGTTTCTGAACAAAGCAGAAATATATAATTTTTTTTTTAATTTGAATGTCTAAGAAATGGCCCTTCATCAAAGAGAGATAAAGATGTGCTTATGCTTATCTCTAGGAAGAAAAGCTTTTAAACTGGGATTTGAGGATGTGTTTAAATGGAGCTTAGAGTAAGGATTTCTCTCTGATCAGGGCATGCATCAGCCTTTGTCTTGATAATATATGACATACTACAGCAAGGCTCCACAGCAACTCTGTGACCAGAAAACTCACAATGATGGCATGATCCAAGGGGCCTGGACTCGTTTAAATGCATTCAAAATATTGTGCCTGGTTAACTTTGCAGTAGGTAGACATTTCTTAGCCTCTGTGTAGAATGCAGTTATACTGGATTTCCCATAGGTAACTTACTTACCAGCTTTTTTTGCAAACCGCTCCTCATCTCCTTTCCACTCCTCAATGTCATTGTGCCTTCTTGAATGAATTCTCCAGAGCAATTTCTGTGTTTCCTTTTTTGCACAGCCACAACAGCGCTTTGTAGCCATCCTGTCATATGCAGAGGCTGTCTAAATTGGGGGATGGAAATCTTGACCAAAAATATTTTAATCATTTAACACTTTGAACTTTCTTAAAATGCTATAGTAATAAAACCAGAAATAAGTTCTTATGATGGGACCCTGAGTCATCCAGAAATTTGAGATGGATCTGCCTTGTTTTTTTCCTCATATCTTGTGTCTTGTAAAGACTGAAAAGTGTTGTAAACTCAAAAGACAGGTTTTACTAGTCTTTAAGCTTTTTTTTGCCACTTTTTTTTTTTTTTTTTTTACTGAGAAAACTAAAACTATGTCAGAGGGAAAAATAAAGGGTCTATCCTGTGTCCTTACAAGCAAATGTTTGCTTCCAGACTTTGTTTCAGTCACTCTGTGAATTAGTTACAGCTTCGCAGACCACTACAGTGCTTCAAAAAGGCTTTTTTCTTCTGTGATCTGACTACATGCTCCCCATTTTTGTCATCAGTTGCTTTGCATGCCACCAATTTCCCAGCTCCCAGTTTCCGTTTGCACCCTCCTTTGCCTCGTGTTGAATCTAGAAGCTTTTCTCCCCAGCAGCTAATTCATTTGCTTGCAAGAAATTTTCTCCCCTCTTGAAGGCATTCCTTCTTCCTTCAACAAAGATACCTTCTTCTTTAGTAAATTTCAATGCCAAACCATGAGAAGAGATAACAGATACTGTCTTTCACGGGATTACCTATATTAACCTGTTCAATTTCTCCTTTGTGATGGAGAAGAATCAACTCTTCTGGAAACCCAATACAAAAAATTGGGAGTCACTACTCTAGTCTCACAGTCACAAAGGCAACTATTATGCATGCACAAGTGCTATATAATGTGGAAGGACAGTTCTTTTGGTGAAAGCATTAGTCTGGGACCTCAGAAACCAGACGTTTACCGTGACCATAGCAAAGTCACTTAACCCTTTTGGTCTCTTTCTTGCACCCTGAGACTAATAACATGGCCTAGTTTATCTGGCTGGTCTGAGGATGAGAACTGAGGTGCTCAAATACAGTAACTGGGCACATATTCGTAACAATAGGTGTATAAGAATCTGAAACAGTTTGTTATTAACCAAATCTGAAAAGAAAAACACAAAGCCTGAACTGCTTCAGGTTCAAGCTAGACTGGACATTTAGCAGAGTAGCTCTGCAGCTAATTCTTTTATCTGCATAGGATCTTGGAAGTGCAGGAGGACCAAGAGTATCACATCACTCTAGAGCTGCAACAGAAAGATTCTTCTGTATGTGTTTGTGCTGAATTTTAGATAAAATTAAATTTGAGGGGACTAAGATGTAGGATACAAAATAGAAACACACAATATGGTGGATGCATAACTGACTTTCAGGATTATAGGCAGTGGTCTGATGTATTACGATACTCTTCAGAACTAATTCAGTCACTTATTTGTAAGCAAGATTTGGCTTGCAGTGTATGGGGGTCTAGGCAAACCTGTAGTAGTGACTTCTCCATGAGCCAATAATTTCAGGTTTATATACACTGTCATAATTTTCAGGACTTCAAGTCTTTTATCTTGTTACTGGCACCATTTAAGAGGATTGAATGTCACTTAAGTCTCTTTATTAGTTGCCAGAAAAGCACTTCTTACCTAACATGCTACCTGATAATGAGGCAGACAGAGAACTTCCAGCATACCAGGTCAGTGCAAGATAACTACACTTATTTTTTCAATTCGGAATCTTTATCTGAGAGGCTCATCCTGAGCTGACTGATGACTGACTTCATAGTTTCTATGCCAAACGGTAGGCATAACACAGCAGCCTCCAATATTTAAAATCTAACAGCTTACTATTTTTTCTTTAAGGAAGAGAGAAGGAACATTTTGCGAGTGCTAAGAATTGTATTGGTGGCAAAGTCCCGCATTTTCTGGTGCAGTTATACCGGGAAGGCAAGAGGATGGAGAGAGCCATGGATTTTCTCACCACAAATGGTATAGGAGGATTTCCCTGTATACAGCATTCAGAGAAACAACCACAGCTGACATGAGGTGGTCCTGCCACAGGCTGATAAGTGACCACAAGTGCACGCTTGCTTTTTTACCAAGAACTGAACTATACCTTCAGTACTTCCCCAAAGCTATTTCTTATAGAATAATTATTATGACTAGTTGTCACTTTCCATTCAGCATTCTGGGTACACTTCAGGTTTATCTTTACAAAGTTATTTATAAATAGCTTAAAATATATAAACAATTTTGGTCTTGCTGTTTTGTCAAAAGCTATTTGCATTGTCTTTTCACAGTGAGATATCATTGTGCTAGGTACACTAGGTAGTTCAGTTAAAAAAACCTACTGCCAAAATCTATTTAGCCCCCATGCAAATTGTTTGGAATGTGAAAGTGAGTCAGCGCCATCACAGCGATGTGCAACTAAACATGTCATGCTGCAGGTACAGCAGCCCGCAGAGCACAGAGCAAAACCCCAGTAGTACAGACCCTAAAATTAACTAATACATGCAAATGGCCATTCCATTAAATAAGCACAAATACTTTATTTGTCTGCTGAAAAAATATGGCAGATAAAAAAATAAACATTTAAAGTATTAAGTACGTGAGGTCTCGATGTCTACATTTTTATAGGTTTTTAAGACTAAATGCAAAAATATTACCCAACACTGATAAAAATATTAACCAACACTGATACCAATGTAATATTTCCTGCTGGGGAAAGACATAGTGAAGACCAGTTTGAGTGATACAGGTAAGATGCTCACCACCGCTTCTCCCCTTCCCACCACTGCTTCTCCCCCTTACACTAAGAGGGAAGTTAGCTCTGTCATCCTCAGATGGACAGTGAATACTGAGGTGAATAGGTGTCAATGAGAGATTTGCTGTAAGTAACTAAACATTATGCCATGTTTGGTTTCTAGAGATTGATCCCACTACGTTTTCAAGTAGACAAAAGATTCTTGCATCCTGCTGCACCATAAATAAGTTTTCATTTTGGAATGGTGATAGTATGTGAATTTTATTTACTTATTTGGCTTTTTCTTGCCATTCTGTTGCAATAATAAGCACTGTAGAATAGGGCATTTGCTTCTGCCTACTTCAGCAACAGTAAAATGAAAAATAATTTTAAGCTCCTCAATATTTTATCACACACACAAAAATGTGAGAACAATCAACTTGTCTGTAGAACAGTGCACCTTATCAATATAAAACTGTCACAGAACAAGCAAAGAAGAGGAAGAATAAAGTTGTGCTGTCATTGCATAAACTAACAACATAAAAATAACTGTACAAAAGAAATAGACTCTTAAAAGGGTGAGATTTCTCTGGTAACCTACAGCTTTCAGTTGTAGGTAAGATTCCAATACTAATAAGGAAAACCTGTTTCATTTAGAGAACAGTGGGGCAATAAGGATAGATTGCATCACAAAAGGATACACATGTGAACATTAAAAATATACAAAATTATATCATGCAGGTGTTCAATATAAAAAGATTGCTCACAAATTTACTGGGAAAAGAGTCAAAATTCCTGTCATAAATTATTTCTTCCAGTTGCTAAAAGGTGACAACCAAAGAATCTATTTGGATTGTTTGACTGCACATTGCAGTCTAGCTATTTTAATATATGTTGCAATTTTTATGTCAAAATGTTGAGCAAGTTGCAACCACCAGGAACAACAGACAAGTCAGATGAAGGCAAAGATAAGCGGTCCAAATACAATAATTAAATCCAGCAAGTAATGCAAAGGGGAAAACAGATTTAAAATATGAAGGAGAGTGAATAATGGCAAAAGAAAGGGAAAAACTAGGTAGAGATCTAGTATCAGTGAAGGAAAAGCCTATTTCAAGAAAAAAAGGTTAAGTGGGATATAATAAGCGGGTAATGAGAAGTTTCTCCAATTATTGCTGGAAATGAAAGAAAACAACCCAAATGATGTCCCCTGGGAAAAATATACAATGCAAAGCTTAACCCTAGATTTCAAAAGCCCATGAAGATGATGAAATACATTGCTCATACCAACATTCTGAAACACCTCTACTTCTTTGCGTCAGAATGATAATACCTCATGAGAATACCAGTGATAATGCTCTCACTGGATTTTGTATGGTTATTATGCAGCATTTCTTTAAGTATAGGGAGTTTGGAATGGAATTACATTTTTTAATCACTGTAAGTCTTCTATGAGACTGTAGAAGTTATAGTAATTTAGTTAAATTATAGGTGTGTTTAATATTTTCTGTTTTCACTAATTCCTGGAAACCTACTATTAAAATGGCTACTTTATCACAAATTGGCATTTTTGTGTTGTAAGAATATTTTCCCCATAGTTAGGAATAATTCTCTTCATGTGCTTGTAGCAACCCTGGTATACCACCACTCTGAAGGCTATCAGAAAGGAGAGAAAAAAAGATTCAGTGGATTTTTGAAGGAACCAGTATTTTCATAATTCTTGATGGTGTGTGAAATTTGAAATTCAAGTAATAAACAGGATACCTTAATTCACCATGAAATGAATGCATTCAGTATCCCTGCGCTACCTCACTACCGTATGTATTAATAGCTGTCATCTCAAAGGCATAGGTTGTTCCAATTCTATAAATTCTGTGCAACACCAGAAAATTTAAGTTTCATGATGCATACTACAGAGTTAGGTTGTGACATCTGAGTTTTTATGTGCTTCAGGTTTTTTTCAGCTGTTTAACAGCTCCAGAGACATAAAAGAGCCAGATTTTTGCTTTAAATATGTATAATATATATTTAGTTCCCTAAAAGTCCTGGTACACAACATTAAAACTTGCTATTTCACATAGTACTTTAATTCTAATGGCTTTCATTTTTTTCCTTCCTTAGATGTTAGAACACCCTAAGAAAAAAAAATATAATAAATATACATAGAGATGCATGTGTGCAAACACAAGTACACATTTTCATACATTGTGATTTAATTAAAAGGATCATTAAATGCTGAGAATTTTAACTGAATCTCAGCAGAGAAGTACACTTCAGATTATTACAAAAGTAATACAATAACTCTGAACTCCGAGGCTGTTCTTCACTAAAATAAACTCTCACACATCAAATGACCGAGTGACCTATGGAAATTTATGCCAAGAGATCCAGACTCATGCCTTTGGTTTTCTCACACTACTTCTTTTTCCAGTTTCTATTTTTGCTGTCAACATTTAAATACTCTTGTTAACATTGCAGCCTATCAGCATTCTCTCAGTATGTTCTAGTCTCTCAATATGTTCTATTATCTTCCTAAACCTGAATAGACTGAGACCCATTGCAAACTCAGAGAAACCAAACCAAAGGCAAACCAACAACAACCAAAAAAAAGCCTGGAACACCCTAAAAAACACACTAAATGTGATATATCCATCAATTAAACAGAGTTTGCATATTAATATAAAACTAGATATTTTATTAATACAGTGCCAATTTCTGTCTTCCTTGGTACATGTGCCACCATATTGTCTGTAAAGATCTTGGGAATATTAAAAATTTAGCTACTTCCTCACATAGAACAATCTTGTATGGTAAACATGCCCTTAATATAAACAGAGGAAAGTTGTATTGAGAGCTTTTTCTGCTTTGGTAGATTACTTGGAAGTAAAGTATTTCAGCATACAAAAGTGAAAGCTTGGTTTCTTAGAAAAAAGTTTCCTTATATGTCCACCTCTGAGCCCATGTTCTCTCTTTGTCTTTCTTACTCTTTGCCTTACCAGCTGCAGGAAACAGGGACTTTAAATTATGGTGCTGAGAAATTCTTCCATGCTCAAAGATATTAGAGGTTTAGATACACAAATTTATCCACAAATATTTTGAGATTGGGCCTCTCATATATGCAGCTTACTTTAGTGCCTCACTAGACAAAAAGAGAGAATAAAACTACAAGATCTGTAAACAAGTAATCATCGTGAAAATGATTGGATCTGGATGACAAGAGGTAACTTAGCTTAGGAGGGCATCAGTTGGGACTAGAAACTTTTATTCTTTAGTATTTATTAGATGAGGCCACAACAGGTATCCGTATGACAACAATTGAAACACAAATGACTGATGGCTGATGAGAGAATATTTGTCTGGCTGCAACAAGCTTCATTATTCAAAAAAGATTTTTCCCTTCTCTTCATTCCCTTTTCATGAAAACCTACCGATGCTCTAATTAGGGATATTGGACACTAACGAATTATAATAAATTTAGCGTATTGCAGTTATTCACTTCAATACGTATACTTCCCCCCACATTACTAGAAGTAAATCATAACATCTATCAATTTCCCTTTAACAAAGGTGTCAGAATCGATATCCATTACTACACATTTCAGCTTTAGGCAGAATGTCTCCCAACAGCATCCTTACAGACTCAGCAGTGCTTCCTGTGTGCTTAATCCTGTCAGTAGTACTGTTCAATGCTACCTTTCATACTCTATTAGAATTATTTCAGACTTTCCTTTGGCATCACTCCCGGTTAATTGAGGGTTTTTTAACAAAGTATTTTAATGATTATGCTCTTCAACGAACAGGTTTTTGTGCCCTCATCTGAAAATAACAGGCAATTAGTGAACTCGGCACACTATGTGTGTCAGCACACTAGATCCTAAAAAATGCAGGCAATAAAATATATTGTCTACCTTTAAAGAAACAGGCAAACAATCTTATGGGAGACAATAATTCTCCACATCATGTCCCTGACACTGCAGATGGATGAAGATGAAAGTTCAGAATAAACTTAGTAGATAATAAACTTGGCTACCTCCTCTTTTGAGGACCAGTCAGCACCATCTCCTAGAGCTTTACATCTTCAAGAACTTTGTGGGGAATGGTTCCCATGACATGGGTTGACAGCTATGACAAAAAGATTTCTGTATATAGGGACAAGACATTCCTTCCTTAGGAGCTAATTCCAAGGAATCATAATTTAGGAAAGGGGGCTGTCCTCAGCAAAAAATGAATGGTATTCCTCAGAAAGCTAAGTCTGCCAACACCTGGAACAAAAAGGGGTCATGAAGAAAGCCTATAGTCACATGCAAGGCTAAAGGCGGTGGTTTAGACTTAAACTCTATTTGACTGAAGTTCTAACTCTTAAGAATAGTTCCAGTCCTCTATTTTAAGCCCATAATGATCAATATTTGGCTTAGAATATAGAGTGTTCTAGCCAAGATTGGCACAATAGGTGAACTGGAAGGGAAAGAAAGGATCTCATTTGTAAACAATTCTGTACTTGCTTTTATTCTGGCCTTTGGAACATACACTTCCCCCCCAAGATATGGCATCTTTATTTTCCCCCTGCTGAAGCACTTATGAAAATTTACTTCCTCTTTTAATCTTGGGTGTTTTGGGACTAACTAAAGATGTTATGCTAAGCAGCATACATAAATGGATAAAGTAATAGCTAGCATCTCACAGAAGCCTCCCAACCCTAGGTTTTATTTCTAAATAGACCACTCAGTCCAGGAGTACAATTGCTAAGGCTTTTTTCCTATAGAAGCAGCATGACATCATGTAACCAAATATGAAATTCTCACCTTGGTGAAGCAAGACAATTGGGATGCATGAAAGTTGTTAAAAAGTTCCATGGATTAATTCAAATAATTGCCTCTTACTTTGAGGGCAAGAGGTGAAATAATACTTTTCATACATACATTTATTTCCTGAGAAACACTGGGTATAGTGACAGGAATATGTGCACAAGGAATCAACTTACTGTCTTTAACTCTATTCAAGACAGAAAGTAGATTGAGAAAGCTGGATGCAGCCAAGAAGGGCTAGAAGCTAGAAGCATGTGTTAGCAAAGCCCTAGCAGATGCAAGGAAAAAACTATGCTTTCTTGTCAAGAGCAATCAGTTGTGTGAGTACCCGTTCAGGCAGTAGTATTCCACAGAAAATAGTGTCATCCAGAGGAAATGAAATATCTTAATGCACCACCTAGCCAGTGATGGTCTCCCTTTTTTCTTTTTACTCCTTTAGGAGAAATTTTTCATTTTGCTGTTTTCTCCAAAACATTTATCATAATTCATAGCTATTCAAGCAACAGAGAGAGAAGTCAATGTTCTTGAATCGCCAACTGCAAGTCAGTGACTTTTGGTCTGTATTCATCAGGGACTGCATCGCATATAATTTTTCTAGTCCTGAAGGTGAGGAGAAGAGTTTGGGATTAACAATTCAGAGCTTTTGAAGCCTTTCATGAGAAGTGATTTACTGGACTGACCTTTTTGGAAACATTCACGACAGAGTGACAAGAGAAAAAAATGCTTAGAAAGTTCTCTATGAATAGGGGGCTTCCACAAGGCTTGTGCAATATTGACATAATTGAAATGGATTTAATTACTGTCAGCTACTGTGTTTTCACTCTGCAAAAGGTGGATTTCACCAGCAAAATCATATACCAACCATACAAGCCATATACAAAGGAAAATTCATAAAATATACAAGTAGGTGTTGGCTCAGAGTTTTCTTATTCTGTTTAAAATAAATACTGGGCGGTGGTAGTAGGACAATGAATTAGAACTCTGTTTTAACAAGGAAAACAGCTTCACCACCCGTGTCCCAGAAAGAACAAGAAAACAGCAGTGAAAGACTTTTTCCTCCTTATCTGATTTACAAATTATTAGTAGCTTGCAAATCCCATACAAGTCAGTGGCACTGGGAAAAAGGCCAGAATTACTGCTGGCAGCAAATGCAGTTGTAAGGGGCACACAGGTTTAGCGCCCACAAGATGACTATCTGTGATTGCTTCTGATCAGTCCTGGAAGACTCACAAGCAGAGTGAAAACCTGTTCTTTAACAGTGCTTTACTGTTGTATGCCTTCCTGGGAAACTCTCCAGACAATCCTCAATTCACCTTTTCTCTCTTTATAGATTTATCTCTTGGAATCTTCGTTGGAATCTACATTTGATGAGTCCCATGAAAAAACATCCTAAAGTCTTCCCCAAAGTTTTGTGAGTTTCTTCTCTTCCATATCCTGGAGTGTTTTAGCCCTTCTGCAAGTTACTTTACCTAAACTATCTCATGTTAGCAATACCAAATACCTTCTTTGATTATCACAAATTGCATTTTCACATAGATATTGCATAGAAAATATACAATTACATCTATGCACGCTGTCTGCATTGCAGGACTAAAGTCAAAAAGCACAAGCAAGCAGTTGTCAATAGAGCGGCATAAACATTTCTCTAAATAATAATTTTATCCTCAAGCCATGTTCCCTCTGTTTTTAAGTAATACGTATAAGAGGAGCCAATATTGTACTAAAATCTTTGTGCTTGTTATTGCAGTGGGTTCTTGGAACTGTTATTTGAAAGTCAGCTGCTGAAATCTGGTACTGAGAGCTGTCATCTGCTGCCCGCCTACAAGCTGCCAATAGATTTTCATTCCTATTGCCATGGAAATACACATTAGTGTAACTCAGAGAAAAAGAAAGAAAAGTGGTTTAAACAGCCAGAGTTCTCAAACTTTGACCCAAGATGGAATTTGCCTTTATTAGCCATAAAGGTCACACTGAGAGAGTTAGGCAAGAATAGCACGTGGCATTGCCCCTAGTTGCAATCCCCCAGCTGTCTAACCCATGAACCTGGCCAGGTTATATCAGGGATACCTTCTGGCCAAGGTAGCTGCCTTCCCAAGGAAATCAGGTGTATGGGGGGAGTATGAGACCTGAGCATTGTCTCACCTGGAGGCAGGACGGAGCTAGAGAACACACCACATGTGAGAACCTGGAAAGGGCTTGAGAAGAGCCACAGTTCAACGATCACTTCAGGACCTGCCTAAAGACTTGCATATCGTATCCAGCAAACGTATTAAACTGTATGAGCTGCATCTCCCATTGCAAGCATAAACCATTTCTGAACTATTGGAAAAATAAACTCTTTCAATGAACTTTATATATCCTTATATAATACTTCCATTACGGTATTGTAATAGAATAATGTAAGAACTCAAAACTTACCCAGCTTTAAGGTGGACCACCCCCTTCCCCCCAGATTTCCTACTGAACAGTCAGGTACTGAAACATTTATGTAGCTGCTTTTATTATACCTGCCAGTGATGTACTAGAAATGTAGTTTCTAGAAACATTTGCTAGCTTTCTAACATCTAGCATTTTCTCTCTGGCATTTTGAAAATTGATTCGTCCATTTAACTTCATACATGGCAAGATGTCATTAACTGGGGAAGTTATCCCAACTTTACCATTTTTTTTCCCAGGTATCACTCATAGTTTTGAGCAATCATTTGACTTTTGAAATTAGCACAAGGAAAACTACAGTTTAATTACTTATTTGAATCTGCTACTGATGGCAGCTTAGTTAGCTGGTATATTTATGGTCTCTTTATTAACAGAATTTAATGGTGTCTTGTTATTGATTGCTTTGGGTTCTCTGTCTATTTATAGCTCCATTTGCAATTTTTCAGACTTATCTTATGCTGGTTTTTTTTCATTTCTTTACCATATCTGAGCTTTTGTTTTCTCCCTCTTACTTGAAGAACACTAAGAGAGACCTGGCGGTGTTTCTCCTTGATCAGTGAAATGTCCCCTATCCTACCCAGAGTTTCTAAGTCAAACTGTGTAAGCCAGAGGCTTAAGCACATTGAAGCTTCTGCAACACTACTTTTCTTCATTTCATCATCCATTTATGGAAGTAAATAGATTCTGTGTCCAGGTATTGTGCCTACATTCTCAAAGCATCCCAAACTACTGCCCTAAACACACACTATCAGATAAAGTGGAAAATGAACAAGCAAGTGCAGCATGACATGCATACTCTGCTTCTGTATCTCATCTCTTTAACTGTTACCAGAAGATTTGTAGAAGCTTAGTTCTAACCCACAGCATCTTGCATAATGCTACTGCAGAGTATCCTGAATTTGAGTTAGGAAGAAGAAATGCAGTCTGTCTTGATGCTTGTTACATATTATTTTGTTGTTAAACTGATGTTTAAAACCTGAAAAGGCAAGGTAAAATATAGCATTGCAAGGACAAAAAAATGTAACAATATCTTGTGCCTCTGTGACACAGGTATCCCTACATACCTGTCCGATTCCTCTTTTAAAGAATTCAAGGACTAAAGTCACAGATGTTATAGTTTGACATGTTGCTTCCAGCCCAATAGGGTGGAGTGGCAGTCAGGGTTAGCACAGGGTTACCACAGCTATTATTTCAGGGGTTTAGTAGCAGTTTTCATAAAAGTAAAGTGGACATCTCTTTTCCCTCAGTACTACCTACCATTTTTTATTTTTAAAAGAAGTTCAACCTACATCATAACTGGATGAAAAGTCATGGCACTTAAAAATAAGTTTGGTCTGTATTTGGTTTATGCTATTAGAAGCTGTAGGATTGTATTTCAATTGTTCTAATTATATATATAAAGGGTAGAAATAGCTTTCTTGAGATAAATGACACCAGAGGATTACACAATCATTAATCACTTGCACAAAGGAAATTAAAAGCAAAACAAGAAACATACCATGACTCACAAGAAAGTGCAAAAGCTGACAAGTGGCAGTGTCACTCCTCTGCCAGCTCACAGAACTTGGGGAAGCAATTAGTATCTGATGACCTGTGGACATTTACCCTATCTTTATAGTTCTTTTCAAAGTAAGCCTAAAAGTCCTTGGATGAAACAGCTTTATTCTACTTTGACAGTTCTCCTGACTACCTCCTGTGACCAGGACAAGAATCTCAAGGGGATCTCAGGCACTCTGAGAAGAGAAGAAAATTAAGTAAGGGAGGTCAGGAATGACAAAGGTGGAGAGAGCAAACAGAGGCAAAGACAGAAGTGACATTCAGAGAATTAGGAGACAGAAGAAAGTGTTCAGGGTAAGCGGAGGTGAAGAAAGACATGGTATCTTTTGTCCAGTGGAAGCAACTGTGTTTCAAAAAATGTCAAGATGATACTGCTAAAAAGAGGGAACAAGCACACAAAGAGAAAGTTTAAAGAAAAGACTGGATTCGTGAAACTGCCACACAAACATCCCTTATAAAATACAGGCTAAAATTTTGTCTTCGTTCAACTACTGCAATGATTGAGAGGCATAACCATTGGCACTTGCACTTCCACTAGATTATTTCCTTGCAGTGTGTTGTCAGGGCATCCTAAAACATGTCTCCTTTCCAAAATCTAGCAAGCCATGTTTAGAGCTATTTATTTCAAACACTATAATCTCAGACTTCTTTGCCATTACTACTGTTTCTTGAAATACTAAGCATTAGCCACATGCAATTTTCAGTTTCTCAGGTGGCTACTTTTTACACTTGAATATTTAAAGCATCTCAGAAAGTTTAAGTCTTCTTCTAAGACAAAAGGAAGATTTTCATTCCTACTATTTTATTTTTTTTTAATGGCTAGGTCAAGTATCAAGCCACAATTTTGTTAGTCATATGGCAAAAAAGGCTTGCTTGTACATGAATGGGTTTTGAGATGGACTGAATAGACCAGCAGAGAGAGGCATCCTTACAGGCATCATGACTGACACCCTATCAGACAAGATGCATTCAGAGCAGGCATGGAGTGAGGCATCATATGATGCTCCGACTGACTCATTTGTCAAGACCAAGGGTTCCAAACTCAGAAACCTACTGAACAAAAAATATAGGGAAATATTGAAGCCTCTGCCAGATATACCTAGAAAAGGTAAAGCCTCATTACTTTTCTGAGCATTTCTGAAGGGCTTTTCTGATGCTCTGGACTCCAGTTCTGGGGAGTTCTGGCAGGACTTAAGAGTCTGTATCTGAAGAGAACACAGAAACCACTGTGAAAAACCAAGGCAGACCCAGTGCAAAGAGAGGTAACTTCTTCTGGGCCTGTCTCCAAATACAGCAACTGTTGATTAAGCTTTGCAATTCGGTGGGATTTTTTTAAAGTTGTTTCAAAACTTGTCTATTATTTCACGGCTACTGGCAAACTTGTGGCACCTCAAAAGCCTAGCAAACCCAGCAGCATAGATTAACTTCCCCTCTCTAAGTCAAGCACTCAAAAATGACGCTCCCATAATTCCGTCAATCTCTTTATCTGTAAGCTTCAAAAGCCAGTTATATGAAGTGCCAATGAGAGAGAGGAGTCATCTTTGGCAAGGGTTTCTGAAGTCACGTTGGCATGTCACATACCAGTAGGGAGATTGGTCCATGCAGTGGTCCTCCCAGAACCTGACATTTATATTCTATGCTTCAGCACAAAATGTGTCTGATTTCATTATTACAGCCACTAGCTATCCCATAGAATTTTATTCCCCAGTAGCACCACATAAGCAAAACTTTGCCTAAACAAAGATTTGCAAAAATGATTCTTTGATGCAAACATGGTCACATCATACTTCGTATTTAGAAGTTGCTGAAGTATGAATGATTTTTGCTCCTTGGAGAATTCCACACATGGAGTTACCGCTTGACAGAGCCTGGTGCAACAGCGTCTGTTCTCTAGCGAGCATCTCTTAGAGTGCCAATGACAGCTCTTTCATCAGTGCCTTGTCTCAAAAGAAACACGTAACTAAATTCGTGACACATTTAAAGATTTTTTGCCATCATGAAAAGTGGGACAGAATTCTCCATTTATAAGAAAATGCAATCATTTTCTCAAGAGGAGTTATTTAAAAGAAAGAGGCATATTTTGCTATATCAAAGGGTGCAAACTAAGTGGACTTGAGGAGAGTAGTCACTGTGAAGTATTAGAGACAACAAAGATCCTTCCCTGTTGATGAGGTTTGGAGTAATGGTAATGAAAGTAAAAAATAGATTGATCCAAAACTTATTGTAGAAAGGTAGCATTATGGCTTCCTTTTTGTATATTGATTTACTTATCATTGGTGGTCTGCAAAACCACACTAATTCTAGTCATGTATTTTCTACAAGCCAGACTGCCAATCAAGTTAAAATCTGTGAAAAGTTTGTGATGAAGAATTAATCATTTTTAAAGCACTATGTAATCATTCCTGTGGAACATTTATCAGGCTAGAGAGTATTTAATCTATTTGTTAGAGAGTATATAAATCAGTAGTTTCATCATACTGCAGAAAGATGAATGGTAAGACAATGTAAGACATCTCCATTCTCCAAAATAATCTATCGGCAACCAGGCAAATAAATGTTAGAAAGATAAGTGCATTAGCACTTAAAATGCCCAGAACAAGAGAAGTTAAGGCAAAATCTATGATATTAGACAGAAAATATTATCTTGCCAATGCTTTCACACAGAATTTTAATTGGCTGCATAGTGAGTGCAAATTACCATTTGTGATTTGTTGCCACTACTACAATGTTTCACTACAGTAAAGTAGGTTTTGGAAAAATACGTAACAGATCTGCTTCATTTTCTATATCCCAGTGCAGAAGCTCTATGACAAATGGTAATTGCTGTATCAAAAAGGTCTAGCTAATTCTCAGTGTTCCACATTCACGCTGCTATGCCACAACAAAGAAATTGATAAGGCAATTGTTTTACAATATTGCACTGAAAAAATAACAAATAAAGATCTTGTTCTGATTTTTCACTGGCACAGATAGGAGAAGTGAGGGGGAAAGGTTGTTTTAATCTTTCACTGCTGGTTGATGCTGGAAGTGACATTCCTCTTTTTCTTCTCTAATATGCAGCTTCAGGGGAAAAATGCTGGGAAGAACCAGCCAGAAATTCCAGCCCAGAGACATTGTTGTAAAAATAGCTGAAGTATAGATCTCAGTATGCTGAGAGAATGTCTTGATTATATTTTCTCAGCCTTACGCTGACTGCCCTTTCAGTCCAACCTCCTCTCTTCCTGTTTGTCAGTCACAGTGGTTTTGCTCCTCACTTGAACCTCTTCTTATCTTCTTCCTCAGTCTTATCACATTCTACCTTTTTCCCTACAATGTCTCACTCCATTCATTCATTCCCCTAACTAGGGCTGGCTGGGAAAAACATATGAAATATGTTGACTCTTTGTAGAAAGCATCTGACATTGTGCTAGATATACTGAAAGAGTCTTTCTCTTATCCTGTAAACCATTTTTTGGGGCATATTTATAACCATTGTTTGTGTTCTGTGGCAACGTAATCTGCATAGACAGATCAGGTTCCCTTTGGGACAAAGTTTGTAGCTCTCTGAACCTTTTAAGTTGTGTATTATCAACTACAGCCTCTAGCTGATGTATTTTGAATGCCTTCCTAAGCTGCTACTGCTGATACCAAGGAAGAATTAGGGTGGTCAGCATACTGGTACGTATTCATCTAAATAATCTATATAAAAGAGCAATATTGATGTTACCAAACCTAAAGGTAGAATATTCTTTTCTCATAGCATGATCAGCTTCTAAATTGAATGGTATCAAATAAAACAATCTATCTGAAAACAAAACATCTCTTTCTAGCAGGTAAAAAAACCCCAAAACAAACAACACTTAAGTTTGCCTGCTTTGCCAAAAGCATGTTAAAACATCCCTATTCACTTCCTTTGTACAGACTTCATTTATCTGGACCTTGCTATCACCTCATCTCCCCCTGTTCATCATCAGCCATCATTAAGCTCTCTTGAACTCTAATGGTTAATTAGAACATAATTGTTCTCCTTTACAGTGACTGATACATACACTCCAGAGATCCAGAGGCATCTTCCAGTAAAAATATACACTCTTGCTATTGATATTATGAAATAAGGAACAAGTGAAATGAAATACACAATAACTTTTTATTGAGATGGAGACTCAGAGTAGTGGAACCCGCAAAAAAATGCCTGATGCATATTGACCTTAAAGGAGTTGCTTACCATGAGGAAACATCCCACTCCAAGCCTCATCCATCTTCTCCTTTCTTTCTTTCCCTCCGAACAACATTATGGAAAATGTTCAGACATCTCTAATATTACTTTTTAACCTTTAAGTAATAAATAAATAAAACCCCCAAACTAACAGATTAGTTAATTAATTAATTGAACTCAACGATTACCCTTTAGGATCTGTCCTGAAAGAACTGATTTGAATATTGATTAGCAGTTTCTATGGCAGGATTAATTAAAATCTAACCAGTAACTATGTAATTTACATCAAGCAGTGAGGTGTCAAGAAAGGGGTTTAAAAGAATTGTGGGGAGGGAGATGAAACTGCTCTTATGATTAACATTTTTCATATCACATGCAAAATGCAGTAGTAATTGTCAAACTGCAGTTGCAGCAGCTGGGCAGTTTATGAAATCTGTAACTAGGAGTAGCTATGTGTTTCAACTTTGTTACTCACACAAGTATATTCAGTTTTAGTCTTTAGGTGGAGTTACCACTCTACTCATCTGCATATCAGTCAGATACAGAAAAGTGCAAGTAAGTCATAACAGAAACAGAAAAACACGTCTTCAGGATTCCAGACTTTCTTTTTGTTCTCTGGCTTTAGATTTACTTTCCTTTCACAAGAGATCACAGGTTCAGAAAATTCAGTAGATCAGCATAACAAATACTTGGACCAGTTTTTGGTGACAGATTGAAACTCTATGTATAGTTAAAACTTTTGAAGTATTTAATTCTAATATTTAGTCATTTTTATTATATTTGTGTTTTATTTTCATTATAAGTGTCATGTAGGACCAATTTGACTTTCAGTCTTAACAAGCTGTTTTCTGATAAAAATGAGTTTTCTTACAGTCAGTGCACAACTTTTATTATCTTTGGAGAATGACTATCTAAAAAGAAACCATTTTGAATCAGGGAAGTATAATTTCATAGATTTATAGTTTATTTAATAACAAATTCAACTTGATAAGGGACAACAAATGTTATAGGAATAAACTCAAATGTTTCTAACCTCAAGGTTTGAGAGCACAAACCTTATTCAAGGGTGGGTTGGCTAGTCAGACAACAAGAAATCTTGGTACCTTTAAAAGGAAGGCATCAGAGAGAAAGCACAGGCTCACCATAGCAATAATAGACTTCAGCATTCCAGGGAAGTCTAGTTTCTCTGTATGCAAAATCTGGTCAGAGTACTAGTCCAAAATACTAAATTTTCAAGTATTATCTGATGCAATTCTATCCACCAAATCCTAACTGCAATCAGATTTTAGATTTGCATGTGTTTGTTTTAGACAGGACAAAAAAAAAAAAAACAACAAACCACCCCCCAAAAAAAACCCCCACCAGCAACAAAAAAAGATTGGCCAAAAAGAAAGAGAGATCTAGATTAGTGTGCAAGTCACCAACATCATAGCAACATTAGCGGAATCTGTGTTCATAGCTAAAATTCTATATTAAGGGGGGGGGGGGGGGAAGTCTGTTTTAGGAAAGACTAAAACATGTCTATAAAAGAAAGACACTTGTATTCTTCACTCGGCAACTGTACTGTAAGAGAATGATTGAATGGACATGAGGGAGATGAGAAAGGGGAAGGAATCATTGGAAAGGAAAGGAAGCTGGGGAAGACAAAGGTCATATAGTATTTTTGTCAAATTTCCTCCAAAATATGAAATCCTGTGCAGGAAACAAAGAGGAAGCAGAGAATGAGGAAGGAATGACAGACAAGAAGGAAGCAGCTGAAACTGATGTGAATAAGTTTTTTGGTAGGAAGATGGCCAAGAAAGAAAGAAAAAGAGGCGCCTATCTGTGCATAGTATTGCCATCACAGATATTTTACAATGTGACAGTAGGAGAAGAGGAGCAGGTACAGATATTCATATGAAGCTGGAGGTTGCTTTAGAAATCTTAAAATTCAGCAAGAGGGCAAAAGAGCCAGAAACAAGAAGCTTCTAAGGAGTCATAACACAGTTGAACCAAAGCAAGGGCAAAAAGAGACCTAGAGGGGATGATGAATATGTAATGTTCATGCACTGCAATATTAGAAAGGCCATGTGATAGGAGACTCAAAGAGGCTGATGGACAATACCTGGTATGATCAGCTAATTAATAAGACAGGAAGCAGCGGCCATGCTTAATGAAGCCAAATATATCTTTTTTTTTATCATGTAAAATAGAATAATCATATCAAAACAGAGCTTGAGATTCAGTGACAGCATGGACATGTAGTCAAAGTCCATCCGTGGGGAACAAAGTGACAGACGACAAGTATATGAGGTAGTGTTGACAAAAAAAGTATCACTGGTAAATTAGTGGGAGACAATATGAAGAGCTCCTGTGTATTAAGTGCTTTAATCTGAGTAGTCAGTAGAGAGGTAGTTGTTGCTGCCAGATGTGATGAGAATGTGAATAATAATCATCATTTTAGAGATATGTGTACTCCACATGCAGCAAGGGAAAGGGAAAGTCTAACAATGAAAGAGGCACAAAAGGTAGAGAAAGTGGTGGGAGAGACACAGGTGAGAGGAAAATGGAAGGTACAAACACGAGATACAAATTTGTGTAGTAGGTTGGAAAGGGAAAGAAATAAAGGTCACCGTATAAAGAAGCTGCACACCTGAACAGAAAATAGACATCACAATGCAGAGCGAGAAAGGCGTGAGTGAGTACAATACAGATAATGGTTGTAAAACGTGTTGCACCAACGAAAAGGAGTAAGAAGGATTTTCGGGAAAAAGGTTTTGTTATTGTCAGCAGGCATTTTTGACATTTGGTAAATCTATATTAGCTTAGATTTATTGGTATAAATTTTAGAGAGTGAAATTTCAATTGGAGGTTCAAAATCTATGAAAATCTGATTTTAGATAAACAGCATTTCCAAATATTTATGTCCTGAATTACACATTGTAACACATATCCAGTTGGACATCAGCCCTGAAAATTGTCAGCATAACTAAACACTTCAGAAAAGAACATCTCAAGTTCCAAAAGCCTATGCAATCCAAGAGAAAAAATCATAGAATCATAGAATCATAGAATGGTTTGGGTTGGAAGGGACCTCAAAGACCATCTACTTCCAACGCCCCTGCTGCAGGCACGGACACCCTCCACTAGACCACGTTGCCCAAAGCCTCATCCAGTAAAAATATCTAGAAAACTATTACCTCTAGTGGTCTTTTTCTTTTCTAATAAAAATAAAATTTTGGTTCACAAAGATTGGTTTTAATTTACTTTCTCAATTATTAAAGGATGTTGCTTGTCCTTGTAATTCCTGAGCTCAATTAAGGGATAGAGTTCAAATAGTTAAGATATGCATGCAAGCAGTGAGTGTTTAGATTCAAGTTTCTGGCAGAAACCAGGTCAATTCTGTGTGCCCACAGTACTTTTTGAAAGGGTTCAAAAGTCTCACTAATGTTACAAAAGATGTGGAAAAATACAGATGAAAGCATTGTACTTGAAAGAAAATAAAATCACTCAGTTATAGGAAAGAAAAAAAATCAGAAGATATTGTTCTCACTCTCTTTTGAAAAGCCTTTATCAGTGGTACAATCATTTTCTCATTCACTTCTCAAATAGGAACACCTTTTGAGCAGCTATTTCATGCCATGTATTTAAAAATTTGATGAAACTAATGTTACATTTATTGAGAAATCTTATCCTCGTCTCTAAAACTGTTTTCAAAATAAGCATAAAGTTTGCTTCTACAAAAGTTAGACACAAGTCTTCTGTGTTGCATTGCCAAATATTGCATATTGTTTGATTAAATTAATAAACAAGTAATCTTGCTGGCCTAACTCTCTCAAGAATCTTGATAAACATTTCAGTTGGGTATCCATTAAAACTTCTAACTGCTTACAATTATTTTCCATTATGTTAACATGTGTTAAGCATCAAAAAATTGTTGCTTGTTTATTTCTCATGTCAGTTTGCCTAGATATGCAATTTTCATTTTCTGTTTACCATTCCTAAAAATGAAAATATAAAGTAAGAGTGGTAGAGAAATTTAACACCAATTGGTAGTGAAAACAGCATCATCATTTAAAATCACACTGTGCCATTAGACTTTGTTATGATAAACTACTGGGTTCATTTAGCTTGTAAATCACTTAGACCTTTCACATTAGATGAAGAAATGACAAAGGTAGAGTTCATGCAATCAGCTAGTAATACATAAAAATTAACTAGTCACCAGCTGCTCCACCATCATTAGCGGAAAGGTGGAATACAGATTTCTTTTTGAGCAAAATGAGATTATACACTTGGGAATATGTTTAATCTCACTAGGACAAGGTGGTGCAATTACAGCAATAAAGTGTAAAATGATCAGAAAACCCAAAAGGTACTTGGAGAAAAGCATGGACATATACAATTTAAATAAGACCACATTTCTTCCATCATTAGCATGTTTTATAAGCTATTCCTACATTATTAAGAAATTCTCCATGTTTATTGCTAGAGCTGAATAGGGACTTCTCTTCACAAAGGAGAGAGATGAAAACCAAGTTCAAATCCCTATTCAGTTACTAACCATATTCAAACTCCCTTCAAATCATCACACTTTACCTAGAAGAAAGATCACACAACTGAATTTTTGATGGCCAATGACACACCATGCAATAAAAACTCAGAAAGCAATGGGTTCAGAAAGCTTGTTGAAACTGGGCATATATAATCACCTTAGAAAAGAAAAATATTCAAAATTCATGATTAAATAAACTAATAAATCCTACCAACCTTTTGCTCTACCATTTAATTTGGAGCAGCTGAATATGTGCAAAAGCTATGGTTTGTAGTATTTTGTAATGTTACACTAAGATATCTGTGAAAATGAACAGGTTTCTCAAAATCATTAACAAGCATATACAGATGCTACTCCATAGCTTTCTCATTATAACAAATGATTTTGCAACACTTTCTTTAGTACTACACAGACATCCCAGTCATTGTGAGAGGGAATATGCACTCTGTTGATTAAATCCACCTGAAAGGAAGCCAGCCTAAGAAGACCAGAAGAATAATGTCAGTGGCCTACCTATAACTGATACTCTCTAAAGACCCATGGGTCAAAAAAAAAAAGACAAGACATTCTGTAATAGTGTTGGCACAGGGAATTCAGTTCAGTGACTATATTTCACTGTTTTTAGCATAAACATATGGAAGTCTGCTATGGGATCTCAGAACAGTAATTGGCTGCATAACGTTGATAACATCCTCATCGGGTGCTGAGAAGTACTGATTTTACAAAACCAAGCTTCCAGTCTTGAAAAAGGATATGCCAGAGAATTATTATGTTCCAATGAGAGTTAACAATTAAGGTGTACTTTGCATAACACTCTTCTAGGTGAAATCAAAGCTCTCTGTCACAAGTGTCAGGGCCCTGAGAGCACCAAATGGCCTTAATGGTTCTGGCCAACCTTCCTCACCAGGCCTGATCCTGTGCTATTCTTGTGGAGAGTTTGGACACATTCAAAAAGACTGCACCAAAGTGAAATGCTATAGGTGCAGTAACACTGGCCATGTAGCCATCAACTGCAGCAAGACCAGTGAAGTCAACTGCTATTGCTGCAGCGAGTCAGGACACCTTGCATGGGAATGCACAATTGAAGCTAGAGGCTAATTATTTTCTTTTGTTGCCCGTCCTTTTTCTGATTGATGGTTGTATTATCAGCATGACCTCAGACGTGCCCAATGCCCAGGGATGAGGTTGTCCTTGGTTGCCCACCCTCCTGCCCTGCTCCCTGGCTGGGAGCGATGGGATGGGCCCTGGCTGCCAGGCTGTGCCCTGGTTCTCACCATGGGGACCCCCACCGCTTCTCCTGGCACCCCAGCCCAGGGAGCTGTCAGCCCTCGTTGCACACCAACAGGCAGATGTTAGCAAGGTCTTTTCCTCCCACCTTCCCCTCTTCTCTTACGCAGGTACACTGAACATCTAAGATACAGCGCGTGCTTACTCTAGCTCGATTTCTTGTTGCTAAAAAGACTGCTCTATCAGGTCCTCTAACCGGTATAATCAAGAATACGCTTATTACTTTCTAAGCACGTATTGCAGTTCCAATTGTTAGTATAACAAATGAAAAAAGGGAACACTAAACCCCTCTGCTAGTTGTTTTCAGTATTCATTCATTTCACTGTAGTATTTTTAGCTTGCTGCTTACTATTATTCACTTATTCCAGAGCCAAGACTTGTCAAAGCTTTCAAGAACTGTGGGTGAAAAATTACTTTCAAGACCTTTAGCTGGGAACAATGACAACTCTAGCTCTTTTGCAAAACACCTCTCAGGACAAGCACAATGCATTTGTAACAATTCAAGTAAAACTGTTCTGCGCCATGCAGTAACTTGTTTTATTATTGTATGAAACATCATTGTCCATAGACTTCAAAGAAAGACCTCAAAAATGCAGTTCACTACAATAATCTTATTTACAATGTATCCATTCTTCTTTTTCATTTACATTTGAAAATACTGCTCCTAGACTTCACTACAGAACGCTGTTCACAAGACTGAGCACTTCTACCTGTTGAAAGGATACCTTTGAAAAAGGGTAAATTTTGGTTCTAATTGAAGAGCACTTAATTTCTTCAACATGCCCTGTTATCTACCTTTACAAACTCTGTTCCAATGGCCCTGATTAGTTACCTTTTTTATCTAGTTTTTCTTTACCAAGTGATTATAAGACAAGTCACTCAGTAGTAGAGGATACATCATGGAGGAAAAAAAACATTCAGGCTTGGGAATAAGTCTAGCTCTACGACAACTGAGGAATTAAAAAACAATGACAAAACCATTATGTTTAGAGACAAAGGAATGATGTATGGAAGTTGACTAAATCAATAACTAATTGTAAAGTATGCATTCAATCCTAGAGTTGATCCAATAATTGAAATCTGCTGCTGGTCACCTGAGTCCTATTTAGCAGGGTCAGCTCATAATTCAGGTGACTTTTGTACTTCTCATTGATTTTGGTTAGCAGCAGATTCATGGTTCAGATAAGACTATTCATTTCTCAGCACTGATTCAGACTCAATGAGGGCAATTACACTTGATTAAATACTTCTGTATTTAATCTTTAAAAACTTGTGAATAACAGTTTTTTACCATATACTAATAACAAGTCTTTGTGCAGATAAAAACTGCTATGTTTATTTTCCTCTTCAAGGTCACAAAATTCTTTTAACTGGTATTAGAGTAGCATTTGTTTATGCATTCATATTAGAATACATGCAACTTTTCCACATAGTCCCCATATTTTTCAGAGAATATCATACTTATCAGACCCATGGACAGTTGGAGCAGTAGGAGATAAAAGTAAAAAAAAGAACAAATCTTTAGAAATTAGACAAGTTGTTTTGATTATGGAAGAAAAAAAGTTACTGACTTACTCTTTTTTCTTCGTGAAAACAATAAAGTATTCCTATAAGTTATAGAAGGAAACACACAGTTATGAATCTTCCAAAGACAATCCAGTTATGGTGATTAAGATGAATGTCAAAAAGCAGTAGATGTAGTAGTAGTTCTTGATTCTAGATTTCATTAATAAAAACATACTGCTTTAAAAAAAAAAAAATTAAGTCAACCCCACGAATCAGGATCATCTTTGTATGTCCATCCCAACCCTAACCTATATGGCCTAATTTAAACCCATTTGCTACTTGCTTCCTTGGAGATTTGCCTCATTTATTCTCTAAACCTGTTGCTAACATAGAGAGAATAACCAGAGTTATTCTTCAGTCTTGTTAAATGGACTTTCCTTGCACATAACGAGCCTCATTTCTCAGCCTATCATGCTGAATCCAGAAGCACAGATGTGCATGGGAAACAACTCAACAGGGAAGCTGCTCCCAGTGGGTCAGAATGGCTTCAGAAATTCTCTAATTTATTCTTGTTTCCCATGCAGCACAGGAAGCATGAGATAGCTAGAATAACCCTGTCACATATGTGGCCCAACCACATTTGGTCATTAGGCCTAAAGTCAAACTACGTATCAGCTTAAGATAAACCTTGATTAGATGCAATTTCCCAGGGTGAGCCTGTATAGGCAAGTGCAGTCCCAGAATCAAGCACAGTAGAGAACCAAAAGTAATAGAAAGAAATTTCTGAGGTTTGTCATGCTGTTTCCCCACTGCAAAGCAATATGCTTACTCTTTCTTTAATGAATCTTGACAATTCTATTTTATATTGCATGAGTTGAAGGGACAAGATAATGGGGGAGATGATACTCTCTTTGGGAGTCATCCTCACTGAACTGCTAAGCAAAAATAAACTGTCTGTCCAGTTGTTTAACAAATGCTGTTTAACTGCTTGTCTATTTAATTTTTTCCAGGAATTCATAACCAATTTTATGAGCTGGTAAATTCAGTCATCTTTTAAAATAAAAAACCTCAAGTATCAGACTGTCCATCTGTATTAAAAATACCAGAAGGAACTGAGGAGGGAAGAGGATTGAATCTTGTTTTACAAGACCATGTTCACAAATTTTCTTTGCAAATTCAGCAATTCATATTTTTTTATTTATACTTTGATGCTTAAAATAATGTTTACTGGTCCTAACTCTCCCCTGTATGTCAAGAATACCTCCATCAAAGCTTTTTTCAATATTCCTTCATTTCTGGGCAAGAAACAAGGGATTTAAAAGACTGCATCTTTATCAGTTTATCTGATATTAACCAGCAGTAAGCTGTAAAATACAGCCCATTTCTTCACCATCCTACCTCTCTTTGTTGTGGTTGTTGTTGCAAAGTTTGCTACCAGTCCCCTCCATCCTAAACACCCTGGACTCTCCTGTTATTTTCTTGTCTAAGTGTAACACAGATGAGAGGGGATACTTTCCAATTTTTACTGGTAGCAATTTAAACAATTTATGCAGAAGCCTTCTTCTAAGTCCATTTTTAACCCAGCTGGTCCCTTTTGTGAATGAATCTGAAATAAACAATGTAATCCGATGCACTAAAATAATCAGAAATTAACTTGCTTATTCACTTGAGTGGATTGTCATGGAGAACCCATTGTAGAGAACTCCAAGAACTGCATCTCTTGGAGCTCTGTCTTGTCTGAACCAACAACTCTAGCAACAAAGGGAAAATCTATTCCTAGTCCTAAAGAAAAGCAGCTTCCTAATTAATATACATAGCAGATTATGAAATCTAGTCCTATGTCCTGACTAGAAGCTGTTGAACAGGAAAAAACCCAGATATTTAATTCTCACGTGAGCAGAACATAAAAAATGTTTCTACTTCTGGTGCATGTAAGTAAGCAGTTCTAACACAATTTCTATTTGCGCTGGCTGGGAGGTGCCCTTTAACTCCTGCCTAACACAGAGTACAGGACTTCTATTGGCAAAATTGCACTCTGACAGGTAAATTGCAGGGAACAGTTTGGAATTATGCTGATATAAAAAAAGATACAAACAAAAGATCAGCAAGCTTTAGCATATTGCAGGCTTGCTGCCAAACCTTTGAGCTCTGCAAATATGAGGGGTTTTGGCATTATTAAAGAAAGTGCAAATGTTTCCTACCATCCAAATAATTTGCAGAAAGTGTTGCATCTATGAAAGTAAAATTTGTGTTTAAATATGCAATTTTCTACGAACACAAGATCTTTATTAAACTACACCATGAGCTAAACAAACTGAGTTATTACCCTAGAATCACTTGCTTCAGGACTTTTAGGTCAAATTCTGTAACACTAATTGATGCTAATAATAAGTGACATTACAGCTGTGTCTGTACAAACAACTTTACTTACTCTAAACCCCCAAAAGATACTTCAGAATAGTTTGTGCCCATGAATGAAGTCTCTTAGTTCACTTAAAACTTAATTCCAGTGCTTAGAAATTAAGGCCTTCTGGGCTATCATACTATGCAGCTGTGAAAATATTCAGGTCTCAAATCCTGAGTTAGAGAGTCTTTAGGCCATGCTTTTCCACATGAAAAAATCAATCATATACCTTATGCAGTGACCTTCTGTTTCTTCAAAGCAGTTATTTTAAGTGCTTGCAATTGTCACCTTTCCCAGTCTGTACCGGAGGCATAGTGGTACTTTCACAGAGTATCATTTCACATCGAGTGAATAGCTGTTTTAAATAGTGCTTCAGAATATTTTTTTCCCTAAAGAGTGTTATTTTAAAATAATTCGTACATATATGATCTCTTCTACTTTTAAAAGCTTTTGAAAAGACCAGTAGAAAGTCTTATCAGCAATTTACTCTGGAGATAGAAGGGACAGATGAAGGTGATTGTTAATCTAGAAAAACCCCTACCATCTGTGCTTGTTTGATGAAACAGAAGATGCAAGGCTTGGATGCAGATCTCTAGTACTTGATTTCATGCTAAGGCAAGAGCTTGAGCTCAGCTGCTTAAAGGAATATATGTGGATGCATAGTGCCGTGTCTTTAAAATGACTGGGATGCTTCAGCATGAGATACTCCATACTTGAGAAGGGGAAATTTTTGTTTCAGTATCGTGTCTTTTAAGAAAACTGATGCAATCACGCAATTTCTACACCAGGCAAGGTTCATTTCTTCACTGTTCACACAGACTGAGTAACATCACCAAACAAAACCCTCCAGTTACATATTACATGTGCACACATCACAAACATGGCCTAAACTTCATGATGAATTCCAAGATTAGTCTTTGAATACCAGCTAATACCCTGGTAATGTTTGCTGTTTGTCAAAATATTGTATAGAGTGAACCTTTATATATTTTTAAAGCAAATATTCTTGGTTTAAATATTTTTTAACTGTCAGGCCTTCAAACTCAGCCTGAACTCTAAGTCTAGTATATCTCTATCATCAAATTATACCCTCAGTTACATCTAGGAGACTTCAAGTTTGAAAATACTGTATAGGCAAAACATGTTGCTACATCCATACTGTACTCTTAACAGTCACATCTGGAAAAAGAATCAGCCATACTTTTTTTTGTTTTAGCTTATCTTTTTAAGGATGAAAGCCCTAAAAACAGACCATGGAAGAAAACCATATATTCTTGTAACAACATATGTTTCTAACAACAAATCTCATCAGTATGACAAATGAGAGACAAAATGCCATCTATAGAATTACTTTTAAGAATACAAGAAGTTGTTGTTCACATTGCTTTGTGCTTTGTGCTACTATGATTCAGGCTCTTGAAAATACTATGCAGCATTTTGACACTTTTCACTGTAAATCCTAAAGATCTTATATGGAAGATTTAATTAATGCTTTCAAGTAGTAAACTTGCATATAGACATCTTCCATTCTGATTTACCCGCAAGTTTATGTGTCGTGGTTTTACCCCAGCCGGCAGCTGAGCACCACACAGCCGCTCGTTCACTCCCTCCCCATCGGGATGGGGGAGAGAATTGGAAGAGTTAAAGTGAGAAAACTCGTGCGTTGAGATAAACACAGTTTAATGAGTAAAGCAAAAGCCACGCACACAAGCAAAGCAAGACAAGGAATTCAGTCCCCACTTTCCATGGGCAGGCAGGTGTTCAGCCATCTCCAGGAAAGCAGGGCTCCATCATGTGTGTAACGGTTACTGGGGAAGACAAACGCCATTGCTTCGAACGCCGCCGCCCCCCCCCTCTCTCTTCCTCCAAGCTCCTTATAAACTGAGCATGACGTCATATAGTATGGAATACCCCTTTGGTCAGTTTGGGTCACCTGTCCTGTCTGTGTCTCCTCCCAACTTCTTGTGCACCCCCAGCCATCCCGCTGGCAGGGCAGTGCAAGAAGCAGAAAAGGCCTTGGCCCCGTGTAAACACTGCTCAACAATAGGTCCATAGAACAAAAACATCTCTATATTATCAATGCTGTCTCCAGCACAAATCCAAAACATATCCCCACACTAGCTACTATGAAGCAAAATCAATCCTCTCAGCTGAAACCAGGACATTATGTCAGAGCCCATAGAATATATTAAATGACAATTTCTGCATCAACTATTTTCTATAGATCAATGGAATTACTTTTAAAAAGTTAACTTTCAGGATGCATTCCACTTTCCTTAATACATGATGACCATCCAGGCTGTTTTCTCTTATCTTTCATTTCTAAAAGTACAAATGCCAAAACTCAAAATGGAGAAGAATTACATACAACTCCCACAACATCTGAGGCAATTTAGATGGTCACATAAGGAAAAGTATTGTAATTGCTGATCCTGTGAATCACTGAATAACAAATGAATGGAAATGACACAAGTTCACTGCTTAAACCCATTCTTCTACCAACTTACATATATTTCCTTTCAGTGCTGTTTTATGTTGCTGGTGGATTTGGCAAAATGTCATATGATTCAAAACAAAGTGTTAGTTAAATTGTATTGCAAACATCTGCAATTTTCACCACATATTCTTTATTCTTCATTAGCACAGCAACAGTCTTGGAAATACACCGTAATCTAAAAGCTCTTCTAAATTTCCTGTGACCTTTGAATCTTTTCCTGCCTTGCAGTCTAATAGCCCAGCCTCAAAATTGTTCCCATAATATAGTCCTACAGCTGCCATTGACTAGTGAGAAACACTGTTCGTACTGCAGTAAGAAAACAAAATAATCAAATATTAAAGGAAAAAAGGAGATTTTATACAAATTAAAAGCTATTTGGTTCAAGTGGTAGCTAGGAATAAAAGATAATGATGTGTTTAGATACTGCTGTGTTAATATTCATAGTTAAATGAAAAATTTACATGCCTTGAGAAGTGATGAAAACGAGACAGCATGTGACTTTAGATTCACATTAACTGCTTCATTTGAACAGTTTTAATCAACTGCTATGCAAGACTCATCTACAGAATAAAACATGGAGATTTTAAACAGTTCACTAAAATTAAGACGGTAAAGCACTAATGCAGAGTTCAATAAAAATTTTGAAAATAAAAAATAGTGTCGATCTGAAGCCTATAGTCAGATAATTAAAAATTACATATATGATACAATATCAATGCAAAAAAATTACATATAGTCAGATAATCTTCTGATAGCAACATTTTATCTCATTGGTGAAACAATGAACAATTATTATTACTAATACAGCATAACAGTGTTACTTTGATTGATACCTTAAGGTTACAAGAAAGAATCAACTTGGCTCATCTTTTGAAAAATCACTGTAGAAATTGCAACATCAGAAGTCATGCTGCCAAGCTAATGGGATGTGTTAGATGTAAATATGTGACCGTTCTTAAAAGATGAAGCACAAGGCCAAAGATAGTGATGTTTAGAGTAATTTTTGTGATTTGGTACCTGTGAAGTAGCAGGTTTTTAAAAGAATTAAATACATTGTACATTACTGCAGAGTTGTTTGCTTGTTCTAAACAAAATAAATTCCTCTAATTATTTATGTATGTCAGTGTATTGCTGATTCACAGCTTCTTTAATTTCAGCTATGTTTGGTATTTTGCCTTGGATTTGCTTCAAATCTCTATCATTTGTCTTTGCAATGTAGTAATCCTTTCCTTGGCAAAAGATGTGACACTTATTGTGAGATACTAAGTAGGCAAGCAGTTGTTTCCTTGAAGACAGTGGGAAAATATGTTTTGAATAAAGAAGCTTTTAAAGAAAATAGAGTAAGTGTCAGGGGCTTAAGATGTATATTACAGTTCACAGAGGGGTATTACTGATATTGCACCATTTGTTTTCTACGAATATGGAGTAGTCCAAGAAGTTGTTTATTTTCACACAGTACAATAATGAATGCTTGTTGGGATTTAATCTAGTAGACAACAGCAAATGCAGAGCCTGACAAGTACACTAAACAAAAAAAAAAAGAGAAGAAAGAATCTTGAAATAAAATGAAGCTTTTAAAATAAAGGCCAGTGGGATAGCTTACCCAGGGCCATCACAGATGATTAGCAGTTACTGATACTCTGAAATAAAGGCTGACAGGCACTTCTGAGAATATTCTCTTCCTGAACCAGAAGTCTTGCTGCATGGAAAACCCACGGGTCTTGCTCATAAGTAACTGGGTGAAATTCTGCAGTTCTGGTGGTAAAAAGTGTTTTCATCTACGAAAAACTGATCAGAATTTGTGTACACTTTAATAACTATATTGCAAGGGAATTCTATACAGGTGACTAGAGCATGTAGAGTGATACATTAATACATACTCTCCAGTGTTGCCTAAAGGACACTATGCTAACACAATTTTTTTGGACACTTTCTTTGCTCCGAACTACCAGAAGTCTGAGGTTGTTACAGCTGAGGAATGATTTCAAGTCTGCTTGGTGCACTCATGAA
Organism: Balearica regulorum gibbericeps; assembly: GCF_011004875.1. Taxonomy (NCBI): domain Eukaryota; kingdom Metazoa; phylum Chordata; class Aves; order Gruiformes; family Gruidae; genus Balearica; species Balearica regulorum. Next base: position 99,985,112 of record NC_046184.1, read on the forward strand.
GTAATATGCTATTTTACCCAAAATAACCTTTTTGCTAATATCTACCAGCAGGCATTTAAAAAGCATGGTATTCCATGAATTGTGTTTATGCATGTTACAGACAAACCTTAGAACTCTGTAAATAATGAAAGCAACAAACAAAACAGTAATAAAATAAGATAGAATTATTAGGGGTAATAACTTAAAATATAAACTCAGACATATCTCTTGCTTGAACTTATTTTATTCTTTGTTGTTAAACACATTTTTAATAGGGTTCTGGCCTAGATCTGTGCATAAGTGAGATGGCTGCCAGTGAGTAAATCATAGTTGTCAGCCCAAGATCCAGCAAATAAGGCTACCACTCCCAGGAGCCACAGAAAATGGAAGAATTTCAGAGAAATTTCTGGAAGGTGTGATAGGGGGAAGATGATCTTAAAGTATTATTTCGTATAGACTTTGTGGACTGAGTTTAATAAATTGCTTTATCACTGAATATCCCAATGTCTAGTGAGGCAGACATACAGTATAATCAGTCATAACTACAATGGGGATAAATAACTTTCAATATGGATCCTCTTAAATAAGCACATTTTGGGAGACAGGTGCCATTGTAGAAAAAACCAGTTTCTTTCTAATGCTTTGCATGAGACTGGGTTTTGGAGGCATGAATAAACATATAAACACAGAAATGACAGGCTAAACCTCAGATTTTGAAAGCTACAGAGCCTGTGTAACTCTGAACAAACCATTACAGGTAGAAGAACTGTTAGGCAGTCAGTTTTTTAAAAAAAGACAGCATAATGGGTTGCCTATCCTCAGAGCTGCTTATTTCCAAGACCTACCAAAGGAGATTCCAGTGTGATGCAGGGAGGAGGCTGTTTGCTGAGGGAAAGATCTTGGACTTGTCTGTGGCCTTTACCTAAGAGTGATAAGCGAACTGAGGGTAATTATTTCTTCAATATTCCTCTATAATTTATAATTTATTGTGATAAAACCAGCTAGTAATAATTTAATAATTTTTAAATTATTATGCTGCTATTAACAAGAAAATACCATTACATATGTAAATATTTATTTACCCTTCCTCTGCTTTCTTGCTCTTTTGTTGTGGTAGCCAGAGCTACCCCGAGGACGGCACCGTGGACCCTACTGAGAGCAGCAGGGTGGACGGCAGGTGCCCGGGGATGGCCTTCCTCAGGGCTCCCCCACCCTGCCCAGGGCTCAGGACCCCATGTCAGCCCCCCGGGGCCATCAGCCGTTGCCCCAGTGACACCACAGTACAGCTGGTCTCCGGCTCCCACAGCCCTGCCCAGCCATGGGCCTCGCTGAGCCAGGCCCACCCACAGGCCCACGGCCCAGCCTAGCCTCTGTCTGTCCCTAGGGAGGTGCCTGATGCCCAGGGCTGGGGCTGCCCCACTGCCCCCGGCTGCTCTGCTCCCTGGCAGGGACCCTGGCTGCTGAGCACTGCCCAGCCACCCCCTGGGAGCCCCTGGGCCCTTTGTCTCCCCAACACAGGGAGTCACCCCCATCATGGCTTCTGACCAAGAAGCCACCAGAGAGGTGGCAGCCGCTCGCTACCAGCTCCCTGCAGGGGCACCCAGGCGGGAGTCCCTCCTCCACACAGGCCATTGCCAGTCATGGCACTCACCATCCCCTCGCATTAAGGTAAGCTTCTAATGCGTGGAGGCAGAGCAGGAGGAGATTCAAGCCAGGGCTGTGGGACAAAGGCCATTTAGTCTCTGGGCTTTATTCTAAAACAACCCTCCCCACTCAATGCTTGAAATTTTAGTCAGAATGTTGCCTCTGGTGCACAGGGCACCTTAAAACACACACTCCCAACCGCTGAATGCCTGCATCTTGAAAACCAGTGTTTTCCTCTCCTCAGAGCTAACATTAAACAGACCTACCACCTTGGTGATTTCAGAACAATTGTTGCTTGTATCCATTTTAAGCACAGGAGAGGTGGTTTGCTTTGCTTTCAAGTTCCTTCCACAATCAGTGCATGCAGGGGCAAGGCCGGCATTTTCAGCGGACTTGCCGGAGAGCCAGAGAGCCATCAGGCTTCTGTCTCCCCTCTGCCTCGGCTCTGACTCCCGGTGCGAGCCATGAGTCGGTACACAGGCACCGAACAAGCCCCTGATGCACGGGGCAATCTAACATCATGTGTAGCTCCTGGATGAAGAAATGTAACTCTGACCGCCCCCCACCCCGTAATTTGCACTCATAGTGACTAAGTGTCAAGATTAAAAAAATAGCACTTTAAATCATGTCACGGCCATAGTAAGGAGGGTGGAACTACAGCTTAGTGTTTTCTTCAATGCTGATTAGTCACTGTGAATATATTCAAGCAATTGCACTTCAGTGTAGAAGGTAAATGACTTTTTTTCTTATGGGAGCCATATAGCTATGGAACAACTTTATGAGATGATAAACTTCTGAAACACCAGTTGTAGAAGGGGTTTTGACATTTAAGCACTTCCCTGGTTTCTGGGTATCATGTTAAATAGAATACATTTTCTCTGGTGAAATGGGCCTGTAAGACAGAAATGTGTTGCACAATGCATAAACAAGGAGGATAAAGTTTTTCATGTTTTACTGCCTTGTAAAAAGGGAGAAACGTGGCTGCCCAGACACCTGTGGTACAGGTTGGGAGAAGACATCCAGGCACTTTATCCTTTCTTCTGTAATTAGTTCACGCCTACCGGTACATGACATCTAACAAACGTAATCTTTTAAAATCTTTTGCTTAAGGTGGTTATAGTAGTTCCTTTTCCACACAGTCCATGTAGGTGAGCAGCATCCAGAACTATGACAAAATTGATGCTAGTTAATATTTACCGATATTTCCCTTTCATTTGGGTACAAATCACTCTATCATTATCAAACACCTACGACACTGTCTAATAAGCATTACAAGAGTTTTGGGGAACTATTTGCTTCCTGTCCAGCATCATGTTGCGAAGGCATACACCTGGCAGAGTGTGCAAATTCCAGCTTTATGTATTGGGAAACATTTCACCCTTCATTACATTGGGCTGTCACTAGAGCCTGATCACTGACAGGCCCTTTCAAGGTAGTAAAAGAATACTGTACACCACAAACTACTTTTTTTTCCTGTGTTCTTTCAGAGGACGAGGTAGTCAATGTAAATAAATTCTCCTTATTGACCTCTTGCAACAAGACTGCCTCAGAGTTCATTTCAATGCTTGGATTCTCCTTTAAGAAACAGATTCTTTATACAATAGTCTTCAAGAAGGTGGATGCAAAGGATAATAGGATAATAAGGGCCATAATTAAGTCTGTAAAGATGGTGCTACTAAAAAGAGGCATAGTAGAAGCTTCACACAAGTTTCTGGGGCACTTACACTGTTATTAGAGAGAGACAATGTCAAGCCTCTTCCAGTAGTCCTAACTTGTTGACTAGTTTAACTCTTGCCTTGCTACAAGGAGCTTTAAATCTAGTGATGGGATATACTAATATTGTTTGAAATGGTAGACTGTAGCTTTGCAAACATTGCATACCAGTTCCAACAGCAATTAAATGGTGAAAACAAAACCTTAATATCAATCCTAATCATGAATTTTTCAGCATTGCTGCAGTAGAAGTGAAGGTGAATCAAAAGGATGGAAATGGTGTGTGGGTTTAATACCTGCAGGCATGTGTCAAGCCTTCTTTGGTTTCACAGCTCTCAGACAGTGTGTCAGTTTGAGAGCATTTTGCATGACTTATTCAGTGTATACGTAGGTGTTATCAGACATTGCCTTTTCTTTTCACCTTTCTGCAGTTTCACCAGAATAGGCTATCTTGGCTGTCATGAAAAGCTAGAATACTTTGCCTGGCAAAAAAAAAAAAAAAGTAAACTGGCAGCATGCAGCTGCAAAAAATGTCAGTTTGTGAAAATAACTAAATAGCAAAGGTTTTACATTCCAGCTCCCAGTCAGTTTAAGCAGAACAATATTTATTCAAATAAAGTTATTGAAACAGAGTATTGGTGTAACCAAATGCTGAAATGAACTAGTTTTGTAGCCTTAATAAAAAAAATAATAATATTTCTCCAAGCTGAAATACCAGTGAAGCAAATGAGGTCAATACTTATTCTAGTAAAAACATTGAACTTTATATTACAGTCATTAGCAATACCTACTGTGGAAACTATCTGATCTTTCTACTGCTGACTTTTGGATAGACCTCTAGTAGAGGGTATCTGATGTTCTTGCAGAGTGTCTGTATTTTGGATTTGCCATTCAGGGAAGCGTATGCCCAAATCCTTTTGGCAGGCCTGAAAGCTTGGTGTCTTAGATCACAGATGAATTTAGAATTGTTGTGGACTTTGTCAAACCTTTATTTTTTTTTCCAGCTTCACCTCTTGAGTCACTGTTTTTGGCATGTTTTAATGTGCAACTGTGCAAGACACAGCCTTGCTTAACAGAGGCCTGTAAGGATGCTCAGCATTTTCACAAGCATGCATGGTATCAGTGGTGGTGGTGTTCACTACATTTTGTCTGGGTCCAAATTCTGCTCCTGGGTGGATGATGATGTTCCATTTCAGTCCTTCAGAAACTTTCAGGGAGAACTGACTTCCAAATTTGCCCAAATTTCACTTCAGTTGACTGTTTATGCTTTATGATGGAGACAAAAATGAACATATACCGAAACAACTTAAATACAGCCACATTCAATATAATTTGTTTCTTTAAAAAAAATCTGGAAGATAGGCTGGAGAACAAGGAGATATATATTAAATGGGTTTAAAATGATGATTAAAAAATAATTACTTAGCACCAGTTAAGAAACTCTTAAACTGTAAGTATATCTCTGTTACTCAAGATTCTGCAGGGATGCAAAAGAAATGAGCATTATTATTGTAACCAAAAAATTCTTTGCTCACAGAAGCAAAACAGAAAACAACATTCATTATGTAACACGTTTTATAGTAAGACAGACCATTTTAGAGATTTTTTTCCACTGCTTTTGCCACTAATTGCCCTTCCTGTATGGCACAGATGAAGAGTCATAGCTCTTTAGAAGCCATTTTGTATAATAAATGTTACTTGTTTTGTTTTTCTTCATTCCACTTAATTAATGCTAATTCTATTTTTCTCCTCTTTTCTATCAGTCTAATGCCTGTTAATGCCTTTCTGGAAAAAATTTATTTAAACACCAAAAGTCCAAATATAAGTTAAGTTCCATGATGATATATCTACATCTGTAGGAAGCAGACAGAAGAAAGCTGCTGCTTTAAAATGAATCTGGCACGGTAGGAGCTGAAAACGTCCGTCCAGATGGAACTGAGATTCTCTAAAAGTTCTGTGTTTTCAAATAGAATAAAATCTTACGGCTTTTCTAGTCAGTCCTTTCAGAGAGATATATTATTCTGTGGAGTGGCACAATTCAAAGTTGTAGAAGAAAAGATAAAGAAGGCAATAAACTACTGCCATAAACTCAAAAGGTGATAAAAGTTTTTAGGAGTATAAATAAAACTTATTCTATCAATTTGGTGGTAAAAGTTGCAGGCATGTATGTTTTGTTTCATGTACTGTCTGAATGAAAATTAAACAATTTCTTAAGCCACGTTTCAATGACTAGACACATTTCTCCTGAGACTTTTAGTCTAAGCACGTGTGTCTGAACATTAATTATCCATTGAGGTTCATTTACATGACATTTAAGAGATGAACTAGTTCTACATTTGACTAAAATACACAACATAGCTATTGTAAAGTAAAATATGTCAACTTCAGAACGAGAGCATGGCTTGAGTCTGAAGCTGTAATGAATTTTGTTCACCACTCACTGAAATGGACAGACTTTCTCGCTTCCTGACAGAGGGGCAGATAGAGATTTGTTATATTTTAAGGCATGAAATTTCATTAGGTCTCTTTTGTAGGAATACTTTGATATTTCTTTACGGAAAAAACCCTACTTTTCTTATGGCAGAGGTAGGACGCAAAAGGAACTATATATGGCAGTATAAGTCTGCCAGAAGCACAAGCTCACCTTGAAAGGCACACTATAGAAATTAAATTAACTGCTTTCTAGGAAAACTTTCTCCTCTTTGTTATGCAAACAGATAAAGGTGTTGCAAAACTTAATGCTCCGTTCTGTTTTTTTATTCACTTCTTTTTTAATTTCTTTCCTACATTTCGCTGAAATTTTCCTTGAATTACAGAAATTTTATTTGCTTTAGCTTTCTTACACTCATTTCCACCTTCAATTTTTTAAGCTAAAAGCCTAAAACAGAGAACACAATGAAAGTTTCAGTGCCCTTGGAACATGAGTGCCTATCTTTGTGACCAGGGAGATTGCTTCAGCCTGATCAGTGTTGTAACATAGAAAAAGAAGTAAGATGTAGTCAGTCCTACAGGCTACAGAGACAGAGTGGTTCTATTACAGCGTCTCTATAGGCAGGCACTCTGAAGAGGAACAGATCGAGCAGCATGCACTAAGCCACAGTCTTGGTGGAAAGTTAGTTCATCTAAGTTTCATATCCTCCTATCCTACCCTGAAGGTGAACAGATTTATTAAAGTGAAGTTACATGGTTCTCTAGAAATTTTACACGTTTCAAAGGACTGCGGACAGGATGGGTGATGTCATTTATGGTGTGGATAGTCTAGATATAATGTCAAAACAGAAGGCTGAAGAGCTAGGGTTAGTTCCTCTAAGGCATTGAACATTCTCAATTGCATAAAGAAACTCGGTAATCAATAACTTTCGCTGTGCAATTTATAATGTCCAACATTGACGGAGATTGGAGACTGTTGAAAATGTCACCAATTATCTATATAAAGGCTAAATCCTCCAGGGATGAAATCAGAAAGCAAATAAGTTTACAACAGTGCATGGTTTTATGAATTCTGATCATATTTTCCTATAACATCAGTAATACATGAGTGGACTTAAAAATTGTGTAGCTCAAGGAATAAAAACAGAATATAGAAGAATAATTAAAATATATCCCTTCAGCTGAAGTTTTTAAGATGGATGATAGTAGAATGGTCCAGATAGCATAGATGCTTATGTTTTTACTGTGCTTGCCCTTTCAGTGTGATCTAAAGGATTACAATATGGGATTGAATTTTTTTTTGTGTGTGTCGTATTCTGAATTCACAAATGAGTTACTCCCTAAACAACCCTGTATCTACTGAGTATTACATGTGGCAGGTGTCAGTCTTGAACAAAGTCTGAAATGTTCAGAGATCATTGTAAGACAAGGCCTCAATTTGTGCAACGATGTAACGAATTGTAATCCATATTTTATACAGAGGGGAAAATGTGTCATAGTTGAGAGAATTGTTGAAGGTCACGTAAAAAAATTTATATTGAAACCAGGTGCAAAAGTCAAATCTGCTTCCAGCCCAGTTTTTTAGTCATTTACTCTTTCCTGGTCTTAATCTTAAGAACAGCTTGTCTAGCTAACAAGGCTGAAGAAATTGCTTTATACATTTTAATAGCATCATTTAGAAAAATGCTGCTTTAATAAAATGCCTTTCTAGTAGACCTGCACTGTAGCATAAGAGAAATGTGTAGATCAGGTAACATGAGAAATGTGTTGAACTGTAAGGGGTAAATTCAATATGTTGTTGTATTTGATAGAATACCAATCAAATCCATACCCTGAGATATTGCAATAGGTGCATACCTCCTTGAATGTACCAGTCTTCTCTAGGTTTAAGCTTAAATGGCATGCTAAAAATAGCCAGACTTTCAGACTTTGATAATTTTTCCAGTAGGCCTCTTGCCACAAGTAACAATTTTATTTATTACAGCATGGTCTTTTGTTGATGTATCACATTATTTTATTTTCTAAAGGCAAGGGGAAAAAATGAAAGAATCTCTTCCTTTTGATTTGATATTCCAGTACTAAGATGAAGATTTCATAGAACAACTCCTGTGAAAAAGCAGCATCAGGGCCTGGCCAAACTCTTCCCTATTTGTGGTGCAGTTCTTTGCAGCATAATATAAACTAGTGGTGAGGAGGGGTGGAAACACAGAAGGAGAAGTGCATTGGGCAGCACAGGTGCCATTAATGTCATAAATGTCAAGAAAAGCTTTCAACATAGATGAGGTGAGAGAAGGTGAGAGACAGTATGTGAGAGGAAACAAGCAGCACTTGTTTTATAATGATTGTGGAAGTTAAGTGGGCCTTGAGATGTGAGAGAAGGGATTTATCCTTTCTCATAAAAACTGTAACTGAAAATCTCTTATCACAAAAAAGGTTAAGGGTAACTTTATCTCTTTCACCTGGGATGTTAAGAAAGTACTAGAATGTGTATGCGGATATCTACAATAAGAAATAATGTAAACTAATGGTATGCACATTTCTATACCCACGTATTTTTTCATACTCCTGTTTTAAGAGGTTTCACTGAAATTACATAGCTTCCCATGGTTTGCCTTTGAAGACTCCAAATGTAGACATTGTAAACCCAAAAAAACCTTGTTACTAGGATTTGGGTTACTACTGGTTGTCTCTTTCTCCCTCCAGATCTAAATTACAGAAGAAAAAGTGGTAAAGACCATCAGAGGAAGTAAAACACTCCAATCTTCCCCGTTAAGTGAAAACTCTTGTTTTGGTGTGTCAAAAAAGTGAGTATATCTGATCAAATGCTGAAATTAAATTCTGGTCTTTTGCACTTAAATAAAAGCGTCGCACAGAATATACTCCCCATAGGGGAGTTAGTCAGGATAAGCTCATTTTGTGCCTGCATTTTCTGGGGATGCGCCAATATCTGGAGAATAAATCACAGTAAGTTGACTCAACTTGCATGAAAATATTTTTACTCAGATCTTTGCAATGCCATTTTATATTTGCCTTTGTTATTGTTCTCATCAAGAGGATAAAACCTGTTATGAAGAATTGGGAAATTTGTGTTTTTACAGCTAAGACATACTTCAAAAAAGTTTTTTTTTAATTTGCTCTTTTCCATCTCACCAAATTATTTCACTGGATGTCTGTTCATGACAGGGTTATGATCTTAAGCAGGCAAAGTCAAGCTATAGTGGACTGGAGGAGATGCAGTGAAGTGAATGCTAAAAAAGTGAAATTTTGGTAGCAGCACGGTGAAAGTGGAATATGTTGTGTGGCAGACTGCTCTTATAAAGTGATACATGTCTGTGAGTTGAAAAGCAGACCAGGTACTTCTAAATGGTGTCACTATCTTCTTATAGATTTTGTGGTTTTCCTCAACGTGTTTACCTATTTTACATCTGTTTTTTTTTCTACTTTCATAGCATACTATTACAAAATGATTGTCGGATAGACTATGCTTAATTATGAATGTAGTATACAAAGAATATTTGAATTCCTGTAAGGAATTGTTATCTTTCGCTTACTCTTTCCTTTTGTGGCATGAACTGTTTTTTATATATCCGTGATAAAGCTTCGTTCCATCTTTAAGGGCTGTAAAATCCGCTACTGCAATTATTTTCTCAATGATTTTACAAATTATAATTACATTTTCTTCCAGTTTTGCTGTGTAACTTAAGTACTAGTTTTGTATGGTTTCACTTACATTAAAGGGAAGTCATAAATACAACCCATCATTTGAAAGCAAACGTACATTTGGACTTGTATACTGTGAGTGAAAATTACCAAAGGAAACAGTAACACAGACAGTAACACAGAACTTCTGGGGATATTGAGAGCTGGTTTCGGTTCCCATCTTTTCATTGCCTGTATTGAATACAGCCATGTATAACATACAGATGCATACAGATGCCTCCAGACCGACCTCTTGTGCATTCCTTCTGCCTATCACCAAAACTCCCAGATTAAAAATCTATGGCTCATTAAACAGGAAGGGAGGAGTATATTGCCTCAGAAATATTACAGTCTGTCAGGATCGCCCTGTCCCAGAGCGGAGACTTATCTGTAAAACCTGCACACAATTACTTTTTAATGATTTTATCCTGGCTCATTAGGAGAGCAGCTACCACTGAGACTTAAGAGTAATCATGCAGCTGTACCAGTGATACAGCTACCGTGCATCTTGGAAAGGCACATCAGCATTTACTGAACTGGCTTTAAAACCTAGAAATTGTAAATGAGATAGAAAAGAGATAATACAAAGCTTGCAGAGTATGTCCATGATATTGTATTTTATAACAACAACAAGGATTTCCCTGCTGGAATTTCATTGCCATTCTCTTCACATAATTTATTGAATAAAGTTGTTGGAAACCGTCTAAAACAATATACTTTCTAAGCTTTGGATTTGAAGTGTATTCTAAGCCTGTGCTTGCTTTAAAAAGGATCGTAATGAGTTATAGCTTTCCTGAATGTATTTGGAGTTCCTTCTTGCTTCTATTTTAATCTGTTTGAAACACAAGTTATATTTTTCCAATCAACCACGAGAATTTGGTTTCACGCAGTTGACCTGACTAAAGAGCAGAATTTTTTAATTTCTGGTGAGGTACAGCAATTGCATACACATAACTTATAGCTAGTGATTTAATTTAATTCTACTTCTGGTGCATAAGGACAGGAAGATTTTTTCCATTAACCGCTGTCTAGCTAGCAGGTAGCTTAATCTTGCTCAATTCTTGCAAGACCCATAGTCTTGCTCACTATTTGAATAGCTGTTGCATTTTGAAGTACCCTGTATCATCTCTAACTGCAACTGAAGAAAAGTTGTTAGAAATTTCTCCTTAGAGAAAGTTAATTAATTATGTGAACTGTGTTTAACAGTTCACATCAGTACATGCTCGTGTATGAATATGTGCACAAACTCACCTACACACAAACCCCTGACAGCAATTTCACAAACAGGGAGAAATGGAATGGAGGATATTACCCTATATCTTAAAAAATCAAAGACCAAATCCTTGGAAAAAAATTAAAAATTCAAGCTGATGGCTTCTTTTTTCACAATGCTACATTTTCACCCTTTAGTTTTCAGATTTTGCTTGGCACTGGGAGGAGCAGAAGCATCCTTAAAGACTTAATAAAATCTTTTTGGAACAAAAAAACAACACCACTGAATTCCAATAAGCACAAGGGGAAAAATGCAAGAATTAGAGAACATGAATTGGTTTAAACAAACTATCTTGTTACTTTCTTTTTATTTAAAAGGAGAACACTGTCATAATTTTCTCCGTAAGTGACTCAAACTGTAAATCAAAATGCTATCAGCAAACCAATGCAATTATACTTGTAACTTTTACTAGAGACACAATTAATCTGGTTGTTCATGTAGAATATATTAACTACACAGTGAAGGATGGTGAAGTTTGAGACTGCTTTATATACTAGAGAGTAAATAGTTGTAATGAATATTACTCCTTATACGTTATTTAATATACAAAACTATCTGCAATTTCACGACAAGTGCTGCAAATTTAAAAGGGCTGATAGCTAAAACACACTTTTGATATGAGCAAAAATGATAATTTGTTTCTTGCTGTAATGAGATGACCAGACTAATGGATGGGGAAAAAGAGTAGTTTTCCCTATAAACAGTTCATGTCTTTTACTGGCATAGGAAGGAACAGACCTCATGATGCTCTGAAAGCAGTTGAGAGTGGTGAACAGAATTTCTATTTTAAAATGTCAGAGCAGAGTTGTGCAGATTTTCCCTCCTCCATTTCACACTGCCTTCTAACAAGAGCAACAATGAAATTCTCATATTTGTAGAAAGCTCATGTCATGCATGTAAGTTCTTACTTGCCAAGGATTTTATATGGTTTTTGTAGTGCATAGAACTTGAGTAACTATAGTGAAAACTTCTCGTCTCATTCATCCATCTTCAAACTACATCCCATATAGCTTTGCATCATTTGATACTGTCATGACCATTCTTGAGATACATGGTGAACTGGTGGGGCAAAGTCGGCAAAGAGCAGCAGCCAAGTGATACTGAACATACAGGTCTCCCACTGAGATAATGCTTATACTTTTTTTAGCAAACCGTACCAGAAGAAGGAGGAATTTCTGATACAGACAGCTAGCACAACTGATGCCTAGCACTACCCATTGTTGTTGCTCAGTCTGCTGGTTCAAGTTCTTGATTTATTTCCTAAGATGCATATAGCTGTTTATAGCTGAATGGTAATAACTGCTCTGCTCGTCAACCAGTGCAGGGCAGGTTCTGCCACTGGATTGGGTTTAGATAAAGTCTGTCTCCTACCTTCACTGCAAGGGACCAGTGACCTCAATGGCTTCAGGGAATCAGTGTCAGTATTAACATTCACCCTTTAATTTTTTCTATCATCTCTCTCAATATTTAATGCAACATGAATATTTTGTATATGCAGTAGAAGCATATTTAGATCCTCGCTGAAAATCATTTTACAATGACAGTTTGTTTTCCTTTTGCAAGTAAAACTTTATCAGCAACAACCTCTTTCCTATGATTTGAATACCTATTGGTAAGTTTGATCAACTAAAGTAAGGCAGGAGACACTTCTTAGGTTCTCTAAATATGGCTTACATTTAAGGAGGTGACCAGTGGTGAACAAATGCATTCACCTTTCTTGCTTGTCTGTTCAACCAAATAACAATCAATCCTTATGTTTGTTTTATTGGTAGTGTATATGTTTATATATGTTTATGTACGTTTATATATGGTATTTTAAAGACCACATTATACTATACTTTATTATATTGAATGTTACAGAAAGCTTCCTTCTTAGATCAGTATTGGCAATGCATTCAATGGAGATAGTTTACTATTTCTCTCCCAAGTCTGTATAAAATTCATAATGTTAGAGTGGAATAAAAACTAAGAGAATGTTAGGCCTTCTCTGTAATTTGGTCCCCCACTGTTCATCTTTTTATATACAGCAATAAGACTTATTCAGGAAGTGTTGCATTTTGATTTGAAAATCATATTTAAAATAATATTTATTTGAAAATTATAATTAAAATTTCAATTGGAGAACTGCTTTTTTGACAGTACCAACAATTCAGAATAGTGGTAGGTAAACTAAATGGTAGCTGTAAAAGTTAAAACTATCTTTCTGCTTAGAGTGGTTTCATCACTAGCACCGTACAAGTCTGCTGACTCAGATATTTTACTGCACTCGTGGCTTGAACACCTCTCCAGGGTAGAATATAAGTCGTATAGAAGGGTTTCAAGTCTTTTTTCCTGTCTTATCTGTTAAAGAAAATATGTCAAGGAAGATAATATATTAATATAAAAAGATACTATCTGGCAGCTGAGACACTTTTGGCCTTTATCTTCCAGTCCTTACAGTCATAGCTTTTCCTACAGTGCAACCCAAACTGCTTCTGGATTTTTTCTTACTTCATGCTGTGTTTTTGTTTCATGTATCTGTTGATGGACTTTCTTGAGGACCACATAATGGCTTTGAGGATGTGTGCAAGTTAAAATGTTCCCTTCAAATAATTTGTCCACGTTCACCACATCAAAGAGTAGGGACGAGACAAAAAGTGGTCCACTGAGCTCCCAGGACAGGGATTGAGCTGAGGCAGTCATGGACGTGCAAGAGACACCACGGCCGTGGGACTGAAGTCTGTGAGAGAAGCTTGCCCAGCACCAACACAAGTTCTTATAGAAGCGTGTACAAACACAGCTTCCACAGGCTAAGCATTCCAGAAAATAGCCTAACAACACATGGGTGCTACCAGAAAGAACACAAGTCATCTCTGTTTTGGGAGGGATTGAGATGTATGTCAAATGTAGAAGGAACTGACATTATCAGCAATTGCAGGTTGATGTCAGAAACCACAAGGATGCACAAACACTAAATATCTCTTTCAAACTGAACTTGAGATCACATTTTAAGTGTTACAAAACTTAGAGTTATCCTTACAAATTTATCAGCCAAATGCTGTGTTGCTTTATTCAGGATGTCATTCACAACACTGCCATGAAGATAGTTTTTTAGACAAGAAAATCTAGCATACAGATGAAAAAATCTTTGGAAAAGACATGAAGGAAATATTTCCTTTTCAAAAACACCCCTAAAAAATCCACTAGCAGAAAAAAACAGAGGAGGAACATATAATATAAAGAACTAAACGTAAAGAAGTAATTGGACATACAGTATTATCAAAGAAGGTGGAGCAGCTCTGAGAGAGGTGATTATAACTCAAGAGATTTACTCAGCTCAGCAATGCTTTATTGGGCAATGCTAAAGTTTATACTAGCAATGGGACCTAATAAAAGATAATCAAGAAAAGAGCAATGACAACTGGGTTCCAAATAGGCTATATAGAGAAGACCTCAGAATATTATTGATTTAAAAAATAGTCACTCAGAATTGAGCTTTCTAATGTACAGCCTGTCTAGAAGTAACAAACAGGAAGACCAATTAAAATCTCTGGAGACTATTAGTAGAGACAATTTTTTTTTCCAAATAAAACCCCCAAAAATTCAGACTGTATTTGTCCTGGTTCTGGCAAGGATAGAGTTAATTTCACAAGGAGCCAGGACAGGTGACCCAAGCTGGCCGGGGCTATTCCATACCATGTGACATCATGCTCACCATCAAAGGGGGCCAGTCGGGCAGGGGCGGGTTCGGCGTGTTGGCGTGGCTCCGGGACGGGTCGAGCGTCCGGTCGGTCGGTCGTCGGATCGGTAAAATCGTTCTCTGTTATCACCATTGTTACTATCTGTTATCAGCGCTGTTGTTGATTGTTCTCCCTCTCCCTTGCTGTCCCAGTAAACTGCCCTTATCCCAACCCTCGAGGCTTTGCCGTTGTTTTTCCGTTCTCCTCCCCATCCCGCCGGGGGAGGGGTGAGCGAGCGGCTGGGGCTAAACCACGTCAGTCCTTTTTGGCGCCCAACGTGGGGCTCGAGGGGTTGTGATAACGGCAAGTCTGACCCAAGTGTGTTAAAACAAAGTTGTTAAAAGCATTTATGATGTTATTGAAACAGTCACTGGTCATAATGATGTTCTGTTTGCTCACATGGCTCTGTTTTGTAAACCCATGTTTACTCTATGCAATCCCTGCGGTGCTGTTTATCACCTCTGGAAGAGGGGTTCGTGTTCTCATGTTGTTATATTGTGTGATAATGACTTATGATATCATTGACAGTCATGGGTCTGAGCTGGTATGTGTATGTAGCATTTAGGTCAGGCCCGTACCTCGGTCAGTATCTTTCAGAATTGATTAATAATTGGACCCAATCTATGGGGAAGATGGGGGGGGATACCTTCTCCCACTCTTTCACCTCCTCTTTTCCCTTTTGGTTGGTTACAACAATTTTTGAGTATTTTGAATACCCTTGGAATGTTCAGGCCATTATATTCCTATTGCTAGGTCTCCTGAATGCTTTCCCACTCCTGTTCAGGGTTAGCAAAAATCTTTTCAAGAGTACCACCCAGGGATCTTCCCCAAGGCTGAATGGTCAGGGCTGGCATGGCATGTGGGAGAGTATGGGTGGGTATCTAGAGACCTTTTCACCCCCAATGGTTTGGAGCTTCACTCCTGAACAATTGCAAGACCCTGATAAAATGGTAGAATATTTGAAAGGAAAATGCTGTGGGGATTCTAAGGAGACACAACTTACTGCGCTGTGCTGGGCCCTGGCCACAATCTATCAAACACTGCTGGATAGTAGACAGCACCATCCAGAGGGAGAGAGCGGACCCACAGGCACTGCAGCTGCCCAAACCCCTGCGACAGGCACTGCAGCTGCCCAAACCCCTGCGACAGGCACTGCAGCTACCCAAACCCCCGCAACAGGCACTGTAGTCGAGCCAAAAGATCAACCCACACCAGTATCAGTTGCCCCTATACACAAAAAGAAATACACAAGGAAATCGGTTCACTTAGTGAAAGATGATGATGAACCGGGGCCATCACGAGAACAAGAAGAAGAGCCAGAACCAGAAGTGATTACTCGATCCCTGTCCCTGAGTGAGCTGCGAGATATGCGGAAAGATTTCAGCCGCCTTCCAGGGGAGCATATTATTACCTGGCTGCTCCGCTGCTGGGATAATGGGGCCAGTAGCCTGGAACTGGAGGGCAGGGAGGCCAAGCAGCTAGGATCCTTGTCTAGGGAAGGGGGCATTGACAAAGCAATTGGGAAGAAGGCACAGGCCCTTAGCCTCTGGAGGCGCGTCCTGTCAAGTGTGAGGGAAAGGTATCCTTTCAGTGAAGATGTCGTATGTCGGCCAGGCAAGTGGACCACTATGGAGAGAGGTATTCAATATCTGAGGGAATTAGCTGTGCGGGAGATGGTTTATTATGATCCGGACAATGCACAGTTGCCCACAGACCCCGATGAAGTCCACTGTACCCGACCCATGTGGCGAAAATTTGTGCGAAGTGCACCATCATCGTACGCCAACTCACTGGCAGTAATCGACTGGAAAAGTGAAGAGGCACCCACGGTGGACGAAGTGGCTGGCCGACTCCGGCAGTATGAAGAGAGCCTTTCCTCCTCCCTAGTCTCGGCTGTGGAGAAACTGTCCCAGGATGTCCGGCAACTCAAAGAGGATATATCTTACTCCCCACCTGTACAGACCCGCATTTCAGCTGTTAGGAGTAAGCGTTTTTCTGCTCCAGAGAGGGGATATAGAGCATACACACCACGAGGTATCCTGTGGTTTTTCCTGCGTGACCACGGAGAAGACATGAGGAAATGGGATGGGAAGCCCACCTCAACCCTGCGGGCACGCATACATGAGCTACAAGGCAAGACAGCTGTAAGAAGGGACTCTTCCAGAAAGAATGCTGCTCCAGTTTCCACCGGGCAGCCCCCCAGACCAAGTGAAAGGCCAGATCGCACTTCTGATCCTCTTGAAGGGACCTCTAAGTCCTTTTTGCAAGAGGTGAGTAGTGACTATGACGAGCAGGACTAGAGGGGCCCTGCCTCCAGCCAGGTGGAGGAAAGGGACAATAGGGTTTATTGGACTGTGTGGATCCGATGGCCTGGCACATCGAACCCACAAGAGTACAAGGCCCTAGTGGACACGGGTGCACAGTGTACCCTAATGCCATCGAACTATGAAGGGGTGGAACCAATATCTATTTCTGGTGTGACGGGGGGATCCCAACAGTTGACTCTGTTGGAGGCTGAAGTAAGTCTAACTGGGAATGAGTGGCAAAAGCACCCCATTGTGACTGGGCCAGAGGCTCCATGCATCCTGGGCATAGACTACCTCCGGAAAGGGTATTTCAAAGACCCAAAAGGTTACAGGTGGGCTTTTGGAATAGCTGCCTTAGAAGCGGAGGAAATTGAACCATTGTCTAGTTTGCCTGGTCTCTCGGAGGACCCTTCTGTTGTAGGGTTGCTGAAGGTTGAAGAGCAACAGGTGCCGATTGCTACTACAACTGTGCACCGGCGGCAATACCGCACCAACAGAGACTCCCTGGTTCCCATCCACAAACTAATTCATCAACTGGAGGGTCAGGGAGTGATCAGCAGAACCCACTCACCCTTTAACAGTCCCATATGGCCAGTGCGGAAGTCCAATGGCGAGTGGAGGCTGACGGTAGACTATCGTGGCCTGAATGAAGTCACACCGCCGATGAGCGCTGCCGTGCCGGATATGCTGGAACTTCAATATGAACTGGAGTCAAAGGCAGCCAAATGGTATGCCACAATTGATATAGCTAATGCATTTTTCTCGATCCCTTTGGCAACAGAGTGCAGGCCGCAGTTTGCCTTCACTTGGAGGGGCGTCCAGTACACCTGGAATCGACTGCCCCAGGGGTGGAAACACAGCCCCACCATTTGCCATGGACTGATCCAGACCGCACTGGAAAAGGGTGAAGCCCCAGAGCACCTGCAATACATTGATGACATCATTGTATGGGGCAACTCAGCAGAGGAAGTTTCTGAGAAAGGGAAGAAAATAATCCAAATCCTGCTGCAGGCTGGCTTTGCCATAAAACGAAGTAAGGTGAAGGGGCCTGCGCAGGAAATCCAATTTTTAGGCATAAGGTGGCATGATGGGCGGCGTCAAATCCCTATGGATATTATCAACAAAATAGCAGCCATGTCCCCACCAACCAACAAAAAGGAGACACAGGCCTTCTTAGGTGGTGTGGGTTTCTGGCGAATGCACATTCCGAATTACAGTTTGATAGTAAGCCCTCTCTACCATGTAACCCGGAAGAAGAATGATTTTAAATGGGGCCCTGAGCAACGACAAGCTTTCGAACAGATTAAACAAGAAATAGTTCATGCTGTAGCTCTTGGGCCAGTCCGGGCAGGACCAGATGTAAAAAATGTGCTGTACACCGCAGCCGGGGAGAATGGCCCTACCTGGAGTCTCTGGCAGAAAGCACCAGGGGAGACTCGAGGTCGACCCCTGGGGTTTTGGAGCCGGGGATATAGAGGATCCGAGGCCTGCTACACTCCAACAGAAAAGGAGATATTGGCAGCCTACGAAGGGGTTCGAGCTGCTTCAGAGGTGATTGGCACTGAAGCACAGCTCCTCTTGGCACCCCGACTCCCAGTGCTGGGTTGGATGTTCAAAGAGAGGGCTCCTTCTACACATCATGCAACCGATGCTACGTGGAGTAAGTGGGTTGCGCTGATCACACAACGGGCTAGAATATGAAGCCCCAATCGTCCAGGGATTCTGGAAGTGATCACAGACTGGCCAGAAGGGAAAGATTTCGGAATGTCGCCAGAGGAGGAGGTGACACGTGCTGAAGAAGCCCCACCGTATAATAAACTAACAGAAGATGAGAAACCATATGCCCTCTTCACTGATGGGTCCTGTTGCATTGTGGGAAAGCATCGAAGGTGGAAGGCCGCTGTATGGAGTCCTACACGGCGAGTTGCAGAAGCTGCTGAAGGAGAAGGTGAATCGAGCCAGTTTGCAGAGGTGAAAGCCATCCAGCTGGCTTCAGATATTGCTGAAAGAGAAAAGTGGCCAACGCTGTACCTCTACACTGACTCATGGATGGTGGCCAATGCCCTGTGGGGGTGGTTACAGCAGTGGAAGCGGAGCAACTGGCAGCGTAGAGGCAAACCCATCTGGGCTGCCCCACTGTGGCAAGATATTGCTGCCCGGCTAGAGAAGCTGATTGTAAAGGTACGTCATGTAGATGCCCACGTACCCAAGAGTCGGGCCACTGAGGAACATCAGAACAACCAGCAGGTAGATCAGGCTGCCAAGATTGAAGTGGCTCAGGTGGATTTGGACTGGCAGCGTAAGGGTGAATTATTTCTAGCTCGGTGGGCCCATGACACTTCAGGTCATCAAGGAAGAGATGCGACATATAGATGGGCCCGTGATCGAGGGGTGGACTTGAGCATGGACGCCATCTCACAGGTCATCCATCAATGTGAAACATGCGCTGCAATCAAGCAAGCCAAGTGGGTAAAGCCTCTGTGGTATGGAGGCCGATGGCTGAAATATAAATATGGGGAAGCATGGCAAATCGACTACATCACGCTCCCACAAACCCGCCAAGGCAAGCGTTATGTCCTCACAATGGTGAAAGCAACCACTGGGTGGCTAGAAACATATCCTGTGCCCCATGCCACTGCCTGGAACACTATTCTGGGTCTTGAAAAGCAAGTCCTGTGGCGACATGGCACCCCAGAGAGAATTGAGTCAGACAACGGGACTCATTTTCGGAACAACCTCATAGACACCTGGGCCAAAGAGCATGGTATTGAGTGGGTGTATCACATCCCCTATCATGCGCCAGCCTCTGGGAAAGTTGAAAGGTGTAATGGGCTGCTAAAAACCACCCTGAGGGCAATGGGTGGTGGGACTCTCAAACACTGGGACACGCATTTAGCAAAGGCCACCTGGTTAGTTAACACTCGGGGATCTGCCAATCGAGCTGGCCCTGCCCAGTCAAAATTCCCACGCCCAGTAGAAGGAGATAAAGTTCCTGTAGTGCACATGAAAAATATGTTGGGTAAAAC
This sequence comes from Balearica regulorum gibbericeps, assembly GCF_011004875.1. NCBI lineage: Eukaryota > Metazoa > Chordata > Aves > Gruiformes > Gruidae > Balearica > Balearica regulorum. The sequence continues at coordinate 100,004,901 of NC_046184.1, forward strand.
AGTTTGGGTTATCCCTGCTTCAAGCAAAGGCAAGCCCATCTGCGGGATTGCTTTTGCTCAGGGACCAGGGTGCACTTGGTGGGTGATGAGAAAAGATGGGGAAGTCCGGTGTGTATCCCAAGGGGATTTGATTTTGGGTGAAAATAGCCAATAATTTAAATTGCATGATATTAATAGCGATATACTGTATCAATGGTATGACCATAAGAATCACCCAAAACTAATGAAGAATGGACTTTGAAACTGAGCAAAGTGCCACGATGATGGAACTAGAACTGCCTTCAACTGGTGCCCAGAAACTTCATCGAAAAATCACATCTTTGGCATCCAGACTGTGAGCATGGACCATACCAGATACACCGGCTGTGAAGACTCCGGATGCAGCGTGCAACAATCCAGCTGCACGCACCATTGCTCCTGCTCTGAGAGACTGTAATGGCAGATGGAACCCAAAACCCTGGACTAAATGAACTCGACAGACATTTTAGAGCAATAGCCCATAGAGTAAGGCAATGAGTTCTGTAAAATAATCTGGGCATGACGTAGATGGTATGGAATAAGGGGTGGATAATGTCCTGGTTCTGGCAAGGATAGAGTTAATTTCCCAAGGAGCCAGGACAGGTGAGCCAAGCTGGCCGGGGGCTATTCCATACCATGTGACATCATGCTCACCATAAAAGGGGGCCAGTCGGGCAGGGGCGTGTTGGCGTGGCTCCGGGACGGGTCGAGCGTCCGGTCGGTCGTCGGATCGGTAAAATCGTTCTCTGTTATCACCATTGTTACTATCTGTTATCAGCGCTGTTGTTGATTGTTCTCCCTCTCCCTTGCTGTCCCAGTAAACTGCCCTTATCCCAACCCTCGAGGCTTTGCCGTTGTTTTTCCGTTCTCCTCCCCATCCCGCCGGGGGAGGGGTGAGCGAGCGGCTGGGGCTAAACCACGTCAGTATTAAAAGTCACAGTGTTAGAATACCAAAGAAAAGTGGAATTAAATTTCTGGTGGAAAAAGTGAGAAATTATGTATCTTTGGAAGAAGGGGAAATGTGTGCTCCAGAGAAAAATAAAGGAAAATCCACAAGCAAAAGAAAAACAAAGAGAAGGTTAGATATTCCCTTTGATCAAAACAGTAGTTGACCTTTTTTGATCTGAGAATAAACTATGCCTTTCAAATTTCAGAGGTTTGAAGTAAGTACTTGACATCCTTATTCCAATTTACCCTAGTGCATTTAAGAGTTTAAGAAGATAATTGACACAAAGGTGCAGGTTGCACAGTTAAAGTAAGTGAGGAATTGAGTTAACATAGGTTGATGTCAAATGAGAGTTTATCTTCTCTCCTGTTTACTATGACCACTGATTAAGAAAATCCTTGTATTATGTAGGCATCTTGTGACTTTATTTGTTCCTTGAATGTTGTTCAACAGTGGTGAAAGGATTCAAGTTGAGATGTACCTGGTAGAATGGCATGTTCAAGGCCACATATGCTTTAAAGGAACTAAGAGCACTGTGTTTGGAGTCAAATGCTTTCTCACGTGGAAAAAGACACAGAAAAACCTTGCCCTCTAGTGGCTGGAAAACTAGGAAGCAAGCATAAATCCTATTTTCAATAATTGGCATCCAGTTCAGATTTGCTTGTGGCTTGAATAGTTCAGCTGTTTTGAATAACTGAAGTTTTCCTTAGTTTCAGATCTGCGAGAAGAAAGACAACCACTACGTCACTATTTGAATTCATTTTTTATTGGAAGATAAAAAAAGTGTTGATATTGTACTTGAAAAGAAATGGAAATGAGTTTTTAGAACAAGCTGAAGCTGGTTGCACTAACAGCCATTTGAATAATAGGAATAGCTATAACTGGATATTTTCCTGTAATGTGCAGCAGTTTTACTTTTCTTTTCTTTTGTTTTTTTATTCTGGAAAAGCAGAATGCAGACAATTTCATAGACAGTTATAATCCACTTTACTATCAGTAAGGAAAATCTGACCCTGCCTGATGTAAATCTGTCATCTTCCATTTAAAACTAAATTACTTAATAAATAAAATAATGCAGCATTAATGGGAAGCCATTTAAAGAACACTAGTCCTGCATTTATAGAAATAATTCATCTTCTTGGTATCCAATCTGTGTATATCAGGGCAGGAATTGTGAACATCGATGCTTATTTCTGCTTATTACCCTACTGCAATCCATCGACTGTTGAGATGGTTACTCTGCACTGGTCCAGTTCAAATGGAGAATTAGGGCATGTCAGACATCTCTCAAATAGAAGAATGAGGCATTGAAATAAACATAAGATTGTGAGCATAGCTAATTACATTCTAAAAAGCATAGAATGAATCATCTTGCCTGTAAATTGTCTACTTATTCAAATAGCCCATTACTGTATTGAATTCATAGTTGTTAAGTTGTGTGTTAAATATGGTATTTATCTCTTGTGAGAACAAGGTATTCACTTTTTTTCACTATGGAATGGGCTTTTATGCCAGAATATTATTCCTGGCTGATACTGAACAGCCCATATGAGTCAGCAGGAATCCAAGTTTGTTTTGTCCTTTCTGTTATGGCAGTCTGTTAGTTTATTTTTCCAAAGGATCCATAATTGTTGTTTCCTTGGCCAAATCTTATTTGCCTTACTCAAAAATTTTGTTCCATAAAGTTTATTTGAACTAACCTTAATAAAGTAATATTTTCAATCTTTAATTGGAAATCACCCAAGCTTTATATTTGTCATGGTTTCACAAAGACTGAAACAGGAAAGAAAGATTACAGTTATTTTTTTCAACATATCTTCTCCTTTACTTGAAAAAGGAATCAAACAATCTCATTTTGGAATATAATTTTTCTTATTAGCTCATGCAAATTGAACACTAATTTTCATATGAGAGCTAACCACTACAGTCAGTTACTGCTATGTAAATAAAACAGTCAATTAAAAGACAACTGTTTTAAAGTATAATCAAAATTCTCTGACACTTTGTAACAAATTAAATGGTAAATATGCAGTTTCATGTTCTTGGAATGCCAATGATTTTGTTGTCTCAATAGAAAAAACCCCACAAACCCAGACCTTTTTACTTCCTGACTTTTTGCTCACTCTTGCCTTGTCTTTTCTTACACTATAATAAAGTTTCTTTAGTGTTGTCTACCAGTCACTGGAGAAGCTCATGTAACCAATAATATCAACTCTCAATAAACTTGATTATTTTCACTGGATTGCATTAAATTTGACAGAATATTGCAATTTACAATTTCATAGTAAATAAATTATTCAAGGAAGAATGTTCAACTGACTTAAATAATTTACAGTCTGAAAATGGTGTAAAAGGCAAACTCTAATGGAAAAAATAAAATATTGCGGTATATCTTGAATACTTAATCATGGTGTACTTAAGAAATCAAAGCCTGTTATCAAACTATGCTCATACATGTTATCCTTTCTACAATCGATTTTGTTTTTTAAAAGACAGTAAAGTCTAATAAACCAAATGACTGCTGTATATCTTGAGAGAGTACTGCTTTCTAGAAATTTAGGAAGTATATCACCTATTACAGAATAAAATGGCAACTTTCTAAGTTATAATTAATTCCTATTTAAGTCATAAAAAGTCTATGATGTGAGAATACATGACTGTGTATTTTCATTTCCTTTGAACCTCACAGTAGTTTTATTGAAACTCTGAAGATACTATATAAAGTAATGTAAGGTAGCACTAGTAATAAGATAATGCATAAATGTGATTGTCCAACAATAGAATATATACTATGTAAATTTAAAACAAACGTGTTAGAAAATCTTTTTTCCTGTACACAGGGCAGATGATCGATATTACCATAAAATGAATTGAATGGAATTTTAAAAAGGAATAATTTTGCCCAATATCATATACAATATATCAAGTACATTGCATTCCATTGTGAGAAGACATAATTAAAGTTGTACATTCTCATTGCAGAGTTAAGCAACCTGTGAACAAGGAAATGAAGCTTAACATGGTCCATTTTTAGCATATGAAAATGTGAATTTTTTTTCCCTAAAGACTCTTTAAGAGCTCCTTAGTTACAAGCAGTTCAAGGAGTTTCATATTGCTAATAATTCTGTTCCCTTCAGTTATATAGCCTTTTACTATTGCCACACATGAGATATTGTGGCTTACATTTGCAAACTTAGGAAATTTTAGAAAATCTCAGCATTTGACATAGTTCTTCCAGATGCTATCTGCAGTTCAAAAGATGTTCTCCAGTGTGCTGTGTATCAGCTCTGATAAACACTTATTTTTCTTCTTACAATTTTGTGTGCAACCTCCATGGGTTCTGGAAGTTTTAAAGGGATAAAACCTAATGTGGATGATGAGAACAGCTAAAAGAGGAGAGAAAATGCTCTCCCAAATACCCCACTCCCTCTTAGACCCCATCCCTAGGAATCAGCCCATAACATAAATATCCAGGAACTGAAATTCCTTGTTGTTCATATTTAGATCATCTACAAAAACAGAAATCTTCTGTTTAAAACAAACAAACAAACACACACACAAAAAAACCCCCACCAAACCCCAACCAACAAAAAACAAAACCAAGAAAAATCTGTATCTTACTAAAAGTGTGCTCATTACAAAATAAAGCAGCAATGTGAATTATTCAAGGGACAAGCAACCCTAATTACACATGTAGGATGCAGTTCTCTTATCTGCAATGCAAAACACAAACGAAGATGCCCTGCCTTCCACCCCACCCCCACAAACGTGAGGCATCAAGAAACTTAAACTCTGAGCTGAAAAAATTGCGTTTTAGAAGCCCAAAATTTCTGATCTTTTCCTATTGCTAGTTCAGACATCTCCTGGTGTGTTACTTGTTGTGAATTCCATTCTAAAGAGTTTCATTATTCCCATATGCATTGTAGAAAACATATGTGCCTAAATCAAGACTAAACTCCACTACAGAATCCAGTCTCTAAAAGTTTTATGCTGAAATACCAAACTCATAACTCAGTGTTCAAGCTTCTAGATGTATTTACGCTCTGTATCCAGAATAAAAACTGACTATGGGACCTGGTATTAACAATAAACCATCTCTCTGATCTCACAGAATAAAGCAAATGAGGATATGCACAAGAGACTCTCTGGAGGTCAAAGTCGAAACCCCATTACAGCCAGGAGTTGTGAATACTGTATGTTTCCTCAAAAAGTAACAGTTCAGCAGCAGGCCAGGCAAGCGGTCCCCTGTGGCTTGTAAAGCAGGGGTTTATGCTGCTGTGTATCCCGTGAAGGATTAAAATGATTGTACTGTGTCTCTGTCAGCCTCTGACTTGATGGACAACATCTTGATAAGTGTTGCTGTAGATTCCTCAAGTCAGAGGGCATTCGTGAGTGTATGAGTTTCCAAAAAAGGAAAAAGTGTAATGGAAGTTTTCTGTCAAAAATTGCAATATTGAATAAGTAGGATTGCTTAAATGCTGTGTTCAGTGCTAAGAGCCCCAAACCTATATTTGTAATGCAAATCAACACATTTCCCATTATCTATAAAATTTGTGCTTGTGACTTGGCTCAAAAGATTAGAAGACAGTGGAAAACTCTGGACAACAAAATATTGGAATAAGTCTTGGCATCCCCTGAAAGCCTTAGAAAAAACTGAGGATAGTACAAATACTATTCCGTATAAACTTTTAATATGCACTGTACTGTAAAAGGAGAGATCCTTTCAAACAAATACCTATTCCGGATTTCATGTTTTTTATAAGAAGGATACATGTTTAAGAATGCTTAGAAATATCCATTTTAATTGAAAAAATATTCCCCCAAAGGATGCTTAGTTACTTTTGTATGGTAACAAAGTTTTCATGTTAACAAGTTAGGGTCAGAAAAGTCCTCAAAGATCTCAACCAAAACTCGAGCTAATGAAGAATATATTAGGAAAGAGGACATTTTTCATGTGAAAAATTTGCAAAGTAAATCAAAAGTTTTCTAACCATGGAATAACTATACCACAAAAGACTAGGAGAAGAGAGGTTTGTTTCTGACAGTAGGTTACATAAGAGTCCCCTTACATTATTATATCAAGACATTTTTAGATGTCCTCAGCAGGAATCTTTCAAGATCACCTTCAGAAGCCTAGCCCATCTATATGCTGTCCCTGGCAAGATCAGAGTTAAAATCCAAGGTCAAGTCCTTAAGGAGGAATAGTCATTTGGAACACAAAATATCAATAGTAAAATGCTGAATAACATGATGAAGACAGTGCAAAACTAATTTCTTTGCATTAGACCTGCTACCTTTATTAGAACTTTTTTCATTAGAAGACTAAATGTCTCTTACTGGTACTGGAATTTCAACTCCAACAGATTTCTCCATGAAAGGAGATCAAAATGGGGAGAGAGACAATGTGAGAGAACTTAAATTCTCAGGTGGAGGAAGTAGCTTGCCTTATTATGTGCTCTTACATTACCAGTGCCAAAAATATTTTCTGATATTCCCATTCCTGTTAAATGTTAATGCTTGTAAAAGTTAGTGCTGGTATTACTTTACTAATTTCATTATCTAAAAGATAGAAGCTAGTTTCAAAGGCTAGTACTTAGCTGAGTCATTATTTCTGTTTTGTTTCTGTATGTTGTGATCTGCCTGAGTTTTAGCCTCTGAAGAGATTTTAAAAATAATGAATGGGGGATAAGTTGAACTACTTCTCTCACATTTTCTCACTTTTCCCACTTTACACTCCTCTAGTGACAGTCAGTTGTAGGTAGTGCCAGATGATGTAAAAAAATGGCTATTGCATTTAATCCACTTAAAAATGAAAATTATATTAATTGTAGCTTTCCTTCACAACTTCTAATTATCAAGCTCCTCATTCATAATTTCAGATATTTGTAACACAACAAAATTAAGTTTGGATTAGTATCTCCAAAATAGAAATTTCAGCAACTCCCTAAAAGCTAAAGATTTCGAGTACTATCTTTTGATTTTCCTGGAGGCCGAACGGGGTAAAATTTACCTTGGATATAAAAAAAATTTTCTTAGTTCTTTTTTAGACCCTCTAGTAATTACTTGTTGTGTCAAGTGCAGCTATACTGACTGGCTAAAGAGCACTTTAACTGGCTTGAAAAAGATGTAGCTAAGGATGTCCTGTGTAGCCATATGTTTTTTACATGGTTTTTCCATCTAGATAGAATAGGAAAGAGGGAAAAGTTGTATATCATGACACACACTGTGGCAGATGAGATCAGCTTGAAGAGACTATACAGGTGGTCTTGTCAGCAGAGAAATGAGATCTGTTTGCTATTTGAATTGCTGTTTCCTGGAAGATGAGCATGGGTTTATTAAGAGTATGTTTAAATAGTACAGTATTGCGTACTTCCAATGCTTGAGGAATTTAGCTACAAGCTTTCTCAGTATGGATTTTGAATTTACAGTGCACAGGTGCTAATCATTACAGCCACTTAGCATTATGTGAAATCTGAATGTTTTTTCCCTACACAGACTGCACGAGCATGGTGACTGCTCCTATCTGGAGTGCTTAGCTCTGCGAACAATAGCATTTCCAATATCGCCTTTCAGAAAGGTGTCACTGATGTCTCAAAACAATCAGATAAGTATTTGGGGTATTCCAAGGGATTTTTTGAAAAGCTTTGAGCTATGGCATAATTAGGCTAGCATTAGGAAAAATGCATTAGAAGCAAGCATAAGTCCGAGGTTCAGAGTAGGCTGCTGTAAGGGCCCCAAGAGCATCCCTTCTCCTGGGGGGATGTGGCGGGGGGGTTAGGTGCTGAGCTTAGAGCCAGTGTAGCAGAGGGTGGGCTTCGTCCTGCTGCTGGCCATGGAGGGAAGTTCCCCAACAGAACTGTGCTGCAGGAAGGCTGCAGTTGGAGCTGACCCCTGCCTGTGGGAGATGATTTGGCCAAGGCTCTCATGCCTGGTCTCTTCCTGAGCTGCAACCGTGCTGCATCGCAGTCCTGCCCTGCCCGGCCAGGGGCCTGCTGAGCCCAGTGCTGACCCCAACCTGCAGTCCCCAGGGAGGTGCCCAATGCCCAAGGCTGGGGCTGCTCCCAGTTGTCCCATGACCTGCCCTACTCACTGGCACGTGCCCTGCTGCCCTGAGGGAGCCCTTGCTGCTCCCAACACTCCAACCCAAAGGAGCCACAAAAGGGAGGATAGCAGACATGTTCAAGTGAGAGTCAGACATGTCCATTGTGATGAGGTAGGTCTCAGGTCAGGCCAGGAACATCAGCCAGCAAGTCAGGGTCAGGATCAGGCCCAGTGTCAGTGGCAGGGGCAGGTCCGTGGTAACGGGGCAGGTTTGGGTGAAGCCGGGAATGCAACCTGCCAGTTGGAGTCCCCTGGCTTTGCACAGGCTGCAATGCATCAGGAGGATGGGGGTCAAGAGTTAGAGGCTCAGGTTAAAAGCAAGGGGCTGGCCCTGGCTGAGGCCTCCCCACAGTGCTGTCTGGGGGACTTTCCCTATGGCTACTAAGTTGGCCCTGACCCCCAGCAGCCAGGAGAAGAGATGCTCTTGGGGCCTTACAGGTGCCAGTACTCACCCTCAGCTAACTTGGCAGCTACTTATCTATGAAAGCCTTGCTGAAATAGAAGGATGGTTGGTTGCAGTTTTGTCTCCTGCTTAGAGAGTGACTTCCTTGATAGTGCGTAGATTGGATGTTTCAGGCAGCCTATCACAGAAATAGAAACCACTGCCAGAGATATTGTCATGGCTGAACTGATACTGTGTGTCTGGCTGGAAAGGAGCCCAGTGGAGCATCGTTCCCTCCTTCATACACCCAGGAGCTTTACCAGTGGGCCATGGGGAAACTGACAGATTTATTGTTAGCAGCATCAAGCTTGTAGGTAGTGTCAGCTGGCCTTATATCATACAAAGGCTCATCTACCCAATTCCTGTAGGACATTGAGAAAATAATGGAATTTCCTTGGGGCACTATGATCTTCAGAGCACATAATATGGCAGCAGGCAATAATCACAAATACTGGTAAGACACCTTCATGCTGTGGGGAGAGGCTGGGACATGCTGAACTTCTTAAAATGGAGATGATGTTTGATGTTCCCATTACAACATTGCTGAGGACCAGAAACTCAATGAATGATCACCTTGATAATTATAATGAATCATTATGTCCTTCTATGGGGCCCTGGATAGGTAGATGTGCCTAACTGATGCCATTACTGAAACCACACCTCAGTCTCTGAGGCAGTGTATACCCACCCACCCATGCATGAGTTTAGAAATGTGTGGCACAAGCCCATGATGCCTTCCTGCAGCCATATAGTAATTCCATGGTAAGTGCTTATATTACTTGCCTAGAACCATAAAAACCTGCCATTTCTGGCCTGACTTCTAGCAGTCCAAATACTGGTGAGCTGTTAAAATGGTGGTATGTGGATAAGTGGGTGTTTGAAGGCTAGAGGGTATATGGTAAAGGGTGTTAGCCAGTCCAAAGGAGAACAAGATGTTCTTCTAGTGCTGTGACACTGGCTCCGCTTTCTGCTTCATCCCTTGTTTATTTCCTATCTCACCAGTATTATCCTCATAGCCTACACTGATAAAATAATATCCATATGGATGTCAAAGAAATATGGGCTTTGAAGGACATTGGGATATGATGTCCATGACTGAGGGAATGGTGCTACTTTTGGCTGGATAAACCAGGCTGAACAGGTAATGTTGTTTGTGGCACATGATACTCACTGTGTGCATGATGTGGGGGTATGCCTTGCCGCACACAACCCAGGCTGAGCAGCCTTTGCTGGTGCAATCCTTAAAAGTGACCTGACAAAGGGATACCGAAACTGACTGAGGTTGGTAATCAAAGCATCCTGCTGAATTTTTGAAAACAATACCTTTCTGAGACCTTTTTTATCCTACATGGTTAGATAATGAGGCATGAATAGCATAAGCTGGAGCATATGTGAATGTGAACTCAAAGTTCTAAAACATTGGAATTATTTAAATAAATTCTCAGTTCGAGATGTGCAATAAACATATAAAAAAATAATGTTTCTCTTCAAGAGGAACCATTTTTAATAAATTACTTTTTATATATGATTTTAATGCAGTCTGGATTTAGTTAAGATCTGAGTTTGTATTGGTAATATTTTTATACCAGGTCTTCTTATTTAGTTCTTCCTCACCTGGTCACTCTCAAATAGTTGGTTTGGGGGTTTTTTGGGTTTTTTGGTTTTTATTCTTATATCAAAAAAATGAAACTGTAATAGAAGTGGAAATACTACAAGACGCGGTTGGTTTATGTAACGTTTCAGGATATGCATGTATTCACCCTGCCTTGTAATTTTGAAAAAATAATCTGAATTTGTCAGAGTGTAGACCTGTCATTTAATCGTCTTTTAGTAAATCCAGGTATTAGTAGCTAGAATAAGATAATACAGAGAAAAATACATGATAACCATCAGAGACAGTATAGTAGTTTAGTATATGTGAGTAGCTATTACAGGCAGCAAAAGTCAACAATCTTTCCAGGCTAAGTGGATGTTACGTGCTCAGGAAGTTCACGAGATATGAGGTAAAGGGTGAGTTATGGCTTTTCATAGACCAAAGATTGGAAGAAACCACTTAAGTGCCCCATAGCCAATAAATATATATTATTGTATTCAGATTAGGGTACAATGATACAGTTGTATCCAGTTACATTATATGCATTAAGATTTTGGGGTTTTCGATTGTGTGCCATGACTGCATTCCTCTGTCCTTTAACAAATTTTAATTTAGAGATTCCCATTTGCAGATGTCCAAGATTTTCCTGTACTTTTGTTGGTAAGATAAATTAGACACAGTTGCTTTCTTAAAAGTAACTGCCTTGCTAGGGAAATGGTAGTAATTTTTACTCCTGATTTTAAATGTCTGTCTTCTTTACAATTTGTTTTTATGGGCTCTGTGTTCATGTAATCATCACAGTACAGAACTTACCATGTTGTATACTTCTTGCATATTAGCATATGTGACTAGAAACTCCTTATGGGAAAGCTTTACTTATGCTGTTGATTTAATCAAAATGTACTAGATTAAGTTTGACAGGATTTTTCTTTTTGTTGTTTTTCTTTCCATGGAGTATGGCAAGTTCAGTAATCTACTTGGTTTAGTGCTCTGCTGTCATATTTGCAATTCTCCTTATAACAAGTAACAGAAAAAACACACACACATACATACAAAATGTTTGATCTGTCATTAGGTCTTTCATGAGCAAAATATAATTTAAATGAAATTTTTAAAAAATATGAAGAGATAATTAAATAAAATCAAACTTTTATTTAAACTAGCAGTATTTCTTCTGAGTTCTTTTGTTCCATTTTAAGAACCACGTTAATGTTTTCTGCATTCTTCTTAAACTAATAATGTTTTGTAGACCGATTCTAATATTTTCTCTACTGTAATATTTTACTCTCCCACAAATACAAAAAAATTATCAAGTTTTTACCATTTGATTCAGTCTGAAAATAAGAACTTATTCTTTAAAGGCATTAGATAACATGCATTTTTGTGGAATATAACATTACTTTCAAATTTGAGTTGGAAAGTTTTAAAGGTGTTTCTTTTTCTACCTAAAATATTTTTCTACATTAATAAACACAGCTTGCATCAATTAGAAAGGATGTAGAAAAAGATTATGATACTTTCTGTTTTGAATCAGTTCCAGCCATTTCAGTAGCACAAAATTATCATTGTCTTAAATCCCTCAATTCATTTGTGTCTGGAATTTAAAGTTTTTAAAAGTGCACTCTTATAAGATCTAAAATTATAGTCAAACTTCAATTGGCTATATCCCTTCAATGATCAAACAGTCACATGAAATGTGTTTCCCATGAATTTAAAATGTTATCCACTTAATTTTCTATCTGCTAATATAAATTGGGGCATTGTCTGGAACAAATATGAAGTCAACTATCAATGTATTTTAACCACACTTTGAATTTGACAGCAGGCAATTAGACAAATATCTTTTTTGTGATAGTTTGGCTACATACTTTACTGTCAATTTATTTCTTACTTATAGCAATACAATGCTTCTCTTCTTGGTGGCACATTTTACTACCTGAAACAGATGTGCAGAAAAAATTGAAAGGACAGAAATATCTTTATATCTTTTTTCCTGCAGTTCAAGTGTTCATTTTATAAATACAGGGTGGAAAATTCCTTATCCCATTTAAGCAGCTTACTCACATGGTGCGGCTAGATCACAGTAAAGACCACTTCTCAAAACTCATTTGAAAATTCTTCAATCCTTTCACCTCATGGAATATTCATTGTTTCTATATAGGAGGTTTCTCTGTGAACTGTGCATACTTTTTTATATTGCCTTGCTTGCACAGAACCAAATGAACTGTTTGAATTGTACAAATTGAATTTTAACCAAAGGGAGTGAGAATAACTTTAAAGGTACTTAAACCATATTCAGAAGTCCAAACAAAGTCTATTTTTATCTATGTGATATAGATAATCTTAAAGGTATGCCCCTGATGTTGTCTTTTAGGATGTCAGTATTACAGAAAATATTAGGATACTGTCAAGAAAGGACAGAGATGGAAAGGCAGAGTTCTTTTTAGGTGTGATTAAAAAATATAACTATAACTGCTTCTTATTCATATTTTAATATTTGTTAATAATTTATTCACATTTCTTTCCGAAGCTCATATAAGTTACTCTTGGCTGTACAAGTCCCTCTAGTGGCATCTTGTATGTAATAGATAACCGTAAAAGCTTAGTTCTGTTTCTCATTCTTTATCCATATACTACTTAAAATCTGTCAGTTAAACAAGTAGAACAACATTCAGCTTTAAACTCATTTGATAGTCCAGGTAACAGTTCAACTTGTGTTCATGTTATTCATACTATGCATCTTTCAGATTAATTTCTTTTCCTGAAAAATTAGCGTTGTTGATATCACTGACCTTTCAATCTTAGAAAACAGTATTTGGAGTACGGTGTGTTAGGTTGGTTGTTAGTTTTGAAATATTAGGAAGTTAAGGACTCCACATTCTCACCCTTTTCTGGCTTCTGACTATAAAATAATTTAAAGTGGTTTTGTATTCTGCATTTGAAAATAATCTTCCTTGTTTAAAGTAGTTAGAAGTGATAGAATTTAAAAAGCAGTGTCGGTGGCACTGTTTTATTTCATCTTTCTTACCCTAGTACTTCTTAGGGCAAAAAGCATTAACTTCTGCCTACTGTTTATGTTCAGTAAAGCATTAAGTAAACATTTCAGAATTACCAGTAATCCACCTTGAAAAGATGTTTTGGAAATTCATTAAAAGCATCTGTACCAAAACATTTCAAATGCTTGCTCAAGTTTTTGTGATGGACTGATTATCCCATGATCAGCAGTTCAAACAGATTTGTTCTCTTCCAAAACCTCTTTTTTCTTAGAAGCAGCTACATTTCTAAATTGAAATGTCTAACTGTATATTTATTTAATCACCGTTTATTGCATTTTATATCCAGTGATTATATATCTCTTTCAGATTCTGGAATTAAATAAAGATCACAGATCAAAAGATGATATGATTCATACTGTATACTGCCATATAAATTGTAAGATTTAAGCTACTAACTCTGTTGCTAGGTTCCTAGATATAACGCCTACCCTTTATTATTGTAGTTTTCCTCTATTACATCAGCAGCTGATGACTACAACAAATATATTTAGTTATGTGTATTTACAGAAATATCTTATTCTTCACAAAAATGATGGTGGCATCAAGGTAGACTGTTTGAAGCTTTTTTGGAGGGCATCATAATTTACGTTCATTCTTATGTTATCTAATAATTATTAACAAAGCTGACAAAGTATTTGAGGTGATTCAAATGAATAGATTTCAGGAACAAAAAGTGGAACCTTTTCTGGTTTATATGAGGTAATTATTTCATTCTAAATCATCTTCTAAAGATCAGAAAGCATAGTTGTCCTGGTTCTGGCTAAACCACATCAATAGTCTCACTGAAAAACTGTCAGTTTCCAATAAATTCAGTGGACAGGATGGTCCTAATAGGAGTCTTGTTCTGTGTTGTGGCTTGGAGATAAAATGTATGGAATAAAATGTTGACAACATTTGTTCCTCAAAGCCTTCAAAGAAGTGTCTTTGTTTACCCTCAGTCCCTCTAAGACTGCATGGGATCTTTTTAAACAGCCAATGCACATAGGTGGTTTTTATATAACTTACACAGCACCATAGTAAATTATACTGTGAATTAAACCCTGAAGAATAGAAGCAACCATGCATCTAGAAAGTAGGTGTTCAAATCCTGTTCCACATTATTAGAAAACATTGGAAGGATTAGTAAGAGGCAGCCAGCTGAAGATGTGGTAGGTAGCAAAGGATCGTAGCTAGCAAAGTCAGGCAGAAGTTGTTAAGAAATAATGAATCATGGCAAAGATAAAGCACCAGATACCTGTGTAGAGACAATCACTGTAAGCAGAGAAGTTTCAGTGTTCAAAGCCAGCCCTCCAAGCGGTTCCTGGCACAAAGTGAAGTAGTGGATTTTCATTGTTTACTATTATTATTACTTGACTTTTTGCTAAAAGAAATTTAGACCCTTTCCCATAGAGTTTTGACAAGATATGCATTTTCTCAATTGATTTCTTCTTAGACCCATAACTTTAAAAAAAAAATGCCCGTTTTAGTAATTCTGGGATGTTTTCCCCTCGGTAGTGACATATTATGGGATAAATGTCACTTCATTTGTGCCAGATTTAACAGCAGTGTAATAGCTTCTTTTTGTTATTTCTGCTGTAGTTTAGCCCAACCTGCCATACTTGCCTTAGGAGACCTAAACAATAATACCTAACAAAGGAAAGCGGCATCTCCTTTATATTCAAGGTTTAAGCAAACCTTCTGTTACAAAGACTCCTTTTACATCTGTCCTCTTAATTTGGTGGAAATGGAATGAAGCAAAACTGCGATCTGACACACCACATTGTACCATAGACTAGTTGTTAAGTGTGGGTCCTATTAGAAAATGTGTAGCAATTTCCTTCTCATTTACCAAAGTTTAAGTTAAAATCATAATGGTTTTGGCCTTGCAAAACTTAGGAAGGTCTTTTGTTTCTTACTTCCCATTAGTAACGTGTCCCTTGTTTCTTTAATGTTGTGTCTGATCAAGCAAGCAAGAAATATATTCAAACCCTTTATGCTCGTAGAAGAAAAGTGGGTTGCAGTTAGAACAGAAGGTTACAGGAAGACAGACGGGGAGAGAGGCATTCACAGTCAGGACAAAGGGATGAGACTATTTTTAAAGTTTGATCACTACCTGTTTTATCCATTACTGACAATTCCCACCTATGTGATCAGTTCAGCCACCTGCGATTAACATTCATTTCAGTGACTCTGGTGTCATAGCAAAAGGCTATAGTAAAGATCAGCACAGAATTGAGTTTGTCTTCCTGCAGGCTACATTCTAACTCATACAACAAGTGATGTTTGTAATACCTTGCTGCCTCACTTGATTTTGCGGTCCTGAACACTACTAATCCTATGTATCGAACGGAGTAGGGATCAGGCACTAAAACACATTTTATACTAACAAAATAAAAAAATCTGCAATACTTATTCGCAAGACAAAAGTCTCATATCTTTACTTTTAACAGTTGAGTCCTTGTCATTTCAACCAAAACTATTTTTTTAAATACAAATGGAAATTCTGAGGTTTTATAAATAAGGCTTGTTGGCACATCATAACATCATTCTTTAACAATTCTCTTAATTCTTTATCATGTTTCCCTACCCTGCTACCCTGGCATAATTTCCTAAGAAGTTTAGGCCATTGTAGTCTAAGGAAGAAAGAATAGTGCAGAAGATAAATTTCATAGATCTTGTAGGCATTTTCAGGGTACCATGGCAGTCCACTCAAAGCATTAAGCCTAAGAACTTGCCTTGTAGTCCACCCTAGTCCAGTCCCACTTTACGTGCTTTATTTCTAGACAGATACAGGGGACCTTCAATCAGACTAAGTTTAAAGGGGAAATGTCTCTAGGAATACAGCTGTATCCACAAATATTGAAAAGGGTCTGCTGATCACAATGTCACAACCCAGCACCTAATAATAGAAATACATAATTTATACCAATTATAAGAATGTAAAAAGCTGGGAAATTCACATACGAAAATTATGGAAGTAGCTAGACTTTGAGGATGTTCCTATAGTAGTTAATACCAGTCTGCAATTTGTTATCAATTATACCATCTTTAAAATTTAAAAATCTTTAAAAATTAATCAATCCCTAAATGTTAATTTGCCAAATGCATAGTCAGAATATGCAGGCGACTGGATGTCCTCACAAAACAGATAATTTCTTATAATCACCAAAATCAAAAGCAACCATCTGAACTGCAGTGTTAGGTTGCATATTTGGAAAACTTAACATATGTGCTAAAATACATATGTGCATACATACTTTTATATGCACAGACACATACATACAGATATATAAATATTTAACAGTAGGTCTGAAGGCACAATCCCATGTCTCATTACAGTTATGTGCAAAATTCCCTTGGACATCCAAATGCATTCCTCAAATGTCTAATAAATGAGTTGTCATTGCTGGTGGAAAGCAACATGATGTCCAAGCAAAACTGCAATTTTAGGGCTTCTGACACTACTAAATGTTACTTATATTTAAAAGTGTTAGACATTTGTGGCTATTTTAAGTAAATAAACCTTATGACGTAGTGCTGTTTTGCGAAGTTCAATTAATAGGTGATGACTGTGTTCCAAGATGTCCTTTTCATGTTTTAAGGGTAAAATAAAGGTTGCCTGAGAGGTCCAGATTTACTGAAGTCATTGTGAATGGCTACTTTCTATATGTCACTTTGAGTGTGTGCCAAGGACAGCCATTTTCAGACTTGGAATAGTTTGTTTGATGCTAGCAATTTTTCAAAATTAGTTACAGTTAAAACACTTTGTGTAGCATTTAAGACTAAGTGATTGCACCAGATTAGTTTGGTGGTGGTATGAAGGACTATTGCATATAACTAACTGAAAATAATTTGACTCGTCATTTCCAGGAGTAGTTCAGATTCTATCAGCTACCTTGACATAATTGCCACTCATGTCTCACCTATGGTATAGTTACTACATCCTATTGCTAGTTTTCCATGGGAACAGTTCCTTCTCATAGAGGAGATGAGCTCAACTTGATGTGCAGAAATGTATACATCACATCACAGCAGTTACTAAGACAATGCAAGCATGAATAGGAGTTACTGTTCAAACAGAACATTAATCTGTGGTAATGATAAACACGTCTGCTCCAGTGCCTGAAGCAATTTCTGCATTAAGCTGCAGTTGGATAAGGGCAAAAAGATATGTCTTTATAATAAGTCTGGTTGTTTGCCTTTATTGTTATTTGTACTGAGCCAGCCTCGGTGTTTTCTCATTTTCATCTACAAGGCAGCAGTATCAAAAGGAAAAAACAATCAGGAAGATTCAAATCTTTAAGTAGATATAGTATTAGTTCAAGTAAAATAGTATATAGCCACAGGGTTTGATTTCAGAAGCAATATGTATTAAAGCATCTGAAAATTTTTCCATTTTTCTGAAGTATTATAAAACTCAAGCAGAGTATTTAGATACAGACAGCTCCAATTTGTCCATAGCTAACACCATTCGAAAGCAAAACTCCAGTTTTATCACAACCTACAATATAAATTAATCTTTTTGACCTCACTTTTGGTTTCAAAATTTTTGAGTACAGTGTGGAATTTAAGTTCTTGCCTCTTCATACAAGGGTCCAAATTTAAATTTAAGTATCTTTTAAAGCTGTAAGTATGTTTTTTAAAGTATTAGCAGTAATATTTCAATGGCAATTTGAAACATAGGTCATTAAAACTGGGCATATAATCTTGTTAATGTGACCCAGAATGTTCATAGCATTATCATTATACATTCAGTTATGGTTATATTTACTATTACTTCTAATTACTAAAGAAATATCTCACTACGATCATTAATTGGTTCTAAATATTCTTAGAAAAGAACCTAAGAAGCTTTATGTGCTGTTAAGAGTGCAATGTAAGTTTTTTAACTTCCAGGAGATAAACAGTTTAGATGCAGCCTTGAAACATGCCCTCACTTCATTGCTCTTGGTTATGTCCAGGGGACTATTTGGGGGGTGTGAATAGAATCTGGTTCACTCTTTAGTAACTACTGGGGTTTTTTTCTCTTTTTTCCAAAGCATTTTGTTTGTGAATAAAATTCTTTTATCATTTTGAGACCCAACTCAATTTGCAATTCGATCAGCTGGAATTATATAATTGACTGAGATGGATAAAGCCTTTATATAAAAGCTTACCTCTCTTGGACTCCCAAGTTTGATTAATATGTAATTCTGCACTCTCTGGCATTTTAATTCTGATGCTCTACTAAAGCACAGTCATACCGACATCTCTGACAATACCTCTGCCAACATGATGGGGAAGATTTTGGCTCCTCCACTGTCAGTGAGGCCACATTATTTATTTTTTGTGGTCTAGATGTTCCATTCCTCTCTGTCAGGATCTGTGATTTCATTCATTCTGCTGCGTTTATCCAGAATCCCTTTGCCCCACTGCAGCAAGGTTCCACTCACTAAATTTAAATATTGAAAATATTCACTGCCAAGCAATTTGTTATTCTTGAAAGATTTCCAGGACAATTCTATTACTATTAGACCTTCCTGCAAAACATAAACTTCTTAGACTGTATCTTTTGCTGTGCCTATTAATCCAAATAATTAGATTTATTTGAAGAAACTGCAAGTGAAAAGCATGGTAACTGATTTGCCTGTATCACCCCTTTAAAATTTGGATATTTTGTTTATTTTATAAAAGAATATGGAAATGCAAAAGGATATACTGGAGATGAAGAAAGGGTTGTCATATAGATTCTTCTGTAACTGTAATGTGTAAACTTTGGAAAATGTGTAACATTTTATGATCTCATACATCATATAATCTTATAATCGTGACTCAGTAGTTTTAGTGTAAAATGAATGTGAGGCAATTCAAAGCTTGTGCATGTAACAAGATGGGGATGAAACTACAATACTGTGCATTTTGTCAGTAATTTCCCTAAAACATTGTTCAGTATAATCGGTTCATTGTCACTTCATTAAATTGCACCTTCTGACACGGTGCAGAGCATTAGAATTAGTGTGCACAGAATAGGTCCATACTATCTATAAGTCTACTGAAAAGAAAAATGTAATCTAGCAACATAACTTACATAATTAACAGGCAAGACTTGGCAAATTACTTTCCTAGATCCTGTATGTGTAGGAATCATTGCCTATAACAAAATATTCTGCATTACAGTAAATTCATGAGTAAAGAGTTGATGTCAGTTATATTTATAAATAATATATATGAATAATATTGTTAATGTCAGAATTCAAATACTTATTCATCCCAGTTTTGGTAAGCTTATCTTTCTAACAGATTTCTTTGAATATACACTTTTCTTTTTGACTATCATCCCTTTTTCTTTCATTTTCTTTTTCTCTATCAATAATAGAAAAGGTAATAAGCCTGCAACTTTATGAACCTTCTATGTTTTTCCCTTGATGCGCTGTGTGTGTGTGTTTTGAACACAGAAAACTGTCAAAATCTGCAAATACTTAAAAAAACCTTCATATGAATTGCTGCACATACCATAAGCATATTTAGGGACTATGGTAAGAAGAAGGAAAAGTATGAGTACTGATCTTGTGTTAACCTGTCATTAAATATGCTAAAGATAGTAGTAAACAAAAAAATTATGTATATAATTGTGCAGAAACAAGAATACCATGTGTAACAAAACAGAATTAACTTTCAATTTTATGGGAAAGTGTAATTTAGAACCTGAATAAGAGATATACTATTAAAAAGTTCATTTCTGGTTAGACTGCCAAATCGGCAGTGTTTTTATTCACTAAAAAGCTATTGGTTCAGACTTTAAGAGATCAATATTACATTCTATTTTTTCTTAGTATACTTGTTATAGTTGAGGTCAGTATGTGCAAGTGTTACTCTTCTAAAAAATCCTAATGCAGGTGTCTTGGTCCAAATATTACAGTGATTTTAAAATTGAATGCTGCATGGAAAATGTGTTTTAAGTTTATTGTAAATCTGTTCTTTGTCAGTGTCTTAATTAAAATGATTACTCTGATCATATTAAACCACATGCAGTTGTGAATGATGGCTCAAAGGACTAACACACAGCACTATATTATGGGGAATTTTAACAAAAAAAAAAAAAAAGCCTTTTCTTTTTTACAGAAAGTCACAGATTTATTATAATTAACACAGCACATTAAAGATAAATTATGTATATGTAACTACCCAAAGAAGAAGGGACAGCATATTACATGTAATTCTATGCCTATGCTATATTTTCTTTCTTTCTTGTTCGTTTTTAACAGAAAGATGTTCCCTTTATTTAGAAAATAAAAATGAAAATAGTATAAGTATTTTTCTGTTCCCAGCACAGACCAAATTCTGGTTTGTTTTAAGAATGAGAACATATAGATTTCCTAGCTTCTACAAAAACATACTCTCTAGAAATCTCAGTATGAAAATACTCAAACTGTGGTTCCTCTTCTTTGTTTTTTCCTGGTGCAATTATCCCCTACAAGATTTATGGCTGCACTGTTTACTATACTAAAAGTGGCTTTACATTTCAGAAAAAAATTCGTATACAAATAGGACTCTACCTTTTTATATCTATTATTTTTGCTTTCCTCTGTTACGTTTAGCATGTTTGCATACATCTAAAAGATTAAAGCACAGTGGTTAAGATTTAATTTGGAATTCATGATAATACATAACGTTATAAAAATTTAATCTGTGTGTAGATGACTGAGCAGTGTTTTGTCAAAGTTGTTCTCTTGGAAATTCAGTAGCCAGTTGGAAGTTGGTGAAGGGATACTTTAGGGAAGATAGTACCCCTTTTAGCTGTTTTGTTACCTAGTTGTTTCCTGTGGCTCGTGGAGTTCAAGGCTACCAGGAGGCAAAACTGTGCTTTGCTTGTGAGAGGAAACAGTCTTCCACTGCCTCCTTTTTGGATTCAGCTCTAATCTGACATGATGTGTAAAAGCAGAAGTGGTACGCCGGACCTTCTAAGCTCCTTGAAGAAGTCTAGTTTGGCTTTGTTAATGGCAAGTGAGCATGCATAATGTGCAGCGTGCACACCTGCACGTGTACGTGGAGATGTAGAAGTGCACATGAGTGTATGGAGAGTGCACAAACATATATAAAAATATGTATGTATATGTCACAAGGGCTGTCTGAGGAAAGCCTATCATAAAAAGCCCAAATCTGTATCTTGCAACAGCATGAGGGAAGGAATGTCAGTTTACTTTTGCTGTGCGAATTGCCCTTTTGCATTAGCAGGTGAAAAGTCTTTTTCAGAGGTTGCAGACAAGCGGTGATATTTATTATGCATGGGGCCCAAATGACTCATCTGAATTTGGGGGATCTTTATAGAGGATGTCCTGCAGTAATTTCTTCTGGCAGTCTGGTTGGGAAGCATCTTACTATTGAACCAAGAATTGGACCAGAAGAAAAATCTGAAGTCTCACCCATTGTCCCAAAAAGCTAACCTTGTAACATCAGTGCTGCTTTCCTTTTGACTGTATAAATTCTAAAACAGAACAGTATTGTGACACATAGACTGTAATGTTTCATAATGATTTTCAGATGAAATTCTAAAAATTGAACTTTCTTTTTTTACCTCCACCATGAAACTAAGGCAAAATACTAACCACTGTTTCACTATTTATAAAAATTTCCTGAAGCTTTCCCTGTTAACCTGCTTTTTGAACAAAGGTTCATTTTCTTATAGAACGTTGTTAATACAGCCAAACATGGGAAATACTGCATTATTTTCGGTCTGGGGTAATCTGAAAAGATTCTTCTAAAAACCCCCAAATATATATTTCTGTGTTGTCTTTGCTCATTGTTTGAAAAGAATATTTTCTTTTTTTTTTTTAATATTCTTTATTCTTGCATTACAAAGTAATTGTTTTCATATATAGCTTCTCTGAACATCTATTTAGGCATCTCAGCGGGAACTTTGATATTCTGTGGTGCAGCATCTTGTAGCTGCATTACCCATTGACTTCAGTGGGGTTTGTGGACACTCAGAAGCCTTGGCAATCAGCTTGCTTTTCTCCTACGCTTGGGTTTAGACACCTGATTTTAGAAATGTGTATTCATAAATATGAATACTACTATCTGCCTATGGGGGGTTTTAATGTCTTTGTACAAATCCAGAAATTGAAATGCTGAATTGATTAAATAAATAAATAAATAACTAGAGAGGCCCCGTGTGCGGGATGTGCTCTAAGTACGGCACTGCAATAGCGAGCCCATCCCAGGTGGCAGCGCAGCCGCGGAGACCTGGCGGGGAGTGACAGGAGCCGGCAGATCTGGTCAGGACACGCAGCCTCACGTTCCTGCCCGAGTCGCTTTCCCCACCCCCGCCCCTGCACAACCTCCTATTACCTGACTGAGAAATTAAACCCAAACGTAGAGTAAGTGTTCCGGGGATGCCCAAACGCGGCCGGCTCACGCTTGCTGCTTTCCTGTACCCCCTTGGCGTAACTTTAAGAAGCGGCGCTCAGCCGCTGCCGCAGCTGCCTTTCGCGCTGGCTGGGGACGCCCCGGGCGGGTCCCCCCTCTCCTGCGAGACGCCCACGCCGCTACCTGCGGGGGGAGGCCCGGGGCCGGGGCCGCGCCGCGAGGGCAGGACGCAGCCCCCGCCCCGCAGCCCGCCCGCCTTTAAACGGCGAAGCCCCGCCGCTGTGGCGGCCTTTCCTGAGCCGAGCGCACCGGCCGGGCTCGGTTGGGGTTTTTTAATTTTTTTCTCTCTATTCTTTCCATTGCCTTGTCAACTAACCCCCTCTAGCGCTGAACCGGCCGCATTTGACCTGCGGGCTGCCGGCAGCGGAGAGGCGAGGGGGCGCTTCTCCTCGCCTGCCTCACGCACGCCCCGCACCGCCCCGCACACCCGCTCTCCCCTCAGGAGGGCGGCTGAGGAGGGGCCGCCGCCGCCACCGCTCTAACGGCTATCCCCCCCCCCGCCCCCCCTGCGCGCGCCGGGTCGCCCGCTGGCTGGCGGGGCGCGTGTGCCGGAGCGCCCCCGGCGCGGGGCCGCGCTGGCCTCCCGGCGGACCCGGCACTCGCCGGGCTGGGCGCATCGCAGCGGCCCCGCGGCCGCGCCGAAGGGGGCGATCGCTCCGCGGGCGGCGGGGGAGCGGCGGCACCAAAAAACTGCAGCCGGCTGCGCGGCACGCGAATCAGGAGGGAGCAGCGAACATCACACCAGAGCCGCCTGATTTCTGATTGCTCCGCGGGAGAGGGGAAGAGACAGACCGTGAGAGGGGCGAGCGGCAGAGCCGGGGACGGCGGCGGAGGGGTCGGGGATGCCGCCCCGCAAGTTTCCTTGACGCCTTCGGGAGCGTGAGGAGGCGCCCGGCCCTTCGCCCACCCCCGCCTCAGGAACTCGGCGGCGGGTGCGAGACGCTCCACCGTGGGAAACTGAAGCCCCTCAGCGCTGTCTCCGGCCGGGGATGCGGGGGGACGTGCGACACGGACGGGGGAGGAGGCTGCTCCCGCGGAGGAGACTGCTGAAGCTGCTGGGGGCGCTTCTGCGGGGCTGAAGGTGCCACCGGCCGGAGCCGGCGGAGGGAGCGGGGCGCGACCCTCCCATCCCCCGAAGTTGCCGGCGCTCTCCCGGCTCCCAGCGCCGACACCCATCGCGGCAGGGCGGCAGTGGGGGCTCCCGGCGCCCCCGCCCGCCCGCGCCCTCCGGGCCGCCGCCGTGCCCCGGGACTCCGCTGGTGGATGCGCCCGCCCCGGCCCGGGCAGCCCCCGGCGGCAGTGCACGCAGCCCAGCCCGCCGGGCCGCAGCGGATCCAGCCGGGCCGGCGGGCGGGGGAGCCGCGGCGGCGTTCCCCGCTGGCCTGAAGGAGGACGGGGAGCCTCGGCGGGCCCAGGACGCGGAGCGCTCATCGGGCACCAGCCATGGGGTGTTGTGAGGTGAGGGGATTGCTCTGGAGAGTCGGCCTCTTCCTCCCCCTGCTGACAGCGCGCCCCGCCGCCGCCGGTCACGTCGCCAGCAACCACGGTAAGGGCGGACGGGGGGTGCGGGGCGGGCGGGCTCCCGCCAACTTTCCGGCGGCCGCGGGGTGCGAGGGACCGGCGGGCGGCCGCCGGCGAGGAGGGTGGGGGTCCGCACCTGCGCCCGGCAGCGCCGGCGTCGCCCGGCCCGGGGAAGCGGGGTGGCGGCCGTGGCGGGTGTTGGGGCGCCCAGCGGCTGGGCGCGGTGCTCCCGCCGGCCCCTCTCGGTAGCTCTGCCTCTCCCCGCCGCTGAGGGGGCAGAGGACGTGCGGGGCCGGGCGCGGCGGCCGGTCACCGGCCGGCGGCTACCTCCTCCTCCGCCTGTGCCCGCAACCCCGCAAAAGTTGGGTGTTTGGCGAGAGGGAAGCGGAGGGGCTCTGCTGCCTACCCCCCTCTCCAAGCCGCGTCCCCGAAAGAGGCGAGGTGCCGTCCCCGCCGAGCGGCGGCGGAGGCAGGCAGATAACGCCGGGGCTCGCCCCGGTCCCCCCGAGCGGCCGCGGTTTGTGACTGGGCGGCTGAACAGCAGCAGGTCACTGAAAGTTACCTCCCGCTGAGATGGAGCGGTAGCATCTTTTAACTTGAAATGCGGTTTTAAGGTTAACTTTACTCCTGCCGAACGCAAAGCGTCTTCAGATAGGGCTTGAGAGAGCTCACCGCGCGTTAAGAGAAGCTGCTGCTCGTCAGCGAACTGTTCAAAGGTGCCTGACTGTGCTTAACGTGTAATTTTTACGTGCTATGGTCTGAGTGTCCTTAAAAAAATCCTATTTAAAGTCTTTGTCACAGGTATATGCTCATCAGGTCTTCCTGTTTAATTCTTTAGGTTCTAATGTGTGCTTTTAAGAAAAATGCCTCTAGATTAAGAAAGGAATCATCCTGTTTAGAAAAGTAAAAATAAAAATGCATAGCACATCCAGAGGATATCAAATTTTGTTAAGAAGAACTGAAACACACACCCCACCCCCACCCCCTGCCATAACTGGTTGTGAAACATCATGTTATATGTAATCGAACATCTGGATAGAGCAGAGCATTTCCTTAACTGTTTGTTTAATGTACATCTCTTCTTAAGTTGTGGAGGGTGTAGGATGTATCCATTCCTAAATTAGGAGAGTCTTCCATACTTTTAATATTGTTTTTGTACAATTTAGCTTTCGTGTTATGGGATTTTAGTGTGACATGAGTGAAAATATGGGAACTGAAGGATAGCTCTAAATTTTACTTCTGACAGAAATTATTTTACCCGCTGTTGTAGAAAGGAGCGCTGAAAATGGCTATGGTGGAAAGTAATGATCAGAGAAAACAAACTGCTTGTAGTCATGGGGTACTGTCAAATATATAGTTCGTATATTTTCACACTTCTATTTTACCATCCGTTTTCAGTGTTCATTGTATCTATATGGGTAACAGTAAGAAGAGAGAATAAAACATCTAGAGAATGGAAAAATATGACAGTTCGGCAAGAAATAGCCTGAGCAATCAGGGTCAGTTATGGCAGGGACGTTCCAAGTCTAAGATTATTCCTTTACCTCTTCTACACTAAACCTGATGAATAATTTCAGTTTGTATGTATAACATACAGTCATATCAATGCTGCATTAGGTTTTGCCCTTACTCACGTCTTAGAAGACATCAGATTTTCACAGTAGCACAACAGTTTTCCTTTTATGTGACTCTCATTAGTGCATGCTAATGTCTGCTACATTACCACAAGGCCTAACAAGACACATGAATGCAGTTTAAAAAAAATCTATTTGCATGTGTTACAGAATAACCAAGATACACTGTATGTGTCAAAGGTAAAGAATTTTTATTAAATAATGCAAGTTAGATTAGGTTTCTAAACTAGTATTTGATATTCCTGGAGTTAAATTAGTGATATTGAAATAGTGTTTTAAAAAGCAGGTGAAAAATGGGGTAAATATTACCAAAACAGTTTAGCCCAAAGGAAAGTCTGTCAAGGATGAAGTGGGCTTTTTTGATGACACAACTTTTCAAAACAAGTTCAGGTATTGAGATATTGGCTGCAAAGAGTATTGATGAATTATTTAACTTCTGAATAGCTTCTCTTTCTGCACCTTGTTTCAAAACTTCCAGTAAAGCAAGCTACGTCTTATCTTTGGTACTATCACTGTACCATAAGTCAAATAACAAGTGTTACTCAACAAAACACATGTGAATTGAAAATTTACTGAATTAATACAGGTGCTTCAAAATGCACACCCCATCTGATTAATAAAATGCTAGCAAAAGAGTCTACTTTTAATGATGACTTTCTCTAAATCCAGGAATTGAATGAAACAATAAAGAAGTTGCCCCTTGTGTAAACACTGAAATGTGTAAGTTTAAAATGCCGGTTACTAACATTTGGAATCCCAGCTGTGAAGAATGTTTTGAAATCTTGTGCAGTTAACTGAGAAAAAAAAAAAAATCTCATAAATTTTCATAAGGTAATATTATCAGAATGTACCTCTTGGAAACATGTTTCAATAATTGCTGTTGGGTTTTCACTAATAATTATAAAAATTATAACTTAATTTGGCCTTACTATCTGATATATTTGGTTTTCTGTTTAGTATTAGTACTGATATGTTTGTAAATAAAAATTGCAAAGGAATGCTTTGTTTGGGTTTCCTGATTGTTTGGGGGAAAAGGTGGAAGGGGAATAAGTTTATTAATCCAACTCAGTAAACAAACAGCCCTTCCACTTCATTCTTAATGGTTTATTTCTTGTTATTAAAGAAGGATTTTCAGAGAATTAATATACTGTAGTCTTATAAAGTATTACTACATTAGGATGAATCTTTTTGTTTGTTTTACTCAAACAAAAAGTTTTGGTTTTTTTTTTCATATATGGTTCCAAGACTCTTGGGTTGTCATTCCTCTCGCAGTAAATCAATGCATGGCGTCTTACAGTATCTGTAGCAAGGCAGACACAAACAATACTATTGACAGGGAAGTGAACTTACTTGTTCATCTTAATGGAGTGGTAAGTTCAAAAACAAATTGTGAACATGCCAAGGGTTAGTTTTTACTGCTAAGAAAAACCCTGTAGGTAGGCAAGGCCATGGAGCTGCATAGGAGCAATGTACCACAGCAGCCCGAAACAGAACTGCTTGAAACGTAAGCCTCAATTAATGGTGTAAGGCAAGTGCTTGCATGTTCATCTAAATTTTCATTAGTTGTTCATGACATCCAGTTATGAACAAATTTCCTTATTATGCAAAATTTCAGCCTGTGTTGTAGGCTTGTTGTTTGGTTGCCAGCACACAATGAATTGGGCAATTACTCTCAAACCTAAGAATACAGATAATAGTGTCTGAGCTGTGAACTTCTTTGTGCAAAACACAGATGAGCTTTTAAGATAAAGGTCGCATCAGGTACAGTTTGAAGATATCCTGTGCTAAGCATGCGTACATACATGTATGTTTCCACATATATGTAAACTGGAAAGAATTTTTGTACCCTGACTTCTTTCAAACTGTATCTGCCATTATTTGTCACCAGACAATTCTGAAGTAAACTATAGAACTTGTGGAGTTCATAATGCGTCATGTCTATCAGTGAGCTGTAAAAAGAAGTTGTTGCTTTTTCAGTTTCCAGGTGTCGATACATCTTGTCAGGTTATGCAAGGTTCGTCTTTTTATGCTTCCTTCTAAAAGGCACCTGTATTCATTTTCTTTCTCATACAAAAAAAAAAAAAATTGAGGTAAGAAATAATATTCAGTTCCAAAAATTCGTATTGCCTTTATTTTCACAATAATTACACTTGATATAAATCGGGTAGGTCAAAGTAGGTAATAAAGCTTTTTGGTTCTGGTATTAAATGCTCAGACAGATTACTAATGACCTTGAGTTATTCATCAGTTCAAAGAAGTTGGCTTATTTTTATTCACATATTTATTTTTACTTAAGTGCAATCCATCAGAGATAAGCACTCTTTCTGAATACAGCACTCAGAATTTTCCTGTAGCAATAAGGAGACTAAGGACTAACTGTCTGTAGAGACTGAACCCCTCCCTGGATGAGACTGATGTTGTACTGCTAGAGGATACCTCTTACATTGAGAACTTAAGGTACTGTGAAGAAGGCTGTGCTGCTGCCTGTATTGTATTTACTTGTCCAGCTAGCATGTTTTGTGAGCATTTGCATCATAATAGAAAAATGAGAAAAATAAATAAACCCATTGCAGTAGAAGCATGCCATTCCCTTGAGCAAAATCATATTTTAGTCTCAATCTATTAAGAAATTTTTAATAATATTTTTACCTGTGTGTCCTACACCCATATAGACTTGAGTGATAATGAAGACTTTGGAACCTCTGCAGTTGTAGATATGCATGAAATGACTTGTTATCCAAAAGCCTCAGTTTATATGCTGTAAGTACGGGATGAACAGATTTGCAATTAATGCTTCATGATATATTCCTGGCGTTGCATTTGGCAGTACTGAGTGCTGTTTGGATATTTTGTTAATTTGTTTTGGACAAACAAGAATGATTGGTATGGAAATATTAAAAAATTTATAGCTTAAGCAGACATAGGTTAAAACCAAGTCAGTACAGTAGTTCCCATGAAAACACCGCAGAGGAACTAAAGTGTTTCCAAAAGTATACAACTTGGTCTTGCTGAGAAAGAAGACAAGCCAAAATTTAAGCTAAATGTTATAAGGAAGTATAGAAAAATAAACTGAAGAGACTAGTTGACAGTTAAGGAGCAATGGTTTTTCCATCTCATGATTTATTCAGGGATCAGTGTTTTCAGTTTCAGCCAGCATCTTGCCTGTGTTGGGGAACAAGCCAGCACAGATCCTAGAAACCAGAATGACTCCAGTGCAGAGGGGATGACTGTCCTGCATCTGCCTGCTCCTCTGAGGTCCTTTTCACAGCGTCTGCTGCTGGCTGCTCTCAAACTGGCCTTCAGTATTGCATCCAATATACCTTGGGTTTGATCCAGAATGACCATTCTTATTCTCCTATGAATTTAACAGTTAATTTTTTTACTTGACAAAAGAAGTGTTGTCTGGCCAATAGTTTACAAATGAGAGAAGAAAAAAGCATGCACGAAATTCAGGTTTTTCTTGTGGAGATCTCATCTGTGTTTCCAGGTACATATCTTTAGATCTAAGTAGTTAGATCTAAACTCTACTTGAGAATTGTTGGGGTTTTTAGGGTATCTAATGTTAGACTTTTGACTTGAGAATTTTAGAAAAGTCTAAAAGTTCAGTAAATGGTTTGTCAGTAAGATATAGAGTAAGTTAATATCCAATTTATTGGCTGCTTTTTTTTTTTTTAAACTAAAAGCCTAACATTTTAAAATATCTTTTAACTGATTAACGATATTTAGAAACTGATATGTATGTGCAATATGAGAAGCATTTTATTCTTCTTCTATCCAAATATAACATGGCTATGTTGGGAGATATTCTTATTCCAGCGTGTGTGTAAACATCAGGATCACTGGATTTCTTTGACCTGACATTGATACAAAGAAGAGGCTGGCCTTTTGTTTGTTATGCCTGTTAACATACTAAACTCTGTGACAGAGCGAGAGAATGGTAAATAGTATGGAAATAGACAAGTAGGGAAAGAAATGATTTGTCCAAAATCTATCCTGACCTCTGGGAACCATATTAACATGCAGGAGAGGTCAACAAAATACTGTCTATTGTGAATAATACATCTTCAGAAGCTGGTTTTGAAGTTGTAAATGATATGCCAATCTTTATGATAAGATGTTGGAACTGAGAATTACTACTGAAAAGAAGATTTCTCTTACGTGATAAAAACATGAAATTGTTTGCAGGATTTCTTTCTGGTCTATACAAATCAACTTATTCAACTTTATGAGAAAATGATTCCCCAGATCTTTCTCTTAGTTTACTTTCTAATTGTTGAGTGCCCCTTCCTTATAATTTTTCATTTTGTGAACATTTATGTTGGCAACTTATGTAAAATTCAGGATTTTTCTAGTAATGTTTGGGTTTTTTTCTTACTTGGAACAGGTTTGCGTGACCTGTTAAAAACCTAAAGAGATATATATAGTTTATTATTATTATTTTTAGGGTATTTAAAATGCATTTGTAAACAGTTCTTTGCATTTCTGTCCTTATTCCTCAAAGTAATCATAACTCATCTTCTGTTGTAATGATGCCAGAATATTTCCAGACCATACAAAATTTAACAGTGAAATTATCTTTATCTGTTTCTTTCTCTTGTAATCCTTTTAGTCTTCCAGTCTAGCACTTATTCCAGCAATCCTTATACTAGTTCCTAGAATGCTTCCATTATCAATCTCGCAACATTTTTTTTTATTTTTAAATTTTAATTTTTTTTAAAATCTCGCAACATTTTTTTTTTTTAGCCTGTTGATCATTTCCACATCTAAGAATAAAATAGGTAGGCATTAAAAAAATAAGGTAATAGGCAGACATTAAAGAGAAGTCTCTTGAATTAATCCGGCATCCATTTGTAACGTAAGTAATAATT
This sequence comes from Balearica regulorum gibbericeps, assembly GCF_011004875.1. Lineage (NCBI taxonomy): Eukaryota > Metazoa > Chordata > Aves > Gruiformes > Gruidae > Balearica > Balearica regulorum. The sequence continues at coordinate 100,035,465 of NC_046184.1, forward strand.
TTAACATGTTACAGAACACAGCTTAGAGATCAATCTTGCTTTTAAATCAACTGCATGTTTTATATGGGTTTCTGAAGCTTGCTAATCCATTGTATTAAAAACCAACAACCCCAAACCGTCCCAACAAAACCCAACCCAAACCCTCCTAGTTTTTCCTAGTCAGTAGGAAAATTTTGCTGATTTAAGTCTCACCCTCAACATAATACTGTATGTTAGCATTTCCATCACTTATTATCTTGGATCTCTGCATTTGGACTAAATTCTATCATCCTATTAAAAAAAACCTATAAAGATGCTGAATACCTTGATAATGGTGATAATTTAATAAGTAGAAATTTATTAATTTTAACCAATGGAGGTTTTTTTATGATGCTTTAGATACTTTTATAGATAATAAAAAACTCACCACCCAAACAATGCATGGTTGGTTTTTGTTCCCCTGGTTGATGATACCGTACAAATAGTTTTCTGCTCTTTAAGCAATTGTTTTACAGTATGCCATAGTATGCCTCAGCCTTTAAGCCAGCAGATACTATCACTTTGTTTTATGAATCTATTCACATTCTAAACACCTAAAGCCCCAATAATTATTATGTGTATTTAAAAAAAATTAGGGGTGTTATTGATCTTTAAACTAAGACTAGATTTAAAAAAATGCTGTAATATTCTTGACATTTCTTTTGACGTAGGGTCAGTTTTTTAAAATTAAAAAAATATTTATTTTATGAGGAAATTATATTTAGATTGAAATTAAAATTTCCTTTCCGTAGAATAATCTGAGGACTTTGTACTTTGTACAAATGTACTTTGTCTAAAAAGTACAAAAAAGTATAAAAAGGTGAAATTCACATTTAACAATTCTGAAATATTGATTCAAAACCCTAGAAACATTTCATCATTAAAAAATGATAATGATATAACACAACATAGAATAAACTGTATGAATGCCAAACAGACTTGAAACAAGGTGAATCAAAATAAAATAAAGAGCTTTAGACTTGAATCTTTTTCCTGAAAATCTGTAAGGAATAGGATGTTATAAAATCTGTTCTTAAATGATCCCAATGTTTTCAAGCTTTTATCTCTAACTCGCCCTAACACTTCTCTGCCAAACCCCACATCTTGTTTCAAAGTTCTGTGTTCCTGTGATGTGTCTTTATGCAAAGAAGGCGACAAACTGAAAATTTGAGGAAAGGTTAAATCCTGATTTTGTTTGTATTACCCACCAGAGAAGGCCATGCTTCATTCACTTGTTCACCAGCTTCATGACCCTTAACATGTCCTTAACTGTGGTGTTAATGGTGCTTGAATGAGCGGGGACTGGTGCAACAGAGAAGCCCATGCATGCTCACCGAGATGCTGCCATAGGAGGTGTATGACCAGGGCTGGCCTCTACCCACGGATCTCTGTTCCTTGTGCCAGTTGCTTCTGTACAAAACAGTCCCAGCATAAGAAACATGGAAAAGGTCTTCCTTCTCCTTTCACCTGCTTTCCTTGTTTCTCTTGCACTGTCCCCATGTTGTATGTGTTCATACTTTAAGATTCTACATGAAGTCTCTAGAGAAACAATTTAAAGATGTTATACTCTTTATTTCAATAGAAATTCTTGGTTTGTGTTTAGCTAGATTTGAAAGAAGCTGATAGAGTTTTTTCCTCTTGAAAGATGTGGTTTCATTGGTTCGAAGTTGACTGAACTCCAGACAGTCTTTAAAGGTGTCTACTGTTTGTTGACAGGTTCTCCAAAAAGAATAATTCTAGATTAACGAAGGCAAGATGCGCAGGAGCTCCTTATAGGTCAGTGCGGCTCTGTTGGATAGCATAGGCAATACTAATGTGAGAAGCACTAACATAAGCATAGCAATGCAGAGTGAACTTTTTAATATACAGACATCTTAACTGCATTTGTAATATGGCATTCCTTCTTGCCAACAGGTTTTTTAAATTATACAGGTTTTAACTTAGAATAAAATCAATGCTGTGTCACTTCTATGCAAAAAGAAAGGTGGACAGTAGGCACCATCTGTAACAAACCACTGTGAAGGTACGCACACAGAATGAGGACATAGTAAAAGGTGTATTTACTGGGAGCTCTACCGTCTCAATCCATTTAATGGCTTCTGTACCTAGAACAAAAGGGGAAAAGTCACATATAGCAAACAGTATCATTGATGCATGTGATGAGTGATTTGTCTTGGCTGGGGACCCTTGGTTAGAGTGCACTTGCTGCTATAATTTGTATTCTCTGGCTGCTGGTTGCTTCTTAGCTTAAAATAAAGGAATAAAAGAATGAATTAGAAAGCATTCCATAAAATAATGCACTAGCATTTTAATCCTGGTAAAAGTGATTTTGCCTCCGAAATTTCCCAGGCCAGTTTTCCCAGTACATTCCAGCTGCTGGTTTAAAATCAAATTTTATAGGAAAGATTCTGCTAAAATTTAAAATTAAATTGTTCAAATATATTTTGGACATATTAAAAAAAAAAAAGTGAAAGGAGACCTAGCCATTTTTTCTGTACTACTTTCATTCTTTGTGGCTGGAAATTGATTACATGAAAAGCATTTGGATGAGGGGTTCATATTTCTAAGTGTGGTTTGAATCCAGCACTTTCTGCTAAACAAAGTGGGACCATATAAAATTGCATAGTCCTTCATACTCTGTTGTGTCTGGCTGCTGAAGATCTTTGAAGGGGAAAGTAAGGGAAATGTAAAACCTTTGTCTCTGTTAGATTGCTTTTGTTTGTATTGCTGAAGTTGCTAAACACTCACATGCCAGAATGATACAGCAGGAACACCCACTCAGAGGGTTATGCTAGATTTAATCATTCACTTTAGTGGACTTTATTTCTTAGAGGAACATTTAATTTAGGTAAATATGAATACTGTTAGTATTTAGGAATGAAGAAATATGATGAGAGGTGTGGCATACATGAGCTTCTTAGCCAAACTCGCTGTCAGACTGCCGTCAGATGCAATGGAAACCCAAACTCTGTTGCTGTTGAGACAACAGTAGGAATGTTTTCCCTGTGATTTTGGTATATGATAAAAAACATTAAACTACAGATTTCCAGACCAAGAATTTCAGAAAGAATTAGCTTAATTTGCTGCTTTAAAAAATATAGAGAAGCATCTCATGCTAATGGTAAGAATTTACCTTTGTAAAATGGTGTATATTGGAAGTAATAAAGATGTGTTGTACTCAAAGGAAGAGAAATGATTGTGTACACTGTGCAAAGAAAAAGGGTCTTCTAGAGAGAGGTGTTGTGTAAAACCTGCTTCTGAAGAAATCTGGGATTGTAAAAGTCAACCAGGAAATCAGATGGTATTCCATGTCATGTTAATCGTTCCTCTTGATACAGCTGAATATAATGATATTATCATATGCTCCATTTTTCTATAGGCTATCTAAAGGGCATCTCATCTAGTGTAGAGAAATGAATGCTGGTGGTTGGAAGGAGTTTAACATTTCTTGTTGCTGTTGTTTAATACATGGCTCTCTGCAAATACTAGGCTGCACGCAGAGTTATTTTTTTCAGTGTTGGATCTCTTCAAAACTATTATTTTTCACGATATTCTTTCGAGCAAGCCTTCTCTGTCTTCATAGCCACTGAACTAAGGAGAACAGATAAAGGCCAAAGCTTTTAGCTTAGGTGACCAATTTGTGACACCCACTGCATATTCCAAGGAATTAGTTTTTCATGTGCTCAGAGGTAGGTGGCAGAGGTAGATATAACACCTTGGTAGATAGTGTAGATAAACTCATTGTTATTTTTTTTTCTTCTTGTACATAACTAATTTGTTCTCTGCTAGGAACATTTTGTTCCTATTTTAAAAATCCATGATATATGAAACTCAGTTTGTCGAAATGTTGAGTGCAGATGAAGTAGATTGGTACCACATAAATTAAAGATCTGAAACTTTTTGCCATTTTGTGTACTTGGTCTCTTAACAGCCTTCCTGAGGTCAAGGCCTCAGTCCCGCAGCAGATGCTTTGGCCAGCTGGCTCATGGTGCTGTTTGACTCCCACAATACTGGGAACCAGCATCTTTGATGTAGCCTCTGAGCCATAGTGACTATGTCAGTTCTGGCCCTTCCTTAACTTTTATGTGTGGGACTTGCTAATCCCATTAGTGTAAAAATGTATACAAAATAATGTATGTATACAAAATAATAATGTAATACAAAAATTCCTTTCCTACTGCAATTTTTATATTTTAAAGAGTTCATTTTTTCTCTCCCTCTTCACATATCATTCACACAGGATGATGGTTTATTCACATTGACAGTGTAATCATCTACTAAATGAACTGAATTACTTAAGACAAGAGAGATGCCATCTTCCATGGCATAAGTGTTAGAGAGTAATGAAGGCGTGCACCTTGTCAGTAGGTCGTGTTAAGCAGCAAAGGAGTTTTGAAACTTGCAAGTAAAATAGGCTTGTTTTCAGGTTAGGCACCAGGGTTGTCCTCTCTAGGTTGCATAAGAGCTCTACTGGTCATGACCGCCCATTCTGTGGCTCGTTTTATCACTTCAATTGTCCTTTCCTTTCTTTCCTCTTTTTACCTTTCTTAACCTTATTCTTCTGCTAGATGGCTTCTGTCCATCAGCGCCCACAGTCTCCTTTTTTGGGTTTTTTTGTTTGGTTGGTTTGTTTTGTTTGTTTTTCGTGATTCCATTCCTCATTTTGCTGCATTTGATTTGGGAGGTTTTTCTTCCTTGTCCTTCCGCTCTATGTGAGCTCTGAATGAGATGAGAGAATACTAATATAAACTTTCTGTACTTGTTGACTTGGAAGCCAGAAAATACACCGAAAGGACCATCTTGTGCAGCCTTGCAATCTTAGTGTGGAGTATGCTTAGATGCTCTGTGGTAACAGTGTCAGCACAGTCAGATTGAATGTCTGTTCAAGATGGAATGCACTAAGCATGGATAAGCTTTGGCAGTGCCAAAATTTCAAATTGCTATAGAGAACATGTTCAGCTTGGGTAAATGAGAACTTACAGCAAAGGACATCGGTGAATGTCTATTACGATGCTTTAAATCACAGAAATGCTAGTGTTATTTAAGTAAAGATACAAAACATATTTTCCCTTGTTTTGCTCTTGGAAATGTTTGAACAGTTTTGTTTGAAGTGGACTTCTACAAAAAAATTCAAGCATAGGGTTTGATATGGAATATTTTAGTTTGTAAAATGTTGAAAAGGCAAAAACTGTGTTGTAAGATGAGAGAGTTAAGTTACATGAGCCATAACCACAGTTAGAATGGAGGTCATACTTGTAGCTAGTTTCCCATTTTCATGGCACACCTGTACCTGTTGTTACCACGGTACATCAAAAGTTCCCGTAATGCTTAGCCTATTCACTTTACTGCTAATAGTTTTCCTTACTAATTTTGTAACAAGTAGTTTTGATTTTAAGTAATGTCCTGAAGCCTTAGCATTAGTGGGTTTCCATCATGTTAGAGCAAATTAGGAAATTATTTTAATAGCTATAGTTCGATAGATGTATTTTATATTTGAAAGGTGTGCCTCAAGAAATAAAAGCTGATTGAATTTGGTGCCACAGATGGATATTTTGAAAACAAAAAAGAAAATCAATAATAGATTCAGCTTGGTTAGATGTTGACATTTAGAACTGTACATAGATAATGTTAAAATTTACTGACAACAAGCAGTCTTCTTCCTGATTTGCATTCATACCTCCATTCTTGGTTCAGGTGGATCATGGCACATCCATTGTAAAGGTTAATGAACAAATTACCATATAGCTCATCTGATTTTTTGGACTTTAACCTGGAGGACTGAATGTTTTATAATCTAGTTTGTCTTATATGGAACCTAATTTGTTTAATTTTTTTATATGAAATTCTCAATTGCTTGAATGTTTAGATGAGTCCAAAATAATTTATGAACTGATTTTCTGTCCTACCTTCCTCCGTACACTTGTTTTACTGTGCTGCAATTTAAGCATAGTTGTACCTGACTTGCATTCTTTTTAAGGGAGAAGAATGAGGATCATGGTCTTTAGTTACTTCCTTTCCATTTAATAAATATATCAAACAGTGATGCTAATATAGAGCATTGTTTCTTCTTGCTACGTAGTTTTTATCGACAATATCTAGCTGTTTATTCCTATTATTTCATTTTGCCTCCTAGTCAATTTTTAATGTAGAACAGTACTTTTACCTTTCTCAACAGGATTACCAAATTGATCTTTTCACCCAATTGGCCTTTGCAAAAATTCAAGCCTTTTGCAGTTCATAACTAAAAGTGACTGAAAAATCCCAAGAGATTGTTTAACCTTGCCTCTCTGCCTTTCAATTCCAATATATACCTTTTTCTTTTACAAATAATAGTTTGGAAAATAACTGTGTGTTGTTATTACTGCTCAAGAAGTGAAGATTCTTTGGTATCTGCACTTTTTTGTATTTTTGATTTAAACCCCACTTTTGCAGTTTGAAGGAATCACTTCCTTGGCAGCAGAGTACACCCTCAGCAAGTTTGCTGATGACATAAAACTGAGCAGGTGATATGCTAGAGGGTCGTGCTGCCATCCAGAGGAACCTTGACAAGCTGGAGAAATGGACTGACAGGAACTTCATGAAGTTCATTAAAGGGAAGTGCCAAGTTCTCCACATGGGGAGGACTAACCCCATGCACTAATATATGCTAGGGACCACCCAGCTGGAAAGCAGCTTGGCAGAAAAGGACATGGATGAGGACACCAAGGCTGCATTAGGCAAAGTATTGCCAGCATGTCAAGGGAGGTGATCCTTCCCCTCTACTCAGCACTGGTGAGGCCACACCTGGAGTGGTATGTCCAGTTTTGGGCTCCTCAGTACAGGAGAGACAGGGACATACTGGAGAGAGTCCAGCAAAGGGACACGAAGGTGATGAAGGGACTGGAGCATCTCTCCTATGAGGAAAGGCTGAGAGAGCTGGGACTGTTTAGCCTAGAGAAGAGAAGGCTTGGGGGAGTCTTATCAATGTACATAAATATCTTAAGGAAGGGTACAAAGAAGACAGGGCCAGGTTCTTCTCAGTGGTGCCCAGTGACAGGAGCAGAGGCAATGGGCACAAACTGAGACACAGGAGGTGCCATCTGAACATCAGGAAACACTTTTTTGTGGTTTGAGAATACCCCACTGTGAGGGTGACTGAGCATTGGCACAGGTTGCCCAAGGAGGTTTTGGAGTCTCCCACACTGGAGATACTCAGAAGCTGTCTCAATACAGTCCTGGGCAACCTGCTCTACGTGGCCCTGGTTGAGCAGGGAGGATTGGAGAAGATGACCTCCAGACATCCCTTCCAGCTTCAACCATTTTGTGAATCAGCAAAACACATCACTAAGCAATCTGAATTTTAGCTATGAATGTTCCTGTTTCACTCAGGCTTGTCTCTTCCTAGCCCCAACAATTTCTGGAGTGAATTCTAAGCTTTCCATTACATTTAATTAAAGGACTTGGACAGGAGAAGAACGCCTATGGAGGAAGAAAGTAACCTGATTGGAAATTGAGAGAGGGTTAAATGTTTTTCTTGGACTTGTAATTCTGTAATGATTTAGAAAAAGCCCAAATAATAGTATGTTTGTATTTTTCATGCATTTTGTTCTCTTCATCCTTGTGTGTGAACTGGAATAGGTGGATGCATACCATTTTGATTGATAAATAATATCAGGATCAAAATCTGCATTGGTAAAAATGAAGCTGTGATAATTAATGTTCTCCCAGATATTTCTGCACTATGACACATTCTGTAGGATCATTTCAAGAGGAATCAGTTGGGACATAATTGTACTAGGCACTGTTAAAGTGTGCAGATTCAAGAGAAACAAGCTTGTGTGTCAATGAAAGGCACAGTGACTTTCTTAAAGGGAGGTGTAGGAAAGGACAGCTGGACCATTTGTCTATCAGAGCAGAAAACCAAGACCAAAGCTAGAGAGATAATAATCACATAATGAATATACATGCTATATAGTAATTTTATTGCTGTAAGGCAATGCCTCGGAGAAACACAATGGCTTCTAGATTAGATGTGACTGAAGAAGGTATCACAAGGCACACCACAGAGAATGTTTTATAACATCCAGTATACTATAATGATGCCAAGCCAAGGTTGGTGATAGAAATCAAATGCACGTACCAGTAGGTTTTAATAAACCCCAACTTCCAAATATTGTGAGTTAGAGTCAGAAGTGGAGCCTGAAGTAGAGTTCTTTTTATTTCTTTTTGTCTTGCAAAATGTAGTAAATGCTTTCAAACTTTTCCATCCATCCAGAGATAAAAAACCAAGGTTCTTGGGTAATAGCCCACTACAGCTGCTGTTTTCTGAGAAAATCACTAAATCACGACTTGCGACTTGGTTGCATTTATATAGATCCTGGTCATTTTCCTTGTTTTCTTTCTTTAGACTGTCAGTATTATTTCCACGTTATTTGAATAAAAGTGAAATGTGGCCTTTTGAGGAAAAAGTCATTTTGAGAACCCTGTTGAGATGTCTGGCCTAAGTGTTGTCTTTACCTGTAAACATACCTCAGAACAGGAGTTGACAATGTGTTCTGTCAGCAGATAATTTACATTAGTGTTCTGTACAGCCTCCTTATCAGCTCCCAGTGAGTTTAATAACTGCATACGTCAGTGTTGGCAGAATCAAATTATTTCATTTATGTAAGGGCCTCACCCTATGAATTTGGAAGGTCCCATTAATTTACCTGAAATTCCAGAAGTAGGAATGAATGACAAAATTCCCAAGTAGCAAAATTTTTTCACGGCAGAAAAATAACATGCTATATGTTCATTTGCAGAGAAAGGTGACTGAAGTGAGTTATCTGGAACTGCACTTGGTTATGTACATAAAATTAAGGATACACTGTAATTCAAAGGTGCAGTGTTTGGTTTCTATAAAAGGCATAAAGGAAACGGGTAGAACTGGAGTTGCTGCGTCACAGAACTCAGGTCTAAGTACCAGACATTTACCATACCAGACATGGTATGGGGTGTGAATGTTACCAATATCAAAGTGTATCAAAGCAGTATCAAAGGCTGGGAATGGAAGAGAAAGACAGCAGAGCAGAATTGTCTGTTTGGGTTATCACATTTAAGCAGCAGCTTGTTAGGTTGTTTTTCCCTTTCTATTGTAGGAATTTTATTTTGCCTTTGAAACACTAAAAATTGGTTGAAATGAATATTGGGGTTGAGTGAATTGTTCTGATGTGCTGTATAAGGAGAAACCTCTTTGCAGGTGACAGGTTTGTGTGTCTTGCTCATATTCTCAGAACAAGACCAGTTGCCAACATCTGAGCAGATGAGAATTTTCTGCCTCTCCAGATCAGATGAGACTGCCAAAGCAATTTGTGATTGGAGATTTTTTCCTTCACTGTAGCATGTAATATACTTTACTTATGAGGTACATAAGGGATCCTATCTTTAAAAATAAAAATCCTGCTATTGACAGGTTCTTCATAATGCCCTTCAGTTAAGCATCTGCTTTGATAGGAGTCTTCTTTTTTATAGTGTGTTTAGGAAAGGAAAAAGTTAGTGAGTTGATATTCAAGTTGTGCAAAGAGTGATTGAAGAACTGTTTGTTCTTTTGCACTAATATATTTAAACTTTTAACTGTGATTGTGGATGCTTGATTCTAAACCTAAGGGATACTTTCTTTTCTGATGTCAGTGTTCTTATGTCCGAATGAGATGTGATTACACCAAATTCAGTGAATACTTTGTCCAAATGATCTGATTATTTGAGCTGCCAGGTACTAGCTCAGGTTGACTTCACAGTTATTCAGCACACACAAAAAAAATTACTTTGAATGTTTGGGTTTTGGGGCCTCTACTGCATGGAATATATGTTGAAAGTTTTTTGATCTGGTTTAAAGTAAGAGAAAGCTATAACAATAAATTAAGAAATAATCTTGATATGAAATGCTTTATGAATAAAATAAGATTCTTGTTGGTGAGCTTCATGGAGGTAGTATTCTTTGAGCAGAGGTAGACATATTTATGCTGCTTTAAGGAACATAAGTATGATTTTCATTGCAGTAAAGTGATACAATTTATGACTAAAGCTCCTAAAATAGCAGTGGGCTATCCTTTTTTCAGATAATAAGATGGAACAGTACATTTTTTATGAGAGAGGAGGAGGAAATAAGAAGGAAGAGAAGATTAAAAATCAAGTTCTTACTCTCTCTTACATGAATATTCTAATTTACAAAATTTGGAGTTTGGGCGGGGGGGGGAGTAATTTATTCAATAACATGTAATCTCTAAGTGTAAGCATACATATTTGTAGACTCCAAGCAGGTTCTAAGACTTTTAAAAAGTACATTATTTAAAAAAAAAGAAAAAATCATTTCTGTGTAGGGTAGGGTAGAAATGCCATCAACTTGAGTCTACTGATTCCATTTTTATTGCTCAACACTGCTACAGTTCATAAAATTCAGTTTTACAGACTATTAGCCCATAATGTGGGTTATGTCCTTTGGAGACTTATGTTAAAGATAAATGCAGTAGTTCAGAAAGATCTATATTGTAGTTCTGTGAAGAGGGTTCAAGAATTATTTAGGTACTTGTTACTGTGTTCCAAAAGGAGAAAAGGGGAGAAGTTACCATTGGCGATGAGGACAGGAAAGGAAAGTAGCAACAGAAGAGTCAGTTGATCATGAAGCAAGTGCCTTAATTTCCTTTGAGGTGAGGAAAATATTTTATCATAACACTACTGGCATTGAAAGTTTGGGGTTTTTTCAACTGTTCTTGACAGAAAAAATGGCATCTGCATTAGTGGTATATGCTAACACTGTTTTCACTGCATCGAGTGGCTCTGTTGACTGTATCTAGAACACAGGATTGGGAAAGAGCTCTGTTACCACAAGCAAATGCTTATTATGATCCTGTATAAAAAAGTGATTGGTTTTCATCTTAAATCTACTGATGCTCCCTTATTACCTCCCATGGAAGGTTGTTCTGAACTTCAGTGCTATGAAATTAAAATGCATTTATAAGCTACATTTATTAGTGGTCACTGCTTATTCATTTATTCTTGTGTTGCTGTCATCCCAAAGCTTAAGAATATCTTTCCATTCTCAACTTTTATCCGGCTACACTGTTGCAGGAGTTGTATCTCTTCTTTTGGGTTTTGGCGTGCTGTTTTCCCCTCTCATTCAAGAGATATCTGATCACTATGACAATTACAGTTGTCTTTGCCTGTTCTTCAGTGTCGTGACTAACCTTTGAGGAATTGCAGTATAAATTGCACAATTAAATACTGTCTGTCTCAAAAGCATGCCTTTTATGCACTTCCTCACCTCTTTTGCTCTCTATTTAAAGCAGCTAAAAACTTTTACAACTTGTTTCAGTTTCCTAACCCAGATTTATTTCTGACATTTGTACAACAAAATGTACATGCTAAGCTAGAATGTTCACTATCAAGATGGTGTTGCCATACAAATAGTAATTTAATGATATCTTAACTATAAAACCACAAATCATATTTCATAATTTTTGTAGATTCAAAACACTTTTCAGTTTGCATAATACTGAAATAAGGCTGAAAAAGTACTGCATTCTCAAAGTCAAATTGAATGAAATTATCCTCAAATTCAGCTGTAATTTTACCTTAATGCATTATAATTCAGATGTCAGCTTTTTCTTCCATAATTTGATTCTGCTTGGCTATTAAGATCTCTCAGTACTTACTCTGTTTTATTGCTCTTAGATGAAATAAATTAAGCTGTATAGCAATATAAAAGATAATATTCATTGTTATAAATTTGGCATTTACATGAATGAAACATCTTAAATTCCCCCTTCATCTGTTTTAAATTAAGTATGAGATTTAAATCACTTGTTCTGATTGAGAACAAGCATTGGAAATGAAGGGACTGTGGACAATCAAAAAAGCACACTGAGATTCTGATCAAGGCATTCATTATTGTTGGCGGGAAACAACATTAAACAATAATTGATTGCACTCATGTAGAGGGTAGAGAAACCTGCCATGAGATATTATTATATTCATAGTCTGAGAATGATTTTGAACAGGTGGGAAAGTGTGAGTGACAAGCACAATATTTTGAATTGCTCAGGTATGGTGGTAGCTAGCTCTTGTAGGAAAAGATGCCTTAGATCATTGTGGGTTTATGAAATGTGTAATAAATTTGTATTCAATTTTAGATACTATCTCCAATTATTGTTGCTTTTTTAACTAGGGATGTAATTGTATACCTAATTTTCATCCTAAAATAATTCGTTTTAACACTGATTCTATCTCATTCCTGATTTAATTCTCATTATAATCTCACTAATACTTTTTATAGGTAGAGAAAAAATGCACGTAAGTAAAAATAAAAATGTTTGGCCTGAAACTGTTCTTAGATTCAACACTCTTAAGTTAATATATGCTAACTCAGTTGAGGATACTGTTTACTTCAGAATAACTCCATCATTACTGAAAATGAAACCTCTTCTCTTGCAGACAGGCTTCTATCATGCAGTGTGAAATGAGAAGGGGAGACAGCTTCAGTTGTCTTAGTTTTAATATGTTCTGTAAATTGCCACATTTTGAAAGACTGTGATTTAGAATTTTAGACAAATCAGTTACTGGTGATATATTTTGGATTCTAGGTATAATCCCAGTGACAAGTTGCCTTAATGAAAACAAATATGTGCAAAACCTGTTAGCTGCCTCCCCTTTCCAACTTGTACATCATTCCTGATGTGCAAAGAATAGTAAACATGTTTCTTTTAAACAGAGCTAGTGTTAATCATCTTCCCATACAGTGCATCTATCCATTACCACTTCTCAATGCCTTTCCTGACTGTAACAGTCTTCAATTCACATTTTCCTACAACCTTAGTTCTCTCTTCTGTTGTGAATTTTTTGCTGCTCAATGTAACGTATTTTCTTTCTTCCCCGCCTTCCTTTCTCCTCCCCCCCCCGCCTTCCTTTCTCCTCCCCCGCCGCCTTCCTTTCTCCCCCCCCCACCTTCCTTTCTCCTCCCCCCCCCCCCCCCCCCCCCCCCCCCCCGCCTTCCTTTCTCTTCCCCCCCATCACCTTCCTTTCTCTTCCCCCCCCCACCTTTCTCTGGAAGATCCTAAAATTTGATGGTCATGAATCCCCCTGTATAATTTTGGAGAGAATATGTCATCTCATCAATGACAGAATCACGTAGGATTACAGAAGGGCAGGGGTTGGAAGGGACCTCTGGAGATCATCCAGTCCAACCCCCCTGCTAGAGCAGGATCACCTAGAGTAGGTTGCACAGGATGGCGTCCAGGGGGTTTTTTGAATCTCTCCGGAGAAGGAGACTCCACAACCTCTCTGGGCAGCCTGTTCCACTGCTCTGTCACCCTCAAAGTAAAGAAGTTTTTCCTCATGTTGAGATGGAACTTCCTGTGTTCCAGTTTGTGCCCTTTCTTTTAAAGGAAACTAGAAAAGCAAAACGTGCAGTTTTGGAAGGCTTTACTAGCAGAACTGAAAAACTTGTGTTGATGATATTTCTTGTAGGTCACTCAGCAACCCAGTTTTCTCTGTGCTTTCCTTAAATCTGGTAAAATATTCAATGAAAGGTGAAAACAAAAGATTTATGGAACTGCATATGGTGGGGCTTTAAGTGAGGGGGTCTGTGTGAGCTACAAAATTTCCTGAAGGAGGAACACAAAGTATATTCTTCATATGCTTTTCAAAGTTCTTATGCGTAACAAACTTTCTTGGGAAGATGTACAGAGCAGTAGTAATTTTTCAGGCTTGGTCTTTGTTGTGTTGGTAAAAACTATTTCACGCTAAATCATAGAGATATATATATATACACACACGCACACACACACTGGATACATAGATATGTTGATAAATGTACCTAATGAACCTCATGAAATTCAGCAAGGCCAAGTGCAAGGCCCTGCACCTGGCTCAGGTCAGTCCCCAGTATCAATGCAGACTGGAGGATGAAGGGATTGAGAGCAGCCCTGCGGAGAAGGACTTGGGGGTACTGGTGGATGAAAAATGGCGTGCTTGCAGTCCAGAATGCCGACCATATCCTGGGCTGCAACAAAACCAGCATGACCAGCAGGTCGAGTAAGGTGATTCCACCCCTCTACTCCACTCTGGTGAGACCCCACCTGCATCCAACTCAGGCATCCTCAGCACAGGAAGGACATGGAGCTGTTAGAGTAGATCCAGAGGAGGGCCACAGAGATGATCAGAGGGCTGGAACATCTCTCCTGTCAAAAAAGGCTGAGAGAGTTGGAGTTGTTCAGCATGACAGGAGAAGGTTCTGGGGAGACCTTATTGAGGCCTTTCAAGTGTGTAAAGGGAACTTGTAAAAACCAGACTTTTTACCAGGGCCTGAAATGACAGGACAAGCGGCAATGGTTTAAATTGAAAAAAAGGTGATTTAGATTTGGTATAGGGAAGAAATTCTTTACTGTGAGGGTGCTGAGGCACTGGAACAGGTTGCCCAGAGAAGTCGTGGATGCCCCATCATTGGCAGCGTTCAAGGCCAGATTGGATGGAGCTTCAAGCAACCTGACCTAGTGAAAGATATCCCTGCCCATGGTAGTGGGGTTGGACTATATGATCTGTAGACGTCCCTTCCAACCCAAACCATTCTATAGTTCTATATTTCTATGATATACTGGATAGCCTTTCCAGACAAATTGAGCATTTTCACTATGTTCTAGTCTTCAGATAGGGGCAAAGAATAATTTTAAAATTATTCCCTCTTTTTTTTTTCTTTAATAGAGTATTTCATCTCCATGGTCATGGTGCTGTTTGTCTCCACATTTTCTGGGCTTAAAAATTTCAGACAATGGCAAAAAAGGAAAAAAAAAAAGTTTTGAAGAAAAATGTTAGAAAACGAAATTTAATTAAAACATTATTTTTGCAGTAATCATTCAAATATAAAGGTTCACATCTCTGCAGTAAGAGTGTGGATGTAGTATTATATGGTCTATATTTGGCATTGCCTTCAAAGTCCCTTGGCAGCACTCCAGCAAACCTCAGTGACATTCCCCTTGCATCAGTGGGTTGTATAACAGGTACTTGAGTTTCAAGTAGCCCTTTGAAGGGGTGTTTTGAACTAAGTCACTGAGTGCTACTGCATTTCCAGCAGTAGTGATGCAATGCTATACCTGCCGAGTCATCATGCCCAAGACATGTTCGTTTCAGATTGGTGGAAGTCTCACAAATGCTTTCCACCTTCATGTGTATGAGTTACACATGACAACCCCTTGTTACAAAAAATACTATTTTCAGTCATATCAGAAGTGACTGTTTTTACTTTGCACTGGTTTAGCAGGAAGGTTTTTTTGTTTAATTATTTTTGAAAAGTATTAGTACTATGCTGTTAGGTTCCAAAATTTTTTTTCTTCTGCTGGCTGTTTAAACCGCTGTGGACTAGGAAGAGAGATACTGAAAAATGCTCCCTGCATCATATCCAAATAACCTCTTGCACTCTAGAAAATTTGAAAAAAATCCTAAAATAGTATAGAAAAGCAGTCTTTTTGCTTTCTTTTCTTGTGAAATCAGAAAAAAAAAAGTTTGTTTTCTTTAATTAGATTATCATATAGTCACAAAAGAAGAAAAGGGGGTAACTATATATTGTTGAATATGAGACCAATTTTTCAACAGACCAGGCATAACTGTTTACTACATGAATGATGGCATTCTCAGATCTATTTTATGCTCTTCAGTTATCTTTGAAATTTTAATCTCTGTGTGTGTGCATTAAAAGTATATCATTCAAAGCTCAAAGTCTGTATATAGTAGAGGTGAGTACTCTGTGCTGTCCAATCTTTTAAAGCAATTTGATCTTTGGTTAGATAGTCAAAACTTATTTCCTGTCAAGTAAATGACAGGATGTTGTATATTTATTTGTTGATAATGTTAAAAGTATTGCAAACCTGATTATTTTGTAAAAACAATTGAGCCTACGTGTGGATGTTCCACTGTAGGTAAAGAGACCAAGATTTTCAAAGCTACCAATTATTAGCATGTACTTTAGCTTGACAGCCTGACCTAGCACCTGTAAAATGTTCATACTGTGAAAGCTTGGTGCTTGACACCATAAATTATAAATGAAGTGCTAGTGGAAAAAGTGACAGACTGACTCAGTGAAAAAGAGAATTACAAAGCTGAAAAACATTAAACTGACTGGCTGTGTGGATATTTAATCAAAGGAGATAAGAACCATTTTATCATCATGAATATAAACTTAGGATATCTCTGGGAATATTTGTCATGAGTGGAACAACTCTTCTTTCCACTAAGTTACATTTACTTTGGTATATTTTTGAGGCTCTGCATTAAAAAAAAAAAGAAAATACTTAATATAGCCAAATGTTAACCTCATGTTTTCTGAGTTGCCTTTATGTTCCTTCCTGGAAGGTTTTTTCATGAGAGTTCTGCTAAACTCTTTTTCTGTACATCCTGGTCACTTTCAGACTACAGCAGTAAGGCCAACTCTATTAAATATTTCACTTCTAAAGTAGATAACTTATCAAGCAAATGAGATGCCACTTCAGGAAGTAAAGGAGAAAAACTGATCATTTTGTTTGAGAGCATTGACACATTTGAAAGTCATGACTGCTTCAGCTTTGATATGCCCACAGCTTGTGGCTTTACTGATGACTTGCCTTAACTGCTGACAGCTAAAATCATTACTAACCACATCACCTTAACAAGCAGAAAAAATACAAATGTAGGCTTGATAGCCCTCCCCTACCCTTTTTGTCTCCTGCTTTCTTAGGTCATTAGGGAGATGACGGAGCGAGCATGTCCTTTTATTTGAATATGAAATGCTAAGTTCATCCTGCTAATATGGCATTGGCATAGATCTGTAATGGATAATAATAATGTCCTGACACTTCTGGAGGCTCATTTTTGTGACTTGTGGATAAATTCTGAGTGGTAGTTCAGACTGCAATGATGCAATAGAGGGGGATTGAACAGATATGCTTTTCCACCCTCTGTACCACTTCATACAGACATTGTTAGCATTATTGTTAGCTTGGGAAAGCAGGGTGGTCAAGGTCTGCCATTTATGGGCTATATGACCTCTTTGTTTTCTGTATTGTAGCTTTTCTGCCTACAAACTAGGAATGACCTGTTCCGTTTTATGATGTAAAAATATGGACTGAATGTAGGTAAACTCTTACTTGGCTGCCTACAGTTAAGAAGTTATGCTGAGCTACAGAAGTAGTGGAAGAGAGAGAGTAGTACAGAGCCTTTGGCTTCAGCAGATGGGTCTATGCCACTGCCAAAGTGCCTCCATTTGTGTTTCTTGCCTGGAACTTCCCCTACTTTTGTTCCCATGTCTGATTTGCCTGTACGTCAGAGTTTCAGACTCCTGATTCTTGCTCTCAGCCTGTCTGAAGCAGCATGCTCTGCAGCTCTCACTGCACCTGTGAGAACATGAACCCTCAAGGGTGCTGCCAAAAAGCCTCAACTTGTTCTTGAGCCAGAGATTCTCGAACAGCTCTTATTGGGGCTGTGCTGCCAGTCAAGCACAAACTCTTTTTAGTTGCTTCAGCCTTTGTACCTCTCCTAACATCTGTCTATTCTGTTCCTCTGAGTCACCGAACAGCTAATTTTTCATTATGGTTATTAAGTAACTACTTGAGTAAGCAGTGGCCATCTGTCTTCCCAGTCTCCATTTGTCACTTCATCAGCTATTCTCTTCAAAACTTCTTTCTTTAAAGGGGCTGTTGTGGAAAAGGTCTGTGTTGATTCTGGTTCTCACTCCACTTGAAAAGAGGTGCTTCTGTGTCAGCCTCCGCAGTTATGCATGGAGCAAAGGCAACAAACCTTTGCAATATCATTTCATCCTTTACTAATACAGAGCCTAGGTCTGTAGAGGCTGGATCCGTGCAGCACAAGAAAGAACGGGTGCCTGGGGTGGGTTTGATTATCCCCATGAACTCCTGTGGGAAGTTTCTTCCCATCTTAAATAGGAAATCCCAAGAAATGCAGAGTATAGGAGCAATAGCCGTAGAATTATTAGCTTCATAATTAGTCTGACTGACAGTTATGTATAGGTGTTATTATACTTTCCAAAAGCTTTTGTATGGTTTTTGCATTTACAGATGTTGTTGCATAGACTTTTTGTTCATTTTATCACCACTCAAAAGAGAAAAAAAAAGTATAGCACAAGACATAAAAGCAAATGCTTGTAAGTATGCAGAATAGAAAGGATTAACAGCGAAGTGGAGAATACTAAATCTAGCATCATAACTCCACAAACCAAGTCCAAATCTAATAGGATTGACTTCAACACACAAGTCATTTGTACTCTACCAGTGCAAGGAAAGATAAATCCATTTGTCTGAATTTCACTTGTTTCTAATTTCCCTAATGAAGATATACTCAGGTTAATAAACAGAGCTGACAAGACTGTCAGATATTCATGTTCATTTAGAAAAATCTGCCCAATAATCTACTGTTGACATGAACATGATGGTGAATTGAATATCAATGAGCTTTTTCAAGTCAGAATGAAAATTACCACATAGGGCAGCTGGGGTCCTATCATAATTTTGTGACTCCTATTTTTATAAGCTCTTGACCTCCTTATATCTCACATGTGAAACCAAAAGCTTAGGAAAATAATACAGCTATGTGACATAAACCAGCTCTGGTGTTATTTTCTGGACCTGTGAACAGCAATTATTTATCTCACTTCATTTTAACAGCAATCCTTGATGAAAAGGAATATCTTAGAAATGAAAGCTGAGTCGATGGTTAAGAACACACTGTTTCCCTGGTATCTAACTTCCCTTTTTTTCCCATCTCATTCTTTGTGAGGAGTCCACTAGAGCAGAGCAGTCTGCTTCTACCTTCCAGGACTTAATTTTCACTTCGGTGTTCACTGCCTGCCCTGCAGGGCTGCCATTGCAGCGCTCAGCCCCTTCTGATGCATTACAAATGTAGGAATTCATGCTTTCTGGCTCATCTGTGGATTTGAGAACCTCCTCCTGTCTTACCCCCCCGGTTGGAAGTGCAGTGTTCAACTAAATCACTTTGAAATCACTTTGACACTGCTCTTAGGGAAAAAAAAAGTCTGTATTATAGGCTAGGAGAGGTAGGATATTAGCTATTCACTCTCCATTCCACAGTTACCTGAGGAAAACTTGGGGATTTATCTATTTCTAAGGTAAACTCATTTCTTTTAGATGTGAATATGCTTTCTCTTTTCCTCAGTAATTTTATTTTTTCTCATGTTTGTGAACAAGATTCACGTTGGAGAAGCAAGCACTTATGTAGGCCTCAAAATACACAATGTTTACAGTTGTCTTAGGGCAAAACAACTTGCAGAGCAGCAGAATACATAGTTAAGATCTGTGTACAATTTGGGATTGTAACTATTATCCCAGAAAGATTTCAGTGCAGAAATTGTCACGTATTTCTGCACTGACAGGTACATTTTCTACATGCTTGGTTCATTTGGTGCCACTGAATGTATTGGGATGATTCCCAAGGCTCCACTTTGTATTCATGAAATGAAACATGGAACCTGTCTTACCAGAAAAGACCATATCTTTTACTGACTGGTGTTACATGCCTGTGACTGTTAAATTGTTTAATTTCTCCTCTTTCTTTGGAATATTTGTCTGTATTATGAATAGGGATTAAAGTTGTGTGATAAGGAAACACTTTGATACTGAAAAAAGAAAGTTAATGTGTTATCCCAGTAGAATAACCATTTAAAGACTTCTGTCCTTCATAAGTGGCTTTAGAGAGACATTCACCATCAGAGTGGTTGTATATACGTGTGCAGAAAAACCATTAAAGTGTGGGCGGTTGCATCGGTGTGGAGGTAAGAGAATCTCTAGTTACACTCCGCAACAAGGAGCTCCTGTTGTAGGTTGTCATGCAGGGAGTCTTTTCTCAGTTCTGTTGTAAAACAGCAGTAAAGGTAATTTTTCTTTCCTTCATTCACATGATTATTCTTTTTTGTACACAAGAGAAATAAGTTTCAGAAGATGCTTTGTGCAGAAAGCTGGCACAAAGATTTCATACCTTGGCTTAAATAATTATAAAGGCTAACGGTTGGCCAAATAGTCTCTGTTTTAATTGTACTGAGACTACTTCAGGAGAGAACTTTGCCTGCTACATGATGACTAAGCACAAAATCCCTTCATTTAAACAAAAGCATATAGGCATAATTGACCAATTTTCAGAATTAATCAGTTGTTTCTATTTTGTTTGTTAGTTTTTTGGTATTTTATCACTACTCTAAGTAATTTTAATGCTATTAAAAACAGGCTACAAAAATAATGGGAAAAAAGGAACATAAAATCTTACTATTATTTCTTTTGAGTGCAAGGATTCTTACTTCCTGAAAATAAGTCTATCCATCTCGGGTTTTTTTATCCTACTATGTCTTAAGCTTCAACTTTATAAAGTAGATATTTATATTTGTCCAGTATTTCAAATATTTCCTCATCCTAAAACTAAAAAATTGTAGGTGGCAATCATGTCATTTATGGAATGAGTCCTCCTGGGGGCTATCACAAGTCAAATGAAGCACATGAGTGGGAAAAGCCAGCACGGATTCACCAAGGGCAAATTATGCTTGACAAACGTGATTGCCTTCTACAACAAAGTAACCTGCTTGGTTGATGTGGGGCGAGCAGTGGATATTGTCTACTTGGATTTTGAGGCTTTTGATATGGTTCCCCACAGCTGCCTGCTAGAGAAACTGATGCGTTATGGTCTAGACAAGTGGTCTGTGCAGTGGGTGGGAACTGGGCTGACTGGCTGCACCCAGAGGGTGGTGGTAAATAGCTCTTTTTTGAACTGGCAACCTGTCACAAGTGGGGCACTCCAGGGACTGATATTGGGCCCAATGCTGTTTAATACCTTCATAAGTGATCTGGATGATGGGATCAGGTGCACCCTGATGAAATTTGCAAATGATACCAAATTGAGTGGGGAAGGGAACACTTCAGAAGGAAAAGCCATCTTGCGGGAAGACCTAGATAGGCTGGAAGAGTAGGCTAACAAGAACCTTATGAATTTCAGCAAGGACAGGTGTAAGGTCTTTCACCTGGAAAAACATAATCCAGGAGTGCAGCACAGACTGGGATCCACCTGGCTGGAGAGCAGTTCTGTGGAAAGGGACCTGGGGGTCCTGGTGGACAACAAGTTCAATATGTGTGAACAGTGCTGCGGCAGCAAAGAAAGCCAACAGGATGCTGGGTTGCATCAACAAGGGCATCAGCAGCAGAGATAAAGAAGTTGTCATCCCACTCTACTCAGCACTTGTCAGGCCACACCTGAAATACTGTGTTCAGTTTTGGTCCCCGCTATACAAAAAAGATGTGGTCGGGCTGGAGAGGGTCCAGAGAAGGGCCGCAAAGATGATCGAAGGACTGCCATATGAGGAAAGGCTGAGATAACTGGGTTGGTTTGGCCTTGAGAAAAGAAGGCTTAGGGGTGATAAGAAGACCTTATCACCATGTTCCACTATTTAAAGGGTGGCTACAAAGAAGATGAACTCCCTTTTTACAAGGAGTCACATGGAAAAGATGAGGGGTAATGGGTGCAAGTTAATCCTGGGGAGATTTTGATTGGACACAAGAGGAAAGTTTTTCACAATGAGAACAATCAGCCATTGGAATAATCTCCCCAGGGAAGTGGTGGATTCTGCAACACTGGACACTTCTAAGATTCAGCTGGACAGGGTGCTGGGCCACCTTGTCTAGATGGTGGTTTTGTCGAGATGGAGCTTTTGCCAACAAAGGTTGGACCAGATGATCCTTGAGGTCCCTTCCAACCTCGTATTCTGTGATTCTATGATTTAAAGTAGAGGTATGACAAGATGCAGATATGTTCAATGGGCTATGAACTGTTATAAATTGTAAATTATAAAAATTGCTTATCAGAGCATTTTGACAAGTGTTTAAAGTACTACAATTGCATATTTTACAATAAAGTGGCATAGGGAAGGAAGTAAAAATGCTCTTGTTAAAATAAGAAATGTTCCTGGTTGGATACTTTAAAGCCTAAAGTTAATTTAAAGCTTGACAGCCTGTAGCCACAGACTTGTCACTTTTTTAAAATCCACTGTCCTGCTTTCAGAAAGGTAGGTGTTAAAATACTAAAAATAAGCCACAGTAAATGTAATATGCAACTAGATGAATATATGTTCTAATTATGGTCTTTTTGTTGTTGAAATAATAGGTAAGGACTATTGTCTATTGTTCCCTGAATATGAAAGCCAAGGGCTTTCTCCAGAAGGGCAGACTTTTACGACCATCTGTCAAAATTTACAGTGATAATTTCAACAGTCATTTCTAGATAAGGAAGATTTAGACGTGAAATAGTCCATTTACAAAGTCTTAGAAGATGCTGGTAAAAGACAAATACCTTAATCCCTTGGTGCTGTAGAAGTCATAAAATTAATTAGGCCTATTTGTAGAATTTTGAGTGTCAAGTATTGCTGAATTAATTCATATTTAACTTTCTTTATAGAGACATTGGAGGTGCCGAAACACACGTTAGATTATTTGTTTACAACCTGAGTATTTTTTCATCCTACCATGGCTTGCATGCCTTGTTATTTGGAAATAATTTTAAAACTGCATTTCTGTTTATGCAAATGTAAGTTGAGTGGATGTTCATATAACTCCCCTTACCACAGATATAATCGTATATGATGTTCATGACTTGTTCTTCTAAACTAATGTGATGGTACAATCGGGGATCAATTACATAGCACTAATAATGAATATAAAAATCTGAATGGTTTGTGAAGCAAGTGGCTTATTTCTTCTTTCTACCTTCATAAACTGTGAATGCTGAAAAGTATGTGGAGTTGAAAAAAATTAGTATTTGGCAAATGAGTTGCAAACAGAAAGGAATACATAAGCTTGCAAAAGTGATATGTAATGAGTATAATAATCAGCTTTGGTTTTCAATATGTCTTATCCGCTTAATTGTTCAAATGAAATACTGTGTCATTCTGAGGTTCCATTAGTTGCTACTTCCATTTCACTAGCTTCAGGGGTTTGACAGTATATGGAATAATGGTACTGAAGATACAGCTGGAATCAATTGCCTCTGCCTCCATCAGTTATCTCAGTAGGTACAAGAACGATTTTTTTCATTTTAAAAAATTGCATAAATTAAATCTCTCAGTGTGGTATCATCTTATGATTTTAGGTAGCAAGAGCAGAGCATCTGGTTTACTGATCTTGCTTATTTACATGGTACAGGCGCACAAAAATATGCATTCCATAATCCAAATTCAGTGAAGTCTTCCACCAAAAAAAAGCACAAGAAGAGAATAAATCAGAGCTTCATCTTGCTTTCTGTATTTAACATTTAATCCAGTGAGATTACTCTGATGTGACTGAGGGGTCTGCAATGGTTGGCAATGCTAATAATAATGCAACATGAGAATAAAGGGGTTCATGTTGATTTTTCAAGTGAAAATGGAAGAAAAGCAATGTGACAAAGGATAATGTAAAACTGAAGCTTTTGGTATGAAAATGTTGGCTTATATTCTGGTGAGAGATGGAGCAGTAGGATTACAGCAGCCTTCTGCTCTCAGGAGAACGTGCATATTTGCACGTAGGGTACAGAAAGGATAATTATATTGGCTCCTGAGTAGCAGAAGCACTATGAAAGTGTAGGAAAGCATAAAATGATATAGCAAAGAGCATAAATTTTAATTTTGTTTAAAAAATGATCTTGCTAAGAAATAGGTAATAAGGTTCTCTAGGAAAAAAGGTTGAATAAAAAGGTGGGTAGTGGCATTTTATGCAAAAGAACCGCTGTTTGTTTCAACCTTGTTAGCTCAGAGCCACAGGATTTGAAATTATATCTATCCAGGTATTAGTAGGGAACAGCGAGAATGAAACAGATAACTGAATCAAATTATAAAATAGGGCAAGTTGTTCCTTAAGCATCTGTATGTAATGTATGGAAGGAAAAATGGTGCTGGGGGGGAATGAGTTTTTGAAGATGCTCACTGGAGACCTTATGTAACTAGGAGTAAAACACCACCAAGTTAGGCAGTTATTCAGCATAAAAAATATTGCACCAGGTCTAATAATGTTGCAAACTTCTTAGGACTGAGAAGGTGAATTTATCAGGAATGAGATGTTGGGTTTTGTATGTGAAAAATTATTCTTTTCAGTTCTCATTCATTAGAGAATTCTAATCATGTGTTTGCGTGAGTGCACAAATGTGAAAATGAAAAAGGTGAAAGTGGAAATTCCTTTATAAAATTCTTGATTGGGAAATCATTGATCCATAAAAAAAAGTCCAGTTTTGGATAACAGCTCAGCCTACATTAGAAGTAACATGAAAGCAGAAACTAGAAATATAAACAATTCTAATAATTAATGGAAAGGAGAGGATACATGCATAAATCAATACACGTTAGAAAATATGAAGTGTAGAAAATTGAAAATAGAAGCTAAGTGAGTTAGGTGAAAGCCCAAGTCTCACAACACTCAGGATAATGGGAATTTCTCTATTGTATTATGAATAAAAATGTTTGTGTGAATGGCATTGAGCTAATTTTAGATGCAGAAAATAAGGTGTTCAGAATTGAGAAAATTAGAAATTAGTAATTTATTCACATAACATGAAGAATATGAAATACTCCCCATCTGGCATAAATAGTTGTCTTGCAAGAGTCCTGAAAGAATTGGCTGAGGAGATCTCTGGGCTACTGATGGTAAATTTAATGAGTTTGGGGACTCAGGGAATTCAAGAATATTGGAAGAGCGTAGGTGTTAGAGTACTGGTTTGAAAAGAAAAGGGAAGCACCATTAACCAGGTAACTAGATTTTTATAAAAATCACAGCATTGGAGAGGATTCGAGAAGTCATTTAGCTCCCCCCCCCCCCCCCCCCCCGCCCTCTACCCCAAGGCAACATGAGATTCTGTAGAAACCAGGTCTGACAGTGTTTAAGGTGACTGGAAAGCCAATAGTGGAGATTCCCCAGCTTCCCAATTAGTCACAACTATCCCTCTTCTTTACAACTGCAGGGGTAGTAAGGATTTTCCTGAAGTCTAACATAAAACTCTTTTACTGTAATTTAAATCCCTTCTTCCTTTTTTTGCCATTAACATAGAGAACAGATTATTCTCTTCTGCCTTACACAGCCTTTTACACACTAGAAGATTATTAGGGGATGGTTCTTCTAATGTAACCTCCAAGGTAAATGACTCCAGTGCACTCAGACCTTCCAGAGCACAGCCTTTGTAGAGATCTCATCGTTCCTATTGCTCTCCTGTGGTGTCTTTGCAACTGATCCAGGTATTTTTTGAAGGAAGGCACTGAAAACCAGACACAGCACTGCCACTAAAGGCTTACAAATGCTGAAGAGAGGGGAAGGATTACTCTACATATTTTGCTGGCTATAATCCTGTTTATCTCAGTCAAACAGCATTGCCAATATTTGTTTACTATATGATTTGCTATGACTTCTATATACTTTCCTAGCAGAATTACTATCTAGACAGGTGGTCCTCATCCTTTATTACTGCAACTCGTTAATCTTGCCTGAAACAGATAGCTGTTGCATGCAAAATAATGGAAATGCTGGAAATGGATTCAATTGATACGTATGTAATGAATGCCAGTTTCATTTGTTTTATGGAAAACAGGCCTGGTCAAAAAAATCCAAGCATTTAAATAATTTTTTTCCCAGTTGATTACATGTTAATTACCAAAGGTAACTTGCATGTTGCATATTTCCCTCTTCTTTCTGTCTTCCTCAAGCAGAAAAGCCACAGAGGTAAGTTTAGATTTTGTAAAATATGACAAAATATCACAAAGTGTTCTGGCAGTAAAAAGCTTACCAAGTTTTTTAGTAAATGGATTTTAAAAACCTGAGGTCTAAGAAACCTTACAGTAGTTTTCAGTGACTGTTAAATCACAGAATTTGACATATTCCTTATACACCATTCAAAATTCTAACTGGCCAACATTTTTTGTTAGTAATAGGGAAATAAATATAAAATCAATAGCTGACAAAAGAGTAGTAAGTAAATAAAGAGGATGTGCAGACAGGAAACAGCCTTTATCACTTAGCAAAGGTCAGCCCTTAAAAGTAAAACTTGTTTTAATATAAAGAAATGGATCTTAGTACATCCGAGAATGAAAATGCAACCAAAACTGAAAAATAATGATGAAAAGGAGTGATTCTGTAAAGGATAGTGATATTGATAGACTAATAACTGCCTATGAGTGCAATGCTGCAGTAAAAAATAGGCTAATGTGACCTAGGATGTATAAACAGGACATAAAAATAGGCAGGATTCTTTATCTTAATGTATATTGTTACAAGGAATTATTTCAGAATACTGCAGGTGATCCTATTTTTAAAAAAGAAAAAGACAGTAAAACCTGAAAAATTGTGCAGACACTTCAGAAGAGAGCAACAACTCTCTTGGGGACTGGAAGTGGGAGACTTCAGAAGCTCAGAAGTGTGTTTATCTTATAAATATAAATGATTGCAGTCAATAAGTAAGTTCTCAGAGAAAAAAAAAAAATGTGCCTGTTTTGCCTGTTTCCGGGTATCATCTGCAATGTCTGCTTACCCTTCTGGAAGTTACTGAAATTTTCCATCTTTTATTTGGGCATCTTTTACCCAGTGCAGCGGAGAGATTCTGCACACAGGACATCCTGAGTAGCTCCCGAGTGCGAAGCCGCAGAGCAGACAAACAGGGCGAACGTGCTGCCAGGCTGAGCAGCAAACGCTCCCCACTCCCGACGCGGGCACCTGGCGAGTCTCTGCTGGCCCAGCAGCTGTCAGCCGCGTGGCGTGCGTTGGAGAGAGCTGGTCTGCGTCTTGACAAGTTGTCTTCTGCTGAGTCTCGGCATTTTTTCTTGGGGTTTTTCTGCACTGGTATTTTTCTGCAGCTCCCTGAGTTACTAGTGTTGTCTTAAGAAATTAATGTCTGTTTGTCGTTCTATTTTCCTGGCAAGTCTTTGGCTTACCCACTATAGAGGTAACAGTGAAATGTATTAGTCCACAATGAGAGAGGTTAAGCTGGGTGATCTGATGGCCTATTCAGTTGTTGGACTATGATTCCATGCAGTAAGTTGGCTGAAATCCTTTATTCATTTAAAACTGTTAGGTCAGACTGTCTGGAGATGTGTAAAGAAAGAAGAAGAGAAAAGAAACTGGTGAAATGAATGTTTGGAAGGCTTTTTCCTTGGTTTTACAGACAAGATTATAGAGTTCATCTTCAGAACAGTATTTTGGAATTAGAATTAAAATTCTACACTATCAGTCCTCAGAGCTCTGCTCATCATAATTTTAAATAAAACAGTTCCCTCGGGAATGGGCAAAACCTCTGAAAAGATTAATTTCAATTGTAAAGTCTAATAATAGCAGTGTAAGGTATGTCCAAAAAAAAAGGAAACTGGAGCTTAATATGGCATAATGAGTTACAATCATGTAATATCTATTAAAGTATGTACTGGAAAACAAAGCTAAATGCTTTTTAAATTCTAAATATGAACTGTGCAATTAACTAAAACAATAGGTTTACAGCTGTATGTTTAAGTTTGTATATTATTGTTGGGCAAGTGACAGTATCCCTAGCTTGGTTATCTAAGGAAGGACATGCAAGTGCTAAATCTAAGATCTTTTTATCCAAAAAGATTTTTTGAAGAATCTTTGAGTTAATTTTGAATCGTGACATGACTTTGTAATGGCAGACCTGCACTCTGTCACTCCGCAAGTTTCATGCTCTACGTCACCTCAAAAACCTGCCTACTACAAGGGGAAGTTGGATGTCAGAAATGTCAATAACATTGCTCTAGTTGCAACCAATTTATTTATGGTTTTTTTCAAAATTATTAACTGCAGTAGTTCCAGAAACACACTTTTGCTTCTCCTGGCAGTTAATGGTTTGTCCATAATGGCCACTTTGGATGAAGTCTCGTTTAAGAGAAATGGGACTTTTTATGGCATCTAAAGGAGTATAAATAAGTAAACATCAGGACAACAGTCACTAAACATAGGTTCCTGGTTCCATTAACTTTTGAGGGAATTTTATTTTGTTTTAAGCATCATATGTGTGGCGTCCACCATCTCTTTTTAGTCCCTTTGCATGTGCATTTCCAATTCATTAGAAACTTTCTGTAGTCAGAGGAGAAGCGTTCATTCCTGTGTGTAGTTCAGATGTATACATGTGGGCATTCCTCTTAGTCTGGATTTTTTTGGTAGAGTGAATTTTCTGCCAAGGAGCTATGAGGTGGAAGCTTCTTGGCAGTGCAGATTTGTCTGCCATCAGGTCTGTGCTTCTGGGGCCAGACTGCTTCTTAATTACCTCATTTAAAGATAACTTGGGTATCTCTGTCCCACACTGAAGTCTATCATGTAGATATCTCCAAATCACTGAAGTGTGAGAGGATTTTATTACTTTATCCGTGTCCTCATTTGTATAACGGGCTCTGTTGATTTCACCGCTTTAATGGGGTTTGTATTTCTTTGCCATAAACATAATGTTTACTTCATCTGCCAGTATTTGTACATTTTTGATTTATAATTATTTTATGTCTGTTAATACAAGTACTGTTGAAAACAGAGTATTTTCATTTTTATAATTTTCATTTTTGACTCTGAAAGTGATAGTTCTAATTCTGGTTAGTAGTCATTTGTTTGTCTGAATTCTCCAGTTTGAGGTTCTAACAGATTTGGTGGTTATAGGTGAGCGTACAAGACACTTGATATGTAAAACGTATCAAAAATTATATTTTAACAAAACTCAGTTATTTGATGGGGATCACTTGGTAAATGTATACAAGAAAAGTTATTAGATCATGGTTCAACTAAATTTAAACTTAGCATATTTCAGTGATGAATTTACTCTAGTTTTTAATTTTTTTAATGTATAGCTTTGAGCTTTCAAGTAGTATTTGATTAATTTGGGCAAGGAATTAATTAATTCAAGCTCCACTGAAGAAATGAATTAGTTTTCCTTCCTGTATTTTGGGTCTTGTTCCTTGGAAGTAATAGTTCTGAATAACTGGATGATGTTTATTAAATCATGGTCCTGCTACCACAAAAATTGTAAAACTGAAATAACACTTCAAGCACCAACACTGTTTGTAGAAGCAGGTAATTTCTGCCTGTGGATCCATAGGTTTAGCAGTAATAAATAGTGTTTTTCATTTTATTATTTATTTAATTTTGTGTTAAAGAATTAAAATATAATCAGAACAGCACTTGACAGGTATCAAGATATAACCTCAGCTGAAAACCAAGTCTATTTACAAATAGTCCATGTTTTCTGCATGGAGAGAGGAGGGGAGGAGAGATGGACAGAAGAAAACAAACTCCTGAGATGAACTGAGATAGTCTGAGAAGCCAGCTGAGCATCTGGTCTTCTCTATGAAAAGGAAATGTCTAAACACAGTGGCTTAATTTTTTGGAGGTTACAGTTCCCCAGTACATTATAAATTTACATAGGAAACTGCTGCATCACAGGCCAAATGGGAAGACTCTTTTCTGACTCTTCAGCAAGAGTATGGTAGCCTATTTTCTATGCAAATAGAAAATACTATGACAGCTGTAAATCACAGCTTTGTAAGTAAGCAGAAGGCAGCAATAGTCTCACTGCGGACAGTGATTCCATTTTTTGGAAATAAAATAAGGCTTGTAAAAGTTTAATTTATCTTCAAGTTATTCACAAAGCTTCATGAACTGGTGAAGTGATGAAGAAGTGGAGAGCAGAATACTCCTCTTTGTTGAATATCCTTTTTAAAATGTCATTACTTTCTTCAAATAAATCATTAAACTTTTATTTGGTTAATGTTGAGCTTGTTACCTGACTGCAAAATTGCTGATAAGACTATTTCAGTTTCAGGTTAAAAGTCAACATACATTCAAATATAGAGGAACTCTAATTGCCACTGATACAAAAGCCCAAGGAAGGTCCTAGGTCAAGTTTCCTCTAACAAGCTGGAGAGTTCACGCAGTTTCCATGCCAGTGTGCCTTTTCCATAAGGCAAAAAAATATGACCTGCCTTCTGCTGCTGCTGTACTGCTTTATAGAAACGTATTATAGATAGCTGTACATTGATTGTTTGGACAGATAAGAGGTAGAAAATAGTGTGCAACAGCAGAAAACCCCCAAATATATGGATAGTAGTGTCACGTTCCAAACTAATAGCTTCATTTTTCTCCATCATCTAACCACCCTAAGAAGAACTGAAGTTTGTGGGCTGTAAGGAGGAACTTAGCATTCAAAACACACTAACTGGGTAGTTAAAATAAACTGCCCTATACAATGTTTAATTGTATGTTTAAGTCCTAATTTACATTTCTTAAATTAGAGGGTCAGATTAAACAATTCCATTAGAGGGCAGTAGTACATGTAGGTACAATGTTTCATGTACTAAATATTTAGTTTACAGTCAGCTTCCTTATCATTATGAGCTGTGTTCTGTATAATTTTTACATTATTAGTGAAAGGAAGAGAAAAAAATGAAGCTAATGTAATTTAACATATTAAAAGAATGCAGAAACATTTTGTAATATACAAGTACAATAATGCATGTCGTGTCATAGATTAAAAAACTAAAACGAATATGGCAGAAATGATGCAAAATACATATAACAGCTTTCAGCACTGTGATATTCCAGCTAAAATATCAACTCTAAAATTGTTAGTCTTTCTGAATTATACAATTTGTATACTGTATAGCTTTATTTCTGGGGATTTTTTCTGGGATTTTTAAAGAATATCTTATTTTTGAAACTCTGTTTCTCTTTATTTTATTAGTTTTAATGTGTAAATCCAAGTGCAGACTTCCTAGATTTCCAGGCAAGGGATTGCAGAAATGTGCATGGTTATTCAGGCACCTTTTAATGATTAAGCATTGGTAGTGTATTGTGATTTGCCAATGATTTCTGCAAAAGATTTAGGTTTTGTATGAGTTGTGTCTTCTGAAACATTTGATAAGGAAATGTAAGCCTAAAATGAAAGCCTAAATGTTTAGATTTTGGTTTTATTTATACGCAAACATTTTAATTGCTTTATGAGCTTTAAGCAGATGTACCTGGCTAATATGGCTAGTTCAATTCATAGCAGTTTAATTCTTTACTATGTTGTATACGTCTAATCCAAGCAACACTGCAAACATACCATTTCTTTTTCCATTTTCAGTTGTGTTACTTGATACCACAGCTGCCCTTGGAGAACTAGGATGGAAAACATTTCCTTTAAATGGGGTAAGTCACTCACCATTTTGGTTTTATTATCTTGATTTTGGCATTCTGCTGCTAAGTGAATGACTATTATACCTGGGTGGGTATTCTTGCAATATAGACTTGTCAGAAAGATTTTAGTTGTTCTCAGGACTGGAGCAGCCTGCTTTTTAAGTAGGAATAACAGATGCGAGAATGACATGAGTACACATTATTATGCCCTTCTCTTGCTTTTCTGAGTGTTAAGAATGTATCTTACTTTAAATCTGATTGCAACTGTTACACATCATAAAGTTCCATATTAAAAATTCCTATGCTGGAGGAATATGTTATGACTACATTTTTTGTGAAATAAAAGGAAAAATCAATTTTGATTTTATAACTTGAAACAAAACTTTAATGATATAAGTGAGGATTAATATGGACTTTAGCATCTCGTAAAATGGTATCAGGTTAGCTAAATCAGAACATTATAAATATATTAATGTCATTAGACCAGTTTAAACAGAGAAAATATTTAAATAGTTTTGGGTTTTTTCCTACACTGACCCTTCTAGATTAAAGTTTGCTATTACAATTTAATGTACTGTACTGTTAGTACAGATTGCCAGGAGGCACTTGACATCATTGCATACAGAGCCCCAGGGTCTTAGGGGTGTTTGGTATACTTGGCAATGGTGTGGCCAGGAGAGCATGGGGAAGAGGAGCATTTTCACTCTTTGAAGTTCAAGTGGCTATGCTTCCCAAACCCATCTTCTCTTTCCAGCCAGCATAACAGAATAGAATATCAGAGTCAACTGTAGTTTAACTTTTTAATTAACATACAGCATACTGGAGCATTTAACATCTATTGTATCAGCTTCTAGTTCTGATGTCACTGTCCATAGTGTATATCACTTATTTTTATGTTCGCTGGCATTATCTCTTAATTCTTGTGTATGAGGCATATAATTACTTGCTTCTCTGAAACAAGCTCAGAAAATACTGTTTTTCTGAGTGAAAAATCTTGTTTCATTTTTAGTTATTTTATTTCTTGTGATCTGTTCCAGAAGGAAGTAGAAATTGTCTATCCTCAGCACCTTAATAATCCATTTTTATAAAATGCCTTCTGTGCCTCTGCCCTCAGGGATTTCAAGCAATGTGACATTTCTTAATCTCAGCCTATTTTCAACTTCATGGATTACTCTTTTTCAGAGTTTTCTAGTTCTTTGTATTCCTAGACATAATTTCAGTCTGTTACAGATACTTCTGTGTTTTTCATTTTGTATGCAGTCTCATGCAATCTGAGTCATAATTCTGAAAGTTTTATTTCCTTCAAAAATCCTAGACAAAGCAAATACTGTCATGCACTATGATAAGAAAATACAGCGAGGAATTTTTGCTTTAGCAAAACCCAAATACTGTCATACACCATTATGAGAAAATACAGCAGGGAATTTTTTACTCTAGCTTTGTGATGAGCTCCATTGAATTGAACAGGGTGGCTGGTTTTTGGAAAGCACACAAGATATAATTTCAGTTATTCTGTAAATTCTTAAAAGGTTTACTTACTCCAATAACAATAACCACAATATAGAAGCACAAAAAAACCTGTATTCAAAGTTGATTTAAAACAACTATTACAATATATCTATTTTGGTTGGTCATACATTCTCTTAACACTAGTTTTGCAGCATATTGAGGGTTTCAGATGTCTTAGGACCTTTGCTGTGCTTCAGGAATTGGCAGCAAGTACTGGAATAAAAGGAGTTTACGTTTGAGTCAGTACTTGGGATTCAATTATTAGAGAATTTCCCAAATAAGTACAATTTTTTAATTTTTTTTTTAAGTAGCTAGAGTAAATATGTGGGAGAAAAGCGGTTGGTAACGTGAGGAAAACATACAGAATAAGGCTTCCAGGGACATAAAATAGGCAGAAGAGGCTAGAATGAAATCTGTGAGAGAACCTGAATAAATTCAGTATGGAGAGGTAGTTAAGAGAAGTGTGCATGTACTGTTAACTCAGGAAGAAAACATGCCCAAACTGTTGATGAATTAATCCAAGTTATAATTGGGATGTGCATTGCAACAAAGAAGTTTTTGAACAAACTTTTTGGGAAGTTGTACAGGTGAGAATACATGATTTGGAGAAGCTTGATCCACTGAAGAAAGAGACTTTGAGATATTGGTCACATACAGCAGGAGATGACCGGATATGCCATCAAACAAGGTCCTCCGTTTCTCACAGTGAAATGAAGGAAAATGCCTTAGGTCAACCTTCCAGGAAAGGCTGCTGTGAGCAGTAGGACCTAGTGGCAATGCTGCACCTCTGAAATGGTGCAGAAAGAAGGAACAAATAAAAAACCGAAATAAATATTGGAGACAAATGACTTCTAAGAAATGAGTGTTATTTCTCTCACTGAGAGTTATGCAGAACTGCTGATTAAAGTTGACATTTCCTGATTTTTCAGAGTTAGTGTCATTCTGACAAACTTCATTAAAAGACACCAAATGTGCATTTTGGTTTAGATATTTGATCATATTGAAAAATTGCATAAAACTATTAAAATATGAGAGGTTACATTACTTTGGCTTATAAAATATTAAAGACACTGAAGTTAAAAACTGAACTGGAATGTATATCTAAATTGTTTCTATTTAAGTTATTCTGGGATCCTCTACCTTACACAAAGGTAAGAAGAAAATTGAGCTTACAAGTGCTCATCTAAGTAACAGAATGTGACATTTGTATGCTTCTTTGTGTCACTTTTGTATGCAATCTCTGAAACAATTAACATGAACATTGGCCTTTTATTACTTGAGCCAAAATAAAGAACAGTAAAATTGTTGTCTTTCTGAATCTTGCACAAACATCAGAGGTGTTGTTTTATGTTCACAGTGCTATTAATCTGAGTTATTTATCTGTCATAATATAATTCAGAATATGGCTTAATTATTGTTGTGATTGAGATTATCACTGCAGAAATAACCTATTTTGTCCCATGATGGGCACATCAGCACTTTCCTTGTTCCTGGAGGAAAGTGACAGATTTTGGTTTGCTTATGCTTCTGGTAGAATTTTTTGTTCAGATACTGTGTAAATCTTTCATGTTACTTTAATACAACTTTTTTTTTCCCAAAAATATATATGTATATGGTGTTTACGTGTGTAAGAAAAATGTCATTGACATGTGGTTACTGCTCTGAAAAACATTTTTAAGGTTAGGAAGATGGGATGATAGGTTTTTTGAGACTGATATTAACAGAAGTCATTAATTTACTGGCATACTCAGTCACGAAGAATGTTTCCATTAAATTAAATAGCAACTGAAATATTAATGCTTGGGATTTGGGTAATATTGAATATGCCTCAGAGATTTTAAACTAACAGGCTAGGGTGAGGTAGGAGAACAAATTAGGAGGCATTCTTTTGGAATTTGCAGAACCTTCATCTTCACCTCCTAGACTTTTTATTTATAGTAGATTCGTAATGTAATGTTTGCAATCTTTCAGCAATTGGTAACCTCTAGAAGTACCTAGCCAAGCAAGTAAAGATACAACACAGTAGTTTTGTATGTGGCATTTGTATGCAATCCCATCATTTAGCTGCAAAGATGAGTCATGCACAACTGTGTTATCCATTCCTTGCTAATATGTGATTTTATTTTTTCATTATCTTCCCAGTTATTTGTACAGCCTTCCTGAAGCATGAGAATACAACAGTTTTTCTTACAAATGTGTTTTCTTTATTTGTTTGTCAGATTTTTCCCTTGTATTTTGAACAGGTAGTAAATTAAGTGCTTAGAGCTACAAAAATGCAGCTCAAAACATTAATATCATTGAGGTCAATAGAATCAGCTTTTGCTGATTGAGTTCCAGTTTAGCTTCTCAGTGATGGGCTGTCTAAAATTTCTGCTTTAATAATGGACACATCTGATACTTCCTCTGTTCTTTGGGCTATAGTTCAAAATGACCAATTGATTTATGAAAAAGCATGTGCTAGGCAATGAAAGTAGATATTTACTCAAAAACTGTCACTCCATAACCTTGAAAATGCAGAATAAGTTTTTTTTGGATTGACGCAAAAAATGGGAAGGAACCCCTTCGTAGGTGTCAAACAAGGATGTGAATGTGAGCTAGTAGGCAGGCCAGTCAGGTTCATGTTCAGGGCTCCAGCTGAAGTCAGTTCGCTGACCTTGAGGACGGGATTATGTTTCTCAGGTTTTCTCACAACAGCCTGTGGTGCTGTGACTGTTAGAAGGGCAATTTTTTTCCTCGGAGATTAAGCACTGTTTAAGTGGTTTAAAAGGTTTTGAAAATTAGGAAGGAAAGGAAAAAACCTGAAAGCCTAACTGAAATATAGTGGTCCACAACCTTTACTTATCCATTAGCAGTAACACCAATAAGATAAAGTACCTTGGGCAACTCCAGTTGTTGGGTTTTTTCCTTCTGTTTTCAATGTAAATTTTTTTTTAAATTATTATTTATTTCCCATTGCATTAAGCAATGTAATGCAATTTGGTGAACAAAGTTTGGAGACTATTGTCATAATGGCCTGGGTATTCCTGATAAACTTCTACCATAAGTATTCCTACCTAGCTCTAACAATGCTTTATTTTGCACAAACTGAATCTACTTTGCAACTGTTAATTTGGAATAAAGTGTTCTTATTTGAAGAAGAAAATTGCTACCGAAAAAATATTCTGCTTCTAACATTAATCTGAATTTTAACTTGTGTGTAGGCACTTCATAAACTCTAAAAACATTTTAAAATTAGCGTAATAGAAGGGCAAGGTGACTCATAATACAAGGTTGTGAGAAATTATTTCCATGTGGAAGGGGCTTGGACAAGCTACCTTGACTTGTCATGGTAGGCTAAACGTATAGCCTCAGCAGTAAAGAGCCTACCAGAAGTCCTCTAAATTATTCGACAGCTGTGTGAGTGATGAAACTATTTTAATCCAAGTTCTTGCAGTTATTTGAACAGCTTCCTTGTCAATTGGTAATTTTCCTATTGATTTATCCACAGAAGTAATTCTGCTTTAAAGATCTTCTTTCTTTGGGGGATCTTTTAACATTTTTCATAACTCTCACTGATATACAGTTTTTTCTGTTATGAATCTGTTGAGACTGAATTTGTCAAAGAACCGTTTTTTCCCCCCTACCCTCTCTGTTAAAATAACTGTTTTACAGTGTATGCATCAGTCAACAATTCACCTTTTAGCTCCTTCTTAGCTAATTAGAAGACATTTCTGTACTTTATGGTAACACATTTTTGAATGGCTTAGTACTGTTCCTTACCAGTATTCACTTACTAATCTTTTTTACCTTGTAATCACAGATTATACTGAGGTTTTCGAGTGCCAACCTGCAAACATTTCTTTCACTGTAGCTGCATGCATCTTCACCTTCATTTTTAAGTGATATCTCTGAAGGTGATTGGGCCAATATGTCTTGGAACATTCTTATACAATACTTAAGATATTTAACTATTAATTTTCTTAAGTTGACTGATTATTTTTTACAATTCCCCTAATTTCATTTGAAATAAACCCAAAATACTTCTAAAGAAAGAGAGAGAAGCTTAGGCCCGTTTCTTTATTAAAACTATCAATAAACAAAGCAATTAGCAAAAAAAAGTAGCGATCTCCAACACAAAGTCATTGGATGCATAAAGAGTAGAAAACAGTGTAAAAAGCTAAGAAAGTTGACTTCAAGAAAAGAACAAAGAAAGAAAGGCAGTACGACTTTACTCTGTGAAATGATAATACAAGTATCAGGTTCAGCTTTAGACACAACATGCAAAATATAGTAAGAAGGAATATAAGGTGGGAAATGATAAATAAGAACAGAGCAATTAATGTGAAAGTGGTAAAAGATAGCAAGATAAGCAAGTAAAACACAATCAAGTATCTGAGATATAAGACTAAGATGTGCATAGTGAAATCACTAATACACAAACAGAAAGTGAGGGTAATGCATTAAACATGCTCAGGTAGCAGTATGACATCACAAGAAAAAGATAGAGACTGTGTGGTAGATATGGTGAGACTCGGTGTCCACAATTTAGTTCTGCATTTCATATTATCTTATCTACAATCAGAGAACTACATTTTACAAAAGATAACAGCAAATAAATAGTACAGATTGTAGCGTGAAAGAAATGCAAATTCTCCTAACTGTAGTTCCCAGTCATTTGGGTTTGTCTATGAAATAGAAACCAGATAAGTTATGTGTATTTGTAAAAATATAGATTTGCATATCCACGTGGCTATGCAAGTATTGATTTTATGGATGACTGTGATTTGAACATTTCATGTAGCTGTGTGAATTACAATATCATCAGTACTTCTAATCTTCACTTTTAATGCTGTAACAATTAGAACTCAATAGATATTTAAATTCTTTATGACTAGAAAGAACAATTCATCAGATTGCCATTATATCGGAGGCTGTAAGCTTTCAAGCCTCGCCATTGCATTTACTCAGTAACAAGTTTCTCTGAAGTATATATTTTTAAAAGACATCATGATTTCCCTTGCTAATTTGTTCCATTAATTAATTAGATCACTGTTTAAAAAAAAGGATTCCTACTGTCAGATTCTTCCTTCTCAGCCTCACACTGTATCTAAATTGAAGTCCTTCGTTGCTCCTCCTTCTACTTCTCCAAAATTCAAATCATTGTGGTACTCTTCTTTTTTGAAAATATGGACACAAGTATGTAGTATTTACAGTCAATTTCATTATTTTCTACAGTTACTAATCATCATGCCACTTTTCTCTACTATTCTTCTGTTTAATCATCAAAGAGATCCCACTAGGCTTTTTCACTACAGTAATCATATTGGGAGCTCATGTTCGGTTGATTCTTACTGTGACACATAATTGTCTTCTAGAACTGCAGTTTTATACCACATAGTAATCTATCCATTAGGTACAAGTGGTATTGTCACTCCTAGATATGTAAATATACATCATCCTCCAGTGAGTGTTCCTGAACAAAATATTTATATCATCCTCTGTGACTTTTGTGTTCTAAATATTTACCAAACAAGTTATCTTTGAAAAGTTTGATTAGAAAAATCCTTCAGTGTTTCATTTTTGATAGCTAATATATGTTTATGGTGCTGTATGACTATGTGATATATGATAATACTTACTAGTCTCTCTAATCTGTGCTTGAATGGTGTAAACTACTTTTAGTCATGCAGAAGTAGCAAGAAGCAAAGTTTTAACTAAGAACTGAGGACATTTTTGAGAAAAAAAATGCATCCAAAAGTCTAAATTCTTCCCTCTATTACAGCAGTTCTACTGCAATAAAGATACATAGTTACACCTATGACGGCTCACCAGCAGGATGTCAGAGGTGTCACTGAGGCTGTGGTTTTAATAACAAGTTTAATAGAAGGTAGGGATTTAGCTGTCAGAGCATTTAACAGGGATGAAGGAAAAAGAAGGAAGCTAATCAGATTTTCACATAATATGGGAAATTTACGGAGCTGACATTAAGAAAAATACTTGAAATCATGTATTTGAGCTGTAATTTGGACATAATCAGACACCATGCTCTGCAATGCCACATTTAGAATCCTTTTTGATGCTCAAGAAATGTTGTATGAGGAAAAAGGTAAGTCGAGGGATATTTTTTGAGATTAATTTCCATCTGCAGGGATTAAACAATTAGGTATATCCAAGATCCAGTTAAATATCTAGGAAAGCTTTTCTAGAGGAATTGCTGTTGCTCCCAGATGACCTGCCTATGGGAGTCAAGTTTCCATGTTTCTTTTAGAAGCATCTATTAGAACATCATAAAAAGTTTTTTTGGAAACTGTATATCCCTGTGACTGCCAATGTCTGAGTAAATTGGTGCATGCCTGAGGTTTTGTTTTCATCTGTATTTCCTGTTAAAATGGCAAAAATCTTAATTTGTCTCCATATGTAACCTGAAAACATTGGGAATTTGGGTATCTATTGGATGGATGCAGGGTTCCCAGAGCATGTTCCATCTGAAATGGTTAAATTCACAAAATGTGCCAGGCACTGTGAAGAAGAGATATTATTTGTCATCCTCTTTTTTTTTTTTTTTTGTACATACAATCCTAATTATTTTTCATTTGTTTTTTTGTGAAACATCTAATTACAGATTCCACAGAGGATAGCTATTGGCAAAATACACCATCGTGTTCTTATTTGGATATTACAAACACATTTGGGCCCATTTGTGCTTGCCACTATGCAGTCACAAATCTAAAGCATTCATAGCCTAAACAATGAGATATAATTTGCCGTAAATTGAAAAAAAAAAAAAAAAAAAAACCAACAAAACACCACTTGTAGGAAAACAGATATAATGAAGGAGGATTATGAACATATTTGAATGTTTCAATACAGAACAGCTATATACTTAAATACTAATCTGTAATAGTAAAGCAATAGAAGTAGTATCTAAACTGCTCAACCAAAAGCAGTTTATTGTATTTTTACTGTATTATGTAGTAAGTCTGAACTTTTTGATAGTAATGATGTTGCATATACTTTTTGCATTATTTTTCCATTCCTGTTTAATTTAGATGGTGTTGTATACCAATGTATTCCTAGTTAAGGCAGAATTTGCTGTATATGGCTGGAACTATGGGCCATCTGTGAAGTAGAAGCATTTTTCTTACTGGTTTTCCAGTAGGATGACTTCTTATTGGGATGTCAAGCTAGGAGCTTGTCATCTCCATTTCATCCTCCATGACTATTCAAATATTTAATATAAAACATACCAAGGGGGGTAAAATCCATGTTGAAGCCACATAGCTGAAATTCAAATGTATCAACTTAATAATGAAATGCTATGACCCTTAGTGATTTGGGCTCTTTCTTGCCCAACATCAAACTTCCCTGACTCCCTCCTCACACCAAGTACTCTTTGCTTTCTTGATTGACTGTATGCTTTCATGACCATTAAGGACTCTGGGGTTTTTTGGGGGGGAGGTTTTGTTGGTTTTGTTTGTTTGTTTTAAAATCACTTCTGAGTAGCATCAGGAACATAATAAAGAAAAAGGAAACAAAGCAGGCAGTCTTGTAATCCTTGATGGAGAGAAGTGCTATTCCTTAAAAAAGTTTGTTCATACTTTGGTTAGAACCAGTTCATGCACTCAGTGC
Organism: Balearica regulorum gibbericeps; assembly: GCF_011004875.1. Taxonomy (NCBI): domain Eukaryota; kingdom Metazoa; phylum Chordata; class Aves; order Gruiformes; family Gruidae; genus Balearica; species Balearica regulorum. The sequence continues at coordinate 100,075,763 of NC_046184.1, forward strand.
CCAGAAACTGCCAAACAGCAAATGTAAAACTATTTACTTCATTTTCTTAGGATATTGATTTTTAATCTATATCTTGTGTAACACATATCCGCACAAAGAAAATTGATTATTTTTCAGTGTATGTTATATATTATATTGCAAAAGAGGGCACAGAGTGGCAGTAGCAGTATTTATATTTTTGTGATCTTTCTCATTGCAGGTATGAGAAACACTAGAAGTAGTGGAGCACAGTAAACATTTAACTTTTTGAGTTGTGCAGCCCCACAAAATGTTTGCTAAATCCTGTATTGTTTTTTCAAAAATATGTTGGTTGGAAGTTAAAATAAATCAGAGTATCATACATGGGTTGCACATCTATGTACTCAGTCCATGAAAAATAGTTTTTAAGTCTTTGTAGGTTTCACATTCATATCTTGCATTCAGAATTTTACAGTATCTTGGCTTGCCAAAAAGGGCAGTAAGAAAAAAGTGTAATTTGGTGAAAATTAACACATTATTGTCTTTTTTCTGTAGAGAGAGAATCATATTTTGAGAAGGAAACATGCTGGGTTGAGGGAGGAAGAGTGATTCATTTAAATTCCGTGGGGTATATTTTCAGAAGTGTTGAATTACAGAATCTTTATGGTTTCTGCCAACAGGTAAATGCTCTGAAATTCAAAAAACTCACTCATACCCATCCTCAATTAAATATAATATCGTTCTGTTATAATTCAGCATTCACTGTGCACACACATGGAGTTACAAAGAACATCAAATTGAATATTGCCTTCATTGCAAAATCATGCAAAAGAAAGGACAAAAGGAAGTGGAAGAAAAGCAGTATTTATGAAAATACCAGGTACATACCAAACATCTCTCTATCTGAACCACTGCATTTTTAGAGACTAAGAACCACTACACTGAACTCATGGGAAGTACCCCTTAGAATTCCTGTGTGCTTAGGAAATGGTCTCAAAAATGCTTAAGTAGTTGATAAATATTGAGGTATTCTGAAAAGGAATCTCTCTGGATTTTTTTTTCCAAAAGAAAAAGGTTAAAGTGGCAGCAGCAAAAGATGCTTCACTGTCTAAGGACCAGTTACCGTTTTTTACTCATATGCTGGGTTCAGTAGTTGATGGAAACTCTAGGCAAACTGGTGCTTGCTTTTTATCATTTTTAGTGACAGGAATAATTTATTTTCTAAAAGTGGATCTTCTATGTATAATGAAAATGAAAGAATTAATATATTCTTAATGGTTTACAGTAGTGTGACCTTATATTGGAAGCCTTTACTTAGAATTAACAGAAAGATAAAAACAAAAAAAAAACCCAAAAAAAACCCCAAAACCCCAAAACCAAAAAACAACCCCGCCAGCTTTACTTTTGAACCTTTTAGAGATGTTTAAATATATTGAATGATTTTTTCAAGTTACAGAAAAGTAACCAATTCATCAAGAAATCTGCAAGCTTGAAGCATTGTCTAAGCCTCTTTTAAATACTTAAGCACACACATAGTCCCTTTTGGAAACTGCAGTAAATAATTTATGTTCTGATCATGTTTTAAATTATGAGATGTAACATGGGTACCAACAGTTTAAACAGTTGTAAGGATGGAAAGATTGTATACGAATAATTTTTCTGCTCAGCTGGAATTCTCACCAAGTGGATTTGAATACAGCAATTAGGAATAGTTTGAGGCACAATTAAAGTAGTGCTCTAGTTCCCAGAGTTTTTTTCCCATGTGGTGCTGAGACAGACTTTTCCATTTCTTTTTGAGAAAGTGTGGGACAAGAAGGCCTCTACACTACCATTTTGACATTATCTACAATCTTAATGTTAGTTGCAGTCCTCAGGGGCTTAATACATTTGGTTTTCTTCCTTGTAGGTAAAGACAGAGTTTTCTCCCTGCTTTTCCTTGCTCTGTTTCTTTTCCTTTGTCTGTAGTTTATCTTCTGTCAAAAAGTCTCTGTTTTACCAGATTCCTCAGTGACATGTCCTTCCTTGTCCATGAATTCATGCTAAATTCTCTGCTCGTGTAGACTTACAGGATACGACTATTACTAGGTAAAAGATGGCTAAGAAGCAGTAGTAAGTGGAGTAGTGTTGGACTGTGCTCACTCCTTGCCTATTGACCCCCTCCCTGCTGCTTTGAAGTGATCCTATTTGCTGTCTCTAAGACAAGTCTTCCATGAACTCAGGGCTGAGATGAGATCCTGGCCCTCTTATAAACATTGGAGTAGTAAAACTAGGCCTGAGACTACTGAAAAAATTACTCCAGCTGGACTGAAAGCATAAAGTTGAAGAAATTCTTCTCTGTTTTGCTCTCTCTACCAGTAGCTGTCTGTCTCTAAACCTCTAGTATAATGCTTGAGCTTGAGAACTCTTCTCTGAGGAACAGTTAACATTTAAAGTGTGCCGCAATTGCTAGTCCAAAATATAAAGAACTGAAAACTTCAGATTTAAGAGGAGACACTTCACACAATAATTTGCACACATGATTTAATGTGCATACCCTGCAAAGGGATGCAAGCAAGTACAGAGGCCTTTACCACATGGATTATGTATTTATATAAGCAGTCATAGCAGAATTGGATGCTCTTCACATAATCCTAATAAGCTATTTCAAATAGTGGAAAATAGATAGTTTGTAGATATGTTTATTGACAGCTAATAAGGAAATGGAATTATTTTTAATAATCACAATTATGTGAAGAACCAAATAGAAAGAAAATCCAGGTGTTTATGAATAACAATTAAACTATATTTTCAATTTAAGAGGATAATCCTCCTCTATTGTATTTAATCAAAAGAATCCCTTCCTAAGAGTTTAAAACATAATACGTGACTTACAGAAATAAATTGAAAGATGACAAGTGCTGCTGAAATGTAGAACAACATTTGAAGAACACAGATGTTCTAGCTGACTTTTTAGTTTTATTAAGACAAGCATATAACCTTGAAATGAACAGAAATGTATGGTCTCACTTGGCAAAATGATACAGATATAATTTTGTATTTCTAGAGGTTTGATGAGCTTGTGGGGGTTTTTTAGAAACAACCAAAGGTTTTTTCAGTGGACGCACTGAGACAAGATGAAGGTGGAGGTGAACCTGCTTCTGTGTGTCTTAATGTTGAGGAGAGATCTTATCAACCAGATCTGTTTAAGAAACCAAACCAATAAAGACTCCCAAAAAAGGTGATCACTAAATGGAACAAATATGTATGAATTCAACTAGGAACAGTTATTTTAAGAAGTCTATTAATGTTTCTTTGGAATTGACTAGTAGTGTTAAAAAACAGGGAATATTGCAGAGTAAGTGAAAAAAAGTAACAAAGTTTAAGATAGCAGACAAAAAAGCTAAATGATGTGATTATATGCTTAATATGACCTTGTTCAGTGATTTCTCTGCATGTCTGTTAGTACTTTTTGTCAGCTTTCCATACCATGAGGAATACTCCCAATTACTTAATTTTTCTTAAGGAAGAGCTCAAACATTTTGTTTTGCCTGTCAGCTAACTGATACATAGATATTCTTCCACTGTGCTTACAACTAGTAATTCATGAAATGGCGAGCATTAGACATGTAATTTACACCATAAAATTTGGCTAGTAATGTTCAGTTTACTGTACTGTAGATATTACTGTATATTTATGTAGGGTCATGGTATGTCAGAAGAACGCTACTAATAATTTTGTATCAAAATAGTTTAAAAGGCTAATAGAGTTCATTATTAACACTAGCATAACTAAGGAGATTGGTTTGGTTCCCTATTTCATGTAGGATAGCTAAGGGGATTGGCTTTAGCACTCTGATTCTTGCCATGATGATTAAGGGGATTTGTTTAAACACCCCATTTCATGTGGTATAGCTACTATAAAAGGATTAGTTTTGGATTGTACTTTCACGTGGGAAAGCTAAGGGGATTAGCCTTAGCTTTGCATTCCATGACATAATAACTAAGGGCAATTGCTTTTACTGCCCATGTGGTTGCATCAAGATTTTTCTTGCCTTTTCTGTTCTTGGTTCAGTTTCTTTTCCTCGGTTCCTACTGCCCAAAGTCATTTTACTTCAAGCTTTCTGCCCTGCAATTAGAAGGCCCATGGCCCATACTGAACTTTTTATCCATTAAGTGAAATTAATGAGAAATAATGAAATTCCATGTGTTTTTGTTCTCTTCCTGATTGAAACTCAAACGTTAGTATTTCTTTGGATAAAATCAAGTGTAGGAATTCCAATAACCGATCACACTGCTGATCTTTCTAATGCAGTATTTGCTTTCTGACACTGAACGTGACCATGAGCTTCAGCTGTAGATGAAGGACGCTGAGGACTATTTACCTTTCCCATTGGAGCAAAACTGCAGAGATTCTTGAACAAGTGCAGTGAAGGTATCACCTGAGCCACAAGTAGTATAACAAGTAAAAGTGCGGCACCAAATCCAAGCCAACAGGCGCTCTGGAAGGGCAGGATTCATTAGTGAGGGAGCAAAACCCTAGGCTTGAGTGGTCTCAGAAAGTCTCTTTGTGTTTCTGCACAGTGTTGCTTCTGTGAATAAAAACAGTTTCAGTAGAAAAAGCTCCAAGGCCTTTGTACCAAATTGCATTGTGCAGCTACCACAAATTAATATTTTCAAACCACTTAGAAGCAAATATATATATATATAAGCAAATATATATATGTCCATATATAACTTCAAAACAGGTACTTCATGCAAAGCTAATGAATTTATGTCTGTGCTGTTAAATAAAACAGGATCTGTGTCCTGGCTTTGAAGGCAGGTGCCTCCACAAAGCCATTTTAAATACTTGCTCTTATCTGAGTCTCTGTCTAGGGGATGAGCAAATTTTAGTCCACAAATCTGGAAAGTAAGGAGCTTCTTTGACAATTTATTTTAATATATTTTTTATTGATATTTATTTGTGTAGTGGAAGTGCTTAAAACTTCAGGATTTTTCTTGCCAAAGTGCTTTAACATGTGCCTGTCGTTAAAGGTATAGGTATTTCTTTTGAAGCGATGTGCTTAAAGTGTTTAAATTCTGTGAAGAACTGGCCTTGTATATCTTTATTGTGTCAGAATACAGATGTATGTAAGCAATCAGAAAAAAACTGATGTTGGCTTTTAGTTGAATAACCATTAGCTAACTACAGGCCTCATCCATACCACTTGCTGGAAGCAGTCCGTGTCTGACCTGCACTATCCAGATGCACCATGCCCAGAAAATATCAAGAAGAGTTGCTAGTTGGCAAAGACCAAAGCCGCACTGGAGGCTCCGCTAACAAATAAGAAATGTGGATGACAGTGCATCAGTGTTCAAGCCTACTGCCCTAGCCCCCTCTACTGTACTAGTACAGACATAGCCTTAGGGGCAGTATTCTTAAGAGAATACTTGGAAAAACATATACTGTTTTCCAGTTTTGGTGCTCCACAATGGAACACAGAAAAACTATTTCAGCAGCTACCTGCTGCCATTATTACCTGTCAACTCAAAAGCTGATTATTTCTCTTATATGTGCGGTCACTTCAGTCTTATGTATACAGTCATGATTGCACATGAGAGATGTGCAAGTAGCTGTACACTCCTCTAGGACTTTGTGTGCTTAGATCTGGTTCACTGAGTTGTACAATTACCTGGTTTGAGATTACAGTGCATTCTGGAATTTCTTTCACACTTTGTGCAACTCAGTAGAACTCAGTGTTTGAATTTGTCCCTTCAGTGCCCTAACTCAGCTTTAAATTTCCAAGGCTCTTTTGCTGTGACATTTTCCCCTTTGCCTCTAAAAATAAAATGCAACAAAGCAATTAGAAAAGAAAGCTGATTTTGTATGAAATTTTGCACATTTCTGAAGAGAAAAAAGAAAAATGCAATGGAGAAGTTCTTCCAGAAACACTAACCTGCCAAATACTGTATATCTTGAGCCTTTTATGGAATAGATAGTAGTATGTTAAGACAGATATGCAGCAAACTACCTCAGTAAAAAATCAAATTCTCTGTAATGTATTTGAGGTAGCAGTGCTATGAGAAATTCAGCTTTAACTCAAGCCCAGCTGATTTACCCACAGTTATAGGATCAGTGTCTAACAAAGATGAAAACAACTTAGATTTCCGTCCACCATTTGGGTCAATGCAGGAAATTTCCTGAGGAAAAATGTTTTGTTCTTCATAATTATTTTCATTTATATACTGAAGACTGTTTCTAAGGGTGAAGGATTTCCTTCTTTGACTGCTACAGAAGAGCCAGAATAACAGGGTAAGAGTTACTGCAGTGACTTTAATGTGAATATTCCTTCCTCATGGGAATCATCGTGAATCTACAACCTGGTTGCCTGAGCTAGAGATCATTTATAATCTATGATTATTAAATTTTATATTTTTTGACTCCCTTGGAGTAATGTAACTTCCTGAGTGTATTTTAAAGTTACGAATATACAGTAAAATATGTTACTAGGGATAGCAAATTAATCACAAGCAATGGGATAAATTTTTTGTAAGAGTAAAGCTTGAATCCTTATGGAGTATTGAGACAAGTTTTTCAGTACTATCATATTTATGCCTTTTTGTGTAATACTGTTGTATATAGGAGGGCTTTTTAAAATTTTCATCACTTTTGTGCCCGCAGAGTTAGGGATAGTCAGAAAAAAGACAGAACTTCAGTGAAGGCAAATTTAGACATAGGAACATTTACTAAGAGTGAAGAACTGTAGGGTTTTTTAACAAAATGTCAAAAATAGGATAATAGCAGTAACTATAATACATGGTTATAGTTAACTGCATTACATTATACAGAGGAAATAAGCCTAGAAAGCTTTTTTGGCTTTCAGCCCCGCAAAAATGTTCTCTTAAACTCTTCCATTGAAAGGAAGTTTTTTCTTTTCAATATCCCTCTTTTTCTTCTCCTTACAAAGTAAATCAATTAAATATTAGTGATATGTTGCCAGTAAGCAAAAAAACCAATCTTACTGTGGTTGCCGTAGTTTACTTTCCACCAACTCTTGGGACGTTTCACAACGGAAATTTAAACTGAGACTTGACAGTTTTTGAGAGCAGTACAAGAATGGTTTAATACCGATATGAACTTGTTGTGGTTTAACCCCAGCCGGCAGCTGAGCACCACGCAGCCGCTCGCTCACTCCCCCACAGTGGGATGGGGGAGAGAAACTGGAAAAGTTAAAGTGAGAAAACTCATGGGTTGAGATAAAGACAGTTTAATAGGTAAAGCAAAAGCCACGCGCACAAGCAAAGCAAACCAAGGAGTTAATTCGCCACTTCCCATGGGCAGGCAGGTGTTCAGCCATCTCCAGGAAAGCAGGGCTCCATCATATGTGTAACAGTTACTGGGAAAGACAAACGCCATTGCTCCGAACACCGCTGCCCCCCCTCTTCCTCTTCCCCCTAGCTCCTTATAAAACTGACCATGACGTCATATGGTATGGAATATCCCTTTGGTCGGTTTGGGTCACCTGTCCTGTCTGTGTCTCCTCCCAAGTTCTTGTGCACCCCCAGCCATCCCGCTGGCAGGGCAGTGTGAGAAGCAGAAAAGGCCTTGGCCCCGCGTAAGCACTGCTCAACAATAGGTCCATAGAACAAAAACATCTCCATATTATCGACACTGCTTGCAGCACAAATCCAAAACATAGCCCCACACTAGCTACTATGAAGAAAATGAACCCTCTCAGCTGAAACCAGAACTGTAGTCCAAAATTTCCTAGCATTTTAATGTTCTGTGAACACTTCAATGAAACTTTATAATTGTGTGCAACTTTAACCTACATCCTGCTGATTCACAGGATACATAGAGGTTCAAAATATTTAATTATATATGCTGGCTAAACATGATTTTTTAAATTTGTCATCTTATAATGTTATGAAAAAGTATATTAAGATTTTGTTTACAAGTTTTAAAAGTCAGGTAGGGGATGCTTTTGGAAAGCCTCTAAATTTTAGCTGAAATAAATGGTTGTAGATGAAATGGCATTTCTAATTCCTTTTTTAGAGTTTTAATTTTATATACAACTATTGTGGGTGCTATGTAGAAGAACTGAAATATAGTCAAAGAAAGGTGCAGTAAGTGTTAAACTACTCGTTAAGAAGCGATATACTTTGCCGAAGCCACTATTTTCTGTGATTGTACTGAAAATTAAATGGATTAGCTGCTAAGTTTTGATTTAAGAACAAGATCAAGGATATCAAAGATACCAAAAATGTTTCTGAAGATTAGTGAAAGATTGTTTCTGTGTAGTTCTGTGGGTGATTTTATACAGTTTTTCAGTTACTTTGAATAAAACCTTCTTTTGTTTTTTTTTCTATGTTTTAACTTCTTCAAATTTCACTTCATTACAAGAGTTGAATGTGTATTACTCATTTTTGATCTGCTTACATTTGCACTGATACGTTGAAGCTGGTTTGTGTAAATTTTAGGAATGATGATATGTAATTCTTGTAGTTCCTTGGAATAGGTCATCTAAATAGTGTTGAGCATAAAAGTGTCATAAAAGAAGTTCTGCATCAACTGCATCACACATGAATTCCTTGGAAGTGGAATTCAACAATTTTTAGATACTGTGTAGTTCATATGGCAAAGGAAACACGGCCCTGTAAAGTTCATAGCCTTGCGTGATACGATTTGTAATTACTTTCATTACCCGTGGGCATATGACATTAGAAGAATAATACTTTTATTCAAAATCTTAGTTTGTTTAAAATAATACCATAGCTAATGCTGACTGACATGATATTTGAGACAGCAACTTTCTTTATCCCAGGATTTTTAAAAATCCTTTTAAAGAGTAAAGTACATTTTGAGGCCTTTAATTTAAGGCAAATGTAAAGTTCTTACCATTCATGGATTTCCCTGCTCTTTTTCACTTTTAAAAAAAAACAGGAGACTAAATTTTACCACTTGCAGGTGAATGCAGAAGGAACAAACTGTCTTGGTCACCATCTGAAAGTGGAGTACTTTCATATCTACAGCTTGGTATGGATGCAGATGGCATCTGGCGTACCTGATGGAACTCCTTGATCTAAAAATCTATGCAATATGGGTTAACGGCTATGTCTTTTGCACCTGTTAAAGTCACAGACACGGGTGATATGGACAGTATATGCCTCATAAATGTGTGAAACCTTACGGAAACTGCAGTAACAAAAAATCTCTCAACCATTGGCATATAGAAGTGGCATACATTAAATGCACCTTACCAAAAGAAAATTCAACTACCTAAAGCAAGAATGGAGGCAGGACAATGACTATGAACCAAAGCAAAGAAAATATTACAGTTAACTGCCTCTGGAAGTTGAGCATAAATATTTGGGTGAGTGTTTATGGACGAAATATACACTCACTGGGGACCACACTGGGCTTTTAGCTTATCTGTAGATTTGCCCAAGGGACTTACTGCATTTTCCATCAGAGATGGAAGCATGCCAAACAGGGGGCTTATGCATGTAAAAAAAATCAGAATCTTTAACTTCAGATATGGCTTTTTTAGTGCACTTGGGGTTTACAATATGTATCCGAGGATCTGACTTTCCATTTGCCTTGGATGGGAGCTAGACAGCCAAAGGACATTTTGTCAGAAATCTCTAGCAGTGTACAACACTTACGCAAGTGTTGCTCAGAGTGCAGCTGGAAGAACCAACATTTTAAGGACAAGGCAATTAAATAAAAAGTTTTAGCTGAAAATTAATTTCCATGTCCATAACATTTCTAAATAAAATTAAATACTAAGGATTTTCTTCTTAAGTGAATTGATAGATTGACATATCTTATAAAAAAGAAGCTCAATCTAGTTTTAAAGACCCTATAGACAAATGATATAAATGATAAGATTTTATTTTCCTGGGATCTCATTCTAATTTGAGAATTTTGGAGGGTGTCTTCTTGTCCCCTGTAGAAATATTGTGCATTCTTTTCTATCCCAAACACAGTGAAAATAGTCTTCAAGTTATGTGACAATATATTTTGTATACTGGTATCATACCTTGTTAAAGAGTTGTTGAAAAGTTTAGACTTCAGCTACCTAAGAGAAAAAAATAACACTGCATAAAAGTACTAAAAGGAATTTTGCTGTGTGAATCCTGGAATTAGTCAAGAATAAAGGAGTGATCAACACATGCTACATTTTTTATTCTGATTTTCTTTGTAGACAGCTAATGAAACACATTTTACAGCAGCAAATTCACAATGTTTTAGGTAACCATGACTATTTTCAGTTTTGTCACTTTCAGTTTAAATTAATTATAATACTGTGTTAAGTGCAGAGAGCATTTGTTTAATTAGTTGCTAACTTGTTAATAGCAGTCATGGTATTACAATATATAAATATCTGTAGGTTGTTCTCTGTGATCATGCATGCCTTGTGATGTGCTGCATTTTAGAAATTACTATTATATCCCAATTGTTGTAAGTTTAGCTTTTTTGTGCCCTGCTGTCTCACAAGTTTTCTGGCTGCATTTGTCAGTTCATTTGGCTTCCTTCTACTCCTTTCCAATCTGTCAGCAGGCTTGCAACATTTTCATTTCTGCTAGCTGCATCGGTTAGATTTCCCTCAGTGTTCAATCTGTTCTGCATTCATTTTGCCACGTTCTGTGCTGAATTTGTAATTGTGTCTCAAAATAGTAACTGACAGTTGGTCAGTTGGAAAATGGGACAACTAAGAAATTATGATGACATTGGTTTAATGTACTTAAAACAAAAATGACAAATCACATATAGGATAATTTAATAATAAAGTACTTCATTTATGGAAACAGTGTTATGATTGAATTTTCTGAGTCGAGTGAAATTTTGCTTTTTTAGAAAATATTAATATCTTGTAATTCAAATACATAGTCTCCATTTTTAAACTTTCACCACCATCTGTAAAATATGCCTAACTACAGCTATCCTTCGAGATGTCATGATCCCAATTTCAAACACTGAGTGAGGATTTGCCCCAGTCTCCGATGCCCACATCATCTAAATTAGGTTAACTGGGAGGGTCTTTTATTGCCCATGTATGTTTATATTGCTGTATCAGCTGATTATGGTTTGGGACTTGCATGCCAGCTGAGCATATCCTGTCATCAGTATGTCATCTTACTGCAGTATTAGAGTATCATGGAACTCTGAGCACTGGAGTTCTTTTTCTTTATTATGTTTGTATTCATAGGCATAACATCTAAATCTTCAAGTTTTAAAGTACATTATCAGTTAATAGCTTCAAGCATTGTAGACACTTGAAAAAAAAGCCCAAACAAAAGTAATTGTGCTTTCAAAAACATACAAAACTGACCATCCCCCCTGAAATATAACACTCTGGCCTTCCTGTAAGTACATATTGAAAACAAATATGCTTATTTCCAACTAGCAACAATTTGGAAACAGAGATGTTTGTTTAGCATCGTGACACTATATTGTAGCATCTACTTCTGCAATCTTAAATGCTTCTTTATTACAACTATGCATTTATGATAAGAATATGTCAGCAAATGAATACTAAAATGCTTCCTAGGAAATTTCCACATAAAAGATAAGCTCAGATTGTTAGTTAGGAAGGCCTTTGGCATGAAAGCTATGTTGGAAATGTTCATTACAGTAACCACTTTAAGAAACAGAAATTAGTAAGAGAGTGCATCCCTTTTTAGGTCATGTTAACCAGGCAATATTGCATGTGTCGCATTCAGGAGTCATTAAGAACAACTGGGTTCAGACAGATATTCATGGTCTGAGAATAAAGAACTAGAGACATTGACAACTAGGCTAGCACTACTCTAGTTTGAATGATGAAATCTGCACTGAAAGAAAGAGACAATACAGAGATTTTGAAGATACCATCATGTGATGAGGTAAAAAAAAAAAAGAAAAAAAGGCATAATGTAAGAGATTTTTCTCAACAGATAATAACATGATCATTTCTTTAAAGATTGTGAATGATGAGGTCATCTCATCTTGGTACATACTGCTGTTATTTTTGTGTTATGTACAACTTCATTACCAAATATAGACATGCATTAGAATTCTAGTTTTTATTCAGGCTGATGGGTAAAATAAGATAAAACACATCATGCCAAATGTTTACCAGATGTCTGAAGTGCTTCAGAAGAATCACATCTATAATGTAACTAAATTGCCAGAAAAGCGAGTAAAGTTAATCAGTGTAAGTAATCTGAAAGTGCATGAAAGTTACATAGGACAATTGGTAAAATCGATGCAATATAGATTAGACATGAGTTCTATCACTATTTCAAAATGTCATAATATATTAGCTTGCAGTGGAATACATTGGTCTGAAAAGTACACAACGATGTTTCACTACAATATGAATTTCAATAAAGCTTAGTAGCTGAGTATATTTTCAATATAATTTTGACAGACCGGTTGCTATCTGGGAGACAATTTGCTTCAAAAATCTGTAAAGAATGATGGTAAGGTTTAGTGCAGTATTGCTTCCAATAGACTAGGTGATATAATGCACAGTAGAAATCCTTCACGGTCAGAGCAACAGACAATTAAAAAAAGGCTATAGGAGTCATGTTTTGCATAGACTAAAATGGGCTTGTAGAAGTCAGAATATTCCCCTCTAGGAGACAAGTTTCAAAGGTCAGAAGATAAAGGATCATGCCTGTGATCTTTAGGGAAGAGGTCAATATTTGAATGTGGTCAGAAGACAAAGATTCATGCCGATGTTCTTAAAGGGAAGAGATCAACATTTGGATGTGGTCAGATGACTCCTGAATGACAAATCCTGTCACTGTTAAGAGGAAATGGCATATTCTGTTTTAACAATGCCAAGATTGGCAAAGGCAATGCCAGTAAGTCAAGCAAGAAAACTCAAAAAATCGTAAAACCATAGAATAATTTAGGTTGGAAGGGACCTTTAGGGGTCCAATCTCTTGCTCAGGCAAAACTAATTTCAAGGTTAGATCAGGTAGCTTAGGGTTTTTCAAGGCAAATTTTGAGTATTTCCTAAGAAGGAGATTCCTCAGTCTCTGAACAGCCTAGTTCAACACTTGACTGTCTTTCTTGTGAACATTTTTTTTCTTTATAACTGACCAGAGTTCTCATTGCTGCAACAAGAGGCAGTTTCATTGTGTCCTTTCACTGTGTGCACAGCAGAGTCTATCTGTGACTTCTCTGTGACTGGCCATTAATTAGCTGCAGACAGCATAGTAGATACCCCTTTAGTGTTCTTTTATCAGGCTGAACACAGCTTCTCCTTACACCTGATGTGCTGTACCCCCCTCACCATCTTGTTGAACCTCTATTAGACTCACCCCAGTATGTCAATGTTGTTCTTGTACTGGGTAGTGATGTTCAACTTGTGGTCCACCAAGACTGCCAATCCTTTTCTGCAAAGTGGTTTTCTGGCAAATCAGTCCCCAATCTTTAGCACTGTATGGGTAAAGACTCCCTTCCAGATGCAAGATTTCGCACTTGCCCTTGTTGAACTTCCAGAGGTTTCTGTTGGTCCATTTCTCAAAATGTCTCTGAATGACAGCCCTGCTTTCTCCATAATATCATCCCCTCCCTCTACTAGAGTGTCGTATGCAAACTACCTGTGGGTTTGTTCCAACGTATCCACAGATACAATGGCAAAGCCTAGATAAAGTCAAGGTGAAGAATAACCACTGCTCTCCCCTTGGCCACACAGGCACTCATCTCATCATAGAGGTTGATCAGGTTGATCAGATGAAATTTGCCCTTGGTAAATCTGTGCTAGGTGTTCTCAGTCGCATCCTTCTCCTTTGTGGCCCTTCTTTTGAGAAAGATTTGCTCCATAATCCTCCCAAGGACATAAGTTAGGCTGACCAGTCTGTAGTACCCAAAATCTTCCTTCATGCCCTTTTTGAAGATGGATGTCACATTTGCTTTTTTCCTAGTCTGAGATCAGACCTTACCAGTAAAAACTGAGGTAAAAAATTTAGTGAGTGCCTTAGCTCTTTTCATGTCATTTGTCCTCAAGTCCTCTGCTTCATTGAGCAGTAAGCCCACATTTTCCCATTTTGTTGCCAGTGTACCTACAGGAGCCTTTATTGTCACCTTCTACATCCCACTCCAGGTTCATCTGGGCTTTAGATTTCCTAATTCTGGTCCTACATGCCCAGGGTGTGTATTCCTACATACCCCTTCTATATTCCTCCCGGTATGGCTTGACCCTGTTTTCATTTTCCATGTGCTGCCTTTTTGTCTATGAGCTCAGTCAGGAGTTTTCCATTTCCATGTTGACCTTCTGCCATGCCTGCTTGGCTTCTTGTGTATTGCAACAGGCTGTTCCTGTGCTAGGAGATCAGTGAACCAAATATTGGAGACCAGTCTAGAATATCAGGGCAGATTTGAGTTATGTAAAGATGAATTAAAAATATTTGTGCCTAGAGGACTAAGCTGAGAAAAGCTAAGCAATTTTTCTGTATCTCATCTGCAAACATTTAATGAGTTAAACTTTTGTACAAGTCCTTGGATGAAAAAAGTTGTAACAAATTAATTTGACCTGTACCGATAACCTGAACAGACAAGTTTTCATGCTCATTATCTATGATACAGTAAAAGGAAACACAGTATAAAATTAATAGACTTTTTAAAGTTAAGTAGAAGTGCAGCTTACAGGGAAAGAACACAAAATAATAATAATTATTATTATTATTATTGCTAGAAAAATCACTAAACACAATGCACTGCATTGTTTTGATGACAGAAAAAGCAGATTCCACTTCCTGTTTTCAGCTGTAGCTGAATTTGCTCAGAGGTTGCAAGAAAGAAGTATTTTCATGCTGTTGGAATCTTCTTTGTTGTTTGTTCTCAATGTTAAAGACTGATTATAATTTTCTTTTAAAGTAATCTTTTGATTTTAAAATTCTGCAACAATATAAACACAGGTACACATGCACAAATATATGTAGATATGAAATAAAAAATGTCATTGTGATGGAACTACCTATATGAAATTTTATGGCAGGGTTTATAACAGCCACTGGAAAATATATTGAAGTATTTTATATATGTAATTAGTCTTTCCTACTTCCTCTTCTGGGCATGCAAGAGTTCAAATGTTATCCCCTTGGCCTTTTTCTTTAAATTGACACTTTAGGCAAGCATGAATTCACAGGAAATAAGTTAGTAGTACATAAACACTCCAGTCTCAGAGACTGTGTGAATCATATATTAGAAATGGGACACCATAACCTTCTTAGTTAAAACTTTGCTTCTTGCTGCTTCTGCAACATCTACCCATATGGCTGCAGTTCTCTTATCCACAGACTACTCAGAGTGTGCTCAGATGGCCAAGATGGCCGACAGCATCCTGGCTATTATCAGAACTAGCGTGGCCAGCAGGACTAGGGAAGTGATTGTCCCCCTGTGCTCGGCACTGGTGAGGCCGCACCTCAAATGCTGCGTTCAGTTTTGGACCCCCCACTACAAGAAAGACATTGAGGTGCTGGAGCACATCCAAAGATGGGCAACAAAGCTGGTGAAGGGTCTGGAGCAACTGAGGGAACTGGGGTTGTTTAGGGGAGACCTTATTGCTCTCTACAACTCCCTGAAAGGAGGTTGTAGCCAGGTGGGTTTTGGTTTCTTCTCCCAGGTAACAAGTGATAGGACAAGAGGAAATGGCCTCAAGTTGCACCAGGGGAGGTTTAGATTGGATATTAGGAAAAATTTCTTTACTGAAAGGGTTGTCAAGCATTGGAACGGGCTGCTGAGGGAAGTGGTTGATTCACCATCCCTGAAGGTATTTAAAAGATGTGTAAATGTTGTGCTTAGGGACATGGTTTAGTGGTGGACTTGGCACTGTTAGGTTAATGGTTGGACTTGATGATCTTAAAGGTCTTTGATTTTCCAACCAAAATGATTCTATGATTCTATGATAGTAGCATTTATCAAACCACACTCCAATCACAACCATACAAAACAGAGCTTAAGAAAGATGACAGCAAACATACTAAGATATTCCCCAGTACACTAGAAACATGGTCTTGAGAAAAAGGAGAAAGTTCTTTTGGGGTGAATGCTGATTAGCTGAGTGAATCATTGGCCTCAAAGAATACTTGATAACAGTTCAAAATCTACCTTGAAGGTGCTTACAAGTGGAGATTCTTGAGGGTCTATCCTGTTATCTTTGTCTTTATCAATGACCTGGAGGAAGAGCTGAACTGTATGTACCCTTGTAAAGGTTGTGAATAACATCAAATTGGAGGGTGAAGTCAGTATTCTGGAGGGTAAGATTGCCATTCAGAAGTACCTAGGCAAGTTAGAGAAATGGGCTGATAGGATCTTTGTGAAATTTAACAATGGCAAGAGCAAAGTTCTGTGGCTGGGTTGGAGTAACCCCTTGCAACAGTACAAGCGGAGCACTAACTGATTGGCTAGCAGCTTTGCTGGAAAGGACTTACCGGTCCTGGTGGACAGTAGGCTAAAGGTGCACCAGCAATGTGTTCTTGCAGAGCTGAATGCTAACAGCATGTGCTGTATTAACAGGAGCATAGCCAGTGGTGGTGATTATTCCTCTTTACTCAGCACTCGTGAGGCCATGACTGGAATACTTCATCTTGTTTTTAGCCCCCAGTACAAGAAAGATGTTGATTAGCTTGAGCATCTGGCAGAAGGTCACCAGTATGGTTATGGCCTTTGAGAAGACGCTGAGGAAGTGGTTAGTTTAGCCTGCAGAAGAGAAGTCTTTGGCAGGATCTAATACCAGCCTGCCCCCCCTACAAGGGGAAGAAGACAGAGCCAGCCTTCTTGCTGACGTGCAGAGCAGAGTGATGAGTGAGCATAAAATGAAATGGGGAAATTCTGAACAGGTATAAGGAAGAACTTTTTCTCCATGAGGACAATTAAGCAATGGGACTGTGTGGCCAAAGAGGCTGTATATTCTTAATCTTTGGATGTTTTCAAGACCTGACTGGACAAAAACCAGAGCAATGTGATCTGAATTCAATGTTGATTCTGGTTTGATTTAAAGGTTGTACTAAGTGACTTCCCAAAGTCTTTTCCAACATGGATTCTATAATTAAGACATTAAAAAGAAAAATATTTCTACCTGCATTAATTCATTTTCATCTGTTTAAGGAAATTTGTTGTCAGTTCTTCTCTATACTTTTGCCTCCAGAATAAAAAAGCTGGGTGCAAGCGAAGCATTTTTTGTCAGCCTTGATGTTACTTCATTAAATTTCTGTGATGCCGTGATGTGTAGTGTTCAAAGTTCAGATACCTGAATGAACACATATAATGACTGAAACGTATTTTGACCCAGTGGCCCAACAGCATTTGGGAACAAACAGCTCATTTTAGCAAATATAATACATAATAATAAAGTACATTGTCGCATATCCTTTTGGCAAGTTGCTTATTTTTCACATCTTTGTAAAACATTTTCTAGCTAACGTCATTGACCTGTTTGGGCTTTTTTCTGATCAAAATGACATGATGTAAATCTTATGTTCCTTATTTTGCTTAAAGAGGAATTTGAGAAAAATACGAAGTTTAAGCATTAAAAAAATAAAAATTGACAGTAAATGTTATTCTTGCAGCCTAACGAATCCACTAGCTCTGAGAATTAAATCCTTAGTTTAGGTTGCTGTCTTGATCCAGTTAAGATGCTTTTGCAATTTTGATTCTAAATAGCATCATTAGAGGCAATTCCTGAGAAGAACGTATTTCAGTTGGAGTGAATTTCTTTCTAGGCTCTATACCCCTGCAAGATCTATATATCATTTCTCTTCAATGTAATCTCAAGTTTGAGGATGTGATACCTAATCTGTGGACTTTGACCATATGTTAGAGCATTAGTTAGGAAGATTTACTGTGATATTATTATTAACTTTATTAACATACTAAGTTTCTCACAGTCAGCGCTCTGGAGCAGCTTTATGGCAGGAACAGGGGGGGATCTCAGCGTACTTTTACCAGTGGGCTCGGTGTTCCGGGAGATTCATTCTCCTCCTGCATTCCGTGGATTTCTATTTTGTCATTTGAAAAGGTTCAGCATACTCGGTATTTCTGTAAAGCAAATGGGTTTTAACCTTTTAGGCTTACTGAGATCAAGATAATGCTGATGAAATAATATCACATTCTTCCCATGAAAAAGATCAAATCACAGCTGGGAAATGTGGTAAAAAAGAAGTGGCTTATCTCACTCAAGCTACCTCAGGGTCAGCCAGTAGTGGACCCACATTTGGAATTCAAAAGCTTTTAAATCTTAAGAAAGCTTTTTCTTTCTTTTCCATTCTCACATCATTACACTGTATAATGATCTATGTCTCTACAAGAAGCCATTTTTGCAATTACTAATAGGTACTCAGGGTTCTAATTTGGCATTTTTAAAACAATAGTTACTGTAGTGAAAACTTACATGGGGAGCATTTCTTTAAAGAACAGCACTGAATAGTTTTATGGGAAAACTGTTTTTACTGAAGAGATTAGAAAATGTAATCAAAACATCTGATCTATCATAATAGAGCCTTTTCTCAGTGTAACTTAATCCTTTTGATCAATGCCACATGAATAGTTCTCTATTTTGCAGGATCACAAAAGTGATTTTTGCCCCCCTTACTTCAATTGAAGCATACTTTCAAGTATAAAGCTCGGCATACTGTTTCAGACAGCTATCAGCAACCATTTTGTTTCATCAGAGGCTCCGTGAAGCCAAGGAAAACCTAAGGAAGATCTGCAGATAGGAGCCAAGAGTGACCACGGGCATTCCAGCAGAGATTGCAAAGAGCACATCACTTGTAGCTTAGAACAGCAGCATTTGGATTAAGACTTTTAGAAATACGATGTCAAGAGTGAAACATACTTATCCCAAGCGCTTTAAATTACAACTGCTGCTTTCAGATTTTCTTCAGCCACAGCAAACAGCAGTCACATCTATACTCACAAAGAAACAGACATTGGCAGTCAGAGGTGCTGAATTAATTTGAATTTATTAGGATAAAGATTTCCGTTCTTTACTTGATTTGAGATGTACTTGCAAGTCCACACATATTTAATACAAGAACATGAATAAAATGTGATTGTTTTCCAGTGGGTCTTTTCAAAACAAATGTTTCACATGAATATTTCTGACAGAAAGAAAATGTGAAAGTAGTTTGGCCCATATAAGGAAATACAGTTTTCTACTTGCTTCCCAAAATTCTAATAAAAATGTTAAAATTTGTGAGAAATAGCGCTCCAGCATGGCTATGTATTTGTTTTATCTGATTTACTGGTTTGGGGTGGAATAGATGGATTAGAAATGTAACATGTCTTGTAATATTTTAATCTTTTAATTTTATTTCAATTTTTTATTTCCAGATATTGTAAAAGAATGAGAAATGAGATATACATGTAAACAGAAAAAAAGGCTTTATTAAAAATTTACTATTCTGCAAAGAACAGCATGTTTAAAACTTTTCTTTATTTTATAGGTGATGGGACAAGTCCTCTCAAGTTAGGCTTTCTAGTGAGTTGTGGGAAATAAAGTTTAACAAAGGACAAAGCTTCCTAAGAGGCTGAAGATTACTAAAGATCTATCACAACTTAAAGTGTGTACCAGAGCTTCTCTGCTGCATTTTATGTTGCTATTTCCCATCCCACTGAAGTGAGGGACAACGCTGGATTTGTTCACTTACAGAATGGGTGTTTTCCATATTGAGAAAAAAAGATTAGCATTAATGTGCCGTACGAGTTGTATTAAAATCTGAATGCCCCATATTCAACTGCAGGTAAAATAATGAACACTTTTTTCACTGTAATTTAATTTATCATGTCTCTGACAGTTATTTAGTTGAGCAGAGAACAAATTTTGAGAATTTGATCCTGGAAGGTATAATTTTCACAAATGTTAACAAATGGAACATAAAACCCCTCACTCACAAAGCAGAGTTCACTGAAAACCTCCCAACTGCAAGGCAACAGGCCAAGGCCTTAGTGGGGCTGTTTCTGCTTTCAGATATCATCTCTAATTACCGAATTTTGCTGTCAGATTTTGAGGCTGAGGGTGTAGGATGGCTATTGGGAGAATGATGTAGGTGAAGCAACTTGTAACAGATGCATTATCACTCCATATAAGGTATAAGTAGTACTGTTATTACGGTGATGGTGGTATGTGGACATAAATTAGACAAAGTTTGTAGGTGGAGGTAATTTAATTCATTAGACTACTTCAGCACACAATCTTTCATGCACAAAAGCTTTTCTTCTGGTCTGCTTTAGGGTAGAAAATTTATCTGCTTTTTCCATGATATCAATCAGTCTGTTGAAAGCTATAACATAACCTCCACCTACAAAACTTTTGTTACCTATGGAATAAAATAGTTTATTTCAATATGTAAAAGTGCAAGCAGCTAAGCAATAATCTAAACAGTATGCAAATTTTGAAACTTTAAAATCTCAAAGCACAATTATTGCAAATCTTTAAAATACAACAGCTACTAAAATATTATTTGTCTAGAGGAATTAGTTAAGCACTGGATAATTAAGAGTACATTAGGAATATTGTTTCCAACAGTATTTTTATTCAGAATTTAATAGAATCTTTCAAATTTACATACTTTGGTGAGATTCAATAAAAATGCAAGTTTCGACATGTGCAATGTGATCAAATTTGCATAAAGTTCACATTTATAATAAAAATCTAGAGCTCTGTGGGAGTAACTAGGGCTACATTGCAGATAATTAAATCTTTAGCCTAAGTTCATTTAAATATATGGTGGATTTATAGAAATAACTATGCTTAAGAGATTCATGTAAACAAATTTTAGTAAGTGCTTAACTGTTTGCAGTATGAAGGCTTAAAAAAGATTATATATTTCTAGAAAAACTGAGTTTGACAGAGAAGCAGAGAGACAAGCTCAGTAGAGTGTGGCTGAATATGTAGGCTATGAGTAATTGCTCAAGCTACTCCACAGATCCGCACCCCTGTGAGATGTAACCGGGCATGGGCAGCCCAGATTCTGTGTAACTTAGGGCAGTGTGAGATCAACGACTGCTTCACATTTCCATTCAACTCAGTGAAAACAGAGACCATGAAATGTGCCGACTGTAGGAACACGAGGACCACATATAAAAAGTGTTTGAACAACTGTCCTGTTAATTTCCTGTTTTATTAACATAGCTTGGAAGAAAATGAAAAAGCTGGTTAGATGGAATTTAACAGATGTGTATGCAGTCCCAATGAAATTATTTATGTAATCCCTAAACAGACACAGATTAAAAAAAATTGAGGAAGGAGGTGAACCTGTTTTTGAAAAGTATGTGGACAACCCTTAATAATGAGCAAAGTTTCATTCAAATTTGTGTGCTTCTTATGCTAGTATTTCTGTTATGTTTTACTAGTACTGTTCATATCTCGATGCATGGGATCATCCTTAGACATCTCAGTGATCACAAATGAATGTTGTTATGTATCTCTGACATGTAGGCTGAGTATAGTGCTTCAAACTATATAATAAAGTAAAATCAAAATGTCTTAAACCACTCTGTAGATTCGTACCACAATTTTATGAAAATTCAGGAACCTTTGGCATCTCCAGTAATATTGTTCCTCTTCAGCTGTTTTTTACATAGTAGTTTAGGAACTATTTACTTCTAAATGCAGACTTCTGTGGCTCAGTTTTGTAAATGTAAGTGTCTCTGACCATACTAGCAAAGACTACAGCAGCCCGATTCTGAGGAAAGTCAGTAGGAAGAGATAAAGACAAAAATCATGCTCTCTCCTGCAAATCTGTGCCCGCTGAGAGTGCCCTCTAGAATGACCTCAGTACCCAGGTTGGTAGGTGTTATTTATGTTCAGAATAGCACAAATAAAAAGATGTACATGCAAAGAATAGAATTACTGTTTAGTCTCTGTATTCCTAAAATTCATGACAGTTAATGAAAAAAAAAAAATTCTTTGCTATAGTATATAGTCAGCTTAGTGCAAAGCGCACCTACCCGTTAGTTTGAGAAAAGTAAATCCATATGCAGCCACAGCGTTTCTTTGAAAGTCCCTCCCCAGAAGGAAATGTGAAATTCCTGACAGCAACCGTCTATCTAATGCCTAAATCTCGCTGGAGCAGCACTCCAGGTAAGTGCTTAACAGTGGAACCCTGAAGCTGGGTTTGTGTTTTCTTCATGCCAGTGTTACATTTGTGTCATGACATACACTAAATCAGGAGTATGTAGCTTTAACGATATTGCTTTCTTTTCCAGATAAGGAAAAATATCTTTCTTACTTGTCCTTGGAATACTCCATGGCCCAAAGAAATTAATTACTCCATGGCCCAAACAAATTAATTACTTAATGCCATTCCAGTTTACTTATGAAATGAGGCTGTGTAATCAGCTATACTTTGGAAAAAAATGACACAGGCTGATGAAAACACGCATTTCAACAGACTGTCTTGTAACCTGTTTTGCTTAGCTGTGATGAAGAATATCTTTTGCCACAACAGTGTGTTGCTAATCTCTCAAATCAATACTTCCTAAGCAGTAAAGCTTCCATCAGAGATCTAATCCTGCTCCTGTTTAAGTCAGGGAGAAAAATAGAATAGTTTTGAGGCCAATATATGCAGAGAACTATGTAATCTCTGTAAATAAACAGACATCCTACCTGTAATCAATCACAGGGCAAGTAGCAGCAAATATTAGGAAAATACATACAGATAATTTGCTTCTGTTACTGTACATTAAGCCTGTGATTTTACTGGCTTAAGACTTTTAGTGCATAATAGTAGGTAACACTGAAGTAAATGTTGCAAGGACAGAAAAGTGATTTTTGTATATTGCAATACTGCACGCCCCTGAAGAATAGAATGTGGTAAGAAAATCCCCTAGGGTTTTTGTTTAATCCAATACCCATCCAGTAGCTACGCACACTATTTATTTCTTTGTCTGATAACTTTGGAACATCTATTGTGTTTTGACTCCTAAAAGGCATCAAATATTTTGAAGAATTTTCTTTCTAGTCACTAGCACAGCATAGAAGACAGGAAGATAATAATGAATTCATACTGCTTTGGCTCAAATCCTATTTTTTCCATTTGTGATCTTGTCCCGAATACCAAGCCTGGTTTTCAAAATGTTAATGCATTGAAAATGGTTAAATATGTTGATAGAGTGTCAAAAAACTTATGATAAATGGTATCTTAACTGACCTATGTTAGTGTTGTGTGCCATGGAAACATGCCGTTTCCCACAGAAGATGGACACTTTGTCACTACAGAGGCGTCATGTTTCTAAGACAGATGGCATGTAACCACTGTTGATATTGTCTTTGTTCAGATTGAGTAAATGTCACAAGAAATACAACGTGCTGCTGTTTACCTTTGTCGTGAGTGGAAATGACAGATATCATGTTGACTTTCAGATACCACCATCTCATCAGCTGTTCCCAGGGAAGTGGGCTAGGATAGATTGCTGTTCACACAAGTTACTTACTTAATTTTCTTGTTTCAGTATCTTTATTATAGAAGATGATCCTTTCCTTCCTCAAAAAGATAGTCTGGAGATGAGTATACTAGTGGTCGTAAAGCGCAAGATGGTGGGAAAAGACCAGCTACGTATGATCCATCGTAGCAGCTCAGCCCCATACATGCATACTGAAAACATTTTTACAGTGATATAAAGATTTCTAACTTACTTAGAAACTGAAAGTTGGAAAAGAAGTGGCAGTCTGCAATGTTGGTAGCCAGTGCCTGTCCAGTATTGATTGGGAGGCTATGGTTGGAATTTTTTGGAAAAAGTGTAATATATACAGGTCTGTACACTTATGATCATGGCAGATAAGAGATCTTAACTAACAGAGGGAAATATTTCTTCAGAAAAGCTAATAAGTTAGAAAATTGAATGGAATTTTTCTTGGCAATTTACTGACTTGCCTTTTCTGTATGTTTATGTTTTTTTAATGTTAAGCATGAAAAATAAAGTGTGAGGTTGTGTGTGGGTACCCAGTTCCTTGACAGTTGTCTGTGCAGTTTCATTATTCACAGGGTTAGCTGGCCCATTTATAAATCTCAACAAAACTACCTAACACAGGTATTTTTTTACAGAACTGGATTCTAGACAAATATTGAAGTGGGTGATGATGAAAATGGATTTATTTCCTAAATGAGGAAAAATCTGTTAATTCTATATACAGCAATAAGATTTTTGATTTTTTTCTCTTAGATGCTAAGATTTTGGGCTAAAGAAATAGACCCAAGCATAAGCTTGCCAGAATGTGCATTCTTTCAAATACAGATATGTGTAAAAGGGATATCTACATCTTGCTTTCCAGCAGTGAGGAAACAAAAAGTGTATAAGAAGGTATAAAGCACAGTTTACAGAATGAGTAACTCGAGCTTTAGTTGCCCATCAAAGTGTCTTTAGCTTCCTGAGGTGCATGGTTCATTAGTGGACACTTCAAGCATACATTCTAATGTAGTGCTTTCTGTGTAGTGTAGTAAATGCAGTCACTTACGCCTGTTAGGTTTTTTTAAGTATACCATCAAATATATTACATACCAAAAGGAAGACAGGAACACAGTAATAGAAAAAGACTACCTTGTTTAATGTAAGTCGATCTGTGAGACACATTAACAGCAAAAGCAAGTTGTCTGTAGATCTGTGTCCTACAACTCCATTTTACCCTGCTGCCTTTGCTCTGCAGCACAAGAGGTTTGTGCTGGAGTTACCACCGCAGCGAAGGCAAGAAACAAGATGTGCCGTAGCTGGTTCCAGTTACATGCATGCTCTCTGCCAGCCAGCACACAGAAGAGACCAAAGAGCAGAGGTGCACTCTTGAGCTTTCTTTCAGTTGAGTCACTATTTTCATGCTCTGATTCGCACAAAATATTTGGAGTTGGTGTAGCATGGAGATTTTCTGTAAGCTAAGCTAAGAGGTTCAGCAGTTATTAATGGAAGGAATTACGGACAGGCAGGCAGCAGTTGCAGAAACCTCATTTCTTTAGAAGATCAGCTATCTCCTTTCATATGTTAGTTGGCTTGAAATCTTTTTCCTTCTTACTTTAAAGTCTCCCATTCTTTTATTTTCAGTAAAAGGTGGGTGAGACGCTACAGTTACAATACTATTGCAGAAGCTGAATAAAAGGCATTTCAAAGCCTGTGAAATGCTGATGTGAGGTGGCAGAGCTATCAATAAAGTCAGTTGCACGCAGTTTAATGGAACAGAGGATCTGAGTCCTGAAGGTGGCCTTGGACAGTAAGGCATAAAAAATTTATGAAAGTACCGGGGGGAAAAAAGGTCCAAGTAACAGTGTAGCACAAGTGGTAGTGGGGGTAAATGTTGAGACCACCAGACGTTTAGGTGAAATCATATGGAATTTATTTTCATATATTTTCTGTGATTTGTAAAGAAGGTATGAAAGTAAATAAAGTAAACCAGTAAGTGCATATTTCCACAATTTAATACATAATGGGCCTGCATCTCCCTCTTCCTAGTTAGAGGAATTTTTGCTTTACCTGCAGTAGGCGGTATCCAGTCCAGGAAGTCTGTTCACCTCTCTCAGGATATGATCATTTAATCTGTTCTCTGCTACACTTCCATATTGATGATCCTTTGTATCCCAGATAAATTATTTTTGACTGTTCAACATCTTAAAACAGTTTATCCTCAGACTCTTTTATTTCCTCTACCAGTAATTTCACAGAACATACCAGGTCAGGGAAGCCAGTATTAGTTTCTCTTATTGTAGTGTTTTCGATAGCTAGCATTTCCATTACTTTTAAAAGACTCCATCTTCTTTCACAAGTTAAATAGTTTTGTTGTGTATTGGCGATTTATCTTCAAATATATACTTCAAAGATGGTTAGACAAATGGTAATCTGTTTTCAAATGCTGTAATTAGAAATAGCAATCACAACATCTTTTTCAAACAGCAATTGCTTCAGTAGTTTGCCATATGTAAATTACTGAGAATTTCTCCTTTGATATCTTGGAGATTCCTTTTTTCTGTAACCTTAACATCTGTGACAAGTCCAATGAAATTTGAAATACAGCTTGATGGAAGAGAATGTTGAAGAGAATGTTTTCACTCTGTGATGCCTTGGAAAGGGATCATCACAGGTTCTTTCATAAACTATGACATAGTGGATCATATTAAGTCATGGAGATCAAGTTCAATGTGCCATACTTGAATAAATAATCACAAACCAGCAGTTTCCATTATTTTAAATTTACACAGCTATATAATGCTGTTGTTATTGCTTTAATTTTTCTTAGTATGGTATTGGCTACATATTACTTAAGAGAAAGAGAATTAAAATAAATATAATAAAGAAGATACAATTGGTACTAATGGATCATTTTGTGATAATTCTGTTGTTGCT
Organism: Balearica regulorum gibbericeps; assembly: GCF_011004875.1. Lineage (NCBI taxonomy): Eukaryota > Metazoa > Chordata > Aves > Gruiformes > Gruidae > Balearica > Balearica regulorum. Next base: position 100,102,002 of record NC_046184.1, read on the forward strand.
GTCTGGGTGGGAGCACAAGGGATGCTAGTGCTCCCTCTTCTGCCTCAGCAGCCCCAAAGCAATTAGCAAATAGTGACAAAAGGTTGTGTTTCATTTAAATGCCAAGAAAACCTTGAAGGCTGTTCCAAAGCTGCAAAAAACCTCATTTGAAATGCCTTGCATGAAATTAAAAAAGTGGGAAGAATTGAAAATTCAGACTTTGAAGCAGAGGTTCAGTCTTAATCCCAGAATTTCATTTTCAGGACAAAAGATGTAGAATTAAATACAACTTTAAAAATCATGCAGAGAGAACTAGTTTATTGAACAAGTTGACTGGCACCAGACCTCCTGGTAGTAAATTTTACTTTCTTTAAAATCTCAAGATAGATATATGAAAATTGCAAAAGAAAACTGGAATGCCATTTGTTTAAGTGAATATGCAAAGACAGAACCCTACACAAATACGGAATATTTTAGAAACATGCTTACAAAGAGCATCAAGTTGAATACTGCTAACTGGAAAACTGGGCATCTGCATTCACATTTTCTAAGTAAGTCCCTTTTAAGTTTTGTAAATTTTCCCCCCTTTTCCGTACTGTTAGAGAAACAAATACTTTAATAATCTAATGTGAAAAGACAAAACCCAACTTATTTCCAGTCTAAGTGGGAGTTTGGGATCATTTGGTCCCAAGAAACCACCAAAAAGGTATACAATATAATAAATCTCCATGTTTTCTTCATCCTACTTGTGAAGTATGCTTACTTGGTTGTGGAAATGGTACTTACAGGATTTTTTTTCATGTGTTGGAGTCTGAGAACATGCTCTTGGCAGTTTTTTAAACCTTTCTAGCTTAGCTATGAGAACTGTAGCATATTATCGTGCTAACAATGAGAACACAACTAAATATTTATTTAAATGTATTCATTGAAGGGACAGTATCGAAAAGGTATTTTCATTATGATTTGCTGAAGTCTCATCATAATTTTTCTTGTTCTCCCTTTTTTGTATTAGATTCTTGGGAAGAAATATGTAAGTATGATAAAAAATGTAGAAGGGACTCAGAAAAATCATTGAAGTACCTCAGATCACAAAATGATCACTTTTATGATATTTAACAGTAGAGATATGCCACAAAACTCACAACTCATGAAGGCTGGGGGGTGTCCAAGGAATTTTTTACTGCCTGTGTCTCAGTAAAGTTCATGTGATTCCAGATGAAAGCCAGTTTTAAACCAAAGGAGTTTAGACTTCTTGAGAGTCAGACAAGCTCCTGCTGCATTGCTGCTTTGCAGATCCATCTCTTTGTCATCGCACAGGGGCACCCATCCTCCTCCTCCTCACTGCTGATGTACCAGCTCCCAGCTCAGCCTCTGAGGCATGTTCTAGCACCCTGCAGTGTGGCCTTTTAGGTAAGAAATACCTTGCTTTTAGCCAGTTAGCCACTTTTTCACCGTGCACTCAAGTTCAGGTTTAGATAAAATACCTTTAAAAGTATTTACCTTCAATATCCAAGCTGACCAGCTTGTAGCACAGCTACAACCTTTTGTTTTAAATAACAGACATAAACAAAAAACTGGAAGAATACTTTCTGTATTTGTAAACACTTGGTGTATTTACACTGGATTAAGCCTGAATAGTGTCCCAGATAAACACCCTGTTAACTTGCTGTTGATGCTATCCTGAAATATGTCTTTACAGGGCTTTTATCTTCCTGCATCAACTGTATTTCCCGAGAAGTGCTATAGCTCAGTGTAGTATGCAAGCCTTTATAGCTTACTTTCTTTCCAGTATTCTTTAGGAGATGTGGTGAGAAGCAGTCCTTCCTCTTGAAGCATATTTAATTTGAATTTATTCAGGAGATAGCACTCTTCAGTCTTAGCACTCCTCTACCTACATTAAGAAGCATTTCATTCCTTTGAAGCTGCAGTCGTCTCTTTCTCAGACATCAATGGTACTTGGTGGTTTATCGTGGAATTCTTCACGCAGCGATGGCTCATCCCTTCCCTCCTCCTTCCCTACTCTCTGCTGTTCCACCTTTTAGGATGAAGCGCCCTCATGACTGACCTTGTCATTTTATATCAATCTATGTGTTATCAAATATACTTGATGAAAACATCTAATTAGGATAAGTATAGATCTTTTCACTGAGATCAGATATAGTGACAATCAGCTACTTAAGGCAACAATGTAGCTGGAGTTAAGAAATCTAGATCTTTTCCAAGGGTTACAATAAAGCGGTTTTAAAAGACTGCTGTTTGAGGTAATCTGTTGCTTTGGGGAAGCATGCTGTTTCAGGTAACAAAGCAAAACCTTTCTTCATATCCTTTCATGGTGAATATGGGCAGAGTCCTCGTTACAGAAATTCCAATGTTCCCTTAGACAAACAGAAACACAGTGAGAAAATACACATTTTTTACTCCCTAACCTCTGTTCTTACCCTACCAATATTCACAGGAGGTACAAGTAAAGGGAAAATGTGCATTAAAGTGCATTTCAGTGTTGATTTATAGTGGATAATAGTTCTCCTTCTGTAAACTGTCATACTGCTTAATGCAGGTGGTTTTTCCCCCTCTTCTTTTTTCAAATTCTGTATCTTACATGGAAGCTACTGTATGTATTTTTAATTCAGAAAGTGTCTTTTTGAAGTCCTGGCTGTATTTCTTTAATCCCTTTTTATATTATTTTGTCTGATTTTTCTATTTAAAATGTAAGTCCAAGTGATACAGTCTACATATTCTGTAGTTTTATGTGCTTCCAGCCCATTCTCTTAAAGCTGTCTTTTCTGCTATGTTGATGAAGATTTTTTTTCTTTACCTGTCCACATTTCTGTTCTTTTTAATCCTTGGATGTGTCCGGTTCACTCTTTTTTATCTTCAGAAATTCTGTTCTTGCCCTAATGCTAGCATGTGCAGTAGGACTCCTCTAAGTGTTTTTCCTTTGCTGGATATAGATCTTCTTTTGCTTATACTCTCTATTTTCTGTTCTTTAACTAGTTCTATTCGACATTTCTTTTCCAACTTGATAGCCTGCTGCTTTTAGCCTAAGTAATCTATCACACAGGACTTTTTAGTAAAAACTTTTCTACAAACAATGTAAACTGTGTCCTGTATACGGCCATTACATATTTTGATGATGATCCCTTCAGTGGCAGAGGATACAAACTTTTGATGGCTATATCTGTCTGCATGGCCTAGTTTTCAAATTGGGGCTGCTGTAGTTTCCATTATATTTTTCCTTTTTCCACAAATAAAATTTAGCTTTTAATTTTTTTCATACCATCTGTACAAATCTTTCCTTTTGGTTTAGTAACCAGGCTAAAATGTACAGTGTGGCTTAACTTTTTATGCTTATTGAATATCTAAAATGTAGCTGCCTTAAATAAAAATAATTTTCATTGTACAATCTTTCTGCTTAAATCAGTAGCTTTGCTTCAGTAACCTTGAACTTAGCTTGAGTAGTTATCACTGCCAATGGCAATGTTGTACTGCCATTATTAAATGAAAAAGTCATTTATTTAATAGGAAATGATTCAGCACAAATACCCAGTGAGTTGAGCTCTGTAGCTCTGCAGTTAAAAGTTACTCTATTGAAAATGTGATGTGCCTCTGAGCACCAAAGTGTTGGTCATCTGTTGCTGCTTCCTGTAATGAGGAATTTTGCCACTTGAGTTCATGCTGACCTTCCACTGAAACTAAACATTAAAGATAAATGTAGATAAATGTATAAAAGATTCCACACCCTTAATTCACTAAAACCTTGAGTCACCACAGTTATTAACACCTCGGCGTTTGATTTGCTTAGTGTACAGCTGTGGAATACAGACTGAAGATGCAAATTTGTTACAGACAAGATAACGTGGGGAGAGTTTATTAAACAGTCAGAGTAGATTTGCTATCAATAGGCACACTTAACTCAAAAGTGGAAGTTGTCTGAAAGCTGTGCTCCAGCAGGAGATACTGTTCCACTAGCAAAGTACAGGATCCAGACTTACATTAACACAAAGCTGGAGGGAAATTAATGGAATAACAATCCTGTCAATAGACCGAATTGCAGTAGACTGAAGTGACCTCAGTTTCATTTGTGTTAAGGAACAATCAGGAATGAGTACGTGGCCAAGCAGAAGCTGCTCGTTTGGAATCTACCTGGAGGAGTTGTCAGTAGGAAAATCTGAAAGGCAAAAACAATTTAATAACTACCTTCCTCTCTTAGAAAAAAATACCATGTTTCAGTTTGGGTAACTCTGTGCACCTATGATGTGCCTCACCTTTCAGGACATTTCAACAGATGAAATACCTTAGGATGTGAGTAGTGGGAAGAGTAAAGAATGTATGCAAGCATGGGTTGCCTAAATTCAGATGTGAGAGCAGCCTGGCATGTTCACCTAAAAGGAGCTTTTATCAGGTTTGAAGCAACCAGTACTGCCAAATTTGCTCCAATAGAAAGCAGTTAGAACGGACTGTGATGTCTCTGCAGAAAGACCAGAAAAAGAAATGGGTAGATGTAAGGTCCAAGGAAATAACTTTTTTCTCTACTGGAAAAAAATTGATTTTCTGCAGGGGGAGGGGGAAGGAAAAAGTCTACATTCGACTGTAAGAAGCTACAGTTGCTTTAAAACATATTCTTCATTAACTGTGACTTGTTTGATTATGCTTCCTTTGTGACTGACTAAGAAAATAAGGATGTTTCTCAATGAAAAGTGAAAGTGAGGACATAAAGTGGCTCACCATAAATGCTAACAATAGATGTAATCAAGCTAAAAGAACATAGTCTGGCCAGTGCCTTTTCTCAAAGCAAACCAGATAACCATTTAAATCCAGCTAATAACTCTCTAAATGAACAAATTAATGAAATGAGTATTTAAGTAAATGCAAAATCTGTTTTATCAGTTTTAAGCAATGCAGATATCTGGGAGTGGGCTTGTCTTTGGTACCTTGTTTTGGAAATTTTTTCTTGGTTCCTTGGAGAAGAGAGCTCTGTCAATATGATGGATTTTTTAATGCTCTGTGAAGTAGTTTGTTCTCCTGCTCCTTTCTCTTTGGATTGCCCTTGAATTTAAGGTTGTTAAAATAAATGTCCGTGTTTTGCCAGCGTCTTTGGCTGAACAAGTAGGGAATGTTTTGTCCATCTTAATAAACAAAGGACACCCTGGGTTTGTAAAGAACAGGCAAATTGCCAGCGTCTGGAAGTTACTGATGTTAGTTTGTGTGTTCCTCCTCAATTGTCCCCTTTTATTATGTTAGCCAGTTAGGCTCTGTGAAAAATTTCTGTAGGTGAAATTACTTATTTGTGAAAACGATGTCAAATGGATTGTTTGGGCAGATACATTAGTGATTTAAAAACAAAATGTGACCATCAGCATAATCAGTTTGGAATAGAAGGTGCAGCAAAGATGTCTGTGTTTTCTCCTCCCACCTTTACCTTGTTTGACTTGCTAATTTAATCACTAGTGCTGAAGCTAAGGCTCAAATTGTCTGTGTAAGAGGTGAGTGTCTCCCACTGATGTCGTTAGTTAACATTTCTCTCTGATTTGAAAGCAAATTGTGGAAAAAAACAAAACCAAAACCTGAGCAGAAATGGTTGGGGGCTCTTGGTAAAGCCATTTTCCAGTGGGGCAGGGAGGCTGTTATGCTCATCAGGTGTATGGATTTAATGAAGAGCTGCTGCAGTAAGAGCCGCTGTATCAAAGTTCTTGTTTTCACTGACTAAAGAGGGGTGTTTTACCAGTAGTTCATGCACGGCTTTATAACATGCACAATTATCTCAAGATAAAAACACATGCCAGTTTTATTACTGTGGCATCCTTCGCACTTGGCTTATGACTGTCTTTGATTTGAATTGCAGTAACATTGATTTGTCTTGTATTGCCTACATGTTTACTCTACGAAAAAAAAGATTTTGAAGAGTGAAAACAAGGCTTTGGATGACTGTAGGCAACAGACACTGTTGAACAGCACTACCAGAACTGAGATGTCCACATTAAATATTTTCTTACTTATTCTGTTGCCAATTCAGAGATGAAAAACATATATCACTTGGCTGGAGTTATTTGGTAATAAACATAATAAAGTCATGAAGTAGTTCCGAATTCATAACATGGACCTCTATTAATTTTGTTATTCCTCAGTGTAGGAAGGAGTATTGAAATCACCAGCACTGATAGAAATATCATTTTTGTTAGTAAAGAGAGGTACATGTATGTTGGGAAGTGAATTACTTTCATAGAATCATAGAACGGTTTGGGTTGGAAGGGACCTCAAAGATCATCTAGTTCCAACCCCCCTGCCATGGGCAGGCACACCCTCCACTAGACCATGTTGCCCAAAGCCCCATCCAACCTGGCCTTAAACACTTCCAGGCAGGGGGCATCCACAGCTTCTCTGGGCAACCTGTTCCAGTGCCTCACCACCCTCACAGGGAAGAATTTCTTTCTAACATCTAATCTAAATTGACCCTCCTTCAGCTGAAACCCATTACCCCTTGTCCTGTCACTACACTCCCTCATAAACAGTCCCTCATCATCTTTCCTGTAGGCCCCTTCAGGTACTGGAAGGCCGCAATTAGATCTCCCCAGAACCTTCTCTTCTCCAGGCTGAACAACCCCAACTCTCTCAGCCTGTCCTCATAGGAGAGGTGCTCCAGCCCTCTGATCAGCTTCGTGGCCCTCCTCTGGACTCTCTCCAACAGCTCCATGTCTCTCCTGTACTGGGGCCCCCAGAGGTGGACGCAGTACTCCAGGTGGGGTCTCACAAGAGCAGAGTAGAGGGGCAGGATCACCTCCCTTGACCTGCTGGTCATGCTGCTTTTGATGCAGCCCAGGACACGGTTGGCTTTCTGGGCTGCAGACGCACACTGCCGGCTCATGTTGAGCTTCTCCTCAATCAATACCCCCAAGTCCTTCTCCTCAGGGCTACTTTCAATACATTCCTCACCCAGCCTATAGTCATGCTTGGGATTGCCCTGACCCACGTGCAGGACCTTGCACTTGGCCTTGTTGAACTTCATGAGGTTCGCACGGGCCTGCCTCTCCAGCCTGTCAAGGTTCCTCTGGATGGCTTCCCTTCCCTCCAGCGTGTCGACCACACCACACAGCTTGGTGTCGTTGGCAAACTTGCTGAGGGTGCGCTCAATTCCACTGTCCATGCAGTTTCATGTCATGCATGTTTCATGCAGAGAAATCATATTTTACCATAAAATAAGAGAATTGATAACTCACAGTCCTCCTTTATTGTTCATAAGTGTGAAGCTCATTGTTAATCACTGAATTATTATATGTTTAGAACTTCTATTTGATTCTAGTATTTTCTCAGGACTTATTGGTCAGTATTTCTGATAAAGGCAGATATGCAAAGTATATTAAACTCTTAAGAAACTGGTGTAGAAGGAGAAGCCTGTGAACTTTCAACATTGTTCATTCCAAGTCTTTTCAAAATACTCTCTTTTGGGAGGCTTTCTGGATTTTTCTTTTACAGAATTGAAATATGAAAACTACATACATTTGAAACATGTGATAGCCTATGCTGACCCTGCATCTAGAGCCTGCATACTATGCAAGCGCAATGAACCTCCATATACTTCATACAAGCCTAATTTCTCAGTGCTTTTTTTCAAGGATTAACAGATATGCAAACTTACTAATGTGCAATTTAGACCAGGTAGCATTTTGTATGTATGAAATAATGAATGCACTTTTCTTATTCATACTGTGAATGATATACATTTCCCTGGTGCTTATCCTGTCACTAATTCCAAAATTTCATGCTAGGAAATTAATTTTAATAATAAAATAACTCTTAAAATGGCAGTTGTGTTACTAGTATTCTAGGTTTTGCTTTCTCTATATTGCAAAAAAAAAAAAAAGGGAAAATTATATAAGACAATGTAGTATATATAAAAATGTATATGGTGTTTATGTGCAGCTTGCTAGTTCATTTGCTTATTTATTCCATCTATTAATCTTATTAGTAAAAATTTAAATAATACATCTTGCTGATCAACTTTGCTAACATGGTTTCACTATTACTCCTACTAATTTTTATTTGAAATCATTATCTAAATTGTTTAACAAGTGTGAATCTTGTCCTATTCTAGTAGCTACATGATATCTCTTCAGGTAAAATATCATAGCTTCTGCAAGCTGTAAAGGTAAAACCAAAACCAAATAATGTTCTTCGATTTCCATCTCAAAGGAGGAAACATCTCAAATTAACCACAAAACAGCAAGATCTTTATTTCCCTCTAATACATATTCACCAATTACATGGTCACATCCAGTTGTGCCTCTGCTGCATTGCAAACTGGATTATCTGGAGCAATACGCTTCAGTTTTCCATGTGAATGTTTAATTTGGTGGTTGCCAGACTGATTTGCCTTTTGGGTCAGCATGCGGCTTGGTAAACCAAGGGAGAGAGACCCCAGCCCCGTGTTGCAGACACCTGGGGAGCACACAGGGCTTGTGGGAGAGGGTGTCTAAGTGCTTTCCTCTAACAAATGCTATGGCCTTGTGGTTCCTGGGTGGCCCTACAGACTTCCATTCTGGGAATCACTGCTTTAAAGGCAAATTGTTGCCACATTATTTGTTACCAGTGTTTGTAGAGCAAGCTTTGCTAGCAGCCCTTGAGTTGTCAGGCCCATTGACACCTTGGAAGCTCCATGATTGCTCTTTGTTGCATCAAAAGCTTTGCCTTTCTCGCCTTTGCTAATGATGAAGCTGGGTTTTTTGTTCCATTGCTCTCTCTCTGCCTGTGTTTTTTCCTGCTTTCTGGTAAGGAAGCAGGAGTTGCCTACCAACTTCAAGAACCTCCTTCACACAAAGCTTCGGTGAGATTGCTTTAACCTGTGCCACTAATTCTTACTGTCTTATGAAACACTTTTCATTCCTGCCTGAAAAGCTAACACAAAGTTGGCCAAAGGGTCCCCAAAAATGTAATAACCAAACAAATCAGAATGAAGTTCCATGTAACTCTGATTTTTTCAGTAACCCAGAATCAGTACAATTTATTGATATTACTGTATTCAGTAATTTTTACTGACCAGCTTGGGTCTTCTTGCACTTAGAATCATAGAACGGTTTGGGTTGGAAGGGACCTCAAAGATCAGTTAGTTCCAGCCCCCTGCCATGGGCAGGCACACCCTCCACTAGACCATGTTGCCCAAAGCCTCATCCAACCTGGCCTTAAACACTTCCAGGGATGGGACATCCACAGCTTCTCTGGGCAACCTGTTCCAGTGCCTCACCACCCTCACAGTAAAGAATGTCTTTCTAACATCTAATCTAAGTCAACCCTCGTTCAGCTTGAACCCATTACCCCTTGTCCTGTCAGTACACCCCCTGATAAACAGTCCCTCTCCATCTTTCCTGTAGGCCCCTTCAGGTACTGGAAGGCCACAATTAGATCTCCCCAGAGCCTTCTCTTCTCCAGGCTGAACAACCCCATCTCTCTCAGCCTGTCTTCACAGAACAGGTGCTCCAGCCCTCTGATCATGTATTTTCCAAAGCTCATTTCTCTCCTTGTCTTGTGTTTGAGTCTCATTGTTTGGAGAGTGACTTGTTACCATGAGACTTTATTTTGTATTTTCTGATTGCATTTGTTGTAGTGATTTGTAAATATTGATCATACTTCAGGGGAAGTATCTGCCCACTCTTTAAGTGTATTAAAAGCTTACTACTTGAGACAAGCTTTTCCAGAGCTATGGGTTTATGAACCTGTAGAATAATAGTTGTTTTCCATTCTTAGATTGCATTATTTGGCCAATCTTGTAGCTCATGAGAGATCTATTATCCAGTGTGGTCTTGCTACGAATTAGTCTTCAAAGCTTGGTTGATGAAAAAAACTGTACCGATTTTGTCAGGATTTCAACAAACTCTTATGTGTCATAATCTTTCATAAATATTGGTGACTGCCTAATGAGATTCTTGTTGCATTTCCCTGAAGAAAAACATTTTACAAAGAGCTTTCTTGTTGGAGAAAATTGGTCAGACAGATAACTCAAGGCTCTTTCAGAGGGAACTTTGTCACCAATTCTGTTGGAAAATGAATCAGAAATGTCATATACTCCCTCAAGCTGACGGGATTGTAAGAATGTAACTTTCCATTTTTGACTTTCAATATTCATTGCACACACAAATTTCTAAAAGTACTTATTTCTGCTTTTGGAGAGTGAATCAGAGAGGTAAAGCAAATTCTATTTACTCTTTCCCTTCTAAACATTTTAGTTTCAGTCTTATATATTTTCAGAGATTGCTGCTTAATGTTCTCTTAGTATTTTGATAATTTGTTATTCTTTTCACTGTGAGCACCCTGACCCCTATTGTGTCTGAGCACAAGTGGGCTCATCAGAGATGGCTACCGGGTATTTCTTGGCCCTTTTGTCCTGCAGAAGGCAAAGGCAATGCCAGCCCTGCTGTTGCAGAAAACTAACAAATTGCTTTGCTACAAGAAGTGCAAGGAATTGGCCAATATTTTCACCTTTCAACCTCTGGAAGCTGTGAGCATGTATTTTCTTCATTACAGCATCGTGCACCTTGTAATCCCTGGCTTCTTAATACTGAATTGAGGGGAAGGGGTTTCTCTTTTCATTACTTTCTGTTTTTATCTTTAGTGCTATGCCAATTGTACTACTTTAGGAGACAAACAAAAGCACACAGAAAGACAAGGAGCTGATTTCCCATGTCAAAAGGATAAAAGTCTCAAGGATCTGTAATTCCTACGTGTTTTCTGAAAACGGAGGGTTGCAGAGGAGTGAGAAAGGCAGGTGTTCAGTGGCAGGGTACAGCTGCAGTGTAGCTCCCCAATTAACAGGTCTGATTTGCTGCCCCAGCTATGGCTGGGGGCTGCCCAAGCAGGACAATTGCTTGCAGATGGCCAGGCTGGAAGGACAGAAATGAAGGAGCAAAGGTGATGGAAGGTACATAGTGAATTCAGGGAGAAGCTTTTTGATGTAATAAGGGGTGGATTTAGAACATAATTTTATAAAAAGCAAGGCTGAGCTTCCATTCTTAGAGAAGAATTTCTTCCATCTAGGTAAGTTTAATGAGTGTGTAAGAAGAGTATTGTGTTTTAGGTATTTTTCTCATGGGTATGGCTCTATGTTTTGACTTTTCTGAATAAGTAGTTTTCTGGTTTTTTCCTTTTTTTTTTTTTTTCCTCCCAAGATGCTTTTATGAATTTTAATCTCAGTTTAGCTGTGTGACCCATTTGTGAGTCACTTGGATGTTTTGCTGTTGAAGTCTAGCTGAAGGTCAGCTTCCTTCAGAATTTATGTGTCAGTGTTTTTATGTCCTGTGAAGATGTATTAGCACCTATTATAAATCCTTCTTGTCCTACTGTTGTTTTTATTAAGATTGTAGTGGTGCCTATACACTGCAGTTTGGTAGATAACAGAGTCTAGATCCATCCTGAATAAACTCCTAGTGAGGTTCAGTCCTTGCTTCAAAGAGTTATAATGTAGTTCTGGCATAATACTAGTGTCCTGCCTTCACAGAGGGTTTTTTTTTTCCTCAGTCACTTAATAACTGGGTGCTAACCTTTTTTTTTATGTGGAAGGCTGAATTTCTGAAGCAGTTGCTTTGGCTAGGGGACTGTGTGAAGTTCAGGCAGGAGTAGTTGACCTACCTTGTGTGAATACAAGCAGGCAACAACTCTGCTTCTGAAGTTCCTGAAATGATGTTAATAACTTTCTTTTAATTGGTGCCCTCTGACAATTTTGTCTGTGTAACTTGCTCTTTCCCAGTTGTCAAAAAGCTTTTAGGTGGAGAAAAAACTTCAGCAAAATTGTTCTAGCTCTCTTTGTGCTGTTTATATTGGCTCTGCTCTCTTCAGTAGAGATAGCTCTGCATTCCACCTTATAACAATCCATTATTAAAATATCCTCTTTAGAGAGTTAACTGAGGTAAGGTGTTTGCCTTTTTGGAGGGAAGGGGTAAAAATCCTAAATTTTTTTGTGTGGAACACTTGAGATGGAGGCATGTTGTCAGAGCACTCGCAGGTGTTGGACCCCTGTGAAGAGTCATCTGAAGCATCTGTTTGGAGCAGGAGAGTTCATACGCTGAGAATTTTTCTGCAGAAGTTATGCTATGATGCGTAGGCAGAGAGCAAGTGTAGGGCAGTCTTTCTTTTAATGCCTTTGCAATAACTGCGCTGCAGGTTTTCATGGATGCCTGACTGTGTTCTGTTAATGTGAAAATGCAACCTGCAAGTGTTCACTTCTGTATTTATGTAAACAGACCCCGCAGGAGGTAATGTAGCCTGGCAGAGATGCAAGAAGACCAGGTCTCTGCCTTCTCCAATCTCTGCTTTTACTCTAGGGGTCTCTGTGTCTCTAGTCTTTCATCTACAACACAAGGCTGCGGTCCTTATAGGTAATAGATGGCATACTGGATTCACGTACCAGGAGGAATGTGAAGATTAATCTTTCATACCAGAATGTAAATAAATAATTAAAATATGACATTTTAACTTATGAAGCACACCATTAATGAAATTGGCTTCATCAGGACATTTCATCTAGGTTCTTTTGTTTTCTGCAAACTTTTGGAACTTTAGAATATTTGCAAGATTTTAACATGCCAGAATAGCAAATGTGTGGGTTTGGGGATTTTTTTTGTTTGCTTTAAAAAAATCCCATAACAACCTCTCCTCCCACCATCCTTAAGAGGCCCAGACTGGGAAATCAGGGAAAATCAGTCCTGTTTTGTGAACAGTTTGTTTCAATGAGCTGATTCTTTGTGAAAAAGTCATGAATTGCTAAAGCAACAGTAACTGCTGAGTGTTTTCGGTCTTTGCAAAGACCTTTGAGATCTACTGATTAAAAAGTTCTGACAGCGGTGATGATGTAGTTATTTGTCATGGTGGCAACTGAAAAATAATGCTTAGGAATTCATGTAGAAATTATTAATGTATTGCTATAACACTTGGATAGCTCAAGTGAATAAGTAATCGGTGGATAATTGACAGAAAGCGATGCAAGTAATCTAAATCTCATTCTAGTCTTGAAGTCTGTCAGTAGAGATGTTTAAAAAGTAGGATTTATGACCTGTGGGAAATTCGAATAGTTGAGCTACAAAGCATATTAAAATCCTATAAAGGATGAAAAGGCAAAGCAATGAATATTTTCACATAATGAAAAGTTTCCAGAAATATGTAGCTTAAAAACTAGGAGCAAAAACTCTTTGCATTTTAAGTGTTTTAAATATTTAAGTGATTCTGCATATTAACATAATTTTCCATATTGGAAATAGCATTTCCAAATTAAAATTATTTTTCATGTTGTTCTTGCCTACTTTTGTGAGAATCAACCTAAATAAGCAGGTTTGAATTGAGTAATATGATCTGAAAGTAACTCTTCTGGTTAAGAATTTTTGTTGCCTTGTTTCTATCTTTATTTTCATGCATACAATATCAGTAGTTCCTTCTGGTAACATCCTGATCATTGTATATGATACCTTCCTGTGTAAAATGTAAAGACATTAAAAAAAAAAAACAACACCCTCTCCTTACAAAATTGTAGAGTAAGATGACACCAGAGTTATCTCTCTTTGCCTGTATCTGCACTTCTCTTGCAGTTCAAGTAGGGGTCTTGGGTTCTTGAAGTCCTGTTTGGTTTTTTATGTCCCTATGGATGGCTTGGAAGACAGATTATAGCTTCAGTTTATAATTTAGTGTATAGTGGTGTATGTATAGGATGTGTGGGGCTGTCTTTTCCCTGAGGCTTGCTTTTTGAACTGGTCAGGCTGTATTAGGATTGTTCCTGTAAGAGTGTGACTGTGAAAATGATCCATAGTACTTTTTGTGCTCACGTTTCTGCATTGCAAACAAAGGTGCTAGTTACAGGTGTGTTTTGTGTGTTACAAAGACAAGATAGATGATGGTTGCTATCCTAGTGTTTACCAGCCGAGGAGGGGGGAAAAAGATGGTAAGAAGAGCACTCAAAAAAAAAAAAAAAGTGTTTATAACCAGACACATGGCGTTGTGCTTCTGGATATGACGATTTAGCAATTAAAACTAAAACAGTGTCCAGATTCATGTTCCTGAGTAACAGGCTGATGATGGGGACTGTGCAAAGACTGGAAGGAAAGGCTTGGATTTACTTTAAAATTAGTTGGAGTCAGTATATAGAAGATGGAAAGATATCTGAACTTTGATATATTTATTCATATGGGTGTTCCTAAGCAGTGACGTTATGTCTAAACCACAGGAAGAAGAGTCTCTTGAATGTAATTTTGATTAATTATGTTCTCAAATGAATCATAAAATACAAATATTCCCACAGCATCAAGCACTTCATTCATGTTCAGAAAGCTTGAAGTGGAATACAATAGCATTTCTGTTTTAACAATATTAAATTATAAACTGTGCTAGCAGTATATCCTATGCCAGTATTTATTTCTAGGTTCACTTTCATTAATCTCTTGCACATTTTCTAGGTTAGTGGTTCCACTGATATTTTTAGAAGAGAAGGCTGTATTATGATAATTAGCCATTCCCTATCCAGTCATGCTGAAATATGTTTTGGTTTGTCCATCTCTTCTTTCTTTCATAAGAAAGAATAAGATTTAAAAATAAAGTATACTGAAGTTGGGAAAAATATTGTTCACCTGAAATGTAATTATGTACCTTCTGTAGATAGCACAATATCTATCTGAAAGGCTATTTGTTGTTGGTTTTAGATTTAAATATATTAAAAAAACCTCAGACTGAAGTTCTCTTTACCATGTGTTACAGTGACATTTGGCATGTCAGTGAATTAATACTTAAGTATCTTTTCAATATCAACATATTTCTTTTATTTGTAATATGAGTAACCATTTATAACTTTTATGCATGCAGACTAAATAGGATTTGGCAAACTTTCTTAAGGTTAAAGGAAAAGCATAAAGAGATTGGGGGGCGAACCTTCAAAATTCTTTGTTTTGAATACTTGTTTGTGGGGACTCTATATTGAATACTGTGAAGCATTTACTTTTTAACACACTTGGATACTCAATATTACTATTAATAATATTTTCACAACAATACTCATCCTTTCTTTTAATCCAATACAAAATGAGACCTGTGGAACAAGCCAAGTGTGACTATTTTAGTTTCCAGCTGCTTCAATCCAGGAAGAAAAACATGGATTAAAAACACAGTTCAAGACAAATGTTAGCGTGCAAAGCAGAAGTCAAAATAGTTCATTTGTTTGCTGTAAAGCCAACAGAATATAGTTTCCTGGTTGAAAATAAATATGGCAAGTGCAATCCTGCTTTAAAAAGAAGATACCTTAAATAGAAACAGTCTCTCTAAATGCAGAAAATGCACTTTAATGCTACAGATTTATTTCTTGTTTAGAGGTTTCATTAAGCATGGAGTTTTAAAGGGAATGAGTCAAACTTCAAATTATACTGTCCAATTCAGCAAATACTTGTGGCCAGAAAAAGTATGGTATAAAGACTTAATTTTGAAAATACAGATATGTTTTTGCTTTCATATGTTCTAAAACAAAACCTTTTTTTACAGCATATATAATTGAAAAAATTATAGATTCAAAAAAAACAAACCTAGGGCGGGCTTAGTCCACTGTTCATCTCGGAGTGAATGGAATATTCTTGTGTTACTTGATGAAATTGTGTGTATATATTTTTATTATTTTGCCAACAAGCAGAAAAATTCTTATTTTACTTCCATCCAGTTTTCTTCCTCATGCAGTTACTAAATGACAGAATAATTACTTAGCTCTGGGGTGTATTGCCACAATAATCAGAGGAGACTGGTTTTGTTTGTAAAATAGGCGATAGCTTGTGTACTCAAGGAATTCTTGAAGAAATTGTCTAAAAGCTTCAAAGACTTGCTGGTCTAAAATTTCACATTTGGTCCATTATAAGCACGTTTCAATGAAGACTGAACAAGCCCAACCAAAGTAGCACATTTTGGGCAGTTTTTTATGCTATAGAAGTTATGACAAAATTTGCATGTACTTTATTGGGATGAGAATGTGTTATTTCATCTAGAATTTTAGAGAACAGCATCCTATTACAGTATCATGGTAACTTGTATTTCAAATAAACATCAACAGATGGATTTAATATCAGACTAATAACAAAATAAATAAGTTTCTAGATATTTCTGACAGTGAAAATTGGCTCAGCATTTAGTTATAAACTGAATCTTTCTAGTCAGTAGTTTAAATTTTTTGCTGATGAACATATGCTCAGTATTGGTACTGTGAATATATCCCCATGTACTAGAAAGCATTCAGTAATTTATTTGGCATTTAGCACATACCAGGAGTTAAACTCCTGTACCGTGTACCAATTACCTCATCTTTACCAATCACGGTGTAGTAAGCTGTTTAAGTAACGTGGAAAAGCAGATGACGTGACACAGAAGGACCAATTGGCTACCATGCCGATGTGATGCCAAGCAGCATTCTTACTGCCTCGTGCAAAGTTGCTAAGACTACCAAATGAGCCCCAGAAAAAAATATTTGATGTGGCTTTCCTGTGGTTTTCCAGACCCACCCTCAACTTTGCTCAAAAGAGGGGAGGGAAAAGAAGATGACCTTGAGAAGAATGTCCACATCAGACCCTGCTTCTACTATGGATATTCATGCTGCTGGTCCAATGGAGTCAGCTTGGATAGGTTTCCAAGAAGTAGACAATGTGGTGTTTGGGTGGGATTTTTTTTGTGGTGTTCTCACCCCAGTATGCTATGTAGGATACTTCTCCACATAGGTTTTTTTTATACTATTACACTGCAAAATTACACCAGCGGTGTTTCCAAGTATTATAGCTTACTCCATGTTGGACTTCAATATTGTTTATTAGGCATTCTGAATATGAAAACTAATTTAGAACTGGATCCCAAAAGGCAATTAGGTTTAGAATTGGCTTGTGGCATTTCTGTGTTTGCATTTGAGTGAGTTGCAAGAGCTAAATCTTCTCCATCCAAAGCTAAATAAAAATGGTGCTGTCTTATCAGCTGCAGCAATTTAGTGTGAGATGTAAATGTTCCTGATGTGCATTTTGGTGGTATCCTACTACCTCTTTAAAAGCTTCTGTGTTGTCTATTTCTCATATTGCTTATCAGTTCTATCTGCAAAGCCTCACCAGCTACAGCTACCCTGTCTAATCATAAGGCTTTCACCTCTTCATTAGTTAGTAGTTGTGATGAGGATTTCTGTAGCAGCTGGTAGGCATTGTGCATGTAACCCTTGCTACGTATCAGTGAGGCTTGCATGCTCTGGTGGTCGTGTCTTCCTGAAAGTCCAGCTTCTGTTGCCAAGATTACTAGAGGAGGAGACAAAACTGGCAGCAGCAGCAGCACCTGCTGTTCTTCATTAGAACAACACTACCTGTGAGAACAGGTGTGGTTGAAAGAAGGTATCCTTATTACATGTTTTATTACTCTCCGAGTTGTTAGCCTTGCTTACTAGGCACCAGTTGTATATGCAGTAATTTGGAGGGGGTGGGAGTTACATTGGATTGCAACACAGCTTATTCAGTGCTCAGTTAGGTCACTTTCTGATGTTGAAATCTGTAGTTGGTGTCATTTGGGTCCATCTAGGTAACAAAGTAGTAATCGGTGATCGGTTGCATCCTCAACAGGAAGTAACTTCGTCTTTACTCCATATCTTAGAGACTTTAATTCTGCTGTGAGGACTTTGTTCTGTTTCTGGCAGCTCCATCTTTGGCTTCAAGAGCTCACTGGTAACGTTAAGTCTCTGTTGGATTGTGCCCACATCCCTGTGGCCCCACCACCCTCCCTTGGGCTACAAGCAATGGTTTAAGCTTCAGTTTCAGTTACTGCAGTACATCATGCTGCCGCTAGACCACCGTGGCAATTCTACTAAAGCTTTTTATTGTATTAAAAAATTTAAACGTGGAGAACTTGAGCTGCCATTTATGAATGAGCCATTTAGAGCTTATTGAGTTTAAGTAATAAAGGATTCATAGCTTAATAAATTTCCATTTGCCTTACACTTTATGATATGACATAAAGACAAGCTTGGAAAATGTACTGAACTACTCAAATCAATTGAGATTAAATGTAACGAGTGATTCATTGATTCAGAATGTCAGTTTCTTGCCACCTGATAAACTTTAATTTGCTTTTCTGTTGTTTTGTCTGCAAATGATCAATATTTAGAATATCAGTGCAACTGTGCTGCTTAAGATACATGTTTTCTTAAGGGATTCAAACCTTTTTGTGTAGTCTTTTTGTCATATTGGTCCTTAACAATTTGATTTTGTATATCTGTTTAATGCCTAAAATTAGTATTTAAATACACAGAGTGATTTCTAAAGATACCTGAAGAACTGTTAAGCTCCTTCGGGAGACTGCTGCAGAAAAGAAGTAATAAACTAGGGAAGAGGGGTGCAAAACATCAATCCCTGTTCCCAGCAAGCCAATATCAAAACATCCTTCATGTTTTAGGGACATTTATGAAATAGTATGTTAGAGTTTGAGATATGGTTGCAGAGAGTTCATCTAGAATGGCTCATCTAGGACTTTCTGTCCATTAGCCATCTTCCACTGCAGCTGAAAGAGCAAATGTTGGCTCAGATGTCACAACTGAGAGCTGTTTGTTTTGGCAATGGCTGTACCCTCAGTACATGGTAGAATGGCAGTCTCGTGTGTGTAAAGACAACGTCACAATCTTGTTTCAAAGGTTGGCAATGGTGCTATTTGTAGAGAGGTCAACAACTTCTTGAAAGAGAAATGTTAAAATAGAAAATGATTGAGTATAAAAAAGTTGAAAGAATGGGTATTTTCTTTCAAGATGGCTGCATTTGTACCTTGCTTTAAACCTCCCTAAATTGCATTATCGAGGATTTCCTGGAGTGGAAAGGAAACTCTGAGGCCAAATACTAGTGTTCTGTTATCACAAATATTCATCTTTCTTGTGGGAAACGTTTTTGCAACTATTTTCTATATCTATTAAATGTATCTCTTTATTTTGTCTCTTTGGATACTATGTGGGTGTTAGATAGCTTTCCAGTTGTCTTTAAAACATGAAATTGGCTTTCTGGCTTGCCATACGCTGTTATAATTTTGTTTCTCCCAAATGAGCTAACACATACTTCTATATTTCTTGGCTTTTTTTTATTAAGGCAAAGTATTTTAGCAATTATGTCAATTAATGTTCAAAAGTTGTTGTTTTTTAAAAAAATCTAATAGTAGGAAAACAGCGGTCTGTATCGTAAAAGGAGAACGTTAATGTGAGAATGAGATTAACTTTGAAGAACTTTCTTTTTAAACACCAGCAATAGCCTTCCTTATATGTCTATTTGAATTTAAACATTTTACTGTAAAATAATTAAAATGGAAATAGCCATGTAAGACAGCACTTACTGTTAATTCTTAGATGTTTTGATTCTAAATGTACGAGTATCTTAGTAAAATGAAAACAATACTCCAGACTGAATTGGAATTTAATATAAAGAAACAAAATGCTGTACGACCTTGTTGCTTCAGCACTAATTACTAATAGGTACTAGAATACATGTTTCAGGAGAAAAAATTAAAATGAAAGTACTGCTAAATATTCAGCAGTATAATAACTGTAAAGGAATGAAAAATCCTGTTTGAATATTTTACTTGTGATTATTTTCTTCCTCTTAAACTTGTGCACTGTAAGAGTGTTTCAATGTTAGACACCTTTATGTGAGCATTTTAACTGTAGATCTTTGGTAAAATAATGTCACAAGTTATTTCATATTGAACATTTCTCTCAAAAATTACAGTCTTGAGTAAAGTCTCTGCTAGAGAGTTTATTTTTCCCAAGGAACTGGAAAATTGCTTTATTGCTAATACAAGTCATAAGTAGGCATTAAGGAGGAAAAAGCACCATCTAAAATATCTCTTGGATATACTTTTAATTGCACGTTTGTTTCCTGGTATTTACATTTTTAAGCTTGTCATGATGAAACTTCAAAAAGAGAAACGGTCTTCCAATGGGCATAACTTGAATAGAGTCTTTAACCGGCATCTTCTGTTGTTCGTCTGCATTTTCCTTGCGCATTTACTATACACACTCTGTATTTACTACAGCTCTCTGTATAGTCTTATTTCCCCTGTACAGTTTGCAAATCAGTTACAGAAAGGGAGACTGCAGTAAAAGATAGGATTTTGTTATTACTACATGATGTATTGAGGATCAACACTTGTCTGTGTAGCGGTAGTGCCTTCCCCGGTTTATACGGTAAAGGGCAAAAGTGACACTGAGTGACTTTTAGTATGATTCTCTGCTCTTCTTTGGTGTAATTTAACTGGATATAGATACGAGTTGATATGGATGTTACACGATTGATGACAGAAGAGGAGTATTTTTATTCTTGGTTATCACAAAACATCAGCTATGAATGTTTATTTTTTTTAATATTAACCAAGAGAGATAAGCATGGTCTTTGGTTAAGTCCCTAAGATAACGGAAGCATAGGAGACATCAGTATCAGTAAATTAAACATACTTGAGGATGTTCATTGGAATAACTTGCAGCTATTTTGTAGTCTGTTAGCCTCCAGAAGAGGGTGACTGTGTGCAAACTGCGTATTAAAAATGGCCTGTGGAAGGGTTTGATTTTTAACTCTGGAAATTGTGACAGGTATTTATCTGGGGAAGCGTTTGGATGTGTGCAAAACATGTGAGGGACCGTTCCAACAACTTGTTAGTACTATCTAAATGTATAGTATAATATTGTCTAATAGAAACACTATTAATACAAAATGATAGCTCGATCATGTGCCAGTGCCTGGCCGTTTTCCTGGACACTTCGTTTACCAGTTTAGTAGCTTTCTTGGCTATTGAAAAGATCATCTACCTTTTTAAGCTCTTTTGAAGAAGCTGACTTTATTGATTGGTATGGGAAATGTTTGCTTTACTGAAAAACCCATGAAACAAGTTACAGACAAACTAGTAGTCCAGCTGAAAGGCACCAAGCGAAGGGGCTGAAGCACATGAAGTACAAGGAGCAGCTGGGGTGTGGGGCTTCTTCAGCCTGGAGAGGAGAAGGCTCAGGGGACCCAATTGCAGCCTTTTCCCAGATAAGAGGAGGTTGTAGGGCAGGAAAGTGGCAATGGTCACAGCCTGTGACAGTGAAACTTTAATTGGACAACAATTTTTCACCATCAAACTCTAGAGCAGGTGCTGAGGGAGGTGCTTGGATGCCCATCCCCAGGGATGAGCTGAGCGAGGCCCCAGGCACCCTCAGCTGAATTTGCTGCTTGCTCTGCTGGGTAGAAGAGGTGGGAGTAGATGACCTTCTGGTGTCCCATCCAATCTTTATTTTATTTTTTTCTATGGTCATGCATACTACTGCTGGTTTTTTTCAGCATTGTCAACTTTGTAAGAAAGAGTGGAAAAACTGTTACTCAATATATTACTGGTGGGTTGTAGAGATCGGAGGTAAATATGTCAAAAAGTACCATTTGATGCAATAAGTAACCTGCTTGAGACTTGCTGAAGGCATGTTTAGTAAGTCTTTTTAAGCAAGCAAAATAGGCACATAGTCTGAATAATCTGTAAAACTAGATAGTGTTATATATGCTTCATGCTGGACTGAAGACCTATATATGTGTGCAGAGCTGGATCCTAGTACTTTACACTGAAAACTTAAGTAAGGAGCAACACAATGTGTAAACTGTTTCAGGTACTAATACTGGATTTTGAGTAACAAGATGATACAACTAGAATCTTAGAATGAGGGAAACACATTCCTGTAGCTTTAACAGTGCTTCATCTGCTGTGTGCTTGTGGTTACAGTTGTTTTAGTGGAAAGAAAAAATCGTAAGGCAGTACTAATCGCTCCTTTTTTAATTTCATTACGCTTATAAAGTGCATCTTGAAATACCTTCTGTAACTAATACTGAAAATAAAATTATTAAAGCTAAAATCAGATTTGTATAAACTCTTACCATATGAAAAGCATACCATGTGTGTTTCTTCAGGGGAGTGTCTTTGGTCAAGTATTTACCCACTCAGTTCTTCAGTGTCAAACAAGCAAAAGGGACTTTTTTTTTACCTTGCTTTGTGCAGGTATGCTTTTAAAACATAAACTTCAGTGTGCTCTTTTATCACGAATATGTTTGCTTTTAAGATGCTATCAGAATAATCCATCGTTTAGTTCTGAGCAGTAACTGTAACCGATGTGTTTAACTTTTTAACCATGGTGATGGGATCAAGATGAGATTATTAGCAGTAATAAGGAATGAGAAAAACATTTTAGGAATGAGAACCTGAGAGGTTGGTATGTACCATGGAACTGATAAACTGCATTATTGGTACGTGAGCCAAATAATATTTCATTTTCTGTCAAAATCATGTCCTTTGAGTGAACTTTGTTCATTATAATCTCATTATAATACCAAAACACACCTCCATGCTAAAAACTACCCACCTCCAAGGTACGACCACCCCTCACTGGGCATGCTCTCTGAATTTCTTTAAGTATATAGCTTTAAAAGCAAAGCGAGAAAGTTTTACACCAATCATAATGAAGTAACTATGTAACTATGTGATGTAATTGTAACCATGTGTGTATTGAGAATATAAATATGTGCGTGTTCGTAGGCTAGGTATGCACGTTAGGTGGAACTATCCCCCGTGCATCCAGCGCTGCAATAAAGAATGCCTGCCTTTTAACACTACATTGGTGTTACGAGGTTTATTCCCGGATTTCGGTGACATAACCATATTCCATGCTGAGGGATACACGAGACTCCTTTCCAAAGAGCACACGCTTCTAAAAAAGCTCCTTTTTTTTTTTTGTGGATGATATCCAGACACTTTCAGCAGGCATGTGGCATAGCAGAACTTTGGATTGCAAGTCTATTTCATGCATTCATCCTCCCCTCCCAGATTATTTTCAATACTAACTCCTATGATAGTTTTCATTAAATGTTCTTAACACTTGCAGTATTTTTGTTTGATGTTATTCTTTCTACACAGATAAATAACTATTGACTTGTAACTGTAAATGAAAAGTCTTGAAGAAAGATTTAAATAACTAAAAGGAAATTATTCTAGATTTATTTCCTAAGGGCCTCCTTTGCACTGTGGATTTGCCTATCCTGGGGAATAAGAAATGCAAATGATAGATTTCTTTTACCATTTCACATTTTGACTGTCATTGCTAAAGACGTATTTTGTTTTTCATTACTCATACAATTTCCATAATCAGAGGAAGTTGTTCCAGAATCAGAAACTCTGTCAGCAGCAGCATCTGAAGATGATCAGTGGGAAGCAGACATGTGAAACGGTGCAGGGAAATTCAAAGAGCCATTGAGGAATCCTAGTTGTGGCTCATCTTGTCTTCTAGATTCTGTTCAGGAATGTTTTTTTAAATAAAGGAGTGGTACAGACACTTTGTCATTCTGCAGGGCTGTGGTTTGTGCCTTGCATTGTAAAATAAAACCTATGTTAAATATACCTTGGAAGTGCTATTTGTGTTTTGCCGCTGGAAAGTACCATTTGAATAAACTAGAAATAGGTAAGTAGGTTATATCTTAAAGTATATTTCTGTTAAAAATGAACAATACGCACTTTTACTGTAACTAATATACTTGCTCCTAATATCAGAGACTGTTTTACGTGTAGCAGTGATATGGGAGGGAAGATACAAGCTCTGATCAGCAAGTGAAGTAAAAACATTTATTTTTGAATAAATAAACTTTTGAAGAGTAAGGCATGGTTGTGAACCGTATCTCTATAAAAGATGAAAAGTAAACGTGTTTTAAGAAAACAAACAAAAAGAACATTTCTCATTAAGGGTTGTAATCTTAGTGATGACTGTGTATGAGTACTGGGCGTGAGCTGACTGCATTTTTGTAAGACAATAACAAAACTAGTAGAAGAGTAGTTTTTATTGAAGGCAGTGATATATGTGCTGTATGTGATTGAAGACAGAATTGTAGGACAAGCGTCACTTGATAACTATCTAGAACACTAGATAACTATTGCTCCATGAAGAAAACTCTGTGTTTTTTTTGTTTTCTTTTTCCACTTGAGTGGTAGAAAAATCAATTGGCCTATCTGGTTTTTATCCACTTGATACTTTACAGTGAACCCGAAGCTAATTTGAACATGATTTTTCTTTTAATTCAGAGCAAAACCTGCAGAATACTGAAAAGTAGAGTTGTGTCTCATATTATCAAAGCCACAAGGGACTGGTTTGCAGTGGGAGTTGAAACCTCTTCACCTGAGCAAATTCCTCTCAAGTTTTGAGTTGAGTTTCATGGCCCTTTTGAGAACTTCACTCAGACTCTTCTGGGCACTTCTCCACAAGTATGAATATTAGCCCATAGTAATATAAGAATCTAATACACTGATGTTATTGTGCATAAAACTACAAAAATACATACAAATGCATGTTTTGGAAAAAATGGTATGCACTCAAAAGTAATGATTTATTTAAATCACATGCTGTACTTTTTTGTGCTAACTTATTTTTGTGGAACTGTGTCCCAGCAGTTCCCTCAGTGTCCTATCAAGTCTGTTCTCCTTCCTTCCCCACCTCTGCAGGGCCCAGAATGATGTACTAAACTTTGTCCGCTTCTCTCGCTCAGTTCATTTAGCCTGTAGATGTGTAGAATTTAATTATAAAACTAGACTGAGACAAAACTTTGATAACATTATCAATTTTTAATAATAAAATTAAATTTACAATATCTTAACATAAATATTTTATCATCTGTGTTGCGTAACTTGCTGAATTAAGAAAGTAATTAGTGTCAGGATATGAATACAGATGAAACACCCAATTCTGTAAAAGGTTTTATTAATCAGGAAGACACATTCCAAATTAATTGAATTGTTAGATCATAGGATATTAGCCAGCTCTACAAAGCAGCTTTATCCTTGTGATTGTGAGAAATGCAGAATATTCTTCACCAAGGCTAATAAAATAGGATCAACAGTTTGAATCTGAAATAAATTAACATAAGGAAAAGACTAATGAACTTTTCCTTTCTTCAAAAAATAAAGCGAGAACAGACTTTTTGAAATGAAAGGCAAACTGAGATGGTGTTGGCTTTTATATTATAGGGTCTCTTTATTTTGGGAGGAGACACATGTGTTATAGCAGGAAATCTGTGTAGACAGAGACTGAAGATCTGTAGGTGCAGCAGCACATGTATATCTATAGTGATTAAATGGAAGTACTGAATTTGGAACAATTCTCGTCCTCATGTTCTCAGAATTGTTATTTATTTTTGTATTATCTATGTTTAAGAAAAAATAAATTCTATTAGATATTTGGTAGTCTGAAATTCCTAGATATTCAAAGATTTCTTTCAGAAGCTCAACTGACTTTATCATTGCTTGGATTTTTCTCGCTTTTCTATTTTACTTGTCATTTTCTATCTGTTTGTGTAGATTTATGACCCAAATCAAACATCTATATACTTGCAGACTGATGACCTGAAGCATTCCGGTTTTACTAAAGGGACAACTAGAGCACAGAGGTTAAATATATTGCCTAGTTGTTCCAGAGAAATTTGGCAGCACAAGCAGTGCTATCCGTATT
Organism: Balearica regulorum gibbericeps; assembly: GCF_011004875.1. Lineage (NCBI taxonomy): Eukaryota > Metazoa > Chordata > Aves > Gruiformes > Gruidae > Balearica > Balearica regulorum. The sequence continues at coordinate 100,127,479 of NC_046184.1, forward strand.
TCCTAAACAGTAGTTGAGCTCTTCAATCCCAAATGATTCTTCCAGCTTTCACAGATTGCTGTTTTCCTGTTGCCACATCACTTAGAGAATGACAAGATATGACACAGAATCTGTCTTCTAGTACAATGTTTTTGAATTCCTGTTACTCGAAACCCTTGCGTCAGAAGACATCATGGATGCACTCCATCTTTCTCCCCCAGTTTTACAAAACTTGAGCAAGTAAATCTTTAAGTAATGAAAAAGCTTACACTATAAGAACGGTATGAGAACTAAAGTTTGTAAGCCTCTTGGGTTTCGAACACTTCTTGCAACTGCTAATAATAATCTTTATATTGTTGGAGTGAGGAGTATAACATAATTTTGAATGAAAAAAGCATAAGTGAAAATCCAGGTAAAATCTGTGGGTATTGAACATTAAAGAAAGCTTCTGCACATTCAGTCGTGAGAGATGTACTACTTGCTACGGTAAGGGAAGTTGCAGGTATGTACTGACACACACACGCCCCATCCCTCCCCGTGCCAGGTGAATCTCTGACAAAGAAGAGTGGTAAATACTGATTCTTAATAATGAAAATTTTTTTTAGCATGTTTAACAAATGAATAAAACCCAATTTTCCCCAAATGAAAAGATTTTAAAGTGAAAAACATAACTTTTAATTAAAAGTTATCTTTACCTTTTTCCCAGGCTTCATCAGAATACTGATGCCTCAGTGTAGTTCCATGATGCAGAATATCAATTGCAGTTTTCTTACATTGTCAGAATTTTAATTAGCAGAGGTCTGCAAGATTAGTTCTGCCTGGTATGCTGGAGTTAAGCATGCTCTATTTAGATGGCCTGCCTTAAATTTACATTTTTATAGGTATGATTCTATTATGGAGAGTAAGTAATGTTAATTTCTAAGGAAAGAAAGTGTAATCTTGTCATAAAATTTGTGATTCAGCTTGTGGAGGTAAGGGTTGAATGATATGCAACCATAGGGTCTACAAAATAGAGCTGCAATCTTCTCTGAGCTCACCTTCATCTTAACCTTCACAGATGGAGCTCAGTGAGTTAAAAACCCTGAACTTTATTACCCGTGCCCAGTAGAGTAAAGGTTGTTTTTCTTTCTCTGGCAATATTAATGATTTTCAGCTGACTGCATTTTAATTAAAAACACCAGGTAGCCTCTTGGCTCAACACATGGGACTGCTGGTGTCGAGCATCTGCGGGCGCTACCTGTGCACGCACACACAGAGCCTGTGCAGCCGAAGGGGGAGTCACCTCTTTGTGTAAGGAAGCACTTCCCTCTCTACATCTTTTTTTTTTTTTTTTTGGGGGGGGGGGGAGGGAGAGAGTAATTTCAGTTACTGCAGGAAAGCTGTCAAGGAAATAAATTCCTGAGCTTATCAGAACTAAAGACAGAAAATAAGCAAGTATTTATTGCTTAAACAAGTGCTCTGTTATAATCCATGCAAGTTGAAAATTCTCATTCAAATGTTTGTTCACACAAACTGTGCTTGTGTGTACAAATCCATGCTAACTATTTTCACCCTCATCAAAAGCGAAATGTTACAGAAAATACCATCGATCTTTTAACGTAACTATTCTCTTGATGTTGCATGTACATAGAAGTCAAGAAATTTAAAGCAATGTTCTCACTATGAAAAATTCTCTGCAACGCATGAACAGAATGTTAAGGCTAAGGCTGTGTGGTACAAAATACAGAAGGGGAAGGCAAAAGCAACAGTTATGCTAGTCTGAAAATATTTATCAGTTCTACACCCCTTATGTGCTTTTTAAGCCACCTCTACCTAGAAACTTGCATATGAGAATTATACAAGGCAAAAATATGATGGAGTATGGTTTTTGCTCAGAAGAATAAAGACAGACTAGATCAGACTTTCTTTTACTTCCAAGTACGCCTGGGAAACAACTCTCTGAATTACAGCATCCATCTTTGGTTGCATTTGCTATTTTATAAAGTTGCTTTAAACTATAGCATGTGGATACACTGACTATAATGTGAATTGAAAGAACCATGGAGAAGGTGTTCTTGGGACAGTCCTGCAGTACTATTAATCTTTGCTTAGCCAGGTAGATAAGGGGGTATATAAGGGCAGACTTGGATACCAGCTCTGAGCCAGATTGTCTGAGACACAGCTGGAGGCTTGGAGAATATTTAGGGGCAGTATCACTGTCTGTTTACCCTGTTCTTATATTTCTCTATGAATCTAATATTTGCCATTGCTAGGGGTAGGATGCTGAAGCAGCTGGGGCTTTGCACTATAATTAGTAGCTGTTCTTGCCTTCTCCCCTGCCCTCAGTTATTTTACTGGTTTCTGCTTGCTCTACAGTGTTTAAAACTGTTGATCAATTCTGTTCCCCTGTAATACTGACAATATTGGCTCATATTTCAGGGAGCTTTTTGAGGTGTCATTCCCCCCACTCCCTTCCTTACAAAGCTTTCGTAATAGAAATCTTAGATACCAGCTATTAAATTAATGACAAAGTACCCAATATTCAAAATCCCCAGTATGGTAACTTAACATTTTCTTCCCCTTAAATTCTCTGAAGTTGGTAAACACATCCGGGTGACTTTGGTTTTTGGAATCTACATGTTTTTGTTAAATGTAAGTAAAACTCAATGGATGAAAGGAATAGACTATTATTCAGTAAATGAGAGGTAACCTGTAGGAAGGGAATATTGGCATTCTAGTTAGATCATGTGTCCTGGAAAATGCCTGAGAAAGTTTAGGAAAATGGTTCAAGAATGAGCGTAGCAATATTTTATTATTTTGTGTGGATTTTGATGTCTTTGGCACCTACGTATGCTTCACTGCAGTTTTTCTGTGCCTCTGAAGAAGTAACAGTGAACTAGAGGGCTTGGAGAAGTTGATCTCTGGGAATGAGTATGAGTAAGCGACTGTAATCTCTGTATTGACGTGTGTATTAAACTTACGTACATGAAACTTTCATTGGGGTAATTCAGCAGGCAATGTCTTCCCTGAAAGTACCTTTGGAGATCCAGAATTAGAGGCAATGTGTAGTCTGCTCTCAGCTCTTCAAATGATCGAGAGGATGTAGGTCTGAATCAAGAAGCTCTGAGCAAGTCCAGTAGTAACATCAGGATTGTGATAACTGATAACATCTGGAAGAAGTCCTGCCTAATAATAAAAACAAATGTCTGATATGATACTGTCCTGGTTTTGGTTGGGATAGAGTTAGTTTTCTTCCTAGCAGCTGATATAGTGCTGTGGTTTGGATTTGGGATGAGAATAATGTGGATAACACACGGATGTTTTTAGCTGTTGCCGTGCAATCGAGGACTTTTCACCTTCTCGTACTGCCCTGCCAACAAGAAGGTGGGGGGCACCCAAGAACCTGGGAGGGGACACAGCCAGGACAGCTGACCCAAACTGGCCAGAGGGATATTCCATACCATAAGGTGTCATGCTCCATATGTAACTGGGGCCTTGAGTGGGAGACAGGGCAGCTCGGGAACTAGCGGAGCATCAGCTTCAATTGGTGAGCAATTGTGCTGTTCATTGCTTGTTTTGTATATTCTTTTAATATTATTATTGTTATTAATCTTCCTTTTCTGTCCTATTAAACCTGTCTTTACCTCAACCTACAAGTCTTAAGTCTTACTCCTGCCCCTGCCCTTTTCAGTTCTCTCCCCTGTCCCACTGGCAGCAGGGTGGGGTGAGCAAATGGCTATGAGGTTGTTTTAGCTGCCTGCTGGGTTAAACTATGACAGGTACTATGCAAACTGGAAAATAAGTAGTTGAAAAATACGTAGTTGGAAAGTATTTGTAAGTACCTTCTATCATGCTGAAGTCATCTGGCAGAACATCAGTTTCTCTGTTTTCTGAAGAAATATGAATGACACTTTGGCACGTGTACTCTGAAAATCAGCGCTGGTAATTTTTCAAGCTTTGAATAATTATAATCTAGGATGCATATAATACTTTGTTTCCTATGTTCACTAGTTATTTTCTCCTCCAAAATATTTTAGTTAACATAGGATGCTTTAAAATCTAGTGCAATATTTCCCAAACTATTTCTGCTTACAAAAATTTTTGTATCTGTGATGGAATTTGTAGGGTTTGTGATCTATACTAGCATGAATGATTGTGTTCCTGCTGGGATGAGGAATGTACTCATAACAAGACCTTGTGTTACCCATATTTTGAGAATAAGTAGTATTCATTCACTTGTTTTTCATCTTTGTTTTTGTGGACATCACTCTTCCCTCCATTAAAGGTTCCCTTATAAAGTGCTATTAAGATTAAAATACTTAGATTAAAATACCTCAAACTAAGATTAAAATACAGTTGTGTAATACACTTGATATTTAGGAAAATTAAATCGCATAAGCATACTGATGAAAAAAGTTAAAAATTAAGGGGCTGCCTAGAATTGTCTTTTTAATGCTCCTGTGATTTTTCTTAAGGCTTTATTGGGGGGGAAGCCTGTCTTGTCAATATTACCAAAGATTATTGGGGCACTTTTTGTTTCTTTTAAGCATAATAGCCATTTGAAAATATAATGTTGAAACTAAGCAAAAACTAAGTTTAAAAACTAAGAGCAGGCTCATGGGGCTTAGTTTGTATTAAATATTGCATGCAGTGCTATTGATTCGTGACACTTTGTAGAATAATTGTTGGTATTTTGGTAGAGCATTCCAGCAGAACAGCAATTTTAAAGGCCAAATATTCTGTGGGAAAATATAAGCTAAGAAATTGCTGGGAAAAGCAAGAACCAAAACAGTGTACTCCTCTCTGTTTCCAACAAAACCTTATTTGACAGCACTATTTAAAATAGTGTAACTTTTATGTAGATACAACATTCAGTTCTAAGTACCTACTGATTTCAGCCAGGCAAGTCCTGTCAACAGAGCAAGCCCACAAAAAAGTTTCTGCACACCAGAGCTTTTAAGATTACTTGATATGTGACCTGCTAAAATCCAAATGATGTATTGTGAACACAGTAGGAGGAAAAAGCTTGGGCAAAATGTAACAGCTAAGACAAAGTAAAAACTTAAATCCTCGGTTTCAAATATGCCAAATGTGTAGTTCCTAATTAAGTCTTTTTTTTTTTTTTTTTTTTAGTGGAGTGTCACTCTTCTAACCCTGGGTTTATTTAAGCTTCCCAACAGAGCCTCTGAATCACCTGAGCTGACTCAAGAGCTGTTGCTTTATGTACAAGAGACTGTTTTTTTATTTTACTGTTACATTCACTACAGTGACTGTCATCTTGTCATCCTGCCTGTCATTCTCCCACCTGCCAGAACCCCACAAAAAGGACCACTGTTTAGTTACAAGTGTGCAGTGTCGGTATGCCGAGGTAGTAGCAGTTGTAAGAAAGCACCCATTGTATAAGATAGGGGTTTTGGAGAGACACGGCAAGGGGCACTAGACCGGTGGGGTCATCCTTGTCCTCTGGGATCCTCAAGGCGGAGGCTGACCATGGGCAGAAAGTAGCAGGAGAGGTGGGAGTTCACTCCTCAGAGGTCTTGTTAAGGCTGGCTTTCTGTCAGATCCAGACTGTGGCCAAGGGGCAGCTTATGGTGCTGGTGGTATTTGCACCTGCACACAGAGTCCATCGTGGGAGGTTTTAGTTGTGCTCAACAACCTCAATGCCAGTGGATGGAGCAGGGGTGTTTCTTGCAGATGCATCATCACCAGGCAAAGCAGCTCGTTTGTGGGCCCTTTGTGCGTGTTATTGATTCACCTGGTGAAGTTTCTGTGGAAAACTGGCAGGGAAGTTACTGGATTTTCTGGTGGAGTGGGGAGCTAGAATGCTGGGCAGAAAAATTGCCGAGTCCTGCTGTCTGATTTATCAGAGGACTATGTCATTTTGATTATGATTTGCCCACGATTGTAAAATCTGTGTATATATATTTGTACTGTATATAACTATTTATACTGTATGTATAAACAGTCATCTTTTATAACATTGAGCTGATAAAACATTCTCTATAAAGGAAACAGTGTGTAGTTAGCACTCCAGATGTCCAGTGCTAAAAAGAGATGTTAGATGCCTAGTTCATACACCTTGATAACAGTATGTGAAAAAGAAAGAGGGAGTGAGCTCTTAACAGCTCGCTCTGGGATTTCTTGATACCTCAGCAGCAAAGACAATGTGCAAAGTTTATGCCCCAAGCTGCTTCTGCTGCATCACTCTCCATTCTCTCCTTTTTCTCAGTTGTGCTCTTACAGTTTACTGTAAATCATACTGCTGAGATGATGAAAAATAATTTTTCTGCAACAGGAATGCACTCAAAAAGGAGCAGCCAGTATTTTAAGTCATTTGGCTTGTGTAGTGCTCCCTGACACAGCAATTGTTTCAGCCCCAAAAAACTGCACTGAACTGCAGTGCAACAGGAGGTGGTGTTACACACTGCTTGTGTGTATGGCAGGGGCAGAAACAGACTTTGAAAATGTTGAGCACAAGTAACTCCACTGCACTAGCAACATATCATTAAATAGCACTCCGAAGCTGTCTCCAAGGAGAACCTTCAAAACCAAACTCTCAAGAAATATAAGTAGTGGGAGGTGGAGATGGTAGTTGCTCAGAATAAGAGATAACACTTGTGAAGTATGGAGTAGCTATAAACCCCTGGCCCTAACACTTACGATCAGACTTGGGACCTCTTAGTAAGATGTCTGCTATCCTGTTGTATTTGGACCAGGATTGTTTTATACTTGCTACTCATTATTTTTTCAGCTCGAAACAGAAAGCCTGGCCGTAAGTCTAAAGAAAACTCTCCTTTTGTATGACAGTGTAGATACCAGGAAGCAAAGAAGGGGCAAGCAGAAGCCAAGACAGATGCATTTAGGGTCCTCTGTATCTCTAGGGCTGGCAAATATGATAGACCTGTGTTTATAAGCTATGCTGGCAAGTAATTTGTAATGTATTTGGGGAAAGTGGAGTCAAAAGAGAGATTGCTATCAAGCGTCAAAGAGTCAGCATTATTGACACGCTACATGAAGGAATTGGGATACGGAGAGGACCTACTAACTCTGAAGAGCTCTTGAGTTGATACAGAAATCTTACAGCACTTCCTAGACCCAATGTGAACTTTCTGTTGAGCAGCATGGTTTTCTTCTTAGTGGAAAAATGTTTGGGTAAGCGTTATAATTCAGTCTTTATAGTAAATAGCTCTTTCCCTATCAGGTACAGGCTGCTTAAAGTGACTTCAATCTGAAAATTTTTAGTATTTCTTTCTCTTCCTTCCTAATCCAGGGTCCAAGTGACTCTTTTGCATATGCAAAGTTTATGTAGGAATACACAGGCAGGGTAAAGAATTAGGAAATCTGTGAAGTTATTGTAGATATTTGTATCAAATTTTAAATAAATGTCTTCTATGTAAAGTTGGATATAGAAATCCAATTTCATGAGAAAAACATTACTTTTATTTTTATCTATGAAGAGAACAAAAATATTAGACCATACTCATGAGGAATTTTTAATTCATTCATGTGTATTTGTTGTGGGTTTGCCAGCTTGAGGCTTTAGTATAATTTTTTTTATTTATTTCCATACCTCGAGTGTTACATCCAACTCTTCGGCTTGTTCTGTGCCTGTCTTCTATTTTGGTTAATCATCTACTGATTTTGTATTCATAATGCCAAGATCAAATTTTCTAGCTGTGGCCAGAACAATGAGCAATACAGCGGCTCATCAGAGCATAAAAAAGTGAATCCTGACAACTGTGTTACTCTTTCCTCTCACATCAAATTCACATGTCCCAAAAATCTTATCTGATGCTTCTCATCTGCAGCATCTATAAAAGGTGAACTTTAGAGTACCTAGCTTGTGTGAACTGTCTGACTAACCAGCTAATTAGCCTTTCTGAACAGTAGCCTGTTTATTTTCAGAAACCTGTATTTAATACTGGAACTGAAATGAAGGTGTAGATTGTTATTAAGTGCTGTTATTTACTTTGTTATACATATTTTATAGCTTTCCTGTTGGTGGTGGCAAAGATTAATGAAACTTTTATAAAGTTGGATAGAAACGAGGGGGAAAGTATATTAAACTACCCCAGCTTGCTGCGCACTAATTATTGTGTCAGATCTCGTTAGAAAACAGATGCATGCACAAAAGTATGCTTATTTATTTTCACAGAACTGCTTCAAGAAAGGACTCTGCAAAATTGAGAAGGGATTGCAGGTGAATATTCTACATAAGCCAATTTACAAAAACATTATTCCTTTTGACTTTCCTCTGTCTCATCTGTCAGCAGAAAAGCAGAATGGGAGGAATTAGGGAAGATCTGTACTGTGTTTTGGAGGCAGTGGGGATGGGAAAGGATTTGAGTTCAGCACACTGTACTCTGAGGAAGTACTTATTTTCACATGTAATATCAACAAAAGTGATTATGAGACTGTGATTAACAGATGATATATCTCAGTATTTTTTGCACCTACACTTCATATGCAAACCTCTCAAGGGTAGAAACCTTGAGATAGGTGTTGTTATGAGAACACTTAAGAGCTTTATATGAAAAATGAGGTACAGAATAAGTGTGCCATTTAAGTGGCTATATGTAACAAATACAATGCAGCAAAAATAATTACTCTTATGTAGAAGTTAATAGAAACAGTCTGTTTCAATTAATCATACATGATCATTGTCTGTCTACTCTATATGGTTGTGATTGATGAAGAGGAAAAAAACATGATGAATGACAGATTGATCTCTGGTGTCTGCAGTTATGTGGCTCTTTTCTATCCCCTCTGGGTTGTGTCTTCATTCTCAGCTAATCTCAGTCCCTTGCTCCTTTACATGAGAAGACTTGGATCCTGTGGCTTCTTTCTTTCTTAGAGGCTCCTATTTTTCTCTCCTGAATAATCAGGGTTTGTATGGAGATGGTGTGTTCCCAGGTCTTGTCCCAAATACAAAAAGGTCAGAGTCAGGAAGCTTTGAAGCTTGTGAGGTCATGCCTGTAAGAAGGGGGAAATGTTGCCCAGGATTTCTTTTGCATACTGTCACTAGGAGGGAATTGCAGAAGTTTCCAATTTGATCATAGGATAATAAGTATTTTTAATTTTATTAAAAAATAATTTTTAGGGAACTGGGAGCATTGTGTTTCTCCATATTTATTATTCTGCAATAACAAAAAACAGGTAAAGAATGAATGTCAGAAAACTGCTAAACAACTATCACATTCAATCATTTGATGACAATAGTTTATACACTCAACAATATGATAGATATTTTGCCTCTACAAAGATGGGAGATAGTCCTACAGTTTTAGATGGTCAAATGCTTTTCCTCCATAATGAGACAGGTTTACATTCTGAAATCCTCTATTTAAATATACTATCAAGAGTCAGATTTCTGGAAACTTCCTGAAGACCCTCTCTTGGGCTAAATAATATGCTAGGAGACTGGTCACATCATGTACCACAGTGCAGATAAAGTCATTGCTGTGGTCCCTAGGACAGTTCCTGCAGTAAGAGAGGAATAGGAAGATAAAAACTGAATACTGAGTTTTCTTTTCCTCCCTTTCACTGGACTTTGAGTTCTTGTGGAACCTCTTAATTCTACAGGATGGGATTTCTCTCCGTAATTCTCCCAGTTGAATTGTACTGCTTTCTTCTCTCTGACCCCGTGAATATTCCAACATTTACATTCTAGAAGACCAGAATGTCTGCTAAAAGCATAATATAAATAACAAAAAACCTACAAAATAGTTGTTTCATAGCAAAAAACTTAGCTCAGCCTACAGAAAAGAAGCTAAATATTTTTAGTAATGTTCTATAAAGATTGTCTGCTTTTTGGTGTGCATTCTTTCAATGATATTAATCCAATTTTCATGAAAGCTTTTTTCAATGTTTCTTAATTAGTCCAGATAGTCATGGCAGTATTTTAAATAAATGATATGTGAAGACCTCCACTGACATAGTTCTAAATAAAAATCTAAATCTTGCTATTGTCCTTCATCCAAAAAAAAGTGTGAAGACACATGTCAGAAAATCTGTTCCTTCTTTTTTGCTGTTCAGAAATTACATACATGAATGGGTTTTATTTTCATGTTAAAAGGACATCCTGTTGGCAGGCAATATATTAAGTAAAGACATTAGGCTAACATCTCAACAATTGTGTTCAACTATAACAGAATAAAGTATCATTCTCTTAGGGGGAAGTTGGTTGTGACAACTGAAGGAGAAACTTCTTGAAGGAAAATGTGCAAAGTGTAATCTTTCTTTTAGTAAATGATAAAAGAACCTGATGTCTAATTTGACCTATAGTTGACATTCCACGTCCACCCATAGCTGCAGTGATGTATCATTAGCTTGTGGCTGCTGACGTGGTTCAGCCCCAGCCGGCAGCTGAGCACCACGTGCTGCTCGCTCACCCCTCCCCAGCAGGATGGGGAGGAGAACGGAAAAACAACGGCAAAGCCTCGAGGGTTGGGATAAGGGCAGTTTACTGGGACAGCAAGGGAGAGGGAAACAATCAACAACAGTGCTGATAACAGATATTCACAATGGGTGATAACAGAGAATGATTTACCGATCCGATGACCGACCGACCGAACGCTCAGCTGGTCCCGGGACCGTGCGGAGCCCACCCGTGCCCGATGGGCCCCCTTTTATGGTGAGCATGATGTCACATGGTATGGAATAGCCCCGGGACAGCTTGGGTCACCTGTCCTGGCTCCTTGTGAAATTAACTCTATCCTTGCCAGAACCAGGACAGCTGTTCAATATGTCTGCAAGCCAAGTTATCTACACTGGGCCCAAATATGGCTCTAGGTTTCATTTAGGTGGAAAAAATTTTATTGTACTTGAGATAATGAAGTCAGTTGCTACCCTTGTGATTGCAGAATCTGGAAAATATAAGGATAATTATTATAAATTCTGAAAGGTAGAGAAAACAAGCTAAAAATGATCAACATATGTTTATCTCCTAGACCTAAAAGCAAATGCAAATGTCAAGTTAAAATATCTTTGCCCTAAATTGTGTACTCTTAAAATGAAAACTGTGGCTCGAGCTTGTTATCCCATGTCAAATATGGAGTTGCTCTTGAACTCAAGCACTCAGAATTTCACTGAATTGCCTAAGTATTATAGTAGTTTGTAGGAGGCTTTTAAGAGTTTGCTATTGCTACGTGGTTTTTCTTACTATCTTCTCTTTGACTATAAATTCCTTTGTGAATTTTGTGCCAGACAGATACATGACACAGCCATGTGGTCTGTGCTCACAAAAAAAAAGTCCTGAAGCACCTCCTGGGGTGAATTGCAAGGTGGTCACAGGTGGCTGACTTCTCAACACTAACTCTGGACAGCTGGAAATATTTAAACTCAAGTTCTAGTTTTATTTTGGTACATAACTGAAACAAGTACTTATTAGTTGAAAACTGGAACACTTAATGTTATTTCAGCTAGAAAGGGATCACTTCTAAAGGACCATAAGTCTCTGAAGAAGCTTCAAAATCTCTTAGAGTACAGCAGAGATGCCTTCATGAGGCATCATGTTCAGTGGAGGTAAAACGCTTGGTATGGTGGGACATTTCTAACTTTTATTTTTAGTTCTGTGTTCGACTCATCCTTTCAAAGGAATGAAAGATGGAGATGTAAACATTCTTTATCCATCACTGTGAGAAATGGTTTCCTAGAAACTGCAGCTGACTTGATCAGTACATACTCCTAACACAGAGTTCCTACACGGCAAGTGATGCGTCATGTTACAAACAAGGTCCTTTTGGAAACTCAAAATTTGTTCTGTGTATCTTACAGGGACTTATGTGGTGTTCTAAGAAAATAATGCTTACTGAACTAGAAATAGAGCTAATAAATAGATAAATCTCTCCAACTCATTCTCTAGGGGTATGTCTTTCTGAAATCTGAACAACAGACCTACAGAAAAATATACTTAAGATCTGTATGTGTCTGTGGTGGGTTGACCCTGGCTGGAGTCCAGGTGTCCACCAAAGCTGCTCTGTCACTACCTCTTCTCAACTGGACAAGGGAGAGAAAATATAACAGGTCGGTCAAGATAAGGACAGGGAGACATAGTTCACTAATTAGTCACAGGAAAAACAGACTCAACTTAGAAAGAATTCATCCAATTTATTACCCAGAAAACAGAGTAGAATAATGAGAAATAAAACAAAATCTTAAAACAAATGCCCCCCACCCCTCCCTTCTTCCCAGGCTTAACTTCTCCTTGCTCCCCTTGAACGGCACAGGGAGATGGGGAAATGAGGATTGTGGTCAGTTCATCACGTGTTTTGTCTGCTGCTCCATCCTGTTCAAGGGTAGGACTCCTTACACTCTTCCCTTGCTCCAATATGGAGTCCCTCTCATGGGAGATAGTTCTCCATGAACTTCTGCAACATAAGTCCCTCCCACAGGCTGCAGTTCTTCACAAACTACTCCAGTGTGGGTCCCTTCCACGGGGTGCAGGCCTTCAGGAGCAGACTGCTCCAGTGTGGGACCCCCACGGGGTCACAAGTCCTGCCAGCAAACCTGCTCTGGCATAGGCTCTTCTTTCCATGGGCTACAGGTCCTGCCAGGAGCCTGCTCCAGTGTGGGCTTCCCATGGGGTCACAGCCTCCTTGGGGTGTCTCCACCTGCTCTGGTGTGGGGTCCTCCAGGGGCTGCAGGTAGAATCTCTGTTCCCAATCATCCTTCCTCCATGGGCTGCAGGGGGACAGCCTGCCTCACCGTGGCCTTCTCCAGGGGCTGCAGGGGGATCTCTGCTTCGGCACCTGGAGCACCTCCTCCCCCTCCTTCTGCACTGATCTTGGTGTCTGCAGAATTTCTTACATCTTATTCCTCTCTCTGGCTGCAAAAGCTGCCCCTCCTTCCCCCCGCCCCCCCTTCTCAAATATGTTATCCCAGAGGTGCTACCCCCATTGCTGATAGGCTTGGGCCAAGCCCATCAGCGGATCCATCTTAAAGCTGGCTGGCATTGACTCTGTTGGACCTAGGGGAAGCTTCTGGCAGCTTCTTGCAGAAGCCACCCCTGTAGTTCACCTGTTACCAAACTCTTGCGACACAAACCCAAACCAGTGTCTCATCGTAGGAAGTTATTGACTAAAGTAATACCTTCTAGATGTTTTCTAATTTGAGTGAATCTAAAGAGATTACAAACCTACATAAGAAGATATCCTGGCCTACTCTGCCCAATATGCAGACATGAACAAAACAGGGATCAATATGTATGCATGTGATTCAAAGTTGTGCATGCAACACAAAGAATAGAAAGGATCTACTTTACACAGTTTCTCAATAAAGCTATAGGAAACATTATTCTGTCTACCAAAATAAACCAAGATGGAGTAAAACAAATTTTTCCTCTTTATGGTCATTAGCTTCACCAGAAATTGATTTAGAAAGTATATTTGTTTTTTTATCTAATTGAAAATATAGATAACGGGGGGCAGGGGGAAAGAGCTGAAAGAATACATGATTTTTTCATTATCATAGTTCCTACCTTATTCAGACATATCTGAAGAATGCATCACCATGTAGAAAAGAGGAGATGTCCGAGAGGTTGCTCTGATGATACTGTGCTCAACTCTAGTGAATGGAGTGGTTTTAATACCAGCTTCTATGTACTATAGGATAATTAAAAGCTCGGTGCTTCCTCCATTTGTGTGCTCAAAAATGGCATGAAAGGAAGGAGCACCAGGGAAGGGTAGCAGGTTGTTTTCTTCCTGTACTTTTTAATGAGCATGGTTGAGCCTGGGCTCCCCCAGGAGGCAGCACTACTTTACAAGCTCTCAGTAAATAAGCAATTACATGGGAAGCATGAACAAACCGATTTGCTGGAAAACACCGGTTATTGTTTTCTTTTTTCTTTCTCTGCTTTTGTTTTCATTTGTTCCTGCTTTGGAGTTCAGAGACTATATGCATAAGGTTGATGTGGATAGCATTTTATTAAAAAAAATTGTCAGACTTCTGATTTTTATGTATTTATTTCTATAAAAATTTTGGATAGTTTGTTAAAGATGTTTTGCACCTGTAATAGAAGTTGTTCTCAAGAATATTTATGCACCACTCTGATTCAAACTAGAAAATGAGTAAAGTTGTAATGCACGTAGCTAGAATATGCAAATAAAGTTAGGAACTTATATGCAAATAAATTGAGCTGCTACTTAAATTATTCAGCTTGCTCCACTTCCAATAACTGATTCTTGGGTTCACCTCTTGGATTTTTTTCCCAGAACTTTTGGGGTCAGTTAGATGGCAGAACGTGATGCTTTTGGCTTTTACTTGAGCATATCAACATGATCCCTTGCAAGCCAATAAATACAAGGGTTTTTTACCTTTAATACTTGCCGTAGCTTTTGATACTTGGATTGCTCAGAAGGGATAAGTAGCTTGGAAATAAAATGAAGTTGTGAATCATGTTATTGGTATATAGCAATAACATTTGTTAGGATGATGGTGAAAGGCATGAGATGAGTCAGCTGTTCATCAGCAGTTTGGTAGCAGGTATTTCAGTCAGGCGTGTGCCGCAGGAACGGGCTCCGTTTCGCCTGGTAGCACGACAATTGGAGAGGGATGAAGGGCAGTTTTGAAGGAGCCCATTAGCAACGTGTTTAAAGGAATGCTGTGGTGCTGCAGTAAAGTTTTGAAGTGGCGTTGCTTCAGTTCATGTGGGTGTGTGGGATGTCAGATAAAAGCATCCACACAGATACCACAAGCTCTTCGTTACTATAACTTGCAGCGCATGCTGGTAAAAATCAGTGATCTGTCACTTAACCTTCCTCTCATTATCTTTAGTTTTGCTTCTTTAGTTTTATATCTTAGTTTGAATTAATGTGTTAGTGTTTGTAAAGCGCTCCAAAGATGAAAAGCCTTATATAGCTGCTTTGTTATAATTATTATTTTTAATTGTTTCTGTTTGGTATAGTTTCAATTAAAAACACTAATTGTCTAGTACTAATTCAATAAGAAGTAGAAATGGCAGGATTTTTTTTTTTTCCTTCTTAAACACTAGAGACTTTAAGAAACAATCGGGGAGAGATAGGAAGAAGGAATGGACAGATATTCTTATGGGTTTTACTTAATCCATATTAACCTCATTGCTTACTAATTGTAGTAATTCAAATATGCCAATACCCCCACAAAAATAGACTCTGAAATGTACTGCTTTTCAGTTGGAAGACCTGGAGCTTGGAGTGATATTCATACAGTTTCTGCCATCACCAGTACTGAAATGCTTTTTCTCCAAGTGATTAGTCAGGCAATGAAAATGGGAAACTCTGAGTCACAGCCCGCTTTCTGAGTGCGCACAGCCAGGACTGTGGTTTTGCTGTGATTCTGTGGTATTCACTTTAAAGCTCCCTCCTTGGAAGGGCAAAAGAGGATCTCCCTGCTGCCGAAGGGGAATTTCAAATATCAGAATTGAAGATTGAAAACCTGGAAAGCAAGTAAAAGGGAACTAATATTTGGAACTTTGTGCATTGAAGTCAGACTTGTGACTTGATGCAAAGCACAATTTTTGAAGGGGTTAACTGGCAAAAGCAGTTGATCACTTGACTCATAGTACTGCATGCATTAAATCATAAATCAGACAAGGTCAGCTCTCAGACTGAGGGCTGAGAATGTCTTCTACCAAGCGTCTCTCCCTGCCCTGGTGTTATTCTGGCTTATCAGCAGGCCAAACCAATTTGTCTTAGCAGAGGGACTCTGTAGCTGCTGGCAGCTGCTCTGCTAATTGTAGCACACAACTTTTAGGATCACCTAGACTCAGATATGTGTAAACCACTGTTCTGTATATTTTTAATTTATTATTAATTATTTCTTCTGTAAAACAGAGGTCAGGCTATGGCACTGGTCCCAGAGATGGCACATGGGCATATTTTGAAGGGCACGCAGCAGGGTTGAGTGCCAAGAGCTATAGTATCTGGAAAAGACATAGACTTTTTGCTCTCACTTTCCATTCAATTCTGAATCCGTCAGAACAGTTGCATTGCACAGGGATAAGATGCCCCTGGAAAGGTGATCAGCAGCACTTTTCACCACTGAATTGTGGCATCTCTTGCCACCTGCTGAGGTTTTACTAGTGTGTCTCATTTAAAAAGAAAGTTACAGTCTGGCATGCTATCCTTGCAGATCCTTGATGCAAGTCATTGAGTCTTTTATAGTCCATAATGCATTCAGGGAAACAATGGTCTTGGTCCAGAGTACTGAGAATGGCATTTTACACGTTAGTGGTTGGCTTCAATTATATATCAGTTTGTTATAAACAGCCTTCGTGTGTACACAGGCTGATACAGTTGGGGTTGTTCAACCTGGAGAAGAGAAGGCTCTGGGGAGATCTAATTGCGGCCTTCCAGTACCTGAAGGGGCCTACAGGAAAGATGGTGAGGGCCTGTTTATCAGGGAGTGTAGTGACAGGACAAGGGGTAATGGGTTTCAGCTGAAGGAGGGTCGATTTAGATTAGATGTTAGGAAGAAATTCTTTACTGTGAGGGTGGTGAGGCACTGGAACAGGTTGTTCAGAGAGGCTGTGGAGGCCCCATCCCTGGAGGTGTTCAATGTCAGGTTGGATGGGGCTTTGGGCAACCTGGTCTAGTGGAGGGTGTCCACTAGAAGCAGAACGGTTCCCAGAGCAGAGGAAAGTTGGATCATCTGGAGCAGCTCATCCTCATGGTTGTTCAGTATTCAGTGCCTCATGTAAATAATAGAGAAGTGTCTCACTATTTTAGATTTTCAATTTGGATTAACAGCTTTCTGAATCATCCTGGCCACTTCAGGCACAGAGCAGCTGTTCCACTGCCCAAGACCTATTAACACTTGCATTTGGGCAATACAACAGGCTATTGCCACTCTTTCCTATATTCTCTTGTCTATATTTTGCTAGTTGCTCTTGCATTTTTTAAATTCTGATTTTGTTCTTCCCTCTTAATTACATTTACTTCTACAGATTTTATGAGGGGTTTGCCATCAACTGTCATAGTCTGTGCCTATATGCTGCTGTGTATGTAGAAAACAGATGTCATATCTTCCTCTAAACCTGCTTTGCAATTGTAGTTAGTTCCACAGAGCTAATGTAATGTATGCCTTATATTTATGTGCATTCTCTAAGCAACTTTAAATCAGCCTGATTTAAATATAAGATCGTAAGTAGTTTAATTGCTGTTTTATTTTGCTAGCTATGCCAACTTGTACTTGCTAGGAAATAATGAATAGCGGTGGAGTCTTGTCTGCTTTTTTTTTTTTTTTTTTAAATAGGCACATTTCATAGGTTCAGCATTACCACATATCGGGCTTTGGAGGTCTGAGTGTCTATTTTCACACAGAGTTGTAGAACTTGAAAAAAGGTGGAGACGAAGAAAAATTATTTAGAGGGAATGAGGAAAAGTATTAACTCAGTACATCTAATTTACAGTAACTCAGTAGTTCTTTTTAATGTTTCTGTTTTCAGTGTCACGTTTTAAACCTGTGTTTTAAACTGTTCATTCTCTAAGCACGTTAATTTAAGAGAGAAGGTTGTTTTCTGCAGTTCTCTTATGTAGTGTAGCTGGTTTTCCTTAAATGTCACTGCAGCAGCTAGATGTTTAAATCTGCATTTGCAGATGGCAGCAAGCAACTGTGCATGCCAAGTACGGGTCCTTCTCCATTGTTTTGTAGCTCAGACCTTTTTGATCTCATTTCTATGGAGATCATCTCGCTGGAGATAGTATAAGGGAATTTTAAAAACTTTAAAAACTCTCTTTATTTTTACCATTCAGCTTGTTTCCATGGAGATGGATCTAAAAGATTGTCAGTAGCTTACAGTTGAAAGTGAGAATTCACTTGCAGATTTCAGCAGATGACTCCCAGCTGAGAACGGTGAATACTGATGACCAAAATGAGTAATAAACTCTCTTACAAAAATGACAAAATAGAAGAACCAATTAAAATATTAGGAAAAATTATCATCTGCTTCCTTTTTATTCTCATTGGGTTTAATAAATGTAATAAATATGGAAATGCTTACTTACTGTTCTTGGGTATGAGAGTTGCATGGACACACTTGTAACTTTCTCCATACTGGGCTTTTTTGATAACAGCAGTTGTATATAACAAACATAGTCCATCCCTTTTACTACTAGGGATCTGATCTGTTCCAAGTGGACACCTGTGGGTAATGAGGGATATATGTCAGAAAATCATATTGTTACAGGTTCACTGTATTTTCAAATGCCAGCCTACACTTTGTCTAAGTAGAAGTTGACAGCTACATTTCTGAAATTACCTAGCTCTCTGAAACCAATAGAGTAAACCAGACCTCTGTAGCATGAACTTTTATGTATTTTGTTCCTTGATTTAAAAAGGAAGTCTGTCTTCTGTTTCCAGATAGGTAATAAGACTTACTAACTGTTGAGGACTTGCCTTTACAGATGTCTTTTCTTAAGTAGTAGTCAAATGCAGAGTGAATGAAGTCAAGAGGTTTGGCTCCCCAATCTCTTATCTCCTGTTCTTTTTAGGCACTGCTTTTTCCTTCAGTTCTCTTGCTGCATGCAAAGCCAGTACTTATCCATACATGTTTTGCTTGACAGCAAAAGATTTGTGTAGTTTATTGAACCCAGGGGTCCCATTGTGTGCTTAATATTTAAAAGTATTGCGTGGTGAGTCTGCCACAACCACTCCTTATTCAGGCGTGAACTAAGATATGCTGGTGAGGTATGTTTAAATGCAGAACCTTTCATTTTTAGAGAATTATCCTTTAATTAAAAGGATGAGGAAGAAGGGGAGGGAACTGTCTAGCTTAGGATATAAATGCAGCAAAATTTGTAAGGGCAGATGGTCTTTTCCATCCCTTAAACTGCTGAGTAAGGGTATGGGCCTAAATAACCATTGTCCCTATGTTTTCCTTTAAATGAAATAAAATGTCAATAAAAAGAATCTTGAGCTGTGCAAGATGCTAAAACTGCTATCCTAGATTACCAAACTGCTGCTGGGATCAGTGCCTGAATAACTGTTATCTGAGATTAAGAACCCACTATTAGTTCATCAATCAGTGTGACAAGTTGTGGGAAAAGTCTTTCACTACATGGGAAGTTATCATAGGATCATAGAGTAGTTTGGGTTGGAAGAGACCTTTAAAGGTCATCTAGTCCAACCCCCCTGCAACAAGAAGGGACATCTTCAACTGGATCAGGTTGCTTAGAGACCTGTCCAACCTAACCTTGAACGTTTCCGGGGATGGGGCATCTACCACCTCCCTGGGCAACCTGTTCCAGTGTTTCACCACCCTCATTATGAGGGTTATCTAGATAGAAGCACATTATATAATAGGCATTTTCAACTGCTTGATATAATTACCCCTACTAATTGGAAAAGCTTCTTACAGCAAAGTTTGACATACAAATAAAATATTGTAATGAATCTTTCAGGCACAAGTAGGGCTGCTGCTAAACAGTGAGAATCTGCTTGCCTTGTCTCTAAGCAAATGGCACAACGGAGATTGCCGACATGGTGAAGAGCCTGCGGTGCAGATCTTTGTGGGGGAAAGATGTGCTGGTGCAGTGCCATGACTGCTCTCTGCTGCTGGAAGTCAGAGGAGCCATAGGGTTGACATGGGAGTAGGCAACTTTATGGTGCCGCCGCAGGGGGCTGGGAGGTGACAACAGGGTGAGGTCTCTGTCCTTTCTGTTCTGCGTTCCCCCCATAAATCCAATGTTGTGCATGGCTAGTACTGGGCAAATCATGCCAATCGTCAGTTTAACATCTCTTTTTCTTTAAGCAGCCCAATCTGACCTCAGTAAGGCCTTGCTTAACAGGCCGACCGTGGCTTAAAGATAATAGTCAAGTTTTAGAACTTGTTGAAATAACTCTGATGTCTTCAGGGAAACTGACTTCTTCCATCAGGCTGAAACTGGTCCACTGTGTTTACTTTTCTGTAGAATGGTATCACTAAGACATTTTCTTATCAGACAGCAGTGTGTTTAAAAATAACATAAAATATCTCCAATACAGTCTCTCTTTTTTGTAATGTTCATATAGCATTTGGTGATACAACCCACTGAATTGTAATAAATAGCTCTTGCTGATTTTGTAAGTCTGTAGCATTTGGTTTAAAATAAGAATAACAAAAAAGTGGGGAACACTGAAAACAGATTTCAGTAGTATATATAGCTAGTACAAGATTGAAATTAGGTAATTTGCTCTTTATAGTGTTCTCTGTACAGCTGTTAAATATTAGTGAATTTCTAAAATGAAACAGGCTGTAAAGTAGCTTGTAGAGATATGAAAACAACTGAGATTTTATCTAAAATTTCAGTGTGGTTTGTAGCTTGAATGTGACAAGTAATCTTAATCTTCTCTCCCTCCATCTTCAAATTCCATGTTCTTCTACTTCAGTGACGCTCCTCCTTTATGCCAAACGTGAAAGTAAAATGTAACCTCTTATCCACACTGCTCTTGATTACAGTGTTAAAATAGAATTTTGAAGTCTTTCCTCCAAACTGTTTTTGACAGTTCTTCATAAATCCTGGAACTCCAGTTGTGAGAATTAGCTTTATGCTGCTGCTGCTTCTATCAATATTATCAGAGGCTTACCTCATTTTGAAACAAATGTAATCAAAAATTTCAAAAGTAATGCACTGTGGTGGGATGCCAAGCAGCTCAGTTTGAAGGAAGTCTGAACTGTCAGCTTGTCCAGACCAGACAGCTTCTGCCAGCTTTGGTGCATGTCAGGTTAGGTATTCTGGGGGGACCTACCACGTTCTCTTGCTAACGTCACTAATAAGATACTTCTGTTTGTTCGCTTTTAAGATTTAAGCAAAGAATAGTTCTGCACAACTAAAATGTTTATAAATACTCGTCATTTGATTAATTGGGACCTGTAATATGAAATACACCTAAAAGAAAACTAGTGTGTATTTGATAAATTCTTTGGGTTTTTTGTTGTCTGCATTGAATTTAACTGTTGTTTTACCATTTTCTGGCTGTTTTTATCAGAAGAAAAATGCAACATTTATGTGAAATTAAAAGCAGATTGTATTTCTCCCAAGAAGAATGTGTCCTTGTCGGAGACTATCACAGATTGAGTTCTGTCGGACTTCTCAGCAAATTACATTGACATTTTGAGATGGTGGAATTCACCTCATTTGCACTCAATATCTGGGACTAGTAATTAAGAGCACATGCCAGAAAACTCATGGTTGTATTTATATGCGTACCTTATATAGTATGCCTCAGTACAGTGGCTAGATTGAAACATTAGATGTTAAAGTTTTTGGAAAATATTTTATTTGTATGATGATTAGACTGCTACTTTTGTTAAATATTTTTGCAAATGCCTTGTAACTGTTGTTGCCCAATGCATGAGTTCTTATAACTTGAGAGTTGTCAGCAGGCTATCTGGGAGCACAATGGAAGAGGACAGGCATGAAGCTTGCAAGGTCTGCTTTGAATGAACTAAAGCACTGTCTATATTTGATCAATCCATCTTATTTTATTCTTCTAAACCAGTTATTGAAGTGCTGAGCATCTACTTTCCTACAGAAGTAATAGATTTCTATTATTAACGACACGGTTAGCAGTGAACTTCAGGGCTTTAATTTCTAAGTTCAAATCATGGTATTGATTCAAAGTGACTATATAAATATTTCTGAAGAAATTCTCACAGTAGGGGGAGGATATGTTGGACTTTTTTATTTCCTTAATATTTTTAAGAGGCAGTAGTATGTTAAGGCTTTTTTTGCTCTAAGCTAGTTTACTCCAGTTCTGAAGAATACTCTCCATTTTTAAAACTACATTGTCATCCCAATTACTACTCTTTTATTCTAGGTTTGGTGTGGTGGGGATTTTCTTGTTTGGTTGGTTTTTTTGGTTTGTTTTTTGTGGTGGTTGGTGTGTTTGGTTTTTGTTTGTTTTTTTTTTGCTTGGGGTTTTTTGCTTTGGGGTCGATGATTTTTTTTTTTGTTGTTTTTTTGAGACCTCTCTAGAGCACGTAGCACATCTTCCTTTTAATGTAGTTTGGTACGCAAATAAATGCAGACAACGTTTTTGCGCTTCTGTTTGATTTTTTTTTTTTTGTTTGTTTGGTTTTGTGGTGGGTTTTTTTTCTTTAGCTACATTGTGGTTATATTTCTGTATAACACAAACTTGTGTAATAATGCTTAAAATTATATTATGTGTTTTATATGTGAAGAAAAAGGTGGTATGTCCTTGGCTCATGTAAGAGATATGGCAGGCAAAATAGGAATCAGTGGCTGAGAGACTTAGCTGCTTTGTTTTTTACAGAACCTCTTCTAATGAGGTTTTGAGGCTTGGAGCTATGGATTTTAGCACCATGAAAGTCACCTTTTCCTTTCTCAAAGCGAAGACCTACTTGGGGTATTGCATTGCTTGCTACAGGGTAGACTTGAATCATAGGCCAAATCACTTTGGGAGCAATGGCAGGAGAAGCCTTGTGGTAACTAGTACTCTATCACACAATTTTGACCAAATCTGAATTTGTTCTAGGCTTGCCATGAATGCTGAGGTAGCAGCTTTGCCCTTTCTGAATGCATAACCAAAAGCCCCTGGCTGTATAAGAATCTCTTGTGTCAGCAGGTGGTTGGCCAACTATTTGTCCTTGTCTGGCTATCACATAAGTAGTATGTTTTGTGATTCTTAAGATGGAGCCTTCAGGCTGGGTTATCACTCCTTGCTGTGATAGGAAGAATTCCCAAAAGTGATGGCCTGTAGAGGCCTTGATTTACCCTGTTTTTCTGCATAGCGCTCGGGTGCACGCTGCACTCACCAGGAATCCCAATTCTCTGATCGCACTTGCCATTCCTTTTTTCCCCATGAATTCCAGCCACCATTTAAACCCCAAAGTTTTCAGGCTCATTGAGCCACAGGTCGGTTGTTTTTTGCTTCTTCCACCATGATGGATCAGTTTACTCCTAAATAAGTGAACTTTTTTCTTCCATGTTGTGTGTTCGGTGGGGTTGTGGCATGTTATGCATGTGCACCTGTATGTAATTAATATAAAATTTTAAAATGCCATACAGTGAATTTACCAAAATAACTGCAAAGTTTGAGAAAGTTGATTGCTTTCTCAACTTGAAGCCTATGTATCTCCTTTGCAGGCAAATAATTTTAATTAAATGTGTTCATAACAAATGTATTCCATGTATACATTATTCATGTTCATAGTTTAGTATTTGGATGTTTCATAGCATTAAAACAATTAGTCTGGCATTTTGAGTGATCCTTATGAACACGTTTTTAGCTTATTTGATATGCCGGTTTACATCTAGAATGCCATAAGACAAAAACACATCTTAAAAGGCTGCACTAAGACTTCTGATGGGACACAATAGTTTTGGGTACAGAACCATAACTAGTTCTGTGTTTTCACAAGAATACATCCAAATCTAATGCTACATTGCTGTTAGGAGTGTTTAGTGGAAAGCTGACTCAATTTTATTGAAGCTATTTTGGAGATGTTGGTAATCCTTTAGAATAGCAGATTATGTAAAAAATCAGGCATTTGATAAGCCTTTCATATGTAGCATGTGGATAATTTTCCAATACTTATGTTTTTGACAGTTTCTATGTGGGGTTTTTCCATCAGAATTTGAGAATTTTAGTGCAGTTGATGTAGCATAAAACTAGGGAAGTGGAGAGGAAAAAAAATTCCTCCTTTACCTCTGAACTGTAAGGAAGAAAATTTATAAAGGAAACAAAAATGGCATGATGGCGGTGACATTTTATTTTTATTTCCTTTAAAAGAGGAAATAAGCTTAATACAGACCTGTGGAGCCAGAAATGTAACATTTCTAAATATACAGGTAAATGTTTCTACGGTGACTGTATGAACCATGACAACCTACACCAAACACCTCGGACCCACCAAACCAGCATGGCTGCATCCCAGCTGATGACTGCTGCGGGTGCCTGGCCAGTGCCTTGTGCCTGAGCTGTGGGAGTTGCTTGGAGGACTGCCAGAGGGCCAGCCCACTGGCATGCCAAACCGGACTGTTCTAGCAATTTTTTCAGCATAGATGATTGAATGACATGCCCAGGAATGTTCTTGGACTTAGTCATGTTTATTTAAAACAAATTAATTATTTATTTAAAGCAAATTTAATTATTTCCCTCTTTTACTGAGCTACATTATTTTTTAACTTTTTTTTTAATTAATAGAAATTTATTGTAAAGTTTTTGAAGTCTTGTACTCTTTTTGTAGTTGGCATCTGCTTCTAACTACTGTCTTTCTGCTAAACTTTAAGTAAATAATTATTCTTAGTTAAGTCATAAGTGCACATACACATGTGTATACGTGGCCTCTCTGTATATGCATACGTGAAATATATTTTTCTTAGTCGTCAAACAATTTTATTTTCTTTCCAGTGGGATGCCATAACTGAAATGGATGAACACAATCGTCCCATTCATACTTACCAGGTATGTAATGTGATGGAACCAAACCAAAACAACTGGCTTCGAACAAACTGGATCTCCCGTGATGCTGCACAGAAAATTTATGTGGAAATGAAGTTTACCCTGAGGGACTGCAACAGTATTCCATGGGTACTGGGAACCTGCAAGGAAACTTTCAATCTCTACTACATGGAGTCAGATGAGTCTCATGGAGTAAAATTCAAGCCAAACCAGTACACTAAAATTGATACTATTGCAGCTGATGAGAGTTTTACCCAGATGGACTTGGGTGACCGCATTCTTAAACTCAACACAGAAGTTCGTGAGGTTGGGCCAATAAACAAGAAAGGATTTTTTCTTGCTTTTCAGGACATTGGAGCATGCATTGCTTTGGTTTCAGTCCGTGTTTATTACAAAAAGTGCCCTTTCACGGTCCGTAATTTGGCTATGTTTCCTGATACTATTCCAAGGGTTGATTCTTCCTCTTTGGTGGAAGTAAGGGGCTCCTGCGTGAAGAGCGCTGAGGAACGTGATACTCCAAAATTGTATTGTGGAGCAGATGGGGATTGGCTTGTGCCTCTTGGACGATGTATCTGCAGTGTAGGATATGAAGAAGTGGATGGCTCCTGCCATGGTAAGAAAACATTGTTTGTTTGGGGTTTTTTTTTAAATATTTATTTTATTATTATTTTTAAAAAAGGTCTTATGATGTTATAGGCACAGCAAATAGCTTGTTGTATATTGAAAAGACTGCATCACGATTTCAAGGAATGCCTCTTGTCCAGAAATAAGCAAAGTTATTTGAAGTTATGATATTGTGGATTTCTAAGGAAACGTTTTGTTACTACAGATGACCTTCATTTTGTCTAACTGTAGGTGCCCAAAATGTACATGTGTATATGGATCAGCTAGTCACCTTGACTCCTGTAGTTACTGGAGATAAGTGCATGCTTTGGAGCCGGATTCATCTACCATGTTTTAGATATCTATCTCAAGATGATGTGAGCAGTGACTGAAAAAAAAAATCTCTTTTTTTTCCTCTATGTGCCTAAAAAGGGAATTTAGCCAATTAACTTGCACTGGCCTCTTTCCTGTAAGCATATAAAGATAGAGGGGATGAATTCACCTGAAGGGATAACGTCATTATCCATGCTTCTGTAAAACAATGGATTTTAAACTGCTCCATGAATAACGTGCACGTTAACGTAGTAGAAAATCGTTAGGTAGCGAGTTCAATTAGAGACGTTCGAGTCTGTGTTCAGAGATAATGCAAAAGGTTAAAATCAGGTGTGCTCAAAATGGTTTCATCACAATGTATAAGTAATGCTATACATCTAGTACTCTTTTTTAGAAAGACTAATGCACAAATGTAGTAAGACGTTGTTTGTGAAGCAAGTGTTAGTACATCAGTTAGTTGCTGAATGTTGCTTGCCACCTTCTTGTATATTAAGAATTGTCTATCTGAGGGTAGCTGTGCTTGGTGATTTCTCTTCAAGAATTTTGCAGAGAGCACACTCTGTTCTGGGATGTATAGAACAACATAGTGCTGCACCTTGTTGCTACAACAGCAAATTAAGGATGTTTTAAATGAAGGTTTCAACTTGGAGGTGATTACAAAGGTGATTTCTTCCCCTATCAGCCTCCCCCTTTCATAGGTAGGACAGTGAACACATGCAGGAACAAAAAGCATGTCTTCTGCACAATCTAAGTGTTGTTGTGGTTCACTAACCCTCTCTACTACTCTTTCAAGAGTGGTTGCATTTGTCAAACTTTGTGATTTTGTGGAAAAATTCAGATTACTTAAACTTTTGTGCTGTTTATAACATGAATACGTTGCTAAAACTCTGCAAATGCTGTGGTATACTTGAGCATAGCCCAAGTCTCTGAGCTTTTGTGGATTCAGTTTGAGACTACTGTCCATGGCGAATGCGCACGTTGAGACTTATTTTTCACCTGCCAGGACTGCTGGTTAGATAACAATCGCAAAAGGTGTGCATCTTTTCATACTGCGCACTTTCTTAGTGGTTTTGTTAGCTTCAGAAAGTGTTACTAAAGGATACGTGTACTTTGTGTGTTCTCTTCTACTGTACATAATAGTTGCACAATGACCTGAGAATAAGGTACTTCTTTCTGTGGTAATGATTGTCTCAGTAGCCACTGAGATACCAGTCTGCTTCGGTTCAACATCTGCTTTGTAGCAAAAGGGAAGAGAAAGAGTCCATACCCATAAATTACACAAGTGACCAGATATTTTGCTCAAGAGCTGCTCAGATTTGATGGTGTTAGGCAAGCTGCACCACAAACTTGGATAATAGAGCATTAAAAGAACACTATGTATTGTAATCAGAAAATGAAATTCACTTTGTATTCTGATCTTGCTGGCATTAATTATCAAAACATACTCATTGCAAAGATACAATTTTGACATTGCCATTCCTGGAAGCAAGTATAACTTTCTACATAAGGTCAAAAGGTTTCTCTCTTAATGGGATAAGGATTTTCTTCAAGACATTAACACTCAATGAATTCCTGTCCATTATGCAAGTGAGTCATACTCTAGAGCTGTACATGAGCAATATAACCAGCAACAAAAGCCCACAAAAAATGGCAGGAAACTTTTCTGCTATGCATTGACTCCTCTCGTTTATTCAGTTGGCAGTCCAGTCTGCTGCTGAACAGGTACCTCCTAAGTGAAATGGACTACCTAAGCCATGAGTGTTTGCATTTTCTTATCTATTTGCCCAAACAATAACAAATTACTATTTTAGAAAATTATAATCTAATAGAGCTTCCATATGTGTTTTGAAATAACTTTCATAGGTGTCTAATGTCCATTTAGTCATCTTCAGCTTTCTTTAAATGAGTACTGCATTTTCTGACTGTGTCTCAAAGTATGTTTGTCTTGTATTCCTTCATGAATGTCATGCCAAAGGCAAGCCCAAATGTATAAGATACTTTCAAAACTAAAAAGCGGCAATTTAATTTCACTAGTGCCCACTCTCCGGCTCTTGTGCTTAAACCGTGGGTTAGCAGGCTTGCTGTCAGGGCAGCCACCTTTCCCTTTGTGCCAAAGCCGCTGGTGGAGATGCGTGCTCGGGCAGCTGGGAATGCATTTTAGCAATGTGGCTGTTTAAGCATTGTGAACTGAACCGAGATCACTACCTGTGTTGACAACAATCTTTCAGACAGCCGTAACGTCCTATTTTGAGACTTTGCTGCTTGTCTGAGACGCAAGTCAGAAATTTAGACTTTAAAAGATTTGTCACTTGTCAATACATCCTGAACTAACTCTTTCATACTCATTAAGTCCTAAAATACCTGAACATTACAAACTTTCTAAGGGAAAATTTGAAAAATTTACATTTAGCTTCTTTTCATAGAGGCCGGGGGTGGGGAGAGGAGAAGCCGCTACATCTTACTCTGCCAAGAAGACCTGAAATGTATCTATACAATCTTTGTGTCTTCTAGGTCCCTCCCTGCAATCCCAGCCCAAAGACCTTTTCTCCCTCCCATTCCACTGCTGGAGTAGCAAATCTGAGTCTTGGAAGTATGTTTGATGCCATTCTCTCAGTGCTTCTTGTACGCGTACTCAAAACTGAGAACTATTTCTTTATTCTGCATGAAAATAACTTTCAAAACAATAATTTGCAATCTGTTCTGGCAAGTAATTGGGTGGTGGGCAATACTTTCTAATGCTTGAATATTTTATTTTCTTTTTCCTGCTTGCAAAGGGTGTCAAACTTTAAATTATACACCAGCACGTGGCTCAGTGGGGAATAAGCTCTTCATGGCAAATATGGCTTATCTGTGACAGAATTTTAAAAGTAAATTTCTGTTTTGATATTTGTGGAGATAAGCACTCAGTACTAGTAGTTCAGGAAGTACTAAATGGCATAAGCAATTATATTTTGCCTTTGTCATTGCTCACAGTTTCACAAAGCAGCAAGAATGGGAGTAAAAAAAGTCTTTGATTAGTTTTACCACTGCTGTTAAAATCATAGAGAAGCAAGTAAAGTAGATTTTGGCAGTTGAAAGTAACCTAACTGACAACATATCAATTATTTCAATATATGTCAGTCTTACATGTGTATCTCTTTGTCTGTGAATCTATCAACATTCCCTATCTGTTGTATTTGCTTTTGAAAGCATCATTTCAGAGTGAAAGTGTCTGAGAAGAATTCACAACTGGATTAAAATATCCATACTTATTAAATATATACCCCAATGTGTCTAGAACAGTTTAGAGATACAGTGATAGAGAATTTTTCATTTATTTGGGGACTGTCTTCCTTTTCTGAAGTCAGTGGGGAAAAAGTCACATTGATTGCAAGAAGTTCACAGTTATTTGTATGTACACGTGCATTTCTTAATGGCAGAACCTGAAAAAATATCATCTACTCTGAACTGATTGTGTAAATGATTTATTGCTTATTGATTTCAATATACTTTCATCATTTTTTTCCTCAAAATCCTGAAATAGCAGCATTCACGTGTTGTTTTGTTTCTTTAGGAACTGATAAATGAGTTAGTACCAATAATATGGCAATGCTAATCATAAATGGCTCTAATGTGAAGTGCTTGCTTTGCTAAATCATTGATAGCTGCCCCATTCACAAGTCATAGCATAGGAGGAGGAGATGCTGCACAGGATTCTAATAAACATCAATTAAAAGTAGCAAGTTCCATGTCATATATTCTCTGAATGTCAGTCCAAGGCAAGAATTGTGCTAAATTTAAACAAATGTGTAGTATATGCAGATTATATCAGGGGTTTGGGCAGGGGGTTTTTTTGCACAAAAAGAAACAAGCATGACAAGGAACACTATATAAACTTAATTAGAACAGTTCACTTCTTTTTAGGTATCATATGTTAATAACTGGATGACTGTTAACTGAAGCCTGATTATTTAATGATTTACCAAAAATTAGCTGAATTATCCAAGGTTAGCCATTAATTGGAGAGAAAAATTCAATTATATATAGCAAATACTAATTATTATAGTCAGAATTTACTTTAGAGCCTTAACCAATCAAACACAATGCAGAATTGTATTTTAACTGTAAAAAGTTGATTGTTCTTGAGGAATATTCTCAGGACACACACACCCCCCCCCCTCCTCCCTCCCCCGATGTTGTGTGGTATGGTTGAAGAAATTTTTAAAATGTAAAACAACAGACATTGACAGACTCTCCTGGTTTAATTAAAACAAATACAATAAGAAGTGGGAATGTAAAGTTCAAATTATTTGAACTTGAGTTGACTGAACAACACTTCCTAGGGATGCTAATGCCTACGCATTAGTACACATACTGCATGTTGAGCATTTGTGTAATTGAACAAACACTTCTTTCTGTTATTCATCACTCAAACTTGTGGTAATGTTTCAGTGTTAGGATTTCTGCCTTGGCAGCCTATCTTCAGCCATTTCATCTCGTTCAATTAAATATTCTCGTTTTGGAAATACGAGCTAACCCCATCCTCATATATGTACCTATAGCATGTCTTTGTTGGGAAACCGAGAAGTTAATGATGTGGTCATGCTTTAGCTACCTGTCTGCTGGCATGAAAACAGGAAAAGTAAAAAAAAAAAAAAAAAAAAAAAAGTTGGAACAGCAGGTTTCCTGATAGTTATATAGATACAATATTGTGTAAGGATCCTTTTGATTTTTCTCCCAGGTATTTATTTACTCATGAGACCTACTCTTCTTTGCCAGCCCATAGGCACTGAAGGAAGATCTGTAAAGGAAAAGCATAGAAAGATTTGGACTACAAAAACAGGGGCAAAATAAGTTTAAAATTAAACTTCTCTTTTTAAAAGAAAATCTTTCCACCACAGAGAGTCCCTCTGCAGCAGAGCTGGAACAACTCTCTTGCGCAGGAGTAGATCCCTGTGAGAAAGGGTGCAATTCCCCACCAACTCCATTGGATAACCAGAGGGGGGATTTTGTCAGGGAAGCTGAATGAGTGGAGGACTGAGATCCGCTGACTGTTCTTTCTCTGGTGTGAAATGGGACAGGTGTAGAAGGCCCAGGGACTTCGTGCAGCTACGTGGATGCATTAGCTGATACGATCTCTCTCCTAGACCACTGCAGGTGACTTTCCTGCAGACAGAACTTGCTTCAACACCCTTAAGTACCTTTATCCTTTCAAATATAGGGCAGACAAGTAGGAAGAGTCATAATACAAATTTAAAATTTAAATGAAGATTCAATTAAAATTTATTTTTTTATTTCCTTCTGAAATTGAAGCCTTTCAGTGTCCTCCATTTGATTTCAATTTCCTTCTTTCAATGGAAACCTCAGTTGAAACCTCATAGCGAGCCTACCTCAAGGATAGCAGTTGCAGTGCGCACATGCGGCAATGTTGTGCAGAAAGCCGGTGTCAACTTGTGAAGGAGCAGGAGGGGAGGCAGGTGGGAGCATGCGTGGAGGTAATGACAGAGAAGACATAAAGAAGGTTAGAAAGAGCGACCAGGCATGGTGATATACCCATCAGTATCAACTCCGTGGCTATTCTTCACCATTCTTTGTTTCTTCTGCACCATTACAGGGCATGTTTTGTTTAGCAGGCATCCGCTGATGACATCCTAGGGAGCCTGGAGGATGGGCAGGCTACAAAATTCACTGAATTCTTCCCCCTTCTTCAGTGTCGAAGAGCTGTATATTACGATCTTTTCTGCACTGATCTCCTCTGGAGCAAATTTAAATGTTTTTTTAAATATTTTCTGTGACTTACTGCCCAGTTACCAAAATTATTAAATAGTTATATTTTTTTCTTAGACAGCCATATCATTTATTGGAATTTATAGCAAATTCCTAAATACACAGGTGCTCTGGGAGTGGTTCAGACTTCTTTACTACGCTTAACAAATTATGGTTTATTTTACATCGTTTACGTGAGTTTGAAGAGCTTTAAATTTTAGTGTTTTCAATGGAAGTACTTAAGACCTTTGCGATTATTTGTGATGTGTATTTTCCATTGGAAAAAACCTACTCTTCAGCCTATGTAAGGCTACATGACATCTGTGAATGCACACTGCATATTTTAATTTGAGTTCTGAATATGGATAAGATGGCATTGTGGTTTGACATTTCCAAATTGAATTTTTAGGTTGAACCACTAAACAGAGATTTTTAGTGCAATCCAAGAACATGCATGAAACAATTAGGAATTTGTGGATAATCACAATTCTATAGGTAACAGTATAGAAAACCAATTGATAATGACTTGTTCAAAACTTCTGAATATAACTAATCACAGATAACTGCTAACGTACTGCAAAAATTTGACTTGATCTGAACTCAAGAACTGTGTACATTAGAAAAAAGAGTATATATTTACAATATATTAAATCGGGAGGGGGGGATGTTACCAACATTACTTAGTAGCACTTTTCATACATACTGTTTTTTATTCCTTAAATACCAGGTCATATGCTAAGCTATTTCATACTGTATCTCTCATTTGCACTACACTTTTTTCACTTGCACATGAAGAACCCTTTTGTCCTGAAGGCTTGTAATTAGTGTGGATTAAAAATAACATTGTTGTCTAGCTGAAGTAGGAGGGAAAGGATGTGTAGTAGACCATGCAAAATGAATGTGATATAATTTACTATGAGAAAGATGAATTTTTAGTGAGTTGGACCAGCCTGAAGAGATCTGACTTTGCCATATTCAATCACTTTGCCTCTTTCTCAATGGTTTTAGGTTAGTTCAACGGCTTTTAGGTTTCCTTTAAATTCTATGTTTGTGCCCTTTCTTATACATTGGGTACCAGGCTAGCTCCTGCAAAGCTTTCAAAGACAGGCATTTTGTGTGTATGTGTTTTGGTTTGGGTTCTTTTTAATCATAGTATTATGATATCTTCTTAGTGTCTTAACTGAGGAGATTTCTTAAGTTTGTTACTGAAATAAATGGGGTTTTTTTACTGCAGCAAAATGTTAGGAATGAAATAAGTACCTAAGAGCACCTGTTTTCAATCACTGCCTGGGTTAGCAGCCAGAAAAATCTCAATGCCATATAAATTCATGTTGTAGCTCAGATCCAATGCTTTTTACTTAATCTACAGACATCTGCAGATTTGTTCAGCCAGATATATTGTAACACAATAAATCTGATAAAACAGCTGAAAAGGGGTGCTGCTTCAGAAGTGAGAATTTAAAAACCAAGCAGAAAACCTTTTCAATTGATTTTTATGTAGCAAGGAAGTTATGCTGATACTAAATGAGCACAAGTTGTCTGCGCATTCTTGTCACATCTTACTGACTTGCATTAATTTTGAGCAAATAAGGAACCTTACAATAGCCACCATAACCTGGTTTCCAGTATATTTAATTGTAAAAATTCAAATTAAAGCCTTAATTTTTCTAACTGCATCCATAAATATTTTCCATATATAGGAAACTTATTTGCAAACTAAATTAATCCTAGGAAATTACTATTTTTCACTTTGATTCTGAAATGAGTATTGAAGTACAGTATTTAGTGTGAAACCTACTTTGGAACAAGGAAGCTGGCTTAGGTTAAATAGCAAATTTCAAACTGAAAAACTGTGCCTGTTTTCTGTTTGTACATGTAGACGTGACATTTTGGAAGCAAAAGCACACTGATTACTCGGATATTACTCAGAGGTTTTGTGTCGGTGTATACTGTTGGATATTGATCGTATCAGCTACCCTTGACAAACAGTAGACAAAAATTGTCAAAGGGACTGCAGTGATTGATTCTTTGTTTTTGTTGTATATGACTCGGTAATACAGCTGCATGATTTGACATTAGCAGTGGGCCATAGTAAATTACAGTTATTTATTCTTTCTCTGCTGGAAGAAGTACACTCCAGTGATGATCACATGCACAACCTTTAACACTACTGGAAACAAGTTCTTTCAAGTTTTATAAAATGCACATATAAATACAAATGTATTTGTGTATCTATTCAATTGTGTGTAGAATGAACACATTTTAAATTTGTTGTTTGATTTTCTTATTTTTTTAACTCGCTGTGCAGATTTTTCAGCAATTTTGATATCTTTCCCCCCCACCCTGTGCATTAGGCTCATGTGTGGCCCATCGCTCCACTGT
Source organism: Balearica regulorum gibbericeps (assembly GCF_011004875.1). Taxonomy (NCBI): domain Eukaryota; kingdom Metazoa; phylum Chordata; class Aves; order Gruiformes; family Gruidae; genus Balearica; species Balearica regulorum. The sequence continues at coordinate 100,160,881 of NC_046184.1, forward strand.
AGGGTCGTTGGTGGGGCTATGTCCTAGGATTGTGACACAGGAGATTTGTGATAGTTTAGGTCCCAGACTCTCATGCTGTAGGTGTGAAGGGGCTGATGCATATAGCCTGGAAGCTTGCGAGGGACTCTTGTGCTGGTTTATATGTGTGAGTCACCCAGGTGCCAGAGTGGGGAAAAACGACAGAGTCTGTAGGTCTCATTCACACATCTCTTGTAAATCTTGTGTGCAGATGGATTTCCCTATATATGATAAGATGTTGTCTTCTAAAGATAACAACCTAGTCATAACTGATTTCTTGGTCAAGCCTTATATGTAGCTTGCCTGTCCCAAAATGGACTTTTGAAAATCTGGTATTAACAAATTCAGAAAGGTTTATTTGTCAGAAATAAGCAGATCCATACTAACATGCAAGTTCCTCTTGTATTGGTAAAAATGGGAATATCAGAAAGACACGCAGGTTGGACGCTATAGCATGGCAAGAGGTGAAGAAGGGAGGCATTAACTCTGTGCTACTGTCCTGTGTTCCTCACTGTGATGGGATGTCACATCCTAGAGACTAACAGAGACGGTCCCTCTCCATTCTTGGGTAATACAGCCTTTTCTTGCTTACCACATAAATTTTGTTCATGTTCTGGGAGTCAGTAGCTAAAGCTTGAGCTCAATCATTTCAGATTAATTTGACTTGGAAAATCTTCATTGCGCTTCACACATGATCAACCTTAATTGTTTGAACAATCAAATATATTGAACATAGGTGAGATCTGCTTGAGTGAAAACTGTGGCCTGCTGTATTTAATGGATGTAAATGTTCAGTGTTGGCTGCTTGTATCTTGTTACAGCCGTAGGAGGCTTTCCTCCAGCTGGAAGAGAAGTGTGATGGGGTTTTCTTATGGTTGAGTAGATTATCCTCAGTATGTAAGTTTCCTCAATATGCTGAAAAGTGTATGTCTTTATGAGCTCTGAAGAAGTCTCTTGTGGCAAGAACATGGAAGAGAGTAAAACCATAAAGGCCTAATAACATTTGTTCGGTACAAAATGTCTTGTGCTGGGCATTGAATTCATTGATAGCGGTGAAAGAGAAGTACTTTGTGAGGAAGCTGTGATTTACAAACTTTGCCACTAATTGGACAAAGGAACACTTTGACTGTGTGTACAGTGCAATTATGTAAAAAATCATGTCTTGGGGACTTCCACAGGCATATGTTGCAGTGAAGTAACAGTTCTGGCTTAATAAGGGTTTATTTTAGTTGTCTTTGTGGAAATTCAGTTTCTAGAATGTTTGCTTATCATTTGACATTTTGTGGTGGAGCCCTGAATAATAAAAAGTATAAGCTGAGAAAAAATTGAAGTCAGGGTGCTCAGTGAAAGTTTCCAAATTTTTACAATACAGTAGGCTGTTGATTTTTCTTTCTTTTTTTTTTTTTTTAATAATAGGAAGTTTCACTTATAACTACATAAAGTGTTAAGATTTGTATACTTATATAATGTTCAGAGAGTTCTGGCTCAAATTTTTTTTTATTTATTTGCTTTTTCTTTTTAAACAAGAAAGCTTGATTTTTCTCACACCTCTGAGCACAAGCACTTTAAATTTATACTTTGAAAAAATATAACATTTGAGAATATTATTATGATGATATAGATGATGTCCCTATGAGAACTCATAAAGTTGAGCTCCAAAATCTGAAGATAAACACCTGTACTTCCTCTGAGGCAGGTTATTAATGAGTAACACATTCACAAATAAACCGTAAAACACATTCTGTAATGGAACTGTTCCCACAGAGGTTACCCATCATTTTATTCAGTCAATTATTAAAGCATTTATGCTGAGAAATGTAATTTCAAAAGCAATCAATAAAAGGTTTTCTTTCGCATGATGTAGCCTGGGAATCACAAGCTGGAGTGAAGTAACTGCACAAAGACATTTCTGACAAAGTTTGTCCTGAATACGAAAGAACATGTATGAGTGTTTGAGAACTTGAACTGTATTTGCTTTTTGTAACTCTCAGTAAGAATGCAAGTGAGATGAGTTTTGCTTTAGCCAACTGACTTATCCTTTCCTCCTGAAATTTAGGCTTGAAAAAATATCAAAAGCAGTCATTTTACACAGCAAGATTGATATAAAGTCATTCTGTGTCATGGGCTAACTTAGATTTCAAGGGCAATAGTATTTAAAAGATTCTCAGAAATCACATACACACACCCTGCCTCCCCAGAATTTGTCATGTTAGAGGCATCATTTGAGTAAAGCAGTTCAGAGGTTACTTGCAAGCTTAAGCTCTTGCCAAATTAAAAAAAAAAAAAAAAAAAGGCAAATGCGATCCTGTTAATGCCAAGACTTGTGCCTGGCATCTTTGTATAAGAGGAAGGAAAACTCCCATGAAAGTTGAGGTGCCAGTTACAGAGACTTCTCTGTCCTCGGTAGTTTAGATGAGGGTTTGCACGACAATACTTCTTGAGGGGGCAGAAGTTTGACCGTGATCACAGCTCCTCTCTAAGCAAAACCTCATCCCTGACTGTGTATCACTTGCACTGCCGCTCGAGCGCAACGTGTCCTGGAGCTGCCGCAGGGCTGGAGAGCGAGGGCTGCACGTTGCTCCCCGACCTCTGTTGTGCAGGGAAAGCCCAACGCCTTCATCTTGATGGAGTTGCAAGTGACGGTCAGTTCTCTGGTGCGACTTACAGCGCTGATCCTGCAGCTTTCAAAAGCAGTGATGGAGATGGATGCCTTTGAGCTGCAGTGCTGTTTGAAGACTGTTGCAGGTCTGTTGGCAAGAAGATCCTCTGATCAGCAACTGGAACTTCAGATCAGCTGCTATATTACTCTTGGATGCCGCATTCTGAAAAGGAAACGGATTCTCTTGGATCTGTAGTGCCATAATGCTTTAGTGTCTTTAGTGCTTTACAGTCTTTTATGGGGAGCTGGAAGACCTGTACTGGGAATTGTGCTGGGCAGGCATCATCAAGTGCTCGCTTCCAGAACCATTTCACATGGCACCTGGTGGTAACATAAAAAGGAAATGCAGCTGAACATCTGAGACGGTTTAAAGATGCTGTTCTATTTTTTTAAACATCTGTCCCTGCTCTGACATATGTGATAATCTTACAAAGGTGATGTCGCTGGTACTTGTTTTACTGCTTTATTGCATTGTTGTTAGTGATTAGTGATCTACTTCTGTAGAATATTCCTGTTTGCTAGACATCTTGGTTCCCGTACCTGTGTACTCTGAACAAACATGGTTGTGCTTCCACCACTACTTCCAACTTGTTCTTTTGGTCTTACTGCTCTGTCAGCATCAGTCTTGATGGTGTTTATGTAACTATTTTGCTCTGTCTCTCTCAAATCTTCATATCTGTCTCAGCTCTCATCTCACATGGTTTAGATTTCTTCAAATAATCTCATTTAGATAGTCGAAAGACATACACAAGGCATTTTGTACAGTTCTATGCGATGTCATAACCAACATTTAAAATCAAACAAAAAAAAAAAAACCCAAAACATGACCTGAGGACAGAAAATTCCTAAAACTTATGAATCATAACTTTATATAAACAAGTGAATTGCATCCAAAGAGCTCATTTGCTGGGAAATCTTTGGAAGATTCTAGTGACAAGTTTACATGCATTTCCCAAAGGTCTTACTTTCATTCTCCTTTTAGGTAAGTCACTGGCAGAAGGTTTTCTGTTAAGAAGTTCAATGTTTTGTTGATTAAAAGATAAATACTTCCAAAGATAAATAGAACAAAAGAAATAGTCTGCATGCTGATCAGTGTGGGATTTGAAGAGTCAAACTGAATACAGTTAATATGCTTTATATGCACAACCTGTATTTTCAGTATGCCTGTTGAACAGGTATCTAGTTGTTTAGACTAAAACTTTCAGCAAGTTGGAATGTATTTTTGTTCCGTTTCTTCTGTATCAGCCCACTCTAACCAGCGGATGCATCTAAGGCACTTTCAGGCAAAAGATTGCATTTGATAGAGTGCATTTCTTCGCAATTTTTCCTATTGTTGTTTGGGTTGCCTCTTTGATTTCTTACAACCATTTTCTGCTACTCATGCCTTACTTTCCACTTGTTTTTATGTTTTTTAAAAATAATTATTAAATTAGTCCTTTAATATTCTGTACTATTAATAGTGTGCCAAGAAGTTGAGTTTTTAAAAAGGAAATAATTCATTTCTTGTTACTTGAGGGCTATGCATGTTTCTTTATTCTCTTACATACTTCTAAGACAAAAATGTTTTCTAAATGTAAAAATGTTTGACTTATCAGAATAAGAATAGGCTATTATATTGGTAGGGTTTTAAAAAATTATTATTACAAAGATAATCCACAAATTCTTGTTTCAACATCCAGATGGTAGGTTCCTGTGCTAAATGTCCAACTGCACAGGGTAGTTATGTGGGGTTTTGAAGGAACTTACGTGTTTATTAGGTGTGTAGTGTCTACAGCAAGGGTATGGAAGAAAACATAGCCTATGGAAATTAAAGGTAATTCTTATTGGTCGCTGTATATTACCTTTTCCCTACAGGTTTATACAGTTGATACAGTTATAATACAGTTTTTAAATGGTGCTGTTACAGCTGATGGTTCACAGCGACTTCTTAACCATCATTGGAATTAACATATCCTGACAGCACTTCAGCCGCAGTGAAAAGTGGCCCCGAGTTGCCCGTGGAGCCGCCTTCCACTGGAGGAGACCCACCCGCAGCCGTTCTCGTGGGAGCCTGTCTCCGCTGGTGGTGGTGGTGGTCTCCCATGTCTCGCTCCTTCTCTGAGACACCCACCACTGGTCTCCACTCCCTGCATTCCCTCACCAGCAGCTCAAGGACAGTCTGCCTCAGACCTCATCTCCAGACTGTTACCTGTCAGCCAGACCTCACCTGCCACGTGTCCGTCATGTTTGAGAGTTGCTGTAATCCAAGCAGTAATACATAGGTTTTCGTGATTGACATAGATCTAAAGGGCTAAATCAACAAACGTACTGTCTGACCCACCTCAGAATTGCATTCCCGTAGTATTTGAGTTGATATGATGCAAGTCCTTTTCTTGAAGAGTTTTGTGGGGTGGTTTTTTGGTTTGGTTTGGCTCCACTCTCCCCCTTAATTTTACTTTTGGGAGTCCCATCAAAATCACTGGAGAATATTCTGCAGGGAAGAATCTTGCATTCACAAGAGGTGCCTGACCTGGGGACGGTGGTCTTTTAAACAGTAATGTCTGTGAATCTTTCTATCCTGCAAAGAAAATATCTTGGCAAAAGAAGGTGATCCTTGGGAACCAACCCACTGCAGTAAGCTTGTGCTCTTCTAGCGATATGTCTGCTAACAGTAGAATAAATTATGTAAAATGGGTCTTGTACCTACCAGTGAGACATCTAACAGAGTCAAGGACTGCACTAGAAATGTCTGTCTTTAAAGAACCGTTGCTTCAAAGGGGTAATGATCAAAGCATGAATAAATTCCCAAAGGACATGGAAATGTATGCATAGAGAGATTATACTGCAAATGCTAACAATGACTGTTTAGTTATTTGGTATCTGGCTATTATATAATAATAGTTATGTATGTGAAATGTCTTAATTTTGCTGTGACAGCTTGACGGTATTCCCAGATGCTAAATATTTCAAAGCTTATCTTACATATATTCATAAACAAGATGAAAGTGTTAATTCTAATTAAAATGATGCACAGTTCAGTAGCAGCCCTAATAAAGTCCCTGTGGAACAGTAAATTTAATAGCAATGTATCTTCTATGCGGAGTCAGAATTTAGATTTCAATTTTACTGTAAACCAATCTTCAAGGAAGAACTGAGTAGTCAAGATAGAAAAAATGAAAATTCATATTCAGAAGTCACTTGAATACATACAGTATTTTACATACATCTTTGCGTATTGGCAGTTCAGGCAAGAAGGGGCGGGGTGAAGGGGGAACCAACCTTCCCAAAGTTAATGAGTATTCCAGTGTCCTGGAGTATTTATTTCACTTGGTGAATATGATCTTAATGGTCATATTTGCCATCATATTTGCTTGTTGCAACTTTGCAATTGTTCTAAAGCAGTATTTGAGAAACCACAATTTCTTAATGTAACATACTTTAATATTAAGCTATCGCGTTGTGGAGAAGCCTTATACAAGTGTATGTTCAAGATGCCTTCTTCACAGGGATAATGAGAATTTTAGTGTTGAATCATTGGTATATCACAGGCTGGAGTAATAGTTAAAGATGTAGAAGTATTTTTATTTGTAACTCAGAATAAATTTTCCACCACGTTTAACAGAAAACATAAAAGAAGCTACAAAGTCACACTGAGTCAGGAAGCAGTAAAGACCCTGAGGAGAGACCTAAGGGAATGCCTTGAAGACATGGTTGGTTTGTAGCATTTAGGATGCCAGTAAAGGCAAATCCCAGAGTAGAAAGATATGTACACTTTCTTTTCAAAATCAGAATGGGGAGTCTTTGACTCACAGTAAATGAATAATACATTTGATTACCTCTGCATGTACTTCTCTTTGTGAACTATGCATTGTTATCATTTTATGTATTTATCTCAGTTGTTTAAAATTATGCACACCATTACCATAATTAACAGGTCATGACAAACCATGCTAGTAAGAGGAATTTTGTGTTGTGAAGGAATTTGAGTGCAAAATATCTTTTTCAATTCTCAATAAAAATTTGGATTATCTTCAAAGGAAAACTCTAGGGGGAAATTTAGATTGATCAGAAGATTTTTTTTTTTCCCTTCTATATTATGCATTTTAAAATGCTTTCCTTAAGAATTTTGCATCATCAGTATATTTCATGTTTAAAAAAAAAATGTAGATTGTCACTGCAGTATAGAAAGTTCAAAACTCTCTTTTGACTGGCTTGTGGATATCTTTATATTGTTGGATCCTTTTAAAAAAAAAAAAAAAATTACCACCACCATGCAAAATGTTCCACTTACATCAGAAAATCATCTTCTAAAGACAAATTATTAATATCTTTTTCTGAAGGAGTTGTTAGGGTATTTTTTTTTAATTATTGTGTTTCATATATTGACTTTTGTGGGATATGCTGTTTTTATAACTAGATCAGGTGACTAAAATTTTTTAAATTAAATTTCCTGTGTGAAAGCTTTTAATGTTTGCTGAAATTCCAAAGTTTTAGTGAAAAGTCCCAAAATAAACAACTGTGTTTAACTGAAAAACAAATAAATGGGGACAGGAGAAGAGAAAGAAACCTTTTTACATCATTAATGTTCATAAGGAAATGGCCACAATGTTGACAAAGTCCTGCTACAGAGATTTTCTTATTTTATTTTTTTTTTAGTGCTCTGCACTGGTTGAGGTCTCTGAATGGCTCCTGGTCAGTCTGTGGGAGGCTGGCTGGGCGTCTCTTGCTGAACTTCACTAGACTTTCCGTTTGATGAATGGCTCAGCTTAGGTGAAAAGAAGGTTGTCATGAGTTTAGCACAGTATTCAGATTCATTGTATATATATAGTGCTAGTGCAAAATGCAGGTCGATGTGGTGTGTGTTATAGACTGTGGGAAGTCTGTTAGAGTGGAAGTAGAGCAACAGTTTCAGATTACTGCTATTCTCGACCTTCTCTTCTATGCAACTAATGTATCAGTGATTTATTAGTTATGGTGTCCCAATCTGTTGACCACCACCAAATTCTGCAATCATGTCTGTCAGTTGGTATTACCAAGTTTAGAATAAAAACCACAGGAGGAGGGAAGAAGCTATTCACGGTTGTTACAGCCAAGTGATTTTTAGACGAGTCTGAGCTTCAGAGAACTTGGCAAAACCTTACTCTTTGGTAGAGATTTTTCACCCTAGTCTGAATGAGATATAGATGCTCTGCCTGGGGGGGGGGGGGGGGGGGCGGGGGGGGGGCAGGGCGGGGTGTGTGTGGCAGGAATCGCACCCATAACCTAAGAAACTTGGTTTCAGAACTTTTGAAAGGGGAGAAAGAAGTTTGCTATCCTTGTTAACTCTGGATAGCTGCAAGTGTTACGATGGAGAGCAGCAGAGAACGCTAACACAGTTAAAAGAATGCAAACCTCTCTCCTACAGCTACATCACTATCAATTATACCATAGCGTAACAGAATAAGATAAATAGTGGTAATGGTGGAAAGGAATAGTGGGGTAAGGTATAATTTGTGTTATTTGATCACGACTAAAGATGATTCAAGAAATACTTTGTTGAAAGGTAGTCTTGGATAGGGAAAATGCTTTCTCACTTCTCTACTTTGTGTGGTGATGATTGGTAAACCGTGAGCTTTTATAGCTCTCTACAGTGAATAACTACAATGCAAAAATTGGTTATTGATGTATTAGTGGCTCTGAAACCTAGGCTTTAGTTTGATAGCAGGAGTGAGGTGGTATAAGGCTATATGACACAAAGTGAGTCTTTCAAGTAAGACATGCAATAGACCTGCAAATAAATTAAAGTATGTATATTCTGATCTATGGATTTTTAAGGATTGTTTAGAAATTTTAGTGGTAAACTGTAAACAAGACCAATTACATCTTGCAAAGTTTTTTCTGAAAAGCTAATTTTGAACAATCATTATAAGCTGAAGACTGTTCAGTACATGTTTCAAACTGGGAAAGCTGCAAAATCCAACGTGACTTTGTAGCTGAAATTAGTACACTATACATTTTCCAACTGTAAGATTAGTCATGTTTGCTATGGCAGCAAGAACATACCAACATACACCTAATCAAGAACAAACCCAGATGCCGACATGTGTGAAGTTTTTATTACAGGCACATTTTGGAGGGCTTTTTCTGTTTGCAGAGGACAAGAGTTGTGTGGCTAAATTTTTCTTGCTACTCGGGCTAGCAGCCTTCATTTTGTTGCCTCCTGTTACTGGAGATGGTTTTCTAATTAGGATGAACCTAAGGATAAGCCAACATCATTTAGCCAGGTCCTTTACTATTTGAACTTTTAAAACACCTTACTTGTTCTTTACCATTTAGGTTAGAGTTTAGGACCCAGTTTTGGATCCTACAACACTGATATATACACATAGAAATATTGTACACTAAATTCTGAATTTTCAGCATCGAGGCGTTTAATCATGAGCAGCTCTGAGTTATGAACCTGATGGGTTTTTTTAATTGTTTTGATGGTGGGGTGATGATGCAATTTAGGGATGGTGAGTGAAATTTTTGTAGTTTCGAGAGGACAATAGTGGCTAAATTTCATTAAGGTCATGCATATCAGTATCAAGTCAGTGGTTGACTAAGTAATTACAAGTGTGCAAAGTCAATCAGAAAAAATTCTAGTCATCAACTTTATAGCTGTTAAGCACTTGTATGGGCTCAGATTAGAGGGAGGACAACACTTACAGGGACCAGCAGGCACAACTGCCTTCATAATTCTCCATTAGTGTGATTTAATACTTATGCAGCAGTTCTTCATATAGTTTGGGGGGTTTTAAGTATAAATGAGCAAGATACAAAGCAAAGTTGTAGAGAAAATGCATTCTAACAGTTCAGGCCGTTTTATACTAATGATCTGACATTTACATGCTACTGAATTATCAAGAAATTTTTAAACTTAGAACTAACTTTGTGATGCATTTAAATCCGAAAAGCCATAACACAAACTACTGTAGAGAAACCTTCCATAAACCGAATTCTACCTCTAAAGGAAGAGGTGGCCTAACTAAATCAGAGTAAACTTTAAGACAACACACTCATGTTCCAGGTAGCTGTAACAATAGAAGTGATCACAATCTAAATCAAAAAATCTGTAAATAATTGTGGGATTGCTGTCTGGATATATTTTGTTTTAAAAATGTAGGTCATGCTAATCACCATAGCCTGGAGAGAAAAATAATCTTTTTTTTTCTTTACAGTAAACGTAAAAATGTTGTTTGCAAGCTGTCTGTGGATAAAAAAGCCTTCATAAAATACGTTGCCTAGTCTAATGATCCAAAACCAACCGCATCATTTTAAAAGGCAGCGTTGAGGTTGCTCTTACCCCATGAGTGTTGAATCAGAATAAATTTGTGTGACAATATTGTAAGGGAAAAAGATCCAAAGAGGAAACATTCTGTTGTACCATACCACTCTCGTGCCTGGATGGTACTAGTTTTGTACGTGTCTCCTAGTAATACGTTTGAGAAACCCGTATCCACAATGCGACGGACACATCTCCCTCCCCTCTTTGTGTACCGGCGCAGGTGTGGGGGGAACCAGGGCAGCCGCTGGGAGACGCTCCCCAGCAGATAGTGTCACGCTGTGGTCTTGTCCAGGTGTCTGCGCTAGCTGGCGTGTTGGGTGGGAATAGACATATTTGTCTGAACTATTCCTCCTACTCCTTGCCGTAATGGAGACATAAGGCGCTGAATCACAGTTCCCGCAGAAGGGGCTGGCGTGGGCGCAGCCACTCCTGCCGCCTGGGAGCAGCCTCGGCAAGAAGCCCTTCCTCACAGGAGCAGACCCAGGTTTTGTCTGGGAAAGAGTGGGAGGGAACTAGCGCATGTGACAGGGATGGCCAGGGGCCCAGAAGTGAGATGGGGAACTAAGTTATTTTTCAAGTGTCACCACAGTGCCTTTTATTCATCTACCAGTCGTTTTAGCCATCACCTCTTTCCCAGCGCTGCAGTGTCGGAGCAAGGTCTGCAAGTGCTGCAGCACCTGAAGTCTCTGCTGGTGTGTTCTGTCAGACCTGGCCGGTTAGCATCTCTGGTTCCAAAATCCCTGTAGCAGAGATTGTTAATTATTGTACTGACTCTTTTGCATGAAGTTACTTCTCTGTAGCTAGAAACTACTGCATTGTAAGTGTATTGTGAAAGCTGTAATTTCCTGATCAGAAAAAAAAAGTATTTTATCCACAGCATGGAAGCTGTAATTTAAAATGTTTGAAGTTTTGTTTGTTTGGTTTTCATGAAGTAGTATCTAGTCTTGTAGGAATAAATATAATATAATTTGTAAGGAGTAGCAAGCAATGGTGCAATCTACTGGAAAGTAATATTTACAGTTAGCAGAAAAGGAATTGTATATAATAATAATAATAAAAAAAAGGATTTTCTTTCAAGAGAAACCTGTAAAACTGTTATCTTTGTTTCTGTTTTATGGACTTTCCTACTCTTTAGGAATAAATTAGGCAAACCTGAAGGAAATGAAGGCACGGTAGCTGTATGACAGCCTATTGATTTTTTGACTAAATCCGACGTTAGTAATTTTTACAGTTGCCTGCATCCAAAAAAACCCACAGTGTAGTTACTAGAGAAGGCATGTAAATAATTGGTATTTGATTGGCTCTTTATACCTGTACCTTATCCCTTTTTGCCTAAATGTTAATAGCATCAGCAGAGCAATTTAACCTGAAATTCAAGGACAAAAGAACAATGAAACTTTTTCTGTTATTTCAGAAATGAGTAGTAGTAATATTAAAGATATTAATGTAGTGTTTATTTTTGGTTTTAACTTCCAGAACATCAGTACTTTTCCACATATATTCTCCTAGGTCTTCCTGCAGCTATCTTGTTTTCCATTTCTGAAGAGTGTGGGGTTGTGCTTTCTTGAGGGTTTTGTTTTCTTGGTTGGGTGTTTTTCATTTTGTTTTTCAAGAGGACTACAGCAGGAATATAAAACATGGGCATTCTGAGGAACAAAGGAATGGTTATAATAGCTGTCATTACTGAGAAAACTCCATGATAAAGCTATTAAAATAATAATAGGTAGCTCCTTTGTCTCAAAAAGGACTTGTAACTGAGAGAAATGCATGACCTCAATTCCACTGTGAACAATTAGATGTGGCAGGTATCTTGAAAAAGGGATAACTTGAGAAAAATCTTTAAGTATTTTTCTTCGGCATTAGATTTATGTGCTAGTGATGGTTGGAGAAGGTAATGAATCCTTTAAAAAAAAAAAAATCAAATGCCAGTGCACTATGCAGTTTATTGAGTATATTAAATATAAGGGAAGTTAGTGGTAATGTTTTGGGCTTTACCACCTTAGTCAAGTGATCTTGCTTAATACCCTGGTAAAATCATCAGCTAAAAAAATAGTATTATTTAATCCCTGCTACATTTCTTAAAGTAATTTTTTTACTTGGTTCTGAAATGTTACTGTACTGCTATACTCTGAGCTTCGTGGAGCATTCATTCTGCATGCAGCCTCTGTACTGTAGTGTGGTGGAAAAGAATGTTTTTTCACATGTGGAAAAAAGGTTGAGGGCATTTGAAAGCCATTCTGGCTTCACTGCAGAGTTACAGCAAGCGCTTTCATATTAGCAGCTGTTTGTGAGATTTTGTTAGCCTTTTTTTAAAGGTCACAAATTTTGAAGCACTTGAGATCAGGTTTAAAACTGATGTTAATATTTATAGTGTCATTGTCAGAAAAGCACAGTATTGGAAGGTGCAGAAGGCCAGTTTCCTCTTATTCTCGGTACAGCTAATAGAGATGGTTTGCCTCCACCAGCCAGTGATTCAGAGCAGGCGTCGAACAGAATGCACTGAGATCTCCCTTGAATGAATTGATGTCTCTTCATTGCCTAAAAAAATTTCTCAAGACAATCTTATGCCTTCATGAGGCTGAAGTTAGCTCTTTTTGGTGTTGTCTTAGGAGTTAGGTAACAGAATTACCAGTGCACTGAAATTTAAAAAAAAAAAAAAGTACAAGTGAGTGAATGTATTTTATTTATTAGCAGCGTCCCCAAGATATTTCACTCTTTCACTCTTTGCATTTAAATATTGTCAAGATGTTACATTTCAAAACATAATACTTCCCTCAGGAAAGTGTTGTGGCAGAACTTGCCATATCAGTATTCATAATGCATCCGTCAAGGAGTGTTTATCTCTCTTCTCCCTCAGGTTGTGATGCTCCTCTTCTGAGGGGATGTCTGCTGGTCAGTGTATTTCTCATTCTTTCAGAACAAGCATTTGCATATCAAAGGCCTGATATGAGTAAACATACTTTATACTTCCATCTGTCATTCTCTTCCCATTGAGACACAAAATAAGAACAGCGTAGCAAGCAAGAGGTTTATTTTTTGTCCTTTAATTCTATACAATTTTGCTTTGAATTATGAAGGATGCCTAGATACAGTTTTCTATAGCTGTGTTTCTTTCTATTAAGGTCTTTTGACTGAACACCTTAATTCTTAATTTTTTAACCCGATATTTTGTAATTTTTAAATAAGGAACAAAAAAAAAAATAATTTCAGAATATGATCAGTCTTCATGAATAAAACTTCAACTTTCTGTGTCTTTACCTTCCTGCAAATTTAATATTCCTTAATACTCTTTTCTAAAGCGGGCATAATTCCTTGGTATCCACTAAAATGAGAACAGGTATTATTTTCATTTCTCACTACTTTTGCACTAGTTTTCAGTAGAAATTTTTCTTTGTAATTTCAACAAATTAGTTTATTCAGAAATTGGTATTAAGAATGTGTTTGAGATTGCCAGCAGAAATTGAATTGCCATTATTCTTAGTGTGTGTATTCAGGTTTATTTTGAAAGCTGAACCCCTTCATTTAGGGAGCATTAGGTGAGCATCCAGCTCACCTCTCTGTGCCCAGCGCAAACAAGTCTGGTGCTAGCAGGGTCCCTCTGGGCTGCACAGCAGCTACACGAGGATCCCAAGGGAACAACAGTTCCTCCAGGTATTAACTACTTCTGTGATGGTCTCCATAGGCTCAGCAGGGAAAATACCGTTGGCCCTCTGCTCTCTCCCATCTCAGCATGTGTTTCCATGGAAGTGCCATTTCTCCCCCTTCAGATTGCACCATACAATTTGCAGGATGAAAATCCAGATTCAGTGCTGAGTTTCTGGTCTCTTTTCCCCTTTTATTATTTCTGAAGCTCTGCTGTTTGTAAGTTGGCAGGAGTTCACTGTGTGAGACTAAACAAAAGATCAGCAGAGGTTTCTTTTTATTTTAGTTTGAAACCAAATCTGGATTTACTGCCAAACAGTTAAATTATCTTTTATAGATAGGATGAGCTTGCAAACTCTTTGGAGCAGGGCTCTCATATTTTTATTTATGCTTGTACACTGAGCCCAGTAGGGTCACAACCCCAACTGGGGTCTTTGAGCAGTATTTTAAAGCTGTAAACTTCTAAGACATTTGCTGTGGATGCAGTCAAAGGCCTCACTCTCTATTGTCCTTAGAAGCTGTCTCTTTGACAAAGGTTAGTGTGGAAGAAAAATATGCAACTAAGTGTCATCAATCAACTCTTGTGTCCGGTCTACAAAAAACCCCCAAAAACTGCCTGCAAAAAAAAAAAAAATCTGCAAAGGAAGCTGAAGGTTTTCCTTTTCCCTTTGGTAAAGATTTCATAGGATAAATTAAGCTGATGAGAACCACTGTGCAACTATATGGCCTTAGTCACTGGACAGGTGTAGCTGCTGAACTAAATTCTCTTGTCACATGGGGAGGGACGAAATCCAGAAAATTTTTTCTGCAGACTTTTGCTTTAAGTGCTAGGACAAGTGTGCAAAAAACAAGTCACTAATATGGTAGAACATGCAGAAGGAGCACCTGCCTATCTTAGGGCATTTGTCTGATTTCCTTTGTCATTTTGCTTGACACTTCTCATACCTCTGTGGTGGGTTGACCCAGGCTGGAGGCCAGGTGCCTGCCTAAGCCACTCTATCACTCCCCTCCCCAGCTGGACAGGGGAGAGAAAATGTAACAAAAGGCTCGTGGATCAAGATAAAGACAGGGAGAGATCACTCAACAATTACTGTCACAGGAAAAACAGACTCAACTTGGGGAAATTAATTTAATTTATTACCAGTCACATCAGAGTAGAATAATAAGTAATGAAACCAAATCTTAAAAACACCTTCTCCCCACCCCTTCCTCCTTCTTAGGTTTAACTTCATTCCTGATTTTTCTCTCCCTCCTCCCCCCCCCAGCAGCACAGGGGGATGGGGAATGGGGGTTGTGGTCAGTTCATCACACATTGTCTCTGCCACTCCTTCCTCATTCCACACGCTCTTCCCCTGCACCAGTGTGGGGTCCCTCCCACAAGAGACAGTCCTCCACAAACTTCCCCAACATGAGTCCTTCCCACAGGCTGCAGTTCTTAATGAACTGCTCTGGTGTGGGTCCCTTCCACGGGGTGCAGTCCTTCAGGAGCAGACTGCTCCAGCGTGGGGTCCCCCACGGGGTCACAAGTCCTGCCAGCAAACCTGCCCTGGCGTGGGCTCCTTTCTCCACAAGGCCACAGGTCCTGCCAGGAGCTTGCTCCAGTGTGGGCTTCCCATGGGGTCACAGCCTCCTTCAGGTGCCTCCACCTGCTCTGATGTGGGGTCCTCCACGGGCTGCAGGTGGATATCTGCTTCACCATTAACCTCCAGGGGCTGCAAGGGGACAGACTACCTCACCATGGTCTTCTGCAGGGGAATCTCTGGGCCAGCACCTGGAGCACCTCCTCCCCCTCCTTCTTCACTGACCTTGGTGTCTGCAGAGTTGTTCCTCTCACATCTTCTCACTCCTCTCTCTGGCTGCAAATTGTTCCTGTTTTGGTTTGGTTTTCCCCCCGCCCTTAACTCTGTTATCTCAGTGGCGCTACCCCTGTTGCTGATGGGCTCAGCCTTGGCCAGCAGTGGGTCCCTCTTGAAACTGGCTGCTATTGGCTTTATTAGACATAGAGGAAGCTTCTAGTAGCTTTTCACAGAAGCCACCTCTGTAGGCCCCCTGCTACCAAAACCTTACCATGTAAACCCAATACAATCCTATCACCAGCAATACTGAAACAATCAGTGAAATGTGTGCAATTTCTGCTGTTTCTTTTCTCAGTCAGGCTTTGGTTTGTAGAGCTTCCTTCTGATGGACCCTTTCATGGTAGGAGTTTGAAATAGAGTAGTTTGAGGGAATGGTTGTTAAAAGAGTAGATTCCTTTATTTCCTAAGGGAAAAAAAACTTGTTCCGTAACTGGACTTTTGTTCTTGGATACCATAACTTGACATTTGTCCTCTGCATTGCTTGGGGGGGGGGGGGGGGGGGGGCACACATAGGTGACCCAATATGAAGATTGTTTCATACAGATTGCTTTATAAATTATGACAGTGATGTAAAGTGGCATCCAGTTCTTACTAGAACTTGATAAAGGACTGATGTTATCAGCATGACCTCAAGCATGAAAAGAAGGTAGGTAGATACACTCCCTACTAACCATGGCATATACATTCTAATGTTATATTAATATTCAGATATATTGAATTCCAGTGACCTACTCTGAAGGTTGACTACATATTGTGTGATTTATGACCAACTTTTCATCTGGCAGAAAAGTTTCCTAAGAAGCAGGAGATAAAAGAAGGCCACTTGGAAAACTGAACAATTATTCAAGTTGAGGTAAAAAAAAAAAAAAAATCCAGCAAGACCCTGTATTTTTATCATGATAAATGAGTTTAGTAGACTTTTCACAAAAGGTGGAGACAGAAACCTTGGCTAGCTCTTCAAGGCAGTTGTCCCTTTCAGTGATAACTTGCTTATATGTTGCTTTTGTTTTACTTGAGCTGGTTGCTTTTCACTTTGGAAGCCACAAATTATGGTCTTTGAGAAACAGGAAATGTGTCAAATATTACTTTCTAACTGTTGCTGAGAAGAATGAGTGAAGCCACCATAGTGCTGGGCCATCTGCTTTTCTAGTGTTAATAATTTTTGTTCCAATGGGACTTATGACATAAAACCCACTAGCATTACAAAGATTTTACCTGGTACTTTACAGTTAATAAGGCATACATGTATCATTGGTATTTTTCAAAAGTATATATTTGGCTGTTGGACTTGATGATAGCTGTAGATCGATCCAACTAACTATTCTATTTAGCAACATTTGAATTGCCCAGAGAGGTTGTGGAGGCCCCGTCCCTGGAACTGTTTAAGACCAGGTTGGATGGGGCTTTGGGCAACCTGGTCTAGTGGAGGGTGTCCCTGCCCATGGCAGGGGGGTTGGAACTAGATGGTCTTCGAGGTCCCTTCCGACCCAAACCATTCTATCATTCGGTGAATAAATCATTCCACTAAGCATTTATTTTGAACTATGAATTGTATATTCAAAGATAATAATGACAAGTTTATATTTGGTTTTGTAAAAAAACAACCAACCAAAACAAAAAAAACCCCACAAAAACCAAAACCAAAAAAACCACAAAACCAACTCAAAACCCAGAAAACCCCACCCTCACCCCCCCAAGGCAAAACAAGACTACCTTAAAAGAAACATAAGCACTTAAGTAGAATGAAAAGGAGTTTTATTATTTATTAGTAGGATGTAGAAATTTTAAAGGGGAAATGATGCATTGTTGTGTGTGCATATCAGTCTTCCAATATTTTTTTTTTTTCCACAATTTTAACATTTGGAAAGGTCTGCATTAGTGTAGAAACCACCCTTTGTTATTAGTTTCTCATAAACTTTGAAAATCAGTACATTCAGTTAATGAAGAGAAACTGAAAAGCAATGAGGCAAAGTAGAACAGAAATATCTAAACTGAGCTTTTATTCTGTGTTTTGCTGCAGGTGGCAGCAAAGCCAAGAAACATTATGCAAACAGAGAGATGTTGTCCAAGTATCAGTATCCTTCACTTATTCCTGCTACTGCTGAACTGATCTTAAATGCTAGGTCGCTAATATTTCTTTCAGTCTCTGCCATAAAATAACTTCAAGACTGTGAAAAATCTAACAGATTCCATTAAAATATAATGGAATATAAATAGCATCTGATATGATTGGCAGATTTTAAAACCTACTCTGAGACAGAAGAATGGGTGATCTTCTGTATATTTGCTAAATTTTAAGTGAATTTTATCAAATGCCTTGTTGGTAATGGAAACAACAAAATAATTTTTTTTCTTTTCAATTTCACGTGGATTAGATTAAAACACTGTTGCCAGTTTTAAGTTGCAAGGTAAGATTTTGCAAAAATATTTCTGTACACACCTCTATGTCAGCAGGGTACCCCACAGAGTCTCTGGCAAGACTGGAATCTTAATTAAAGGAGTTGCATATGTTTTACATTAAAAAGCCTTTAGCAGTCTTACCCCCTCCAAAGACATTGAAACAGTATTGTAGCAATAAGTACAAAGGATCTGCCTGAGTTACTCAAACAATGAAACAGTTCAAACTGAAGTTATCCATCGTGGCTGAATTTATCTTAATATAAATTGTTAGCCCAAAGGTTACTGCAGGAAGATCATACAATAGCTCCAGGAATCTATGGCTTTACAAGGTCAACAGTGTTGAGGAATTGGGCTTGACAAGACGGAACCTAAGCTGCCTGTGTTTGTTTGGCCAATTGCAGTGTCAAAAGTGAGAAGGCTTTCTACTGAGAGTACATCTATTACAGTATTGATTTAGCCAGCAGCTGAAGGGAAAGAGGATTGAGAATTCCAAATTTAACAGGAGGTTTGTTTGAGGTGAGAGACAAATAATACAAACTGATCACTGTTGGAGGGAATTACGGCTTGTATAGCACGGTGGAGTAATCAGAACAAAAGTGAGAAGCCAGATGGTTTGTGTTTGTCAGGAAAAAGATAGTGGTACTCTTTGGAGATATATCAATACTAAGAAAAGAGATGATGAAGTAGTAAGTAATATCCCTTACCATATTTTGTCATTGTGTTACTTATATTAAGCAAGTGCTCTAACGATAGAACAAAACCCTGTTTTTCTAGGTGCTGCACAAAAGTTACTGCAAGAACTTTCCTAAAAACGCACTTATAGTCTGTTTGGGTGCAAACACACAAGTGAATGCAAGGAATCAATGAGGCATTATTGGGGAGTGCTGTGTCTACGGTTGTAGCTGAGAATTAGCTTTTAAAAAAAAATTTTTTTGCGAACTTGGTTGAAAATGAGGGAGCTTTTCAATAGGAATAATGAAGTTATTCTTCAAATACTTACGAAGCAGGGAAGCATGAAAGTGCCCAGCTGGAAAGGTGACAGGGTGGTAATGAGGGTTGGTATCTGAAGACAACTGGAGGTAGCAGTGTTGGTAGCAGGCTGAGACAAGTGAACTTGGGTAAACCACAAGCAGCTTTCATGAAGACAAGGTGCTTGTATTTGATGTTATAAAGGGAGAAGAAAGGAGGGGAGGAGGAAGAAGATGGGATGCAAAAACATGCAGAGATTATCTTTGCAATAGTGTTCCGAACAGGCATGAGCAGAGTAAAATGTGTTGTCAAGGCAAGAGAGGAAGAGTTACAGTAACTCAATCTTAATAAATGAACTTGAATGTGCAGATGTCTTGGGGATGTAATAGGAAAACACAGCCAACATCTGTCTTGGTGGAGGAGAAAGCAGGAATCAGGTAATAGCCTGGTCACTTAATCTACCACAGAAGTGGGTAGGAAGATCAAAGTCCATTTGGAAATAAATACTTAGTGGCCTTAGGCCTACTTATCAATAAATGCTTCCTCACGTCATCCTAAAAATGGTAATTGTTTACACTTAATTAATAGGATGAAGTAGCAAACAGAACACTTTGAATATATTGAATATTTTATGTAGGAGCAGAAGTTCCCATAAAGGAGAGACTTACAGCCTTAGAAACATTGTGTATAATTAAAGTAGTATATTTAAATTTGTCTGAATATGACTCCAAAGAAGGATAAATTTTTACGCTTTTCTTTGTCTAGTACTCCTTTATCTCATTATTTATTTTACTATATACTACAGAAACCCTTGATGATACATCATTGTTTAATATTTTCTCTTATTTAGAGGCATACTTATTGGTATTTTGATCCTCTGAAAGTATATTAAAAAACATTCCCCATACACAGATACACAAGTTCACTCTCCCACATACTAAGCCTATTCTTTTTTTTTTTTTTTTTTTCAAAATTACTTTTATGTGATGCAGCAATGAATTTCTTCACAGATGGACCGTTCTTGTTCTTTCGATATCAGAGAATAATTATCACAGCAATTAGATAAAGAGATCGGGTTCCATTTCACACAGGATACTGTGTGATTTAGATTGGTCACGTAAGAACTGACATGATTTTGAGTGTGAGGCTTGGATTTTGGGGGCTTTTTTTGCATAATTGTATTCTCAAATATTTGTGAAACTTTTGCCAAAGCATTCTTGTTGTTTAATGCTCTCAGAACATATGCTTGTAATCCCCAATGCTTTCCAAATAAATCCAACATTGTCATTTTGTCTTAAGCTCAGGCTGATTGTTTTGACAAATGTCTACTAAATTTTAGAGGTATTTTAAACATTTTTGGAGTGCCATTTATTTTAACTTATTCCAATTTAACTTGTGGCTTTTGCCTATATAAAACTTCCAATTGCTTTCATACAACTCTGAACTAAGGCTGAAAGGGAAATCTTTTCAATTACTCTACTAGAAAATACTGTATTTTAAAATAGTGCATTTAATGTATATCATTTTATTATTTTAGATTAAAATTCTACATATGTTTACCTAGGAGGATTAATTTCCTTAAAAAAAAATATTTTTTTAACTGTTCCACAATGCAAAATAGAGCCATCGTTCTGTACAAATCTGATTTGGATTTGAGAGCACAATGCTCACAAATGTTACTTAAAAATAAAGATCCAACAGCGAGAGAATACCATTTCCCCTTTCAATTTTACTGTATAACGCTTGACCTTTTATTGAGATGATACATTTTTTTCAGGAATAAACTGCACACTTTCAGGGATCTGAATTTGATTTGTAGTCTGCTTCTATCTGCATCTTCCAAAAATGTCTATTTAAATCTCAGTATGACAGTTGTTCCTGGAATGCTCTATTCTGTGGTAGTTTCCTTTTTTGACCTAAGGCATTAATTTTTCATCTTGTCTCTGTACAGCAATGATCTGTGCTGCAGTGAAATTCATTTGGTATATTCTGAGGCTAGATAACCCTGCTGTGATGTTTCTTGGGTGTGTAGTCTATGTCCCGCTGAAGTAAAATGAAGCCTTTGCTCTCACATCACTCGTGATAATACTAGTACCTAAAAAGGCACTCCTAAAGGAGTCCTTTTTAGGATAGGATTTCTATATGTAGTCCTTTGTTTTTTCTCAAGACAATCTGTAATGACAGAAACTTAATCCCTTGAGGGATCGTTGGTGAACCGCACAAGAGAATCTGTACAGCATTTCTTACCCTGAGTCCTGCTGTAAGTGTTGCCATTGAATGTAGACTATCCTAGTCACCAGCACTTATTTTATAAAAACAAATCATAAATCTTTGAAAAAATGCAAAGGAAACACTGCACATTTTAAGAGATCAGCGTGTGAAGATGGTCATGACTGATGCCATACATAACTCTAAGCTATAGACAGAAGAGCTATCTGTCTATAGCATGTTGTACTCTTACTGATCATCCGGGGTCTCAGCACCTTCCATTTTTAAATCATTACATAGGGACAGTCCTGATGATCTTCATGGAAATGGAATAATTCAGAAAGCTTTGATTTTTATATATTATCTTCACCCAAATTACTTGGTGCCAGCACAAGTGTGAAAGGGAGAGCAGATCACACAGAGTCTTCCCTTAGTTTTATGACAATACTTATTAAATTGCAATCTTTGGTCCTCCTGATCTTACCTAAACTGGTGCTTTTGGTAACACTAACATAAAGGACTTGGAGCATAAATGCTGGCACCAAACTACTGGCATGTCCTCCATTTTTTTCCACTGGCTATCAAAGTTAATCCAGTGCATCATCCAGGAGAAGTATTTTTCAGTATCCCCAAAGGAAGGTACAGCTGCTGCTCCACTTTGTGTTTCTTCAGTACAGCCTGAAAAAGGCTAACTGAATCTGCCAGATCTTTGCTTTGGTTTGTGCAGCAACAAACTCATCTTTGCTCACTTGTCTTCCTCTCAGATCCGCGCACACAGTCGTAACATGGCTAGAAATATGCAAGTCTCAGAGGCAGTATCCAGGGCATTTTTGTTCTCTGTTCTTACCTCTCCATTTTTTTTTTTTTTTCCTCCTTGTGGTTCTGTTTCTGCTCATTCATCTCCTCTGTTTAGCCTGGTGAGAGCTCAGAAGCAAATCATGGCATCTCCCCCATCGTGTTCTCAGTCGAAAGGGAATAGGGCTGGCCAGGACTCAGTGTCCCAACAGCAGCCAGACAAGCCCCTTGTGGGGCTGTCTCAGCTGGGCTGGGCTCCTGCTCCTTGGCAGCACAGGCAACAGGAATGTTTCTGCTGGGGGTTTGCAGAGCGGTCACTGAGCTTTACGTTTGCTCACTTGAATAATCACAAGCTAGTGGCAGCATCCTGATCAGAGAGATGGTAAAGTAACTCCAGCATCTCTGTGCTCTGCAGTCAGGTTGTGCTAGCTGCAGGTCATGGGTGGATTCAAATTTGGCTTTGGTCACACCCCATCAGAAGATGCTCACATGTCTCAAAGAAGAGACCATGGTTCTTTCAAATAATCTGTCCATTCTCCAACTCTTCCGTAACTGGGAGATTTGTCTTTTACCTTCTGAACGATGAAGAAAGTGAAGCTGCTCCCTCTTGCCTGACCTCATGAGTGAAATCGCAAAGGCTATTTAGGCACCTCACTTCTATTTTGGTTCTTATATTATTAATCAAAGTATGCGGTTAGCAGCTAGTGAGCTGTGGTTATGAAGAATCCTCACTTCTATGCATGTAAAATAAGACTAGGATTCATCTTGGAATTACCATTGAACTGCCTGAAATGGTTTGATTGCTAAGTTTTTCCAACCATGAATCTGCATGATATAGAAAAATATTTGGACTTTGTATAAACCTATAAAGTTGTTTGCCTTACCTTGTTTTTTCATATTGTCCTCTTGTAAATGAGCACTTGAGATCCAAAACAAAACAGAAAATCAAAGCAGTAAAGTCCTTAAGTTAGTGTTGTGAACTAAATTATTTAAAGGATGCTCCCCCCCCCGAAATGTACATCCAGATCTCGACTGAACATTCTCAAAATGCTGCACACCAAGTCCCTTTGACACTTGGAAGCTTTAAGTGACGTGTTCTGGAGAACTCCATCCCACCTATCATACTTAAAATGCTGCAGAAAGACTATTATCATTACCAAAGGTTATCTTTATGCACCTAGTCTGAAGTAAAGAAGTTATATGCTAGATAGAGCCAACCCCAAGCCTAAGACTATTTGAGTGTTGCCCTTTTGAAGTATTTTACAGGAGAAATCACCTGAAAGGGATTAGGGGATCACCAGGAACAGTGAAGAGAGAGGAAAGGAAGGGAGCTCTGGGGTGATAGACTTCATCAAAAGGATGATGTGACTCGTGTTCTCACAGGACTCTTGGGTAAGGAGTGCATGTTTGGAGGCACAGTATTTCTAGGTTTCCCGTGTGACAATCTGACTCAGAACTGACCCCAGTATAGAATAAGATGTTAGGGGTTCCTTTGGCGTTTTCTTCCAAAACCATCAAATGTCTGATGAATGGAGCTTACTGCAAAGTACCAACCGGAATGGTACTAATATTTCAAGCTAAGCACAAAATCTATAACTAATTTGAACCTTAATTTGAGTAACACTTTTGAAAATTAGTCACCTAGGTATGCATTAATTGAGGCATCGTGTGGAACATCCTGACCAGTACATAATTTGACATATAAAAAGCGATAGAGTGAAATCAAAGTGTGAACTAATGAGATACTTAGTGATTTGAATTCCTAGGATCAGTAGAGCTAGACAGAATATTGTTGGTGTTGGAACAGTGTACTGCACTTTTTTCTTTGATAATTTTGAAAATTATATTATCACTGATCAATTCTAATTGATTTCAACCTGTTTGTAGTAATCCAAATGCATGCAGTTTTCTCTGTTGAGCTGTCACTGGAGTGAGAATAATTTAATCCTAATTGTATTTGTTGGATCCTGCAGTGACAATATCATACTTTTTCACCTAATACTGGAAGAATGATGTAATTGTTTACCATGAAGAACAAGAAAGTGTAATTGAATTGACTGCTGTTGAACATCTTGCAAATGTTTTGTTTTTCACTAGTGTTACACTTTCCAGCATTGCTATTTGTATTCTATTAGACTAAATGAGAGATGATTAGGGTTAAAATAGGAGAAATAACAAATAAAACTTCTGCTAAACAGACAGATACGCTCAGATTTAAAATGTGCCAGGCTCTTTTGATACTCTGTTTTACCTCTACTTTATACGGAGATGAGAAGATGTATTTATATAATTTTGTTGTGTTGAACTCACCTTACCCATCTGCCTCCTAACTCTGTGATTGTTGAGCTATTCACATACATTGTACAAAGTTTTTATTCATCAAACAATTTCACATGTTAAAATTTTATCAGCTGCCATGGGTTTGATTCCTAAACAACCAGTATAATATGAAAAAACATAAAATGCAAGATTTAGCTGTATATGTACTTGGTGGCTCTGACTGCGGTTGACTTGCTTTGACTTGGCCTTTTTATCAGCAAACAGGAGTACTGAGGTTCAAGAATGAAGCTCTGTTGGCCTAGTTTCCACCCCTACTTCTACTCCAAAATAGCTAAATGATATAGACCAATTAAATGATTATAAATGAAATGCTGTATTTATCAATGTACTTGAGTTGCTTAGCATTCCTTTGATGACAGACTGCAGCTGTGAAGCCAGCTTACTGAGTTATTGTACTGTGGTTACTGCTTATGGGTACTGATGATGCCTCTAAATTCTTTCCTAGTTTTTTTTATTAATATTTTTGCAGGGTTTTGTAGTATTCCTATGTAAATTAATTAGTTCTTAGAGAGTGATTAGAAAACATACACTACAAACAACATTAAAAATGAAGGTTAAAAGTATAGACTAGTGATTTAATGGAGAAATGCAAAAATACTATTATTAAAACCATCAAAACTGCTTAGAGAATATTTAGTGTTATGATTATGCCTGAAAAAAAACCCCACTGTAAAGGATGTTAAAACAAGTTCCTATTTACAGTGTTTTGTACTGATCCCCCAAGAGGAAGGAACTACCCTAATAACTCCAGAAAACTTTTATTTTGTATTTACCGTTTCCTCTTTCACATGAATCTTTCGCGAAAAAAGAATCTGTAGCAACTAGGGCATTGCAGTTTTAGAACTACAGAACCATCTTAACTCATGAACTTTAAGAGAAACCAGCAGGATCATCACTGTGCTAAGAATGTGCATAGTGTAATATATAATGATATGCTGAAGTTTTCATTAGTTCTCATTTACTTATGCTAATTTCATTACTCATTTTTAATATGGACACTCTAAGTCTGGATGAAAAGCATCTTCACAATTAAGAATAACAGCATGTATTTGAATATGTATGTGTCTACATATGTCTATGTGTCTATTTATACACATATATGAACATGCACTTTTTTGTGTATACTCACACATGCGTTGCTCCTTTCTTCTTGGGAAGAAATACTTCATTCAACGAGAGAGCAATTTGAAAGATTTATACTTTATGTGATAGTCATTATCTCTGTTCTAGGCTTGAAGAATTTTTATTATATTGGAACCAAAAATTTTACATCAGTGGGATTTTATCAGATGTATTCCAGAGGTTTTATTCATCTCAAATTTTATGATACGTGCAGAGGTTTTTTTATTATTATCTTTACTGATTTGATTTTCTTTTAACATTGCTGTCTTTAGAACAACATTCCTTATTCCATGCTTTCGACAACATTCCTTATCGTTTACTTTGTTTTTCTGAGCTTTGTCCACTAAAAGACTTGATTTCATTGTAATATATATACTCACAAGATAAGTCTTGTTACCCGTTTGTAACATTAGGATAATATTATTTTACTTCATAGGACAGATTAGCATTGGTCTTCCAGGACTGGGTGACAAAATGTCAAAATGATTATTTCTCATCTTTCTTCACTTTTGATATCTCCTGAATACATGTTTTATGTTTCAAATCACTATTTAATCAAGCAGTTGTAATTAACATATGTAAAAGTATTAGGCAGTTAAAATGTTGCTTTTGCTTGCTAAATAGAAAAGGGTTTCAAATCTAAAAGAAAGGAATTTGTATCTAAAAAAAAAGTACGTTAAAATCCTGATTTCATTTTGCTGTTTCACAGTGCTTCCTGCTCAAACTTCAGAATGTGCATCAGCTGATCTTTATATCACTTGATTTCCCACTGTATTATGGAAAAGAGCCATAAGACAGTGTTTTCATAGGTAAAGCTCAGAATTGTAAGAGAATGTCCCAGGAAGTACTTCATATTAATATTTCATATATTTATGAAATCTAAATGCCAGCAGGTTTTTTTTGAGCCAGTGTGGGCTTCTTTCAGACACACTGTCTTCATTATTCATCTCATCGTGAGATAGATCCATCCGTCCATCCATCCATCCTCAGCTGAGGACTGTGGCCAGCAGGGGCAGAACTGGGACGAGCAG
Source organism: Balearica regulorum gibbericeps (assembly GCF_011004875.1). Taxonomy (NCBI): domain Eukaryota; kingdom Metazoa; phylum Chordata; class Aves; order Gruiformes; family Gruidae; genus Balearica; species Balearica regulorum. The sequence continues at coordinate 100,187,206 of NC_046184.1, forward strand.
CAGTGTTTCCTGGAACCCGTGACCCTCCTGCAGAGTCTAGCTGGAGCACTTACTGCTTACCACCCCAGCAAATCCCGCTTCAGAGGTGATAAGGAGGACTGCATACACCCTTGTGTCCATAGAAATGCATAAGCAAAAAGTTTGAGGGGGAGCTGGAAGGGCTCCAGCAGCGCTTCCTTGCCTGATACAGCAGAAGCCTCCAGCCTGCTTTCTCCTCAGGGTGCAGGGTCTGTTCGGTTTGGCTGATGAGAGGCAGCCTTCTCTAGCCCTTGCTGCAAAGCCATCCGTAAAGTCTGACCAGCCTGCAGCATCCCCAGCCGCCTTGTCAGCTGAATGTAATGTGGCTTTCACACTCTATCTCCCCTTAGCTGTGCAACATCCAAAACACAGTCTGGTTGCCATGTTCCTCTTCTCCACTCTGCCGGTATTTTCAACAATGTCTCATGGCTATTGAAAACAAAATATTTTGCAATAGCACATACGCTTTTGTCACTGTTTTGTATAGCTGAAGGTTTATTAGGTTGTGCGTACAATCTTAATCTCCCACGGAATTTCTGAAGAATTTGTTCAACATCAAAATGACTTTAATTCCCGATGGCTCTGTGTTGCACAAAAGCCCCGGAACAGGGAGTTAGCTTGCACACTGAACTCCTGGCTGCCCATAGTACTTCAGCATCAGCTCGTTCTGTGACTTAACTCTGGACCTCAGCAAGATCTCTCCAAGAATAAATCCTGTGTAGTTTAAGCAGCGTGATAAAGCCGGTAAGAACCATTAGGCATCAGGGACTGCTTTTATTTAGCAGTACGTAGCCAGGGAGACTAGAGAAGTAGGCTGCTCTCTGTTTAGATGCTGTTCTTGAAATGTCCAGTTCCACGTTTTATTCCCTGTAGGAATGAAGTGAAAAGTGAATTCAGGAAAAATAACACATCTCATTTAAAACAGAAAAGAACCTATCATGAATGGGCATATGGGAGCAAAAATTATAGCATCTTCATTAAAATCACATATTAACTTTAACTTCACAAAATATGGAAGAGATATCAGTAACTTTGTTAGGGTGTCTTCCTAATGAAGAAAGTAAGAAAGGATATCAGAAATAAAGCAGATTCTAAATTTTCTGTAGTTTCCCAGCTTCTGAATTTCCAGATTACAAGAAATAATGGAGATGATACTTAAGAGCGAAGAAACCCTCTGCCTCAAAATTAAGTGAGGTTTTCCTTTCAAAAAATCTGAAATGTTTGTCTGAAATTTCAACCCTCAGAAAACTTTAATTCTCAAGCATATTCTTTGAGATGGGTACAAAAATGAGAGTACATTTTTTTGTCAAAATCTTGTTAGAAGAATGCTTCACTGAACATTTTAGTACAAACCCGCTGCCTTAGATATTGAAAAATTACCATTAAAATTGCATTGCTTATTCACCATTTTACTTTGCTTCCAAAGTTCTATTTCAGAGTTAGACTGCAGCTGGAGAGACCATAGCTTTTATTGTCTCTTTTTAAAAAATTTTTGAATTGCCGAAGGCTAATGGTATTATAATCCTTCTGGGGAACAAATTTTAAAATCTTATTACTTTACAACTTTGGGAAAGGTATACTAGTCTCTTGTGACATTGAGAGTTACATATATTTTTTTTTTCAGTTAGATGCTTTTATACCTAATTATTTCACAGGAGCTATTTCTGTTAAATTCCCTTCCTGTAGCTGTATGATAATCAAAAATGCAAACAAGTAGAATGCAAGTAGCACTGGCTGCGAGTTCCTATTATAAAGATGGTCTTTTCATAACTTTGGCAAACTTACTGTTTTGTGTAAGGTACGCCTGTACAAATTCAGTGCTGCCTTACAATAGGGAAGGACACGAAGGCAGATGCAGGTGTTTGCTAAATCTCCCCTCTGCCTTTCTGCACCAAATTAAAATGTATACTTTCTGACATTTCTCATTAAACTTAGCATTGCTAGTTCTCCTCCACCAGTGCCTAGCTACTGTTTTCCTTTTTCATCCTTGTGTATTTTTATTGTTGTTATTGTCTTCATTCTGGTCAACATCTCTATCTTGGGCTTTTCTCATCCTCACGCTGTAGCGAAGTCATGGATATTGTCTTGGCATGAAATGTCCGTGGTGCAGTCACTTCTGTCTGATATGTAAACCCCTCTCTTCCAACTGTCTTCCAATGTCTCTCCAACTCATTTACTGCACAGCTCTTTGGACAACAAAGACTGTGTTCTCTGCTCAGAGATACCACGATGCTGCAAAGCCAATTGCCGTAGTGCAGTATTTGGCCATATTGTCATTTCAGTCTTTTTGTGTCTTCTGTATCTTAACAAACAAACCCCAAACCCCTGCTTTTACCTATGAAGATCTGTATATCCTGTCTGCGCTACCCTTGTGCTCGCTTGTGCCGTGTAGGAAGGGTGGCTGTGTGTCCCATAGTGCCAGCTCTTCTTGTCCACTTAGGTTTTCAACCCAATGCCTGCAGAGTTTTCCTTTTGTTGCCTCCTGTTGCTGGATGCAACTCTGCAGGAGTACCTAGAGCCTTCCTTGTTATCCTCCTTCACATCCCTCTCTCAAACTCTGCACGCAGCCCGGTTTGCCACTGCACATCTTTTGTCTTTTACGTTTTGAAGAGAAGAGCTCTGGGGCAGGTGTGCCTTTTTCCAGAGCATCCTGGCCTGAGCCTGGGACACCTGGGCACCGTTGCAGTATAGCTAGTAATAATAATATTAATAGAAGCAGTATGCTTTGAATAAACAGGCCGCCTCAACAAAGTTAACATCTGTAGAAGAATTGAAATGAAAGAAAAAATTTCGTTGAGACAAAATCTGCTGTCAGGTCAATGAATTTAGGGTTTTATCTCCCTGATTAAGTTAGGCAGTTTTACCTCAAAGTCAAAGGTAATCTTTTGGTTTGTTTTCTTTATATTGCCAGTATTCTGTGAGCACTTTTTAAATTGTAAAGATCAAATTCAGTAAGCAGGATTTGTAGTTCACAAAAATGCCGTTTGGTCTGTACAACTGCTCAAAGAATCTACTGAAATTCTCCCATGATCTGAAGCTGATTGAGACAGCAGGCTTGACTGTTCTCTTACATTCTTGTAAAATTAATCTCTGGCATCTTCTTGTAGTAGTTTACTTCTGTGACTTTCACAGAAGTAACAGTGGAAGAATAATGGGTACTGTTATTTATACAATTGAACCTACTGACTTTTTTTTTTTTATTCTCTCCAACTTCCAAATAATAAACAGCAGCTTTTATAACTATTTCAATAAAACATAGTTAGACTGAGAAGCTCTTTCATTCTATTTTTGCTTGAAATTCCCTGCTACCGCTGATGCGGAAGATCTTATAGACACATCAACAATTACTGGTTTTGCAGATGATGCTTTTAGAAACAGCTAATGCATTTGACTTTGATAGTCTACACCAATTAATATCCACAAGCTCAAGTGTCTTGTTTATAGAAAGACTTTTTGACTGGGTCATTAGGTTTTAGAAAGATTTGTAATCTTCCAGGAATTTGATTCCACTGTTAAATCACCAGGGGACTCCTCACTTCTGCTTGAATATACTTGAATTATGATGGCAGGAAGCAAAGATAAGATGATTGTGTTGTTGGCTGAAGTGCCAGACCGAGGCAGATATTACCTTGGGGTCTCTGCTCTCAACAACTGAAATGTCGGCATGAAAACAGTGGTGGTCGCCGATACTGATCTCATGCCCGTTCTCATCTTTTATTCTCTCTTAGTTCTGTGTCAGAATCACAGATAGTAATCTCCACCCTCAACACCCTTCCCCTCAAGGTTTTTGTAAGAAAGTAATGATTTTGAAGCTGTTTTCTCCTTTGAAAAGGTTACCTTCACATTCCCATAGTCAGATATGTAACTCCCAGCTATGCTTCGCTTAACCCTATATTTGATGCTCTTTAAATCAAGAATTAGAAGCACAATACATAATATAATAGAGTAATGTTTAAATAAGACCTTTCTTAGTGTTTGAATACACACGGTAGTAGAAAATTATTCCAGTTACCATAGTTTTAGGTACTATAAACAGTTCTTATAGGAACAAGAAAAGGGGGGAAAATGCTAAAATTAAACCACATGAAGGGATTGGTTAGAAATTTCTTTGATAAGCCTCCACCTATTTTATGAGCCAGGCTGTGTAGGTATGGGGAGATACACTAAGATTTCTGTGTTTTCTTCTTTTGTAATAGAGAGCTCCCCCCAGGTAAAATACTCCTTTGGAGGCTGTTGGGTTTTCGGGTTTGGGGTTTTTTGCTGAGTTTGGTTGGGGTTTTTTGGGTTGGTTTTTGGTTTTTTGTTTGGTTTTTTTGGGGGGCAGGGGGGTCTTGTGGGGTTTTTTGGTTTTCTTTTTTTTTTTTAAAAAAAAAAGACCATTAAATTTTGACAATTCAACATTTTAGGTGACTCAATTAAAAAAAAATTAGAGAATAATACCCTTTGAATTAAATTAATTAAACCTACACCTATTTTCCTTTTAATGATTAAATAATACTGTTCTAAGGTGATAAGAGATTTTTCTTATTAAAGTAGTTTAGACCTAACATGTGATAGCCATTTGATTTTTCCTTAATTTGGATTGTCTTTATTATAAATCGCAATATTGGCATCCTGCTAGTGTAGAACCAATTTAAAAATAAAAATTTCAATATCAATTCAATACTTGAAAACAGTTTATTTTTTGAATAACTTATTTGATTAATTTGGATTAAAAAGGAGGGAGATATTTTATTTCGAAATTTCATAGTAACTTTTTTCAGAGCATTTGTTTATGAAAAAATATTTAACATTTTTAAATTAACTTCTTTTGGAATTAACCAAAGCAACAAATTCTGATTCACCTGATCTGTGGGGGTTTTTCTGGATCTTTTAGCCTAGACTGTGGTGGACTCCAGAGCACTTGAAAAAGTAGCATGGGGCTGCTTCTTTCTAAAACAGCTAAAAGAGACCAGACTTCCTCTATCAAAAGGATTTCGAAGGTAACCTGTTGGGTGAGCAAGAGCAGCCCCTCTGGAGACTGGTTTGTCAGGCACAGAGAAGTAAAAACAGGCAGTATTTACAAATAAGTGAAGGCTGTAAAATGCAAAGAGAAATTCACACACAGTGTGGTTGGATTGCCTGCATGAAGTAACTAGATGATTTTTTTTGTTGGTTTTTTTTTTGGTTGGTTGGTTTTGGGGTTTTTTTTCTTTAAATGGTGTCGCAAAAATGTTTTGGAAAGTTACCTGATAAGCTACTGAAACTCACCATGGAACAGTCTCCCAAATGCAATGACAGAGCGTGGTTACTTAGTGCGTTTGCTACTGTACTGGACAAAATAATTAAAAAAATGACTACCAGAGACAACTGTAAAGGAATTGGAGTTGGATAATTTCTTTTGCCCTTTTAATGGTCATTGCAGAGGGCCATGGGCTCTCTGGTCTAAGAGCCATTTCAAGATCCTTGTAGGGTCAAATGGAAAATCATCCATGTCTAACAAATGGCAGGACTTACATTAGTAAATATTACTGCTCTTGAGTTTGTCACCTATTGGCTGTAATCAGAGAGCAAAAATTTTCTAAAATTGGTACACTAAATACCACTGTGCTGTCTGAAGCACAGAGGATAAGAAAATGCAAGGGGTTTTTCTTTTTTTTTTTTTTTTTTTAGACAGGAAACACTTTTTGTTGTTGTAAATAGGATGTGTTCTTCAATAGAGACGTAATTCATGTTTTATAATAGAATAAACAGAACAAGATAGAAAATATATTAAAAAGTTTTATATTCATTACATATTTAGTGTGAATGGGTTTGTAGGTATAGGTGTTTTTACTATCTACGTTCTGAAGGTAACAACTGTGCTGTGAATGACAAAAGGCCATATAAGAAAATTTTATTACAGAGCAGTAAGTGCGTATAATGTCTCAGGAATTGAACCAGTGACAGGAATTTGTGCAGACAATTATGAACAAACTTTCTGGTCAACAACAAAAAAAAAATAATCTGCATTTTAAAGATAACTTCTGGCTCAATTAAACAGGAGAACTGTGTAAAAGTTCAGAATCAGTTCCCTGAGTTTCTTTTTTGACTAATAAAAAGAGAAACAAGATTACCACCAGTTCTGCACTCTGATTAGTAAGTATGTTTCAGTAATTACAGTAGCTTTCATAATTGCTGTATAATTAAACCTAATCAAAATGCCTTTTTAATAAAGAAAGAATTGGAGGTCACTTGAAGGTGTCACTCTGGTAACGGTCAACTCTTCACTAGAAACATACCTCAACACAATGGTGTCTAAGGCACAGATGAACTTGAAAATACTGGTGTGATCGTGTGAATTCAAATTGTTTGTTTTTAGAAGAAAAACATGATGGCCTCATGGACGCTTCTTGTAGTATTTAAATCTGAGCAAAGGTTTGCATTATTACAGAGTAGTGGTACATGATGCGTCTGATCACTTTAAGTTTTACATGGATCCAGTCAAATCCTGAACAAGAATACTGCTGCTATTTCTTAGTTTTGTTGAAAAGAATGATCGTAGAGGAAATAACGGTTGTTGTGAAACTTTTTCATACTAACTCATTTATGACACGCTGTCTTTAGAAACAAGATCAGTGGAAAATTGCTACAAAGAACAGTTAAGGGAAATAGAGCAGGAAAAGAGGAGGATGGCATTTCTGTAGAGTCAGTATTTTTTAGACTTCTAGAAAAAAACCCAAAACACTGTCTAGCCTTTGTGTGGACTTTTTAGAATAAAATTCAAGTGCAAAAAAATTAAAGATTTTCATTAAATGCTAAGAGGAAAACTTAAAGTAAAACCTGACATAACATCCTGCTATTGGAAAGGAAATGAGGAAAAAGCACGCATAGAAGAAAGATATTTCTGTATGTTCATGCTAACGGCAAAGCTGCTGCTGACGTTGCAGTGACAGCAGGATCAGGTCCCTAGTGAATAGAAACAAAGCTGTAGCGTAAAAGTGATTTGAAATGCTGGTAAAACTGGTGCAGAGAAACTTGGTTTTGGTTGCGAGAGCAGTGGTGCATGACAAGAAACTTCTCAAGCTACTGAAAATAGTTGAGGCAGTAGAAGATTCAAGTAATAAATACGTATAAATGATATCTGTGTAACAGAGAATAAGTGCTGTGACACTTGAGCAAAAGGATAATATTCAAGCAGCTGATCGGAGTTAGATTTCTTGCGGTGCAGGAGGAGTCAGATCCATATTCCAGATTCATTCAAACTTATAAAGCCTGAGGCCTTAATCTCAGCCTACAGTACAAGCTGCCTAAAATTTTGGTTCAGTGGCTCCATTTAAATTATCTTTAGCAATTAATCTCACAGTTTCAACTGAAATGCTTTCACATTATTGAAATGTTCTGTAGCTTTTTCTTACTATGACACTGTAGATTTGTGCAATCAGGGAGAACAAAAGAATAAATAAATAAATGCTAGTTTCACTTGGAGCCCTAAATGAAGACTGCAAAGGAGCCTAAAATTAGACCAGCTTCAGAGGAACTATTTAAGCTATTGAAACTTGAGTCAAAAAGTTATATCACTTAGCGAAATCCTTGTGCAGCCATTAAGGGATGAAATATAATAATAGAAATGCTGAAATTTTACAGTGCCTTATCTCCATTATACTATTTACTTGTAAGGTTTCCATTTAGCTAAAAGCTGAAATGGGAAAAGTGGTTTGTTAACATAAATTCCAGCTACTGCTACAATCTGTGAATTAATCCCATCAGAAATACATTTTTGTTGCTGTACAAGTACTATGTACTAAACCTAAATCAAGCCACAGTTTATTACATTATATGGCCAGTGTTTGCCAAATGAATTAATGCTAGATTTTCCAAAAAGTTTGAACTGTTTATTTCATGAGATACATGGTGACTGTATCTATCTTTGCTCATAATACGACAATTTTCTGTTTGTCAGTCGTAATGGACTTAAACTGAATATTCTTGTGCTTTAGTGGTAGTGAATTAGATCTGGAGTACTGGATGTAGTTCTTTTAAGAAAGCAATTATTTAAAAGGAATTGTCAATAAAATCTAACATTTTTTCATCACTACCTTTGCTAATAAGTTTTAAAAAAATGGAACAATTCCAAATAAATGCTGTAAATAAATATATGTGATTAAAGCTGCATATGAGAAAAAGTATGATGAAAATGTCCTATTTTGGATTGCATCTGGGTATCTCATACCTGAAATTTGCTGACAGCTGCATACATTTGGTGTTTTCTCTGATGCTTTCTCACCTTTCATTCCTAAGTACTAAAAAAAAAAAAAAACAGAAGAGCTTAAAAACTGCAACAACAGGCATATTCAATGCCAAAGCCATCAAATTACCCCAAAGTTAGGACAGTCCGATAGTGTGCCATCAGAAACTGCGTGTTCAGTAAATGCTGATTTGTTCCTCAATATTGTTTTCTGAAAAATGAGGATGCACACCCAAACCCACTACTTCCAGTACCTAGAGCTCGTGGCTGAATTTCTTTCATCGGTTTATGCAGAGTTTCGTTTTATACCAGAGCAATCTGTTGAAGCAGATTGGCAGCGATGTGACTGAGCTCTGAAATGATCACAGGCGTGGAGTCCTCGTAAAGTTTAGCAGATGTTTAGGAGATGTTCAGAAGATGTTAGCAGATGTTTAGCAGTTTAGCAAATTCTTCCAGAATAGGCTGTTTGATTGTAAGGAAATAGTAGCTAAATCTTGTTCAGGAGTTAATCAGACGCCTTAGGAGGCAATCCTATCAGCCAGAAAGGAAGTATTAATTTTACGTGAATGATTGTTATTTTTGGTTCTTCATTTTCAGAAGTGTTCTATAAGGATCTGAACTACTTTTGCAGACCTTATCATGGTATTATTAATAACTTTAGTTACCAAATTTCAAATCTTTTTCAATAGAAAGATAAATGGATTTCGTTGGGTGCACATGTGTGTTTTTCTTTCCAAGTATTAGTGCTTATTTACATGGTGGTAGCTGTGAGTAGAATATGTCTGAGTGAATCATGCTGTGCCTGCATAATCCCTACCTCATACTTTCTCCTTACATATAACAGCAAGGCGATAGTAGCTTCAACATTTCTGAAGAGTATAGCTACTAACTGAGCTTGTAAAAGAAACATGAAGTGGTATTTGATAAGCATAGTTTCTGTCCTGAATTCTTGACAGGTTTCTGAAGGAAAGTTTGAGTACCTGGAAGCCCTTAGAGAAGAGCAGTATTCTCCTCTCCCATTTCTCCATCCCTGCAACACAGTCCTCTTCCAAAGGTACTTCATTGGACATGTCTACTAGAGGCCTGAGCTATCTTCAGTGGGGCGTTTTGTCAATGTTTCCTCTTCTAGGGGCACATATCTTACACACTGGCTTCATAGTGAAATTTTTTCTATTTCCTTTTCCTTTTTTCAGTTACATCCTGACAAGGACCTTTCCATGTCCTAGTCTGCGTGACAATGGCAAGAAAGACACGGTGGATTCTGGCACACATGTTAAGCTTACATGTGTATCTGGACATTAATATTTTTCCTTACTCTTTGCTTGTTAGCAAATTCACAAGGAATAATTGGAGCCAAACACATTTCTGATGTCTCTTCAAATGTTTGAATGATCCTATAGTTATATCACCAGTCATGCTCTGAAGCCACTGAGGATGCACCACACTTCACCAGAGTTAGTTAAGCTGAGCAAAATTGACTTTTAAAAAGGAAGGGGTGTTCAGCCTGAAGTATTGTAGAGGTACTACTTTGCCATCTTCTTACCTCACAGACTTACAAGGTATTACATGTGTAATGCTTTAATAACACAAAATAGTTTCAAATATTGCAAGGCACTCTGTCACAACAAAAATTTTACAAAAGTGTAAAACATACAATGCTCTGAGCCATGATATTTCTCACACATCTGTTGTCCTTGATGGAAAAGTGGGAAGGTGAGGCTGAGCTTATGTGGATTTGTCAGGTTTTTGGGTTTGGTTTTATTCCTTCCGTAGTGGTATGGCATCACAAACTAGCAGAGATTATACAAACTGTGCACTGTTCAGGGGATGTTAGTCCTTCCAGATATACCAGGCTGTATGGTTAACATTCTGGCTTCTAAAAAGGAAGTCCTTAGCATCAGCTATAGGATGTTTTGTGTCTTCCCCCATACTGTGGTCTTTGGATTCCATTTTACATCTTACTTCATCATAGTTATTCATCAGTTATTCACCAATAATTGAAGACAATGAAACGGTAGCAACGTTAGAGTACTAATGTTTTGCTGTGAAGTACCACACCAGCTTGCATAATGCTGGAGGTACAAAACAGATCACTGGAAAAATAGCCTATATTACAAGTCTGTAATGAACTGTAAGTCTTGTTAATCGTTCATAACTGTGGTCAGAAAGGAAAAGGGCAGTGGTTAATACTGATACTGCAAATGACAGAATTCTGATTAAATATGAATATGCACGGAAATGAATCTGCTGAGCAGTATCAGGCAAAAGATATTTTGAGTCTACTGCTACTTGTTCATGAATTGGAAAGAAAATAGCTCAAGAAAGGCATATTTGAAGAAGCGGGGAGAACAGTGAACAGGATAAATGAACGGAATTTTGCAAGATTACTTAACTGCATTTTCATATGAAAGTTCATATGAGACGTGTTCATAATATAAAGAAAAATATGTCATATAAATAAACACAAGTTTACTAAATGTGAATCTGTGATACTAATGTTTCTCTAGCAAGAGAAATTAACTTGAACCACCTGAAATTTCTGGTAACTCAGTCAAGGATGAAAGAGGTTTCAGGTTTTTTCTGGGATATTTTTGTTGTTTAAAAATAACTATATTTAAATTTCTGTGGATTTGTGAGTGTTTCCAGAATTTTCATACACAGGAATCAAATACTATTTTATTATCTAGTAAGGTGGAGCTTACAGCAGCTTTAGCATTCTTGCTCACTGCTTCTCCTGTAATGAAGCAGACATTTTTATGTTGTTGCAAAGGTGTGCTTGTGTGCATATATAGGTTTTCTTTCCAGTAGGTCACCTGTGTGAAACAACTTATGTTGTCTTTTGCTCAGTTTTGTTTTATTTGGTCTCAAAACTGTTTAAAATGGCTGATCACTTGCACAGAACGAGTTAAACCTGCTTCACAAGAGGGATCTCTTATTTTATGGAATTTATTGTTGTGTCAGTACTGCATTTATAGCTTTATACTTTGCTTCTGTCTTTTCTAGCTATTAATTTTATTTAAAATCAGTTAGATTTAAGAACAAGTGGTCATGCATTCGGTATCTGCAAAATAAAATCCTTTACCCAGAAATATGGTCTTTTATCTCTGTTCTCTGATGTTTAGTACATCATCAGTACCATCTGAGGTTTTTCATTCCATGTCAAAAGCTCTACCACATACTATTAATTTTATTTAGCATCCACTAGCAAGCCCTTCAGGGTAGTTGGTCACGCAGTTGTGAAAATATATCAAAAGTTCGCCCAGAAAGAAAGGCTTTGTGCCTGTTCTCTGCTAGTATGCTTGAAGTGCTTCCAACCCTTCTTCATCTTACAGGTGTCCCGACCGTTCCATGGCATAACAGATAGTTTCTACCAAAATGATCAACTCTTTATTTTTCACTGCTGTGTTGTAGACTAATAGCTCATTTCCCTGCATGCTGCTGTTTATGTTAGTGTGCACAGGACTGGGGCTAATGGAAATGTAATTCCCTGAGTTAGACCTAAATATCCTCTGGCTGTCAGTGACTTAGAAACCGATGAATTTAGGTGCGGTGAGAAATTATTGTCCAATGATAAAAAGATAGAAACACAAAATGAGGCAAAAGATACATGAAAACACTCTCATAACAGTCTAATATTCTTTGTGATCAGTTGCTTGTTATGAGCTGTAGGATAAACTTTCTTTCCAATTCTGTATTGAATTTATCTTGACATCTGCCTATTTACCAATTTTGGCACTAGTACACAGGGAAAAACTGCCTGAGTATGTAGGTATGTATCTATTTATTTTCTCCCTTCCTTTGGCAGAGAGAATTGGAAAGGCAGCGCTTCTGGCGTTGTCCCAGTGCAACAGAAATGATTCATGTTTCTCCAACAGCTGACTTGTGAAATGATGTGGCAGAAAGGATGCCACTTGTCATTTAACATTATTTTAGACTGCAGATACCACATTGCATGGCTTTTCAAATGTGGCTTACCCTTGAGAGGTGACTTCCAAAAGAAGGTTACGGAGTGCTCCGCGTGCACTGCTCCAGCGACTCCTTAACTAAACCAGCTGGAGTGCTCCATCCTTTGGGGGCAAACCACACCAAAACAACAGCAGAGACCCTTTGGTCTTCCTACTGTGTGCAGGCTTTGCTTTCTTCTGTCAAAAAGTAGCTTGACTAATCTGTCTGAAGATATTTGACAGCATGCCGAAGCAATATAACCTTCTGGGTCATAAAATTTACATCAAACTTGGAGTAATGCTGCTATAAACGTAAAGTGACACACCACGTAGCTAACATGTTCATGCAGAAGGATTCTCTAATATAATGACTCAATATGACCTTGCTTTAGGCAAGCTGCTTCGTGAGCGAGTGCTGAAAAATACTATGTGGTTCTTGTGATATATGGCTTGCGTTAGAGGAGCACGACATCAGCTTCTCAGCAGCCTAACTTGCAAAAATCCAGGGGTTCAGGGTTTATTTTGTAAGATGTCAACAATTAAAAATGGAGAAAGGAACTGTAGATGCTTCCAAAAAAGAAAATAGCAAGATTAATATAATTTGTTATAAATATAATGTAAAAATATATAATGTATAAGATCTCAGCATAGACATGTTGTTTATATAATATTTTATAATACAAGTACATAGTAATAACACTAACTCACTAGGGTAACATGAACTCAGTGGTGCATGCATGTGGTGTGTGTTATGCTTATTTTGGTTTTCTATTGGTTCACGTATGTTTGTGCAAAACTTTGAAGTGTGAATAGATCCCTAAAGATCATTTGGATATCTGCTGTATGGCCAGATGTGCATGTTGCTGTACACACAATGTTTATATGCAGAGAGATGTCAGTTATGTTTATCTTCTCATCCACTCAGAGGCACAATTTGAAGGAGGCAAAGTAGTAGATACCCGAGTCAGAAGATGCTGCTGTACTCAAGATGACGTTCATTTCTTTTCACGTAGAACAGGTGGTGATATGCTTGTCTGTGTGTTAGTTAGCTTCCAGATTGTCTACTAATCTACCTAAATAACTCATACCTGTTTAAAAAAGAAACAAGTATGTAGATTCATTTGCCAGACAAAATACAGATGAAACTTTAAAATTTAGGTCACTTTCTACTTCTTTAACAGTAGGCACTGTTTTGCAGTGAAAGGAAATTTCACATGCCAAGAAGTTCCACAGTTTGTACTTCATAATGTTAATGGCTCAGGGAACAATTACCAAAAGCCAAGTTTAAGAAAGAATTTTTTTTTTTTTTTAAATGAAGATTAAGTGCTACCGCATTTATTTCTTGTCTAGCTTAAGAATTTTGTTTTCGATTTTGCTCCTTTGTAATGAGTAGGTTAATACCATAATGCAAATGTGGTATTGTGCCTAAGTTCACTGTTAACTGAATATATGACAGTTGTATATTATCTTAGAATCAACAAATGGTCACATATTTGCTCAAGTTTAGTAGATTCTTAAACTTTTAACTAGAAAAATGTTAGTCCCTATACTTAGTAACTTCCTTTTTTCCTTGTTACATTTAATTAGTTCCAAAATGTTTGGCTAGTATGTACAGATACTGAATGATATGACATGAGTCTTAATTTGCTGGACTAAAGTATCTTTGATGATAAAGAACAAAAGCATGGGAAACGAACACAGAACATTTTAAAACTTTTTTTTGCAGTTCAGTTCAATTACAGAATAATAAATATTTATGATGAGAGAAAGTGAAGGTTAGTTCCTGTTTTATCAAATCTATTCATTCAAATTTAAATGACTAAATCTTTAAAGTCAGGGTAAAATTCTTCAGTGGAATTTAGTTTCTCTTAACAACTTTTCCTCATGCTTAATGTTTTTCTAGAATAATGCTTTCCCAATAACTGACCTACATTTCCAGTGATGTAGCTTCAGCCCACCTCTGCTTCTCTCCTAAAAAACCTAGTGCAAATAATAGATCTACTCATCTCTACAGAATGCCTGTTATATAAGTATTTAATTTGTTGCTGGTTTTTTTTTTTCCTCAGCTGACCATTTCTCATTCATTTAATTCTTCTTCTCTATAGTTCCCATAACTCAACATGAAAGTTTCTTGAATTAAAAGTATGGTGATCTGTTCATTAGTTTATTTTTAAAAACCCCAACAGAGACAAAACAAAACCAACCCATGTAATACATTCAAGAAATCTTTTTTATGGTTATGTCTGTTCAGCTTGCTTTGGTATACATCAGTGAAGCATCTTATTTTCTAAGCTTCATGACCGCTTTTTCAGTAGAGACTTTTCAAGCTGTATATTCTGAGCTAGGCAAAGCTGCTCTTTGTTTTGGTAATTTTACATGGTAAAGGATTTCAGGATTATAATGTAAGACATTAAAGTCTTAGCTTATTTTTTATCTTTTTGTCGTGGTTTTACCCCAGCCGGCAGCTGAGCACCACACAGCCGCTCGTTCACTCCCCCCCATCAGGACGGGGAAGAGAATTGGAAGAGTTAAAGTGAGAAAACTTGTGGGTTGAGATAAAGACAGTTTAACAGGTAAAGCAAAAGCTGCACACACAAGCAAAGCAAAGCAAGGAATTCATTCCCCACTTCCCACGGGCAGGCAGGGGTTCAGCCATCTCCAGGAAAGCAGGGCTCCATCATGTGTGCAATGGTGACTTGGGAAGACAAATGCCATTGCTCCGAACGCCGCCGCCCCCCCCCCCTCTTCCCCCAAGCTCCTTATAAACTGAGCATGACGTCATATGGTATGGAATATCCCTTTGGTCGGTTTGGGTCACCTGTCCTGTCTGTGTCTCCTCCCAAGTTCTTGTGCACCCCCAGCCATCCCGCTGGCAGGGCAGTGCGAGAAGCAGAAAAGGCCTTGGCCCCGTGTAAACACTGCTCAACAATAGGTCCATAGAACAAAAACATCTCTATATTATCAATGCTGTCTCCAGCACAAATCCAAAACGTATCCCCACACTAGCTACTATGAAGCAAAATCAATCCTCTCAGCTGAAACCAGGACACTTTTGTAAAACTATGTGGGGAAAAAGAAAAACTTTGAGCTTTTCCAAATTGACTTTTTTTAGGGTTTTGTTTTTTTTTTTTTTTTAAATTTACTGTATGGTAATTTTGGTCTTCACACAGCTTTGTTAAGGTGATTGCTCTGTCCCAGAGACATAAAGCGAAGCATATTTGAAGAACAAAACTACTTCTGTGTATGTACCTCTTTAAAGACGCAGATGTGTGTGCTTTGCAGTATGTAGATCTCTATAGATATATAGGATTGCAAATGAACTTTGGGAGTCATTCAGACCGTGTCCCTGACACAAGTAGATTAACAGTATTGATAGCATTCCTGATAGCTATTTGTATAGATGATTCAGTGATGGATACAGAAAATAAGTCCTCATGCTTCACTCTCGTTAATGTTAAATGTTCTTCCAATCTAAATGTTTTCCTTGCTCTACTCACTATAGATACAAAGTACAGGTTGTCCCATAGTCCTTAAAGTGGCCTTCTGACACAGCTGAAAACTGTTACCATGACCTCAGTCTTCCTTTCATCCAGTTAAATAAGTCCAGAATATTTAAGCTTTCTTTAAAATCATGTTTTCTAGATGCTGTGAAAGCTCATTGCTCTCTTCTTGGTTTTGATGAGCTGGTTCACATCCTTCCTGAAATGTGGCACCTTAGAGTGGCCAAAATAAAGTGGCCAAAATCTGATGTCTTTCTAAAGCTGAATGGAAAGACAGCTTTATTTGCCTTTTGCATCAGTGTGATATTTTTGTGGTGGCCCACTAAGAATCCCAGGTGACCTGATTGATTTCTGCAGACTTCCTGCTTGCCTGCCTGCCTGCAGTTTACCAATTCTGTATTTAGGCAATTATTGTTTCTCCATTAATATTGGACCTTGATCTTTCTAATACTGATTTTTTTTTTTTAATTTGCATTTTTGATTTTTTTTAAAAAACTTAAATTTAAACTTATCCTCACATATTTATGAAGTCTTTCCTCTTTTGCTGTCATTTGGAAATTTAATAAGCATAGTTTATTCTCATCAGAGATTTTTTTGCTTGCAAAGGATTCTTAAACTGGTAGATATCAATATCAGAAAAAATTATGGGTTTTTCTCATAGATATGTAGTCACCTTAATTCAAATGTCATATCTAAGTATGCTCATTTGCACTTTCAGGTTGCAAGAATGGCAATAATATGCAATTCTTTAGCATGAAATAGCTATCTGAATAGTATCTTCTATTAACAAGACAATATTTGGAAAGCATGCCTTGATTAAAATTCTTTGTGTTTATTTCTTAGATTATCAATAAATACAGTGCTAGACAGGCTTATTACAATGTAGAGTTTAATAAAAAGAGAAACACAGAGTCCTAGGTTATGAAACTTGTGGTTTTCATTTCAATGTAAGTGGTAGGATTTCATTTTTATTTTTATTTTAGTGAGCACATGTTAAGCTGCGTGAATAATGTCATAGACCGCCTACAGTAGGTTGAGACTTTTTGTACATGTTCTTATTTATGCTGTACCTTTTAAAAAATATATTTCAGAAGCAAATAAGTTTCTGTTCAGTTATATTCACCTGCACAAACACTCCAGCTATACAAGATGAAGCTTCACATGCCTTCCCTTCTCTTTGCAGAGCTCATAAAGATTCTTTCTGGCCCCAGCGATTACCATAAACTTTTGAATCTCCTTTACGGGTCTTTTGCATTGATTATTTTTTCCTGATTGAAAAATGGGCATTATAATCACTCTTTGTTACAAATGTACGACAGAACTATCGATTTCTGAACGAGAACCTACTGCTGGCTGTACATAAAGAGGGCTTGGTAAATATATGCGACCGTGTGCGAAAACCCCGTGCTCACTCAGCAGCACAATCTGATAAATTCCTGACTGACTCTGTGTGTCCTGTAGCCATCCCGGGCTGGAGGGCTCCGAGTGAAACATACTTCTCCACATTGGAAGGACAGCCTCACAAAATATATGTATATTATTTTGCAAATACAGTGTCAGATAGTACCAGTGATGATGATATACTGTTGCTTAAGTTTGTGTTACTTTGATGCAAGTGTAGGTCACTGAGTTAACACTTCTGTGGCTATTTTATTTTCACCTTTCAATTCTCTACAAGATTATTATGGGTGTTGGCTGTGACTTAAATCCAGGATTCACCTTTTTCCTGCCCCGAGGGAGAGTTGTAACTGGAATGTGAAGTGGGATTAATAACATATTCTAACGTGTTACTGCAGAGATCGTAGCACTCATGGAAATGTGCGGCGGGGAGGGACCCCCAGAGACCATTTAATTCAGCTGCCGTCATTCACGCAGGATGCACTGTACTTAAACCAGCCCTGAAAGAGCTTTTGTCGAAGGTGTTTAAATCTTCCACTGAAGAAGACTACAGGCTTCTTACTGCTGCCTTTCATCACTGACAGATTGGAAGAGCTTTCCCTGTTATTTACCTTGATTCTCTTTAGTGCAGCTTAAGCTGATTTTCTTTTTGTACATCATCATCTATTGGATAGCATCCTCTTTATCATGACAGAGACGGATTTTTTTGTATCCCTCTTCTGTCCCTCTTTTTTGGTATCAAACAAAACCTATTCCTTCAGTTCCACCTTATATTTTTTGAATATCTTCTCATTCTTCTTACCTTTTTGCAGGTTTGGTTTTTTTCATACTTCTAGAAGTGTAGATTTATATATTCTGAATTCTTTGTAATCTAGTTCAATCACCTTATGTTTTATTCCAGTTACCGCACAGGCAAACGAAGAATTAAGTTAAAAATGTGCAATGAACGTTGTCAACAAAAAGCATTACCCAACAATAACATTCCAGAGAGATGTTCCCTCTTTTTTTTTTTTATTTTTAGATGAACTTCAATTTGAAAGATACCCACGTACATAAGATATTAAAGTTAGATTTATTAATGGTTTGATTTATTTTGGAGAGAGATGTAAAGGTTTTGTTTAACAACACAGCCTAGAAATATGATTCATAAATAATTTTAGATGTGGACCATGTGAAAATATGTCTTGGCAAGCTTAATGATACCTGACCAACTTTATTGTTTGTTTTAAGCGTTTCTGTATTTAGATACTGTATGTTTCTGTGTGCATGTCTGTATAAAATTATTTAAATTCCATCCACCTGTTGCAGTCTAGGATGACTTGTGCATCCTCATGGATGCTATACAGATTGACTTAAGTTAGGGGACTAAACTTAGTAAAAAAGGTTTTATTTTAGATTTTTTTTTTCCCCCCCCATTTTGTCATTTGAAAGTCCGGTCTAATGAAAAAGTTTTAAACAAAAATTTCAAACGTAGTAGTAATAGTGGTTTAACCTGAATTAAAGTTTTTGTCATTATACTGAAAAATCAGGATCTACTGAAATAAGCTTAAAATCAAATAATTGTACTTGGCCAGTTAGCCAGAGCAGTATTCTCCTTACTCATTTCAGGTTACCAAGTGCAAGATTACATTTTGTAAACCTGAGACTTGAAGAAACTCCGGTGATATTCCCTCTCCCTTGCTCTTCTCTCTCCCTCTCTCCCCACCCTGTCATTCTCCAGCATCCCAGTCCCCCACCAGTTTATTCTCTTGACCCATTACCTCTCAGATTTTTCTGAGAGGGGGGCATTGACATTATTCCGTGTGTGCACCCTAATTGTGCCAATCAATCAGAATTCCCTTAGAGGCCTGTAAAGACTGTAGCTGTAGAGGGCAGAAGTTGAATGTGATACATAGAAGAAATGACAGATAATATTTCTTAAAATGCCTTTAAGTGCTGCAACCCCTAAAAGCACAGGTCTATAAGCACTCCATTAGAAATGGAGTATGTGCTGTAAATCAACCTGAAACAGCCATGTACTTAATGCTGCTGTAGTCTTTAAAGAAGATGCAGACTGTGAGCAGCTAATGGTTTGGCCTCAGAAAGTCTTTCCGAAGTGGAGAGTAATGCGAGTGCCAAGTGTGGGAACAGTTATTTTTATGATACAAGCCTATGTTTAAGGCAGGTGTTTAAGCAGCATTTAAATAATGGATTTTCTTAACACAGATGAACATTGGATTCCTAGTTGCCTCACTAAACTAGCAAATATTTACTCTATTAAAGATTAATGAGTACATTTCAAATGACTTGTAGGATTCATGATGCTGATAGTAAGTATCTCATGAACTGGCCAGAAATGTCTTCCGGGGGTAGGGATTAATCATGTTTAGAATTGTGGCACCTACTGTCACACCAAAATGGGGCCATGTTGTACTGGGTGCTGCACAAATACGTACAGGTAAATACTTTGTGCCCTGCAGTACTTGTCATCTAAATGCAGACACGGGATGGGAGAAGGGTGGTCTTAAAATGGGCTTAGAAGTGGTGTTCAGGCAGTGGGCTATCTACAAGTACCTTGGTAACAGTAAATAGTGGTCAGCTCAGTTCAGAGCTGTCTCTTCCTTGGTTCCTTTGGGTATAATTTTATTTAACTTTATGTGTTCGTATGGGTTTACATTGCCAGGCAAAATCTGCAATTTAATGTAATCTCTCCTTCTGTTACCCATTTATACAGATGACGTATGCTGGGTGATAGCAGAATGACTCCCCTTCTCCTTTCTGCGTTTCTATTGACATAGTCATTTTAAGGATGACAGCTGAAACTTTTTTCCAAATTGTTTTTCATTTATTCTTTCCAATCCAGTTGTGAGTATCTAAATCAGAAACGGTACATAAATATATTCTTTTTCTTCTGTTGTTATTCCTATATTCACCAAATCAAATCAGTCCAATGTCACTGGTTCTAGCAGGATTGCTGTCATTTCTTATAACATCATTTGAGAAAGGACTCAATTTGAATTTTGATTATATTATTAGTTGAATTTAGAGAACCGGTAACTGGCAAGTAAAGAATTTGTTTTGCCTATTGTCCGCATTTTGGTCAGTGGATTCATGCCAGTTGATAGGTAAGGAAAACCAAAGGTTAGTCTCTTAGGAAGAAACTCTTTACTGTTAGAGTGGTGAGGCACTGGAACATGTTGCCCAGAGAGGTTGTGAAGGTCCCATCCCTGGAAGTGTTCAAGGCCAGGTTGGATGGGGCTTTGGGCAACGTGGTCTAGTGGAGGGTGTCCCTGCCCATGGCAGGGGGGTTGGAACTAGATGGTCTTTGAGATCCCTTCCAACCCAAACCATTCTATGATTATTTTCAGAGTGGAATCACTTTCAGTAGCCTAAGATTTTAGTAAGAAAAGAAGGATCTGCTCAAAAAATGGAAGAAGGAGAGATGTCTTTCCATGGGCAAGTCTAGGCAAACCACCCATCGCTGAGGCGTCTTCGAAGTGCGCTTCTACCCAGTGTGCCAGGGGTCTCTTGCTCATCAGTCCCAGCTCTGAGGACTTCAAGCCACGCTCGTTTGCTCAGAAGATTATCTGTTATGAAAACCTCATGTTCCCTATCCAGAAAGATAATGTTGTTTTGGTTTGGCTTTGTACCAAAAAGCTAGATTCTGTAAGTGCTGAAGCGCGTTTTCCTATTGTATATGTACAAACTGTCCAGCTGAACTCTTGTATGTTACTGGCATGCCGAAGTATTTTTAATGCCGTAGTCAATCAGTAATAAAGTCTACTCAAAAGTTTGTTTAGTCAGTTTGATCCTATCGTCCATTTTAATTGTATTTTAATAGCTTTTATGAGGAGAGATCTGGTAAACCATAAACTTAGATGGCAGGCACCTTTCGTTCACAGTCTCGTAAGTATACATATTAAAATAAGTTACTTGAGTCTTTTGGGAAAAAATCCAAATCGTAATGTTTTGACAATTATGTCACCTCTGGTAGTACTTATTCTACTCAAATAAAGATAGTGCCCATTAAAATGAGAGCACAGCACACATGAAAAGAAAATACTCTCTACCATTTACTGTTTTCAATGAAGAACGGAGTAATAAAAATTATACTGAAATTTGGTCTGTTTTTAATTGCTGTGCAGTGCACAGCAATTGATAGCTAAAGTGCTAATTATTTTTAATGTAATTACATTTAATTATCATAATTGCTACTCATATCTCCTGTCCTTAATAGAGCGATGTTAAGGGCCTTATTCACAAAACAGTTATGTTCCCATCATGTAGGGAAAAAATGAATAGAGAACTTACTGCGGGTTTTGAGACAAACTGTATAAGCGACTGCATCTTTTGGGGGCTACAATTTGCAATAGGTGTCCATTGCAGCGTGAAACTGAGCATCAGCTTTTCAGAATTCTGCCCACGGCTTTTCCTCTTGGCTTGTGTAAATGGAAATCCAGAAACTGGGACCAGACAGCAGATATTCCCATTTCTGGTCTTAAATTTTACCCAAAAAAGTATCCCCCAGCACTTCAAAAAAGAATCAGCAACTACGCTTGTGATTACAATTACAGCAGTGATTAAATACCAACCGTGCTGATTGATTTGTAACATTAACAAAGTTTTTTGTTAAATCAGAGTCACAAAGCATGCAGTTAAGATACACTGTTCAGTATTTCTGGCATTAGAATAGATATTTTATGTTTTATGATAAAACCTATTCCAGTGGGATGTATATCAACGATACTCATATTCCGCATTGCAAGTAATATATAAGGAAATTCAATTTCTTTTTAAAAAGTACTAACAACTAAATATTCAGAAGTAATCACTGGATTTTTGCTTGCCTTACTTGAGATGTACCTGAATGATTTTTTCCAACACAGTTCTTGATGTGCCTGGAATTTTGTCCTGGATCATCATTCACAGTCTTTAGGATGGAACTGTTTGATCTTCAGAACAATCAAATAGTAGGTACAGTATTTTAAAAAAAAAAAAAAAAGGTAGATATTGATTTGGATAGCATTGTTTAAAAATATATCATTAAAACTTAAAAAAACCTTTAAAATAAATCCAATGGAAAAAAAAAAGTGTCCATAGCTGAACGATAGAAGGAAATATGCTCTGCTAGAGCAAGACAGCACATGCAGCTGCCTTTTTGGTCTGGACAGAAGCGGTGCTCGTGCTTCACTGTGCTTCTGATGTATCTGAAATGTAAGAAAGCATTGCGTGGCTACTTGGTTGCTGTTCAGTCAAGAACGCCATGACTCATAATGTCTACAAAATGTTTTCTATATCTTTGATAATCTATTTTTATGTTTTGTAGGTTGTAGTAAATACTGTAACATCTTGCTTGCAGGAATGTGTTTGCTAGCCTGTTCCTGACATCTCTTTTAGATCTCCTTGCTAGTCTACTTTTCACCACTAATACCGGGACCATCTGATTGGCAGGATTTGGGTACTACATTGAGAAAAACTGAATTATGGTTGGGAATCTAAAGCCTTTTTTTTTTGTTGTTTTTTCTCTCTTCAACAGCTAGTTCTGAAGTAGGAAGGGTAGGTTCATATGTTTCTTTTTTCCAGCACTGTAAGGTACATTGACCATTAGGAGAGAGCTCAAGATGGAAAGGGGTGGCAACCCACTGAATTCCACCTGCCTGCTCAGTGCGTGCATTACTCTGTGTTTGTCAGGATGCTTTCCAAAGTTACTTGATGTTATAAAACAATCTTTGAAAACCCTACATAGACAGTACTGGCAAAAAAAAAAGCTGATATTTGCATTTCTGTTCATCTGTACTTATTGATTTTTTTCAGATATACAATAAAGCTGTCCATTATATTAAAACCTAAAGGCAAAACATTTATTAAGCGTAGCCATTCTAATTGGTTGTGAATCAGGGGAGAAGGTGCTAGTTCTCCATGTAGTCACAGGCCAAGCTCTGTTTGAAGAACTATGAATAGGTGATGTTTTCATATAGATCTTTTGTTTGTCCTGCTTCCCTGAGTAAGCTTTTTCTCTTTCACCCCTTAGTCATTCTTGGGAAAACACTGACAATTATACTGAATTCTGATGTGAAGAACTGTTCTGTAGTGAACTCGCTTGTTGGTTAAAAATCATTGCTTTTTCCTCTTATTTTTTTTTTTTTTTTTTTTTTTTTTTTTTTTGGTAATTCACTCGCACTTTTGCTCCCTTAAAAGAAGATGAAGGTGTTTGTGATGCTTGCAACTTCATCTTTAGTTCTGAACTTCCATTTACTGGGAGAAATGACTGAAACAAATCAATTGAATCTAGAAACAGTCTAGGGTTAGCACAAAATCAGTATGTGTGTTTCAACTAAATGTTTGAAATTTAGAGTTTATAGAAGGAACAAGACTTTCCACTGAGTGTCATAAAGCAAAAGCCAAGAGCTCTTATCCTGAAACTCCTGCTTTGGCAGGGACTTCCTCAAAACCATTTCCAGAATCCCAGCACTTCCAGGTTGCTATTCCTAGAAACAGTGCTGTTGCAAAAGAAGAGATGAATAACAGCACAGTCAGCCTGGCTGCGGGTGACATGGTTTTTACCCCATCAGCATTTGAGTATTTGCATTTAGAATTCAACTGAAATATAGGTATTTCTGAAAAACTTTACATTATACTTGGTCAACTTATATTTACAATAGTTAATGTATTATCTTTTTTTTTGTTGTTTGTAATTTTTATATATACTTGGTGAAGGATTTTCAACAACCTTCAACAAAACTGCAAGAAGATTTTTGGCTTGCCATTATACTTCTCTGTATCTATTCATTAATTCACCATATGAAAACCTGCTGATATATTTAAAGTGTTATCATATTTGCTTAAGTTCCCTTGTTCATGATCATACAATTTTGTCTTTTTTTCCTTTAGCCTTTGCTTTCATGTGAACCTTGTGCAGTACTTATCAATCATTATTGTTCCATAGAGGTTTTTTTATATAGCATCACAATACTGTGTCTTTTGTCTCATATTCACTAATTCTTCTTTAATATTGTGTGTCTCGAAAGGAAATTAAACTTTTCCACTCTGGAAAGGAAATTAATCTTTTCCAAAGCATTGTTAGCCGTACGAGTTGCACCATGAAAAGTATAATGTACTTCAGCATTTTGTTTCCCAAAATAAAGGTAATTAATTTCATATGGTCAAAAACTCAGCTCCTCATTTTGTCCTAAGTTTTGGTCCCCTGAGCACCCACTATACAAATATATTAATTTTCTTTTCTACTCTTTCATTAAGTGAACCAACTAATTCCCTGTGAAACAAAAGTTTATTGCGATTCTGGTAATGCTTTACAGTTTGGACTTCATCAGTAACTAGAATGGGTGAGATTTATTTTATTTGCTCAGCCCTCACATTAACTAAGCTATTATGAAGTGAAGAAATATCAATAAAGAACAATTGTGTTTTAACCCCAGAGCACCAAATGCTATGTAATGGGAACAGGGGCAGTTTGCAATGAGGGAACTTGCCACGGCCAATATGGAAAGTGTCCCTTCGTTGGCTTGGAGATGACGTGCTCAGCAGTGTGAGGCTGGATGTTGTTTCTGGGTTTATAATTGTGTTTATGATATTTTAGTGAACTTCAAAACTGTTCAAACTGAATTTTTGTGCAGTATCAAAATCTAATTTATGTTTGTATGCATAAAAATGCGTATAACACTCAGTAATAACTTACATTCTTCAATGTACACACTGTGAGATTATGCTACTTTGTAAAGGAATAATTGCTATATATTGGATACCTGTAGCTATAATTGCTCTCCATTGCTTTGTATTTATCTGTCATTGTTCTATGAGCATAATTTCTGAAGTCTTCAAACCAGAGTATTTTTAGAAAGCTGATTGTATTTTAGCAGGATGCATTTTTCATGATAAAATGCTTATAGGAGTGTCGTAGTTTAACCCCAGCCAACAGCTCAGCACCACGCAGCCGCTCGTTCACTCCCCCACAGCGGGGTGGGGGAGAGAATCAGAAGGGTAAAAGTGAGAAAACTCATGGGTTGAGATAAAGACAGTTTAATAGGTAAAGCAAAAGCCACACACACACAAGCAAAGCAAAGCAAGGAATTCATTCCCCACTTCCCACGGGCAGGCAGGTGTTCAGCCATCTCCAGGAAAGCAGGGCTCCATCATGTGTGTAACGGTTACTGGGGAAGACAAATGCCATCACTCCGAACATGTGTACCTGCCCCCTTCCTTCTTCTTCCCCAGGTTTATATGCTGAGCATGACGTCACATGGTATGGGGTATCCCTGTGGTCAGTTGGGGTCAGCTGTCCCGGCTGTGTCCCCTCCCAACCCCTCGTGCACCCCCAGCCCACTGGCTGGTGGGGTGGTGTGAGGAGCAGCAAAGGCCTTGGCTCTGTGTGAGCGCTGCTCAGCAGGAACCAAACCATCCCTGGGTTAGCAGCACTGGTGCCAGCACAAATCCAAACCGTAGCCCCATGCTAGCCACTGTGAAGAAAATTAACTCTGTCCCTGCCAAAACCAGCACAAGGCTGACAATATATTTTTTGTACGGTCTTGAGATCATTAAAAAGGAAAGAACTGAGGAAAAAGAAAAAAAATGAGTGAGAATGGGAGCAGGACATAATGGAAAAATGGTTGTGAATAAAAGAAAAAGGATTCTAGGGAATACGGTATTTTCAAGGAAAGGAATTTGTAGATTCAAAACACCCAAAAAGTAGTACACTAGGTGCAGATATGCTGATGGGGGTTTTAATGTCTATTTCTTTAGGTGTTTTACCAATATTATAAAAGTTGATACTTAATTTCTTCTCAGTGTCCTCATAATTAAAAAAATGGAAGATAGACAAACTATCAGTTTCTGATTATAGTATTATAGTGAATTGTCTCCTCAGTAAGTTGTATAAACACAGATATCAAATTATATTTTGCAAAATGTTTTCATTGGAAAATAAAACTGGTTTCACCAATCTTGTATTATTTTGCCTTCATTTCAGTCACCAAAAGGGACTCTTGAGAGTCAGACTCTTGCTAACTTCCAACTGACTGTAAGGGCATCCCCTGTAGCCTTTGTCAGACTTCTGAAGTACCTTTCCTTTTCAGCAGTGTCTCTTCTACCTCAAATTACTTGCAACTCAGTTAACAATTTTTTTGCCTGATTCTATGAGAAACATGGGAGGGTTTTTTCCTGTTGAAGTAAGTATGGATTTTTGCCATTCTTCTACCTACTTCTTGCCTATTTTCTAACCTTTGAGCAAAAGTATCTCTACATTCACATCCAAAAATCACCTATGCTGGTCTGTAGTTGTCCTCTAAATGGTGTATTCTCATCTGACTGATGTAGTGCAGCTTTCCACCTCCATCACTGGGCTCTTAAGTAGGGCAAAATCTGCACTGATACCTAGGAGTTGCAGGTCCTCACAAGAAGAGTTGTTGGGACTTGTATTTCAGCAGGTATGGACGTTTCATCTCCTGAAACTCAGAGTATAGGGCTCTTTGTAGTTATGGATGTTTCAGCTGTGGTACCGCAAACCTGTTTCTGTAACAGGAAAGACCTGAGGAGGGTTGGTAACAGGTTTCTAAGCACTACAGGTTTTATTTTCTGGGCATTCAGTTGTTATTGTAGATGAATATGAGTCTGTTGAGAGATCTTTGCTGTTCTGAAGATTTGGTACAGTTCTTGAGCTGAAATTGAAAAGCTTTTTTTTTTTTTTTTTTTTAATCAGAGTTAATCTCCATGCATGTTTTCCTGCAAAAGTACGGATCAAGAGTAAAAAGGCAGTAGACTAGCCGGGCAAGAGCAGTATTTAGTCGGCAAGGTTGAAATACGCAGATCAGTGCAGATGCCTGGGCCAACTTGCCATAAATGCTGCAGCTGTGTTAGCGCAGGACTCTGCTGGGCATCCGTATCCTCTCCGCCCGCAGGGTGCATTGCAAAATATAGCTGTGGTAAGAATATCTTAATAGAGGACAGGATGCTGTACAAGCACCTCCAACAAAGTCTGGTCTGTGCTTCTCTGGTGTACTGTAACAGTTCCATTACAGTTCCCAGTCGTGGCTTGGGATTGTTTGTGGAGTAGAGGAATGGCATGGTCAAACCGCAGTGGGGGAGGAAAATGAGGTGGCTGGGAATTGATTCATCGGTATGTAGTGAAGGGACAGACTTGTTGCGTACTGATTTGTACACAGACTCATGAGACCTATTCATGTGTCTGTACAATAAAATAGTAAGTACTCTCTTAGTTTTTGCCTCAAGCTTTAATGTAGTGTGAAGAATACCAACAAGAGATCGTATTACACCTGAAATAAGACGTTGTAGTATGTGTTTCTAGTGTTTCCTCTTCAGCTTGTTGCACCATGCTGTTTGTATTTCACTTTGTTTTCATTAAATTAACTTTTCACTGAAATGAGTTTTCCAAATTCTAATGAACACTCCCTAATTCACAAGTTCTTTTCAAGTGACAGATTTAACATTTGGTCAAAAAACCCCTAGCAGATAAAAAGATAAAAGGCTAAGGTTTTAATAGAAGATTAGGCTTCTCTAAGTCTCTGGGAATAATTAGAGATCTAGTTGACCTATGAATATTTATAAATGTGTTAATTAAGGGATGTGTGAGTGAATCCACCTTGCCGTGTCACATACTCATTAACCCTAGCAAGTCCCAGATGTTCATCGTATCTGTGTTAAGGACAACCCACCGTTCAACTGTATTTTACCAGTTTGAGGAGGTCTTCCCAAGGTGGTGTTTAAATCTGCGTATTACCAAAGTAAGTAGCAGAGGCTCAAGAAACACGCCATGCTAAAGGGCCACATCTGTGGCTTCAGCGTTTCCACCAATGTAGCTGTAGGGGTAATGCTATGATGTTGACCGTTCCTTGAAGAGACAAAGGACTCTTCAAAACTGTATTTGTCACTAATTTGTTGGATTTGATTCAGTGACTTTGTATCTATTTTTATAAAATGTCTAACTAGTGATAAATGAGTGTTAATAAGGGTGAGGCTTATTGTGTGTGCTTCTTAATATTAATTGAAAAAAATACTGAGATTTTGTGTAGTATTTTTCTGAAATTGCCCTATTAATAACTATTTAAGAGTGTGAGTGAATTAAGATACTTTTTGGCAATGTAGCTCTTAATTTGGGTAGGCTGAGGAATTGTCTGCAGACGTGCAGGGCCTGGCTGAAGATCAATGAGCAAGAACAGTTTCTGACTGCATTGTCAGTGGTTTTAAGCCCACTTTCAGCTGGACTGGGGATGTCAAAGCCTTTTAGGCTGAACTACTCCTTTAAGGCTAGCCTAGTCTGTAGTATTGTTATCTAGTGGTCCGTTTACAAAGGGTCACCTTGGCCAAGAAATGTGAGTGAAATCAATTCAGAAAATTTAAATATCGTTTCTTACTCTGAATCAATTTTTGAAAGAGTTTTTTTTCCTCTTTCTGGAAGAAGATTATTAGCTGCTGTTTCTTCTCAAGAAAGCTGGAGCTAAAGGCACCCTTTATGAACATTGACCAGTTGCACTCGGGTGCTTTCCAGAACATAATGGGGCGCATAGTTAGCCCTATATGTAGACCCAAGGCACGGATGTTAACTTTAAGTATACATTGTGTTTTGCTAACACGTGTCTCCTTGAATTGCATCCAGGCTGTACTTGGAGATACTGGGTGATAAGAACCCCTCTCTAGTTTGTTTTAGTGGTTAATCTGCTGCCATAAACCACTGCCTTAATCTGGGCTGAATCTATCCAGCTTCTCTTCCTGGCCAAAGGAAGTTTTTTGCTTTTGTTTGGGGTTTTTTTTGCCCTGTCCTTACTTCCTCCAATGCATCAAAAAGCTCTTTAATATCAGCTGTTTCTTCACTTTGAAAGCCCCATATACTGTAACTAAGTAACCACTAAATCTTGTTTGTGATAAATAAATAAACAGCTTGAGTGCATTAAGGCTCCTACCATAGGACATTTTCTCCAGACTTCAGATAGGTTTTCTGGCTTTTTCTCTGCCCTCTGCCTAGCTTTTCAGTCACTTTTCAACATGTGGTCCTCAGATCAGGATAGGGAGGAGGAGTAGTAAGATGCACTCAGCAAGATCTACAAGGGCTGCGTTAGACTTTTCTTATGCTAGCTTCTCAATAGGAGCAGTGCCTGTTAACTGTGACCCTTATTTTAGGGTTAGCGTTATCCACGATGTAGTCTGCTCCTCTAGATGTGTGTCCCGCTTTTCTGCCAAAGGCCACATTGTGTGAAATAGTTGTAGCGGAGGGGGCAGAAGAAAAGGAGAATGGGAGAAGGAAGACTTTTCAAAAATTAGCACTGAAATTACTTTTCTGTACCAAGGCACAACATAGCCTGATTTTTTGGCATTAAAGGTAGTTTTAGTCTAATCTGGGAAGAGGTCAGTGGCATGTTATCTGAATGGTGACAACTGTTCTGTATTATTGAACAAAAGTTAGTAAAGTGTGTGTGTGTCCTCCCTATTGCACAACTGATTCTGAAAAGAAAATAATATTAGGAGATAGCATTTTTTTTTTCTTTCAAAGTTCACATTACATTCATTTTATGAAACGTTTTTAACTGTAAGAGTATGCAGGACCTCTTAGGACGGCAGTAATCTAGCCTCAGGCTATGTGGAAATAATGGTAGTCTGAGATGAAAAAGCCCTATTGATTACATCAACTCGCATAGTGGAAACCCTTATTGCTTTCTGTGTATGCAAAATCTGGATTTAGAATAGTTTAAACAGCACATGGCTGACTTCTGTGTTGCCAGCATAAAAAAAAATAACATTGAATGCCGCCTCTCAAGAGCTGGGAATTTGGCTCCAGTGTAATGACAGCTGTGTTGACTCCAAGTGAGTCGGGTGCCCAGCTGCTGCAGGTCAGGTTAAAGCACCTGCCTCCCTGCCAGGTGCCAGACAGCTCCTGGAGGGTTGCCGTCCGCTGCTTTCAGAAATGCCTGCAAGTACCCGTGGCCTTCATAGACCAGCTGGACAGGGCTGCAGAAGAAATTGCACTTATTAAGCACCCTTCTTTCCGTTTTGGCAGGCTCATGAGGTGCCTGTGCAGCTACCAAGTGATGCAGAGTGGTTGGAATCGAAAAGGGATGAGGCACATGGAGGGTCTTTGCTGTTAGTCGTTAGTCCTTACGAGTAAATTCTGAGTTTTCTCCCTGGGCTGCAGTGTTTCCCCTCTCTCTCTTTTCCCAGTCTCTCCAAGGAGGAGGACCATGGCCTGTTGTCCACAGTCTTCCTACAGGAAGAGGAGGTGGAGCAGGAAAGCTGGGGGGTGGCTCTTCCAGCTGCTCTGCCCTTGGTGGAGCAGGGCACGGAGGGATGCTGCTCGCTGTGTTGAGGGTGAGGCGGGAGACCTTGGAATGAGGGGAGGTGCTGTGTGCCTGGAAGGGACTTTAAGCAAGCAGCCGGTGTTTTCTCTGTCTTTGTGTGAGAGCAGAAACAACGTGACCCTGCTGGTAAAGTATCAAAAATAATTCCTCCCTCCCCCCAATATTTTCCTTAAACAATATATTTCTCAATTTTTGACATTTTTTACTTTATACTTGGCATTGCATAACTTGTGCCAAACACCTGTATATCACACAGCTTAAATTGAGGAGACTTATTTAAATTAAAGTTGCTTTCTTAAGCTCCCCTTCATTCACTGGCATTGTGTTCCCTACCAGCCATTACAAGAAGATTTAGTTGAAGATAAACTTGAAGCAATAAAGACTTGCTTTGTGAAAGGAGAAAGGTCTACTAGTACTTAAATTTTATTAGGCTTTCTTAAAATTAAGCATAGTTGGATCTGTTTTGGTGAATTATCTACATATTGGCAACCTAGAACTCTCCCTAGGCTGATGAAAAAGTTTGGAGTTCATAATCAGCTGTTTTGCTTAAAGGGCATAAACAATTCAAAAGGATAGAAACGTTTAAATGTCAGACTAATTATCCCACTGTGGTCATGCTCTCAAAAGAGAATGATTCTCTGCAATGCAAAAGACCAAGCTTTTATCTCCATACTAATATTGCTTTCCATAAAACTTATCTTGCAATAAGCATTATTGTTAGAGTTAACAGAAACTCTAATATCAGTATTCCAAAGATAGAAGTTTCAAGCACATCTTTGGTTGTATCTACCTAGCTATTTCCTTCTCACATTTAAATTTTAAGCTTTTAAGTGTATTTGGCTTGATTTTTAAGCTTTTAAGTGTGTTAGAGTTTGGTCTCTTTTAAGTTATACTTTTATAATCAAGTGGGTATGGTGTGAAAAATTAATTTCAAAATAGTTCTTTTTTTTTTTTAAGATAGAATGCCATTTATTTAAAAAAAGATAACGGAAACATTCTTAACGGGGGCAAATGGCATAAATAATAATGGTAGAGCTTTGAGAACTGCAACTTTTATTTTATTTGCATATATATTTATTTTCTAGATCACAGTGTACGTTGTCCTTTTTTACACTTCAGAAAATACACTTCAGAGTATAAATACCATGATACCAAGCTTACTTCCAACGGAAGCAATTGAAACTTATTTCAGGAAAAGCACGTAACACACCTTTTATCTTTTCTCTGATGATCTGGTAGAGATTAAACATCTCAAACTGAGAGAAAGAGATTAAGAAAAGGCAAATTAGCAGCTAATAACATTTAGTGCTGGCCTAAATTCCTTGGTTTTGAATTGGCTTTTTTTTTTTTTTGTTCTGTTGTTATCATCAGCACTAAACACAGTTAAACAAAATAGTGTTCTTGGGGAAAAAGAAGTATTTATGTTTGTTTATTTTATAGGTATTGTTAAAAGAACAGATGACTGCATGGCAAACTAGATCAGGATTTTTTATATAGTAATAGCATTAGAAAACTGTATAATAAGATCAAAATATAATGAGCTGTGCTACTTGTTAAGATGTAACTCATTTTCAGTTGCTTCAGTAGGTGGGTTTTCAGAGATAGGACATCCCATGAGACTCTGAGATGCCAGGCTGCGTTCTTGGTCCCAGTCCCGCAGAAGTGGTGTATTATCAGTCCTTAAACGGAGGTAAGGGAAGGTCTGTTCTGCCCACTCCTGAAGCCCGTTCAAGTAAAGCGAGAGATTCTTTGGAAGTCTGTAAAGAAAAGAGTCTAGAGGGAAATCTGAAGAGTAAAATTTTATCTCAATCTCTGTATATCGACACTTCTAGGTGTGCGCAGGTGCTTTGTTGTCTGTGCCCATTTTGAGATAGACAAGCGCCCACGTTTGTCCGGGGGATTTACAGGAAGCAGATATTTGCATATGGAAAAATGGTCTTAGATGAGCAACCTGTTTTGCATGTGAAATGAAAATTGATCAAACTCAGATAATGTTTGCTTTTAGTAGCCTGGAATACGTAAGACCTGGTGGCCTGTCAGTGAACATCTCCTCAGTGCAGTTTCCAGAACCTTCATCCTGTCTTCACTCTTTCCCCATCTTTACCAAAAAGTTAATTCAAAGCAGAAGAATGGAACAAAAATTTAAATGAGAAAAATCAGCAGAAGTAAAATAGAGGGGTTATGCAAAGCAAATTAATTTTCAGAACTGTGCAGCACCGTGCCTTGTCACCTGCTCACTCTGGTTAGGCAGCCCTTGGTCACCAAGTTCATGGTGATGCCGTTTTAAACTTTGTTCTTAGCATGTCTTTTTATCTGTGTCGTCCATACACTTAAAACTTGATATATGAAAGCTTTGTGTCTTGGTTACTGGAATATTTTAGTGTTAACAACCTAATAAGACGATCAAGAGTTTTGTGCGAAGATTGGGGGGGGGCAACACTTCTCAGGAGGTAGTCAGTGACCTGAAACTCAGATTGTGGATTGCTGACATGTTGGTATGTTAACGTGGAGTAATTATTCCAACAAATAGAAGCTGAACGTCAACAGTATAATCATTAATTCAGAATATGCTTCCTCAATGTTGATCTCGGTTGGGATATCTATTTCCAGAAGACCACCCTACAGCCTTCCCGTGTCTTTGCCAAAATAACAGCTACAGTATTTTTGAGAATTTTTCTTAGAATTAACTTTATTTTGCTAACACTAACTTTAGGACTCCCAACAGAAGGTGCTTAAGTAATTTTTTTAAAGCATTTTGCAGTGGCAATAAAGGATAGTTGCATTAAATATGCTTCTGTAAAAATTGTGCTCATATTGCAGTCAATGTAATGAACAACCAGAATAGGTTACAATATTTTAAAATTACTGTAAGCATACAATATCTTTATTCTTTTATAAACTACTTTCCTCTGTAATTCTGTGCATAGTGAGAGTTGCACAACTAATGAAATAACATCTTTTCCCACATCAATGTCCTTTACATTTATTTATGACAAGTTTTTGTGCAGCTTCGTTGTTAATGAGATGTCATTAAGGAATCCAAAATCAAGGCTGTGCCTTTAGCTCAGATGTAATTCAAATGTGCCTGCAAGAAACTCGAACAAATGCATTTTCTCATTAGAATTAAGCTGTTTCTGTTAAAGGCATACAGACCAAATTGTTCTTTACACTTCCTAATAAAAATGTGTATCACCAATACATTTAATGATCCCAGGCAGTTTAGAAGCTGAAATATTAAACTGATCCCTGAAATTCAGTGTCTGTCTAAAAGGTTGTTCTGATTCTCTTAAATTTAGCAAGAGAGGTGGATGTTATTTCTCTAGATTAAACCAAGTCCAATGGCCAGGGTTGTTCTATAATTTTTTTTTTAGTGTACAATATTTTTATGCATGGGATGGTGAATTTCCTCTAAACTTAATCTTCCTCAGTCTATCCATAGCTATTAGATTTTTTATTTGCTGTTGGGATAAGCAGCATCAGGTGGGTAGAATTAGGAAGAGCACCTGCTTTCAGCACTTCCCATCACCTTAGTAATAACATGGATTTCTCCTCTGGCTGCAAGCTGAGCTGCACCTTGATTTAATAAATACAGAAATGAAACCGCTGCAATTACTAACATGAACAATGTCACGTTGGTGACTCACAGTTAGTGCGTTGCAAGGCTAATGAGTCCAGCCGTTCATTTCCAGCCTGGTTTTGTACCAGCTGCTCCCAGCCCTGCTCTCCGATTGCCCTGCACGGGGTGGGCGTGCTGATGGGGGCAGAGGACGGAGGAGTTGCAGGTCCCTCAGCCTCCCGCTGGAGAGCGTGTGGGACGTTGGACGTAACAGCTTTGCCTGCATTTGCACTATTTTTCTGTTAAAAAAAAATATATATATTTTGAAAATGTTTGAAATGTAGAGCTCAAGGCTGTACTGGACTGTGCCGGCTGCTCATTTTGTGTCGCTTAGTAGCTTCTAAGCACAGTTACAGCAGCTGTAATTCATGAACTTTAAGCTCCTGCAGTGTTAAATCAAGCACCTGAGTGATTTCTTATCTTCTGTCAAGACAAACAAAGTGGCTTTAAAATTCTGTGGGTTGTGGGGGTTTTTCCTGAAGATTGCATCTTTAGTGAAAAAGTAAAGTGGTATTCCATCTGGGTAACTAATGTTATCTTAATTATAAATACAAAAGCCAGACAGAACTTGTACAAAACTTAGTTTTTGTAGCTCAGCATTTTCTTTTAAAGGGTAGGATTTTTTTTTTTTATTTAATAAAAAAGGCATTTTCAGGAAATACACCCTTTTCTGTTAGTGAGATTTGCAAAGGTTTAGTGGCAACTATATCAGACGAACATTTTATTAGATATTTATTAGATGAAACTCTTAGAATATTAAAACTTTCCCCCTAAGTATACCTGTTTCCTGTTCTAGCTGTGTGGGTGAGAAAGTTAGTAGTTTAGGAGTCATTAAATTTTTCATACAACTTTGTTTTATTCACAGAAGTAACCATTTTTAACTTAAAGTAGGAAGTAAGATCCTCAGGGGCAGAAAGCAGCAGCCACGCTTTCACATGTAGATGCAAAATGGATCTTTCCTGCCCCTTCGCTGCTCTGAGGCAGACAAATCTTCCAACGATTTCTCAACGTATAGACCACACGTAAGACATTGCTTGGTGGTCCACAAAACTAATGTGGCAATTAAAATAATAATTGAGCTATCACTTCTTCTGCAAGTAAGGAAACTATCAGTGATAAACTGTCAAAGTTTAGCTCAATATCTGCTTAAGGTTGTTTCTGAGGATGTTAATGGCCTATGGTTTTTCTTAGCTATTATTTTTAACGTTTAGGTGATCTGCTTAGATACAAATAGGTTGCAAAACAATATCCTGCCTCACCAGTCTCATAAAGTCCTTACCATTCAAGTCCTACATAACTTGGAAGTGTTTGGTGTAGGCTACATCCCTTTTGTTTAATGTGACCTGTTTTGTTCCTGGGAACAAGGAGATTATTGAGGAGTCAGGGGAAGATTTCTGCATCCTGGGCTTCCTGGAGAAGAGGGTTTCATCCATTTCATGTGTCTGACAGTCTGCTGGGCTAAAAAGACAGATGGAGAGGAGAGTATCCTGCACAGAATTTGTGCAAATAAATAAAACGCTGTTGTACTTTCTTCCTGTTTCTGTTGCCTTTTAAATGGAACTAAATGTCTCAGGAAAACACCTTTTAGGAAAGCAGAGATGAGAAAATCTGCAGGTTTCTTTATTCAAGGAGTTGTATCTCTTGAGTCCCAGCTTCTTCTCTGTCCCGTGGTGACGGCCTTTGGGATGGGGCTTCACAGGGAGCGAAGGCACCTCTTCCATATTAAAGCACGCAGATGACTCTGCAAGCTTCTGTGTTAACCTCTGCTTAGTGCAACAGCTGTATCGCTACCAGGTATTTTAAGATACCTCAGTTCTTAAAACAACTATAGAGAATAATGTACTATATAATTAAATCCCTCTGTTCAATACGAATGCATGTGTTAGGATGGCAGTAACTTTCTAACTTTCTTTACGCTGCTTCTGTTCTGTAAATGCTGAGATGAGGGTTTGTTCCTTAAAAGAAAATAGCGAGCTGATTGCTGAGATGAGTTTAAATTCAAAATCTGGAAGGCAAGGAACAGATTGCATATCAAACAATATTTTCTCTGTCAGTGGAAAATAGTAACAGAAGGATTTTCAGTTGGAGAAAATCATATGAGTAATGTAAGTAGGATCTAAAATTGCCTGCTATTTAAAATGGAAAGAAAATTGCGAATGCAGTTGGCAGAGCCCTCACTGGCAGCATTATTTCAGTAAGAAGGCCCAAACAGGCAGATGGGTAATGGTATATATCGGCTACCAAACAGGCCGCGCTTTTTTTTTATTCTGCATCTCTACTTCTAAATTTCGGAAAACCTTTACCTTTTAAAAACTAGTTCAATAGTATTCAGCAAATGGGTCAGCATCTCCCATCTAAATAGCTGGCGCATTAACTAAAGTTTTAGCTTTGCAGTCCTTGAAATGGTAAATACTGAAATAATATGAATAATAACTGGACTCACTCTACTCCTTTCTGAAGGACAGCTTCCTTTCTTTATTTTGAGTGACCGATTTAGGGACTATTTTGTGTCTACTTCTACAATTTAAAAAGGTAGCAACTCTACTATATACAATATATTTTACTAGGAACATGTCTTGAGCTGCTCTGTGAATTTGCTGTGCTCCAGAAACTTCTCAATACACAACCAATCATCTAAAAAGTCCATTTTCCATGGCTCACTTTCTGAATTGCAGCTGAAAATTTGACAGCACTAACATTTAACACATACAAACTGATACAAACAAAACAAGATGGGACTTATACTGGAATAAGAATGTTTCTGTGACTTCTCCACAGATGTTTGACCTGTATCTGAAGTACCAGGTTCTTGCTGCAAATGTATGATCCGGGAGAACCTACAGTTGCCATCACTGGCTGGCATAGTATCTCTAGTGTTAAATGACCTTTAGAGTAAGAAAACCACACTGACAGCACATCATTTC
This sequence comes from Balearica regulorum gibbericeps, assembly GCF_011004875.1. Taxonomy (NCBI): domain Eukaryota; kingdom Metazoa; phylum Chordata; class Aves; order Gruiformes; family Gruidae; genus Balearica; species Balearica regulorum. The sequence continues at coordinate 100,224,110 of NC_046184.1, forward strand.
TGTTCCTGAAGACCATCTTCCCCAAGAGAAGGTACTCCTGGTAGCCACCTCTCATGTAGATACTCCTGCTGTTGTGGTTTGCGGGCTCCTTTACTGCTCGCTGCGTTGTGGAATCCACATGGTATCGGTTGTTGCAAATCTGCCTGGCAGACATTAAAACAGCTCAAAGCTGGAAGAGATGCAGTGTCAACAACAAACCATATTAGCACACTCAGCAACATGGAGGCAGACGAGTGTGATATGCCAGCTCGAGTCAGTAATTAAAGCAGGAGGAGGCTGTTGCTGACCAGTTAATTGGTTCAGGAATGACCTGGGCAGTGACCCCTGGGCAGCTGCAGACTGCCACTCGTGCTGCAACAGAAAAACTACCAATATCCCCCCGTCACCGCGGGGATTCACGTTGCGCGTCACTGTGGAGATGCCAGTTGTGACGTGGCTGTGCAACATTATTGTGTCTTTGGGTGATGCCATACTCTGCAGGAGGGAAGGATCTCATGTATGATCATACTGAGGGGGCATCAGGGGAATGTAATTGATTTAGAGACTGTAAGGACCCTCCATTTTCAGGCTGCTCAACTTGTGATTCACAGCAGCTTGGAAAACCAGTACTCAAATACTCTCAGATCTCATTGATTTAACAGGACTGAGGTTCTGACTAAGGTGGCCATCCCTCCAGTTTCTGAAGCTAAAAAGATTATCAGTCCCTGTGTGGTTTGCCATATATGTGTAACTTGAAGCATAAATTATAAGGATAGCTACCAAAAATCAAGGGGATTTAATATGACTTCAGCTTTTAGCCTAATAAACAGTATGTGCTATAAAAGTATCGATTTTTGTGCCAAGTAGATGGTGACAGCAAGGAAGGAACACACCCGGCATGTTACCAGCTACTGAAAAACTGCAAGGCGGATAGATGGGCAGGCAGCTTTTGGGTGTCTGGGTCGCTGTAATTTAAATTAGGTATTTAAAATATTTTCCCCAGGAAGAAAAATAAAATTGTTTTCCCTTATATTACTTTTATATTTAAAATTATTTCTGAAAAATACTGTAACATTTGCATCACAGAGCTTTAATAAATTAGTCATTTTATTGAAATATGTGCAGCATCATATTGGCAGAAACTGGGTACATGTGTTCAAAGGATTAAAGTAACAGTAACCTCTTACAAATCCACAGGATCTTCTGTCCGAAACCACTATACCTTAAAATATCTCCTACTCATTTTATTAGCATAGGAGATGTTAATACAGGATTTTTTCATGCAAGGTCAGAAATTCAGCTGCTGTTCCCTTCCTCTCACTATTTCCCTGTACATCTTATTTGTTCATATTGCTTGTTATAAAAGGTGTCGTACTGTAGAAACCCTTCAGTGCATGAGCTTGTGTAGAGGAAGTAGAAGCAAATACAGCAAATTTCATTGGAATATATGTATATTCAGTGAAATGTGATAAGACACTCCTGAAATTACATTCCCGCCCAGGAATGGATACTGCTTTAAATTCTGTCCTGTTTCTTAAATATTACAAAAACTGACTGACAACCTTACCAATAATATTTCAGAAAATTTACTAAAGAACCCCGCGATGTGGAGATCTGTAAACGCGGCCTCCTCCCAGAGCTGCAGGCTGAGCTGGCATCTCTCATGCGTTCAGATCTTGTCACAGATACCTCTGGTGACAATTGCAACCAGCTTTCCAGCTCACCAAGAAAAGGTCTGTTGTTTCACAGCCTTGCCAGCTGAAAAGATATTCTTCTGCTCTTTCCATGACAGGTGTCTTGTCCCGCACCGCAGTTTTCAGATCCTCCTCCGCTCACTTGGTTTAGCTGGGCTCTGGCAGCAGTCACACATTTATTCTTTGTTAAACACGGGGATCTAAGCAGCAGCCAAGTGACGCTCATCAGGTGGTTGGGAGCAGTCAGCATAGCATGCCTTTTCACCCCTGCTAGAAAAATTCCACCCATTAGAAATCAGACTTTGATTTATGGAGAAAGCAAGTCTACAAAAATAAAACACAATTTATTCAGTTCTATCTCTGTTTAAGAAGTGCTGCCCTGGTTTTTGGCTGGGATAGAGGTAATTTTCACAAGAAGCAGAGAATGGACATAGCCAGGATAGCTGGCCCAAACTAGCCAAAGGGGTATTTTGTACCATGATGTCATGCTCAGTTTATAAGGGGGGAGCTGGCTGGGGGGGAGTTGCTGGGCATCGGGTTGAGCAAATTGCGTTGTGTATCACCCACTCTGCATATTCTTTTATAAGTATTGTTGTTGTTTTCTTCTTCCTTTGCTGTCCCAGTAAACTGTCCTTATTCCAACCCCCAAGTTTTACGATTGTCCTCCCCATCCCACTGGGGGAACAGGGAGGAGGGAGCGAGCAGTAGTGTGGTGCTTAGCTGCTGCCTGGGGCTAAACCACCACAAGTGCTTTTCTTAGAACTGGCTGAGATAGGTGGGGTTGTTGTTATTGTTATTATTACTATTATGCAATGCTCACATAGCCCTTTGTCATTAAGGCTGTTATCAACTAAACCACTTTTTTCATTGCAGGTAAAAGGAAAATTGTTATTTAGACTTAGAAAATCACAAGATACCTAGCAGTAGAAATTTTTAAATAAGCATCAATCCCTAGTAAGTCACCAGGAATGGGGAGTGGTGGAGAGCTGCTTTTCCAGGGTTTTGTGAATCGCGGGTGGGGTGCTCAGGAAGGGCATAGCCTAAAAGCTTGCTATCATCAGCTGTATCCTCTTGCTTGCTTTTCAGCATGATCTTATGTTCAAATATTTTCCTCGTCTTTTGCTGTTTTTTTCTTGACTCAGTGAGGGAAGTCTGGGTCTGCTGCTCCTTGGCAGCTCAAGGTAAAACAGAGCCAGCTCAAGAGCGGGCAGATGTCTGTGAGGGCAGCTCACCAGGAGCTGTGGGTCACTTGATCTGCATGTGGCTGAGGACACAGGTCTTGGCTCTTCCCTACCCCTTTTCTCTGCAGAAACTGGAGAGGCTTCCCTACTCTCTGCAGAGAAAAGTCCAGGTTACAGAGGGGGCAATGCCTAGTTCACATCACAGTATCTCCATACATTGCTGTTCAAAGCAGAAAGCCCTGTTCTCAGATGCTTCTCCACCTTGTCCTTCTGCAATCCTTCCTCACCACCACCACAAGTGCTTCCCACTGGTGCAGCAGGTCCCATCCCTCATTCATCCCTCTTCATTTGTTGCTTCTTCAAAGCCCCCAGAGGCTCAAGCAGAGGAGCAGGAGAGGATGTGGGAGAGTCCTGGGAGGAGGACAGCAGGGGACCCCTGCCAGGCATGTGGGAGGAAAGTAAGTAGTTACCCCTCTCCCTGCCAGCTCCTAAAGCACTGTGGTGGGTTGACCCTGGCTGAGGGCCAGGTGCCCACCAGAGCCGCTCTATCACTCCCCTCTTTCATTAGACAGGGGAGAAAAGGTACAGTGAAAAAAAAACTTATGGGTCGAGATAAGGACAGGGAGAGATCACTCACTAATTATCGTCACGAGCAAAACAGACCGAACTGAGAGAGAAAATTCATCTAATTTATTACCAAGCAAAACAGAGTAGAGGAATGAGAAATAAAACCAAATCTTAAAACACCTCCCCCCACCCCTCCCATCTTCCCGGGCTCAACTTCACTCCCGGCTTCAACCTCCGCCCCCACCCAGCGGCACAGGGGGATGGGAAGTGGGGGTTACGGTCAGTTCATCACGCGGTGTTTCTGCCGCTTCTTCATCCTCAGGGGGAGGACTCCTCTCATCTGGAGTTCCCCTGCTCCAGCGTGGGGTCCCTCTCACGGGAGACAGTCCTTCACGAACTTCTCCAACGTGAGTCTCTCCCACGGGGTGCAGACCTTCAGGAGCAAACTGCTCCAGCGTGGGTCCCCCACGGGGTCACAAGTCCTGCCAGCAAACCTGCTCTGGCGTGGGCTCCTCTCTCCACGGATCCACAGGTCCTGCCGGGAGCTTGCTCCAGCGTGGGCTTCCCACGGGGTCACAGCCTCCTTCAGGTGCCTCCACCTGCTCCGGCGTGGGGTCCTCCACAGGCTGCAGGTGGAATCTCTACACCCCCTCATCCTCCCTCCATGGGCTGCAGGGGGACAGCCATGGTCTTCACCACGGGCTGCAGGGGAATCTCTGCTCCGGCGCCTGGAGCACCTCCTGCCCCTCCTTCTGCACTGACCTTGGTGTCTGCAGAGTTTCTTACATCTTCTCACTCCTCTCTCCGGTGGCTGCAAAAGCGCTCTCTAACTGTTTTTTTTTCTTTCTTAAATATGTTATTACAGAGGTGCTGATTGGCTTGGCCTTGGCCAGCGGCGGGTCCATCTTGGAGCCGGCTGGCATTGGCTCTGTCAGACACAGGGGAAGCTTCTAGCAGCTTCTCACAGAAGCCACCCCTGTAGCTCCCCCCGCTACCAAAACCTTGCCATGCAAAACCAACACAAGCACTTCCATCCCTGTGGAACCCCACCTCTCAGCTAAGAGGGCTGATTCATTTTCAGCAGCCGTATATAGGTAAGACAGTGTGGGAGACCAGAGGTTCCACAGTTGTGTCACTGGATGGAACAGTGGAAAATGGGAGAAAGGAGCTGTGGAGAGGAATCGTAACCGAATGTTGAGATGGAAACGCTATGAACTAATTGTCTGTAAAATTTTATCTTTTAAATATTATGTCAGTGTTTAAGCATGTATATGAAACTTTAAATATGCACACATAGCCAAAAGCAATAACCTTCAAAACAATAAAGGAAAAAATAAATTATGTCTTTTTTCTCATATGCTGAATTCCAGCCCTGAGAGGATTTTACTATCAAAATTATAAATCATTGGTGCCTTACTGTTATAAAATAAATGTGAGAGTCATATTGAAATGTAACTCCTGAAGGAACTGGATGATCTTGGATTATTAAAATATTTTTATGTTCACAAGCAGAACAATCTGTCATGGTATTGGCCAACTAATTTTTCAGGACTTACTTTTTCCCTGTTTGTTTTAGCAGTAGCTATGATGCACACAATTTGGCTTCCATCTCCTAAAAAGATTGTTGTTTGAGTAGTATATGTTATTCTCAAATGGGTTTTGAATACCTCTGTTTTCAGGAGTAGATTTTCAAAACAATGGTTGGTTGCTGTCCTATACCTCAAGTGGAGGAACCATCTGTGTGTGAAGCTTTTGTTTAGATTCAGGATCCTATGCTTTCCTCCAACTACAAAAAAATAATTCTGCCCTTTACTCTCAGTGACCAAAATATGATCAGCGAGTTGATGAATTAGCAAACTCAGTGATTAAAAACACCCTTAAGCATATGTGGACATGGTGGTCAAAGCCTGTTGCACTCAACGCCCCAACAGCTTTCCAGTATCGAGTGCATAAGGCTGTTAGAGATTTAAGCCTGTGGCCTAACTTTTTATTTTACTTAACTCCCAGCACCTGCTTTTGAAAAGCTGCTGGTTGTTGTGCAGCCTTGAAAGCCAGGCTCTCCATTTTAATAATCCTGGAAGCTAAATTGCGTTTGAGGGGATATCCTCAAAAGCAAAACATTTTATCAGTATTGATAGGTGTAATGCCAAAAGAAGTGATCCTCAAGCACTAAAAATGGGTAGCAGCCTGTTTTTCTGAAGACAGAGATGAAGAAGCTTTGGAGCCAGGTAGGAAACTGAGAGGGGACCGGCTGTGCCCCAGTCACCAGCCAACGTCCTGCTCCCAGAGCCCAGCACAAGCCTCCCTCAGGGGAGCAAACCCTCCTGCAGCAAACTGCTTTTCAAAAGAAAGGAGATGATCAACAACGCCTGCACTGGTTAACTGAATTAGCCAGTGCATCGCTCAGAGAAGGTACGTTTCCTTCATCATTCAAAAATGTAATAGTCTGACTGAGAGCACAGTTTCTCAATGTAAGATATATTGGTTGTCACCATTACGCAGTGTCAAATCCTCCACTCCTCAGCAGGATCATTACAAAACTGGCTAAAGAACAGCTAGTGTATCGCGGGATTGAAGTCAGGTGAAGTTTTAAATGTTAGCTGAATCAATGTGTATTCAGGGCAATGCACCTCAATGACACTGGACCCATTGCAAAATTTGATACAAAAGAGCCAGTGAAGTCTGCTGTTCCCCTAAACAGAGAGAGATCCCTTCACTTTGCCCACACAGGCAGTTTACAGAATTGTTTTTTCTGTAATGTTGAGGACCCAGCCTCCTCTCATCGCCTTGTATGCATACCACACTAAACGGCTGTAACACATTTTAAATTTACTGATGGATTGCAACAAACAAATTCTTGCAGGGACTAAACATAAAGAGAATATATAATTATAAAAGAAATTTTCTAGAGGATGAGAAAATCCATGTCATATTAAAAACAGCTATTTTTTTTTTCCTACTAGAGGCAATTTCCACTTTCATTTAGGATATTATTTGTGAAAGGAACAGGCTAGGATATTCAGGTTCTTATCTTGTGTAGTAAGATGACTGACTTTATGAAAAGAATTGTAATACATTGCGCCTTGATGTATGAATGTATGTTAGTCTTCTTCCAGAACACTCAATCATGGTTCAGGTGTCAGGACAAATTCCTCTTAGGTAGTTTTTGATGCTACAGTATGATTGTGTGTGTATATGCAGGTAATGGAGAATTGAAACGGGGATCTTTGGAAAGCAGGGCACCTCTCGTCTTGGTGACTGTTCTGATTCAGGCCAGCGAGTGAGGATGCTGCTGTAGCAAAGTTAGTGGACTGTTCTGGTATACAAGAATACTTCTCAAATGTGTAAAAAAAACCATAATGCATTAGCAATACAATCACAAAAATCTGCTCAGGGAGTAAAGATATGAGGCTGAATATGTCTACATAAAAAACTAACAACGAAAACCACCTTTGGTAAATAACTACTGTGTTGTAATTTTCTCTTCTTCTCAATCCCTCTCCCTTTGGAGGAGGGCCCTCACATAGAGGAGGGCCACGAAGCTGATCAGAGGGCTGGAGCACCTCTCCTATGAGGACAGGCTGATACAGTTGGGGTTGTTCAGCCTGGAGAAGAGAGGGCTCCGGGGAGATCTAATTGCGGCCTTCCAGTACCTGAAGGGGCCCTATAGGAAAGCTGGGGAGGGACTGTTTATCAGGGCGTGTAGTGACAGGACCAAGGGGTAATGGGTTTAAGCTGAAGGAGGGTTGATTTAGATGAGATGTTAGGAAGAAATTCTTTACTGTTAGAGTGGTGAGGCACTGGCACAGGTTGCCCAGAGAGGTTGTGGAGGCCCCATCCCTGGAAGTGTTTAAGGCCAGGTTGGATGGGGCTTTGGGCAACGTGGTCTAGTGGAGGGTGTCCCTGCCCATGGCAGGGGGCTTGGAACTAGATGGTCTTTGAGGTCCCTTCCAACCCAGGCCATTCTATGATTCTATGATTATTTTTTTTTTAATACAAAGTAGGTGCAATTAATGGGCTTTAGAATCTCTCCTCAATAATGGCTCATACAAGATTATTGTATCGAATGCTGAAAATGCTTACAGAAAATTTCTTTAATGCTAGCAATATATCCTAACTGAATGCAAGTGAGCATAGTGTCAGGTTATTTTTCTTCTGTAGTTGTAAGAGGATGCTAAACAGCATCAGATAAAAAACTGTAAATTTCTCTCTGTAGGAGCAGCCTATGGTATTTGCAGGTTGCTCTTTGCTGTCTGATGAAGACAAAAGTGTATCCTTTTTCCATGTTCAACATTTAAAAGGTGAACACTGAAGGACGGTGAAATAATTACCAAGGAATAAATACAAACCATTTCAAGATAATAAGCTTTTACAATTAATTAATTTCATTGCCACTTTTATATACTTATGGTTATTGAACTGTCAAAAATACCTTTACACTTCTAGTAAGCTCTGTAGCGCACATCGTCAGTGGTGCTAGGAATCAGCCAAGGTATTGGCCTCTACTGCGCAGAAAACTTCCATCATTCCCTCAGTTTTGGGCTAACTACCGCAGTAGATCAGCAGTTTGAAAAATCCACATAACCATTGTTTATATCTAAAAAAACCCATGGTATACTTATCTATGTACAGAAAGAAATAATGAATGTATGAGCTCATGTACGGAGGGAGTATGAATACACAATAGCAGTTTGTGCCTTGAGCCAGTAGTGCTGCCATGAGGGTTTTCTGCTGCCTTCCCTTCCTGTGACCTGTCCAGGATGGTTATTTTAAAACCTTTTAAATCAATGTCAAATACAGGGGTATTTCTTTGGCAGAGAGCACCAACTGTGTTATAGGTTTGGCCAGAAATTGCAGTAGGATTTCAGCTGTGAGGTGAGGGGCTGGGGAGTTAATGTGGACAGCCCAAACCTGGCGTATCTGACCTGGTTTTGAGGCAGGAAGTCAGACAAGAATGCCAGCAATACCTCACTCTGGCACCCTTTAAAAAAAAAAGTAACAAAAATGTTGTAGCTTTGCATAATGTTGTCTTTATTTTGACAATGGGTTTTTTTCTGCTTTATGTACCAGTGGTGCTCTTGGGGCATTTTCTGCTATGTGGAGGTCAGAGGGAAGTTTGCCTGCCTCAGCAGAGGCATGTTCCAGCTCACAAAAGGCAGGAAGGTTCCGAGCCCCACGCATGACACAGAGGGGGCTGTGATAATGGAGATGTGGTGGGAACACTGCGCTCCCTTTCCCCAGCTTGCAATATGCTATTTTGCAACAGCGCAATGTGTAAGAACAGGAGGTGGTGCTACTGTGGGATGAATGTGAAGATAAAGTAAAACTTTGTGATAAATGTTTTCTTATTTTGCAAAATTGTCTTTGGAGCAGCATATGTAGAGGAGAGGAGGGCAGGTGATTTGGATTCCCTTGTTTATGCTTGACAAGCTCTAACCACAAAATCAATCCTTGCTTCAGTTCTGTTTTCTTTTTAGGTTCTTATTTAAATCTTCGGTCTGTTTAGTTCCTTTATGCCGTGCAATTCCTCACAAAGATGAGTCTTCTCTTCACTGCGTGGTGCTCCACTCCTCTCTTCCATAGTCTGTTACAGGCTTCACTAATTGAGAGTCTTCACCCACACAGTTGGCAAATTTGGCTACAGAGGTCTTGCCTTTTAGTCTTCCTTATCTTTATTTTCAGCATCCTTACACTATGCTTTCCATCGTAACAGGTTCATCTCTTCCTTTCTGCAGATAAGCACCTTTTATCTCTTCTTTTTAAGACGTTGTTAGTTCTTTCCTGCTTCGTACAACCGCAGACTTCATGATGTCTTTCAACTGGATTTGCTGTCTTATTCAGTTAGCAGGTTTTCTGTCACCATATAGCACTAAACAATCTGTTTTCCTATGCTTCTACCTCTCAAATTAAATTCTTTCTGTATCTACTCGTATTTTATTACATATTTCACAACAGCCATTATGAAAGTGGCAAGCAACTAAATTTCTGGCCATAAAAAGATAAAACTCAAACTTTCTCAGCTCAAATAATAATAGGATTAATTTTCCATTATGCTTCATAATTTGTCAGAATATTATGATATTTATTGGTTGTAACTGGGTAGCATCTTTCTATTCACTAAAACAGAAGTGTTGAGTTTGTTTAATATGCCCTTTATTGGTCAAAAAACTCTGTAAGAATTCTATATCTTTATCATTAGAAGCCACTACAATGTGGGTTTTTAAAATAATAATGAATAATAACAGAGTTCTTTTTTATTTTTATTTGAAATAAATATTCTAAGGATTCATTGCTGGTTTTCATCCTTGCTTCATTAAATTATCAAAATGGCAACATATTCTATTTTACAGCCCACAAAGCAATACCTCAAAGCTTCAAGATGTTACTCTTCAAGATGCAGAAAATAAAACCCCCAAGTTGTAATTAATAAACTAAATAACTTGAATCACAACTATAGTGACAGCCTGGTTTCCACACTGCTATGCAAGTGTAACTTGCCATTTATTTGTATACATTTATAAACAGAAAGCAAAACTCCATTTAGATATTTAGTGAAAACTCTTAGCAGTCTTGTTCGAAAAAAAAATTGTTCAGTATATACTTCAATGATAAAATAAACAACATTTTCCATGCTATCAACTGTAATAAGAATATAAAATATCTGAAGCCAACTGACTGAAGCACGTCAGTCATTTTAGTATGCTGAGTTACGTAAACTGTATTGAATAAAGTGGAAAACTAGAAGTGAAAATTAATTGATCTGAAATATCCGTGGAATGGCCATTTTATATTACTCTGTTCATCAGGATACAGAAATAAAATTCATCTGATTTAAGAATAAAATAAATAGCCTTCATGAGATCTATTTATACTTCTTAGATTGGGACGTGATAGCTACATTGAATTATGAAGCTTGATCCCCTGAGGTAGTACAACCTTAATGCTGGTGTACTTTATTTCATTGCCTTTATTTTCTCAGCTTTGTTGCATTTACTTCTGTGTTAATCGTTAGCTGAAAAATAATGTTCATGGCCCTCAGCAAATCTTTCATAAAATGGTGTTGACTAATAAGTGCCAATTGTGCAGATACTTTAGTCCTGATTCTGGACAGTGTCATTTATTGAATAATCATCACATTCTGCAGTATTGGTTCATCTCTGAATTGCTCTTGCATTGATTATTAATTACATTAAAAAGTAACAATAAAAAGGAACTAATTTGGGTTTGGCACTATTAGAATACATTCTGACTTCTTCTGAAGTTTTGACAGCATACTTGTGATCATCAGTTACCCCTCTTTTTTTTTTTTTACTCATTTTAGTATAAGCTTAATTCTGACCTTTATATAAAACATTAAAACTAAATATGAATGTAATAAGTCTTTTAAAGATATGCAGTTCAACGTGCAAGAGGTTTTTCTATGGGATGACATAGATAGAGATAAAGGTGGTGCACTTGCAACTGGATCATGAAGTTGATTCTGATAATCATTTAGATCCAGGTCTTCACTTAACATAAACAAACTTCCCTCCTAAGTATATGAGACTATTCCAGTTCTTCACTTCTGCATATTTGTCCCTGATAATTTAAATTTGTTATGCACATATTCACTCCTTCCGGTAATAAATACAGAATATATTGCAATGATACAACTGACAGTTTAGTAGAATAAAGTTTGAACATTTCTTCCTAATAATTATACTGGTTTTTGAATCCAAAATTGAATTCATGAATAAAAATGTGTGAATAGGAAACCATCTGTGTCTGTTAGCTGCTGAATGCTTTGACTCACTTGGAGATTGATTGCTACCTCAGTAAAATAGGCATGCAGGGTTTTTTTCCTCAAAGTATTATGTGACTTGAGACAAAGTTTAGCAAATGACATTCAGCCTGCGTTTTCTTTTTTCCCTTTCTTTATCATTTTGCACAACTGAAACCCACTACGGAGTATCAATAAATGCCTGTCACAAGAATGTGAGCTTTTCTTTTTATTGTGGCCCAAAAATTTCAGCGGTTCCTGAACAGCGCCCGCTGCTTTGGGTTCTCACCTGCCCTTGCTTTCGTTTCTGCCTTTTTCTATACTGAGGTCCAAATCTCTGAACTCTGCTATACTCAGCTATGCGTCTGACTTCCACTGGCTATGTAAAACTATTAGAGTTTAGTCCTCTAAGGGCTGTATAGACTTAAGCTACGTAGTGTAAAAACACAGCTGTTTCACCCTGCCTGAGCATGTCTCTTGAAAACTTCTAGTTTATTTTTAAATCCTGCCATCTAGGAGGCAAAGGCTTAAGTCAAATTCTGCTCTGGTTGCACAACCCTGAGCCAAAATAAACTAAAAAAAATGAAGAAAGATCCCATCTACTTCTTATGGTCTTCTAAGCAATGACTCTTCTCGAGCAGTTGAAAGAAACTCTAACATAATGATGCTATAATGATAAGCAACAGGAAATAAGGTGGAATGACATTTATTGGTAAACAGGTATCTCCTGGGCTATTTCATCAGAATACTGGACAGATGCACCACGTTCTAAACCAGTAGTAAATCTTACATTAGTTTTTGGTAACAGCCTTTAAACTCTTGCAGATATACTCATTACTAATGGGGACTGGAAGTTTTCTAAAGGACAGGATATTTTCTTAGCTTTCATATTAAGTAACATTACAGTAAAAAAAATTAAAGAGGAAACAAGTTCTAAGCTATAGTCAACTGGGCAGGGAATGATATGCAGGTTTGGGGGGTTTTGAGGAGATGTAGCAAACTTTTTCTTTTAATATGCTGGTAGCTTTGAAGGAAAAGACAGAAATCCATTTGCCTATTGCATAAAATACAACTCTATGAAAATACGTATTGTGTTGTCAAATTAGAAGTACTCCATTTGAGTTGTTTCTAATCAGCTTGTATAGAACTGATAAAATCAGACTCTTCATTGAAGTTTTCGTATCACTAAATAATTTTGTCTGAACTCCCTTTGGCTTTAACTGGGATTGACATTTCAGGGTGTGAATAGATTTGGGACTCAAAATTTCCTACTTCAAATATTGCCTAAGCACACGGTGGTGTATGTAGATGCACACTGATTAATTGTCCTCGAAAATACAGGCATGAAAATCCATACATAATTTTGCAATGAGTCTTCAAGTTTCTTTCTTCATAAATCTTCAGTATAAATACTTGCACTGTGTTATTATAGTTCTTTGAGATTTTGCAAGTTACTGATGAATATTAAGCATTAAAAGGCTTGAAGTTGAAATTCTGAAGCACAGGGTCTCTGACTGAAGTACAGTTTCTGCAACACGTGTGATGGAAAGTTGCTGAAGCTAGCTGTATACCAAGCTGTCCTTTCTTACAACTCTCTTATAGACTCTCTTATCAACTCACGACTTTCTTCAGGTTTTATCGGCCAGTCTGTCCTCTCAGATGTAGGTGAAAATTGGGAGTCAGAGTCAAAGGTCCGGAGCTGAACAAAAGTGGTACCACTCAGCTGGGTCTAGGAGTACCTTACCAAGCAGTCTTACTGTAAAGAAATGTAATGCCCTCATAAAACCAACAAAAATGCAGTGAAAAGTATCTGAAATATTGCCACCTTCCTAGCAATAAATCTACCAGCGCTTCTTCCTATGTCAGTGTTCAACATTGTTTTTGTTTACTTTTCATAATCAAGAAATTAAAGTTTAGTTTGTAAAATCTGCATTATAATATTGTTAGAATAATGTTAACAATTCTATACTACTTTGCATGCATTCTTTCCCTGATTGTATCAATTTGCATCAGCTTAAAATGTGCAGTGTCATTTGACTTTCATCGTATCTTAAAATAAAAAGCCTCTCAGTCAAAAATTAAATCAGTGGAAAACCCAAACCTCATTTGTAACCTACAGCCTAAGAATAATTTTTTGATTAAAGGCAGACGATCATGTAGTCAGATTGTAAAACATTTTACTACTTTTTGTAATTTATGTGGCTGAAGTATTCTGTATTAGTAGAAGCATATTTGTTTTCTGCTGGAGATTTCAGAAGGGGTTTTTTAGTGCTTTATTGCTGTTCATGTTAAGCAGATTATATCCATTATATTCATCAGCCCCTTTCTAGTTGCATAGCAAGGATTAAACTTCACTTTTTACATGCAGTTAATAATTTATCTGTCTCCTGAGTGTTCCGAGTCCCTCCTTGCTCCTCCTGAAGTAAACGTGTGATGCCAACTTACAATTTTTTTTCTCTTCAAATGGGCTAGCAAATTGGAATCCAGCTAAAATGCTTCAAAAATAAGACACAATTCAATAAAAATATCCATCTGCATTCTGAAGAATGTTGCTAAATGAAATTGTTATTAAAGAAAGATCAGGGAATCAGTATGCTGATTCCTAGCATACTCTTTGAAGCCATTTTCAATAGTATATGGAGTATAAAGAAAACAGTATTTATTACCATGAGGACTGAAGGCAAGAGAGTTCATCCTGAGTGGCAAAATTTTGAGTATTTTGGTCTCAATTTTCCTTGACTTAACAGATTCCTTTTCTTATGGCATCAAGAAGAAATTACAGTTGATAATCTGCAAATGATCACTGTGTTTTGCAAAGTGACTAATGCTCGTGAGTGCAGAGGTCAGTGGCACATTCCACCACGGCTGAAAGATCCATTTAGACCCCACAGATTTTCCAACGGGGTGCAAGATCCTCGACTTTCCCAAGGAGCCTGACAGGTAGTTCCCCTCCCAGTATTGAACGGACAGCTTAGGGAGACCTCCCTTATACCTAAACCACAACATTTTCTAAACAGACTCATAAAATCATGTTTTAGTAATCTTCTGAAAACTTAAAAATTGTGTGTCTATGTGCAACAAGTGCAGTGCCTGCCTACCAGAAAGGTAAAAAGGTTTTTAGGAAAATGCCTATCTTTAAAAAATAGTCAGATGGAACAAAGAATAACTTTAATTGCTGAGGGCCTCATCAAACTAAATGCCGAAGCTATGAAATGTGCGGAGCACATTATGCTTTCGGCACTGCAGTCTCCTTAATAGACTTCAGTAAATTACCCTCATTCAGAATCCGCAAGCCCCGGTGCCGTTCACATTCGCTGCTCCAGGCAGCTCATGACACACCAAAATGCTGACAGGGCTCCAGCCTGTCTTTCTGCCTGCCTTTCACCCAAATTTCTGGACATTATATAGCATCATCTGGCTCTGCACAGGGGACATATTTATTCTCAGTAATCTGTTAGTGAACAACACATTTTCTGTTATTTTAAGTTGGCAGAGAGTAGATAAAATGTATGGATCAGTCAAACATGAAAATTTTTTTTATAGAGGAAAAGAATAAGTAAGAGGAGTTATTTTTCACCTCAAGCCATTCTGTGAGGAACTGGGATGAGGAAACTTTTTTTTTTTTTTTTAAATCCAAAAGAATAAAAAGCATCTTGAATGATTTGCATTGTGAAAATCAATACTGTGAAGTTTGAGAGAGAGAGAGGAGAAGAGTTATTTATATGGTAAATGCTACAATTAGTGTTTCTTCAGGCTACAAGTGACTAATGAAAAGATGTCATGAACTGGAAAATAACAAATATGTGGGAGGGTCTCTTAAGGAAGAAACAATGAATTTGTTTGCAGGAGGAAATCTCAGCTTTAAATTGCTTCCATTTTTTTCCAGTGGATGACTATTTAAGCTGTCACACAAATGTACCAGTGACATTTCTTAGCTTGTTTTGTGAGAAACTGAAATCTTTATTGCACATCCATTGATTTTTAAAACACCTATGTATTTTAGTGAAAAACTGTCTTTAGCTATAATAAGATTTTACTTATATGATTTTTATATTACAGTGCAAGTCTTGTCTTAGCAGCTGGGTCACAGCATTTCATTCAATAGGAAAATAGAAGTTGTCATGCTGACTCAGACAGCATTCAGCTACTCCAACTTCCTTTAATAAAGCCAATATCAAACACTTCAGAGGGAAGTTTAAGATCTCCACAGATGTGATGTGATATCTGCCACACATTAACTGTTTATTCTGAAAATTCTTGGTATAAAAATATTTTATTCTTTGAAATATGACTAAATTCTTTATTTCGGATCTTAGAGCAGCAAGCATCATCTACATACCACATGCTGTTAGGAGACAATACACCTCAACTTTCATATTCACTTCATGTCCGATATTCATTGACTATGATCGAGTTACAAAATAGGAAGAAATTAAATTTTCAAGGTCTCTTGCCCCTCAGTGTTCATTACCTCGGTCATTTTTATCATGTCTTTACTGTGGTCTTCTGTATTTGACTTGACACTGCACAATATTTTGATTAAGGAACTAGAGCAATGCAAATCACTGTGGTGTATATTAAATAAATTAAAGATTATCTAACCTGTGGGTTTCAAGAAGCAGGTATATTCGGGGAACCACAGTTGATATGGCAAGTTTCTGTTGAAGTTCTATGAAGAACAGTTCTTATCAGGAAGAGGATACTAAGTAGACTTTCCAGGTCACTTGGTGACTTGTCACACTCAGAAAACGTTGGGCTACGGCAAACAGGGTGTGTTTGAGCGACAGCCAAGTGGAGGGTCATGCATCCCCTGAAAAGGACTGCAGTCTCTAAACAAATGTTTACAGGCTCTCTCAGGGAACAAAGACTGACTTCAATAAGCTTATACTGTGATACTAATGAGGAATTATTTTGAATCCAATTTACAGTGTATAATTTCACATATATTTGTAATTCTTCCAAGATATAAAGCATTTGATCTTTACAAATTTTGGTACATCTCATTGTATGTTTTGATAAAGAATAGAGGTAAATCCTACTGTTATTTTGCATATATATATATATATATGTATTCTTTCCTTTAGTGCATTATGGATGTGCAACATTCCATGGCAATGGTTAACTGTGATAAGCTGCAAACAGGTTAGCAGGTATTTACATTTTAGCAGGTAGTCAGTTACTGTGAATTAAAGACCCCTTAGCATTTGGAATTTAAATTGTCAAATTAAAATAATTTATGAAAAAGTTATTGCTGTTTTTGCAATTGCACAGCACACGGCATCATGAAAAGTTACTGTGTATAACACGCAGAAAGAAAAATAGCAAATCTGCGTTGACCTGGCAGTTGGGATAGGGAGCAGATTATGGAATTTCCAGGATGTAAAACTTTGGATCAGAGTAAAATTGTTCAAAAGCACATCTGTCTAATTTTTCAAAGTCAATTTGATGCACATATATATTTTACTGAAAGTCTTCAGGAAGTAGTTATCGAGTAGCCAGATTCTGAGAGGTGCAAATTGATACTTAACACAATTTTCAGAAGCACCAGGAGGAGTCGAACTTCCTCTGAAACCTGTAGGTTTATGTTCTCAGTACATGCTGCTGGTGTATTTTCCATGCCTAGAATTTTCAAGGCTAATTATTGCAGCAGCCTGTTCTTTCTTCCCATCTGTGTGTTTACCTCTGAGCAGCTGAAAAGATCAGGACTGTGCAGGCACACTCCTGGGTGGATTATTTACAAAAAACATGTATCTGTTACAGTTAGCAAATCCCATTATTGAGATAATTACAAGATGTTTATGAAACACTTTGGAGATGTTGTAGTTGAGACGACAAGGTCATTTGGCCAAAGCCACCTGCAGAAAGGAGACTCTGAAGCCGGTGGCCCCTGAGCTCGGAGGTGGACAGAATGGCCAGAGCATGTTTTCCCGTATTTTGTAGCAAGAGGCACGCTACGGGAAGGTGTTTTTCCTCATAAAGTTCTTTAAGATACATACACACAAATTAAGATTTGACTGTTTAATAAATGAGTATGAATAAACATAGCATGAACCTGATCATTTTTAATCAAGACTTGCATTCAGAGGAGATAATAAGAAGCATTCAGAAAATCTCTTCTTAACGCATTTGTAATACAACCAGGCTGCTCTAGATTTTTGTAAACCACGGATCGTGATGGTACAATTCCCAGCTGTACAAAAGAACCAACACAGAGCGTGAACTTTAAAATAAGTCTCTTAGTTTTAGAACCCTCTCAGCCTTGTGGTTTTGGAATAAATGTTTCTAAAAAAGACCCACTGTAAATATCTTTTCCTACTGTTTGGTTTCTGCAGCATTTACTACGTTAACTCCTGCGAGTTAACTCCAGGTACAGGACTTACTAAAGCTACAGCATCATCACAACTGAGCTTTTAGATGTGTAAAAGTGAGAAAATTGTTCTCAAAAAAATGAAAATCTTTGTCTTAAATATTCTGTTACATCCAAAACCTATACTAAAACCAAAATTTTCTGTTTAAAGTCTGTATCGAACACCTTTCAATGTTCCCAGCCTCTTTTGTCTGGCTAACATAGCCCGTGAGTTAACTTGGGGGACTGAGCTAATATAAAATCAATTGAAGGGCTCCCTTTGCCTTCAATAGGCTTTAGATCAGCCTGAGATGCACTGTGTTATAAACTTGCTGCTTATAGCCCCAGTGGATTAATTTTTGCAAAAAGTTTTATAGCTGGAGAGAGGTCGCACATCCTCTGCACGCATCTGACTGTGGGTATTCCTGCTGCTCGCTGGGCTGCGCCAGGCATGGCTCCAGGGGACGTGCAGAGCTTCCCGGTAAAGCAAATATCCCTGTGGCTTACTGGATTCTTTGGGTGCCTGGAGATGTTGCTGGATTTAAATGGTTCAAACAGCTGGCAAAGGCTTGGTGATCTTTTCCCATTACTTTCTGAATGTGTTTGGATATGTTTTTGTATGAATGCGTGTATATGAGTCTGGTTTTGCACATTACATTACTTGATAATTGCAACCCTTATTTACAATTTCATAGAGAGTGAGTCTATGGGGTGCAGCATATTTTCCCCCTTAATACGTACAGTGGAGACTAATAAACTCATTTAGTGTGCTGTTAGATTTGTGTAACTAGAAATATTATGTGTACAAAGTGTTCTGGATACTTGGGTTTATTACTTTGGAAGTCACAGTTTGTCTGATGATATTTCAGAGAGTGTGTAAAATAAGTGAGAACTCTTCCATTTATGTTGGCTTTCTTACTGATGAGCACGACTTGCTAAAAATATTTTTTTCTGGCTGGCTGTGGAATTTGATTCTGTCTGAGAATGAGAGAAAATCTGGTTATATTTTATACAAGAACTTTTGATTATTTTTTTTTCTGCTTACTGATTTGGTAATCTTGAATTACATGCATTTTTATCATAATGGTAACTCCTATTAATAGATAATAAATTGAGTAGATTATTCAATTTAAATTTACATCAATATATGGGAAAAAACTTTTATATTTGAAAATAAGGTGTCTAGTTAATTGAAGTGAATTCTTAGCAATCTCTGACTGATTGTCTCACCGTTAATAGTCTGTTGTTCGTGATGTAATTAGGAATATAAGCAGAATAAATAATTTTCTTTCTTTCTTTTTCCTGTTAATTTCCATTGAGTTTCGCCAGATTATAGTGCTATTGCTGTTTTAAGTATATTCCTTATTGATTTCCCTATATACCCTGGAGGAGGCTAGTTCTAGGTGAGAGCAAAATGCCCATTTGGCTGTTGGAGTTGCTGGTGTCACCAAGACCTGGTGTTACCTCCTTTCTCAGCTCTTCTCCATTCTTCTCTCTCTCTCCCTCTTTGACTAATGGAGAGCAGTAGGGGTTGCCCTTCTCTGATGGATATTCTGCTGAAATGAAAATGAGCAACACAGTGGTTTCCACCAGTTTGCTGAAACTAAAATAGCGTGCTTTGGATTTCTGGGTCGCGTTGGAATGTTTGCAGCCAAGTAGGCATACATTCATTATTCCCTCTCCTCCTCTGCTGCCTTGATCTCTTCAGCATTCTCCAATCTGCCGCCATCCTGCTCTTTCAACTGAGACCTTGCTGCAGTCCTCATCTGCCTTCATTCCCAAACCCAGTCTCCATTATCAGGTCCCGATGTCTATCTCCCACCTCAGGCTGCATTGTTCGGGTGCTGGTTCATCTCCACACACGGAAGCAGTTCTCCTCTTCCATCCACCTGCAGAGTCCCTTTCCTTACACATAAACCCTACGTGCTTTGTTTCTGTATTCCTTTTACGTTGGCTCCCAGCCATAGGCACTTCTTCCCAAAATTGTCATTCAGTCACGTTCACCTCCACTTACCTGATTTTTTCTCTTTACCCTTGGGTCCTAACTGTTCTGCTGCTCATTGGATCTGAATCCTCCCACCTCCACAAATATCCATGATGGGATGGGTTGGAACTAGATGATCTTTAAGGTCCCTTCCGACCCAAACCATTCTATGATTCTATCATTCTGTGATTTTCCTACCCCTCGCTCTTATTTCAAGTATTTGTCACAAATCCAGCCAGGTGCAGCCAATACAAGGAAGATCTAGCTTCATCGTTGTACCCCTGGCCTGAATCACGCTGATATGTTCTCTGGGGATGATACCTGTGATGACTCAGGCACAGGAACTGTGTGGTTCAGAAAAACGCAAGTTGCACTTCACAGTGCCCTGATACCAGTCCAGCTGCGCGTCTGTCGAAAGCCGTGGCCTGTCTCACCAGTCACATGCTCCTGTCCCAGCTTCCCAGTCATCTGTATTAGCAATTTGGCAACCACAGTGAACCAGATCAACTCTGTCACTTGCTGACACAAAATGAACCTGTCAAAAAAAAACCCCACAAAAACCCAACAGTTTTCTCTTAACTCTTTAGACTGATCCAACTCACTGCATAGTCATAAGATCAATTAAATGTTATGCAAGGCAGGGGTCTGTTAAAAGTGGCCATGTTGAGAGAGGAAAGAAAAGAAACATAGGACTTCCCTTTTCAGCAGCAGTCTGCCTTGCAGATCTGATCAGCAAGCGTTTGGAGTTACCGCAAATGCCATCAGCCCCGCAATACGATTGTGCTAACTCCACGTGCAACATGTTTTTCTTCCAGAAAATCCAAAATTTTCTAGCACTTTGCTTGCGCCCTTAGGATCAGTCAGCAAAAAAACCCCGTTTTCTTTCTCAAGCCAGTTTGTTGTTTTGTTTTGTTTTGTTTTTCTTTTCTGCTTTCCAGTGTTTTTGAAAGTAATCATTTAGTTTCTCCTCAAACTGAGCAAATCCTTTCTCTCTCTATTTCCTGGCCTCCAGGAAGAACCAATCTGCTTTGTTCAAGACTTCTTACAACATGTGATTAGCTTAACTCTTTCTGTCTCTTCCTCATTTTCCTATTTTTTTTCTTTTTTCTTCATAATCAAGTTAGTCAGCAACAGAGGTTCTTGCAATTTTTCATTTTATGAACTTTTGGCCTCATTTATTAGTTCAGTACCTTGGGCATGGAGATTGTAGTCCAAAGAAAACAAATGATCTTTTCCATAATTGCTTTGCACATACACACACAAAATGCTGAAGTATCTTCAGGGAAGGATTTTTATCTAGGTAATCATAACCTGAAATTCAAGCCATGACACGGAAGAGACAGATAAGTAGGAATGAAATTAGTACTTATTCAGGGTAGCTCATCCTTATCATCATTCTGCACACTTCACTATGAACTATGGATCTGAAAAATGCTTTTCAAACTACAATTTCTAATGTTCTAAAATACACTTTATCATCAGTTCCTCTTCTGTCTTGTATACAAGTATAAATTAAGCAAGTAGTTCTGCCATCTTTTTCCCATGGAAATGAGAAAAATTATAAACTTCACAATCCAAACTTCTTGATAAATTTAGCAGAGTACTCTCAGTTACATGGTTTTCCAGCCATGTAATGGATAGCACTGAGCATCAAAGAACATTTATTTACTTAAGCAGGTTTGCAAGGATGAGCAAAGAAACAAGTTTGGCTGCTGAAAGGGTTTCTGCTTAGCACCTGTAGTGCAGGAGCAGACAAAAGAATAAGTGAATTATTTTTTTTTAAATGAATTATTTTGGTAGCTGCAAAGTATGTGTAACATCTACGCTGATGCGAGCACTGAGCTGGACTCAGGCGGCCCGCAGGGATGGCGGCACTTGGTGGTCTCCGGGTGCCGGGCCATCGGCAGCAGCTGGACGGGAAGGGGGTGGCAGCCCAGGGCAGAGCCTGCTCGGCAGAGTCGGCGGGACGGAGGGCACTGCGCCGCTCTACCTGTACTATCACAAGAGTTAGAAAGCACAACGCTACTATCAGGGAAATCAGATATGTTGGGTTTTCAGTGTAAGGATCAGGGGCTCATGCAGAGACACCACAGTAAATTATTCTGTCCCTTAAAGCATAGACGTGCGCTTAGAGTCACTAATTATTTGGATCGTGAGTGCTATGTATCTCTGATTCTGTAACAGTCGTTTATCGGTGGGGTGAACTGAATGACTAGTTGGTCTTTATAATCTAACAGCGTGAGATTGATCATACCCAACTTTAGATGTCTACATCTGAACTAGCATCTGAGACTTTATTTCTAGTCAGGAGAAAAAAAAATAGGTGATTTTGGTGGAAGATCGATATGTTGTATTTTAGATGTTTACTTTATGATATATATATTAAGATGAATCACAACTTGAAAGAGCTTTCCCTCATTGCCTAGACAAGGCCTTTAAAAGTGACTAGCTCAAGTCAGATGCAAATGTGCAAACATTTGGTTTTGTTCAGACAAATGCTACCTACAGCACCCAACGCTTCCTATAAAACATCTGCTTTGTATTTTGGGGGGGCAGCGATAAGAAAAACGGATGCATCTTGTGAATGTTGTTTAGTTCTCTAAAGTAACTTTACTTAAAAGAAATACCTGAATGTCTTGAAAAGCCAAAATTTCTTGAAGGAATGGACTACGTAGCTCTTTAAAAAAAATCAGGTTGAAACAACTGCTGAACATCAGTAGCTTATAAAAGCAAGAAGCGAAAGGCTCACAGGGAACAAGCAGAATGCTACTGAAGAAATATCTTTGGTATGTTTTCCTAAGATAGCAACATGAATATGGGATAAGCTTTTATTACTTGTGATGCACATGCCAATACACAACAATGACAATCGTATGAAAAGGGACAGCTTTGTTGGTCTGAATAGAACAGGCATCACGCGTACAATCTGTGCTCCCTCCCCTGGCGTTCGGCTGTAATTGTAAGCGTAACACAACGATAACACAACATAAAAGTCTGCATTTTCCTGTTCGGTGTTGCTGTCTTTGGCTTTTCCCCACAGGATCGTAACACCCCGTCCTTGCAGTTTGGTGAAGCTAAACAAGGTGTGCTTCCCGCTGTCAGCAGTCGCCGAAAACACTGTTCTCAGGTGCTTGGTGCCGAGAGCTGACAGCAGCCGGCGATGGCAGCCTGTGCCCATACGGGGCTGCTGCATCCCCGTTACCAAAGGTCTATTAAAATTAGCCTCTCTGCTGACAGGCAAAAACGTTGTGCTTTTTCCAGCACTGTCAAGGTGCACGTCGCTAAGTGATTCTTCCTCCCCAGTCGCATCGCCTAACCTCACATGTAGCCAGTTAGCAAGGTCTGAGATCCGCTACTCCGTACTTGGACAGTATTTGGGTGGTCTGAAAGGAGCGTGCTTTCAGACAGGCTGAAGCATTTTGTATAATGCGTTGCTGCTGGTTTTAAACTATACAGACTACAAATGGAAACGGCCTTTCTTACAAAGCAGCAAAAGCAGGCTTGTCCTGTCAGCTACACCTTAGAATTTCCTGCTGAAATAGTACGTAAAGAGAGGAAAACACGTGATCTACCTGGCTTTCTATACAGAACTAATATTTTAAATAGGCTTGCAAAGATTTTGAAATTTTGAAATCCTTTCAAAGATTTAACCTAGAAGAAAAGTTGTACTGTTTGTTGTGTGTCTGATAGGTTCTGTTAGTTGCGAAGGCTCTAAAAAGAGGAAATCATCATGATAGTATGCAGTAAATGATTTCATTATTCATCCAATTGCTAATCTCCTTAAAAAAAAACCCAGATAAAAATTATTGAGCTCTGAGCATCAATTATGTCCTTAGGCACAGAAGTGTTGGATGTCACTGATTTTCAAAAATCTCTCTTAGCTTTCCTATTTTCCACATTATTTGGCTAACTTAGCTTAGTTGCTACGGGCTCAAGCTCCTGAGCAGAGCAGGCATTCTTCTGTAGCTTTCTTTCATAAAGACTAAAGTCTTTAGAGTTGTTAGAAAACACAGGGGAAATTACCAACATGGAAAAGCAAACATTTTGTAAACATTGGAGGTAAATGTATTCCTTCACAAAAACATTTTCGATTTGAAGTAAGTCCTATCATGGACTGAAATAGCTACTCCACTTTGGCAAGTGGTGTACTTCTACATTCTTCTCTCCAAATAAAACATAACAAAGCTAAATAAAAACTCTGTGAATGTAAAGATCATAGTGAATTTGGCTGGTTTGCTATGTGGTTACTTTGTGTTAGATTTCTGGTCTTGGCGTAACCTCCCTCTAGCGACCCTCACAGCTGTCTCCTGATAGGGCTTCTGTAGGGGGGCCCCTGGCCCCTTCAGCCAGGCCAGCTCTCCAGCCCCGCTGCGTTCCCCCACTCGCTGAGAGCAGAGTTTAACCTTTTGTGGGTCTCCTCAGGTGCCAAGTCTTCATCTTGGCAACTAGATTCAATTTAGTGAAAGTTCTTCTCAGTTTCGTTCAGAAACAAACAAACAGACTAAAAAGCAAATACGAGGAAAAGAAGGGTATTCTGGGATGGTTTTTTTCTTTGTCTTTCCCAGGTAAGTTTCGTCCTTCCTGAGGAATTCGGTTTTGGAGGTGGGGCTGTTTTAGAGGGTCTTTTGTCTGTGTGCTATCTTCCTAATACCACGAATTTTTTCATTGAGAACTTTGGGCTGGAGAGGTGTTTTGGGAGGGGCAGGAAATTTTCAGAGCTAGAATTTGCTACCTTTTCTTTCCCAAGACAGATACTGCTAACTGGTTTTTCAGTTGTATTTGCTTCTTAAAGCAGTCTTAGGACTAAGTTGAGAATACTTTCTCCATTGTGCTTTAGATTTAGTTGTTCCATTAAGATACAATCTAAGAATGCTTTTTTATGCATTCCATAGTGATATTTAACAAGGTTATATGTACCTAAAAGTAATTTTGTTTTACCTTTTTTCAGTAGACCTGTTTGCTTCTTCACCCCCCACTCAATGTAGTGCACGGTACTGACGAAGGTCTTTGAACTTAAGCGGGGATTTGGTAGGACAAATCACTAATTGCAGAGTAAAGTATGTGATTTCTTGGTAGGTAAAATGAGTCTACATGGACTACTGTTCTGCATGATTGCTTTTAGTACCCAAGGTGACTTAGTAAAGGTTACCTCTGGGTTTCTCTGCGGTACTGCATCTCACGTGCAGACCTCTCTGTGAGTTCTTTATTTCAGTTTGTGGATGGCTGCCAATATGTTTGTACTGTAATGACTTGAAACGTTCTTGCTGTGATTCTGCACGGTTCTTTCCATTGAGATATTCCAGTTCTTCAGACTCTGTCGTAACACAAACCACCTCGGACTGGTTGCCCCTCCTCTGCAATCTGCCTATGGTTCACCTTAAGTTTAGACTCACATCTTTTTCTGAAGGATTGCCGCTGTCTTCAATGCGCACACTGTAGCTTGTCCATTGTGTATACATTGCTTCTTAGAAAATCTGACAGCTAATGTGCCTTTAAGCTTCTCCTGTAAGCTCCTAACAAAACTAAGGACGCACCATACCCAACAAAGCTGATAATATGTAGAATTTCAGTTGTAAAGAATACTTTAACCTTGCTTTTCGTAATGAAGCAGAACAAAAGCAACTCTTGCCCAGCTATCCTGTCACATAACTTTCTTCTGCAATACCTTAATTTATTAGAATGACAAAAATACAACTTTTTAAAATTTTCTTTTATGTTTATATACTCCAGACCAGCAGATAATGCTTCTACGTTCTTGTCCCCAAATAAAGCACAACAAAGCTAAATAAAACTGCTTCAGTGATAAGACCCTAACAAAATAAAAAGGGGAAAAGAATGGCAGTCTGTAATAAACTTCTGTACTTTATCAGCTTTAGCATACTGTGCTGGGCATATGAGTTGGCAGTTTTTCTCACTGGGATTAATATAGTAAAGGAATTTTTCTCTCAGCAATAAATATTCATAATTCCATTTAATACTGATAGGGAATTATGTACACATGCTCTTAGACTAGAAGTATAAGGTAAGTATGAGGTGAGAAGTTGCTACGACCCAAAGCCATGCAGAGGAAATGAAAAATCCTATCAACTGCTTTGATCTTATGGCAGAATTGCTAAGCGTTCCTCTTATATTTGTAATTTCAGGAGTGCCTGTTGAGTATCAGAAAGTGGTAGCAAAGGTACTGAAAATATTTCCTATCAACAGATTTACTAGAGACAGCAATGATTATGCTTTGTTGTTACAAAATATGTACTGCCAGTCATTCTAAACCTCTCATAGAGAGGAAATCCTTTCTTTCATATGCGAATCATTTTCGTATGTTTTAGGATTTCGAGATTGATATTCGGCAAAGATTTACTGTCATGAAATAGGGGAGATGATTTTTGTTTGATCTGGGATGAGATCAGGCACATGCCTTTGCAGCTGCATGTTTCCTGTTTTTATCAACAAAAAAGAACATAGTACTTAATTGTGCCTCCTTCAAAATTCAGAATGGCAAGCTCAGTACCATTGATGGAAAGTTGACAACTGGAAGGAATGCTATAGTGAGAGAAAGCAATCAAGACCACCTAAAATGCATTTGCTTTCTCAGTATCTAGACTTAAACTTGTAGACTTTAGTGAACAACAAATTAGTTTTATTCCTACTTTCCATCAAAATATGTATATGGATTAATATTGTAGACAACAGACCATAGTATTTATTTTCTAAACACTTATGTGAAAATCCTGAAATATCAAGGAAAAAAAAAGAACTTGTCATAGTAATAAAGCTGTGCTGGAATAGACTCCCCTCTTTTGGATTATCTGAAAAACCTGTTTGATGCCACTTTGGAAAGCATGAGCACCTAATTTCTTGGACGAAATCTAGCCCTTATAATATCATGTTGCCATTTTAACGCCCCCATGCAGTAATATATGTTTATAAGCTAGTGAACAACCTTTAGGGGCATAAAATCTCAATTTCCCAAGATCAAAGCTCCTTTTTTTTATCCTCCTTGGGAGAGGAAAGCATAAGGCTGTTTCCTCCATTATTAACATTTTGCCTGAGGGCAAGTGGCAACATAATCCCTATCATTTTTACCTCCTGCTGCTCCACTGGGAAAACACAATCCAGCCGCGTGTGTTTGTGGCTCTTCCTTTCATTCCTGTTTCCTGCTGTGCCTGTGCTATGACAGGGCAGCTGCAGGTGGCATAAATAAAGGCGCAGCCTGGCAGAAAACTATAGACAGCTTCTGAGATTTTGAATTTGACAAGATTTTGGAGCACCATCATCTCTAGGAGAAAAGAACAGATTTTTTGTTTAAACTCTGCTTCCAGTGCAGCAAGGAGAAACGCCCCACCCTTTAGCAGGAAGCAAAAATAAAAGCAATGTTTTCACTTTTCCTGAGAACACAGATTCATGATTAAATGATGTTTCTAAGTGGTTTTCCACTGCTAATCAGGATTTGAAACTGGTTTAAAATGAAATTCTAAGTCAGTATGAGTGAATGGGAAAGGAAGGACTTCTCCATTATCCCTGTATATGAAATACTATTCTTCTACATGTTACCCATGGAAAGGCTTGAGTTGTTCCTGCAAACAAAAAGGATGATCTTAGCTTCACGTCTTGTGGTAGTTGAGTAGAATAGATTCTTGTTAAAGAAGTTTCTCATTCTTTTCCAAGGGAAAATGATTCAGGCTGCCTCTTTTACCAAGACCCCCTCCAGGAACTTAGCAATTCTGGAAATGCAGGGGACCAAAAGGGAGGACTCTGCCCTGATCAGGATAGCATTCCAGGCTCCCTTTTATCGTCAGAGCAGAGAAATGAAGATGCGCCATGGACAACAAACTGATAAAGTGTACATTTTCTGTTGCAGAGAATAGTTTGACATTGCTTTTCTTTCTGAATCGGAACAAAAGCATTTATTGTTCAGCTATCCTAGGACAGGTGCAAAACCTTAATTTAATAGAATGATAAAACAGAAGTTGTTTGGGGTTTTTTCTTTTATGGATACATATTAAATACGTGAAATTTCCTGACAGGAAACTAACATAAGAGATGTATTATAATCATATGACTTACGATTTTATGGAATACTTTAAATTATACTAAATTAGTGTACCTTTAACTTCATACTTGTCTTTTATACTTAGTTGATTTTCTGAATCAAAGTTTTTTCTGTGTTGTAAAAGAAGAGTTAGAGACTTTGATCCTTTATTTAGAACATCTTCTCATGTATCATAACAGAATATAAAACAGAAATAAAATATTTCAATACATAGATTAACATTGTATTTAGATACAAGATTTCAATTTGTTATGAAAAATGTGAGTTAAAGTATTTAGAGTTTTCCTAGAGTTTTCATTGCCAACAGTATTATGTCACATGTTTCTTTTTGCAACAAGCAACGCCAAAAGGTACTGATATAAATTTTAAGTGTCTCCCTGAATTTGCTTTGCAGTATAAATAAGAGTCGGTGGGTAATCTGTACGTGATTTCTTGTATACAGAACTTGTATTCATGACAGTAAATCTGTCTCTGGGTGACAACCAGTTACCTGTGCTTTACCAGTGGTAATAATTAGACTGGAAATTTATAGGAATAAGTGTAAAATTTGCTAGAAAAAGTGGAGCCACTGAAATTAAATCTAAGTCTGTGACACACAAAATATGTTGAAACCACAAATACACCTATGCGAATCTAATGTGTATTGAGTGCTTCAGTTACTTCACTAAGTTGATAACAGAAGACTGTACATATCACTTAGAGGAGTAGAATTGAAGTGACAACTATTGCTCTCAAAATATGGCCACAAATAATTAAAGTGAAGAATTAAGCTGTTGCAGTCTCTTGAATCAGCATGAAACTGCACGGGCATTAAGAAAATTGGGTAATAAAAACTTTTCTGCTTTGCATCCTACAGAAGATTGCTCACATCCAATGAGCAGAGTAGTAGTCACTTAAATGTGGAGCATAAACAGACTGAGGTTGATGATTTTCAGTATGATTAGACAAAGAAACTCAAGCACAGAAAATCATACATTCCCTAACTGAACATACAGAGTAGAAAATTAACAGACTGAATAAGGGGATTTCTCTGGCCTCTCTTTTGTGCAGAGTGAAACAAATTATTAAGAAACCTAGATGTGAGATCCTTAAACTTGGCCTATGTGACGTACTTCAAAAGTGCTTATGAAAGCCATGTATCAAGAAGTTTCTTTCTGAGTGTACAAATAGAGGAGAGAGGCTGTGAGCTGCTTCTGTTGCCACTGCAGATGGGAGGAAGTGACCAAAATACTTACAGTCAAAACCGTCTTGAAAGACATGAGTTTTCAAGAAAACAAAGAAGCCGATTCCTTATGTTAGTGTGTGTTTTGCAGTGTTTGGTTAGATAATAAATGTATGCATGTTGTAATATGTCATTAGAAAGTAAAAGACACTTTTCTCAAGTGTAGCCTATACTATTTGTTGTGGGTGTAAACACTTTATTACAAGACTCATTTAAACTCAGAATATGAATAACTTTATACGATAGAAAGGACTGACTTATTTTTCCCAGAGTGAATGGGAAATGAGTGGAAAAAAATGCAGCAGTGATAAACCATTGAAGGTAACTCAGGAGTGTTAGCAGAAGTCAGGGGGCCACCTGGAAGTTAAATGTCATAGGAAGTTTAAAATATCTTTATGTAACAAAGATAAAAAAGAATAATGCCAGTGTTTTGTTTTACTGATCTTAATTGGCAAGGTCTGCTCTTGAGCCTCCCAAGTTCCTGAGCATCGGTGGGAGTTGAGGTATCATCCATAGTATTGGGAAATGGAGCTAGGGAGCACTAAAGCTCACTAAATATAGACTAGCCCATGGGACCAGAGGGGATGCACTCAAGGTTGCTGAGGGAGCTGGGTAATGCCCTTGCAAGGCTGCTATCTATCACCTTTGAAAGGTCATGGCGATCAGTGGAGGTTCCTAATAACTGGAAGAAAGGAAATGTCACACTCATTTCAAGAGAGGCAAGGTCAAGAGGATCCAGACCAATCAGTATCACTTTAATCACTGAGAAGATTGTGGAGCAAATCCTCCTGAAAACCATATCCAGGCACAGCAGGACAAGAAGTTGATTGGTACGACCATCATGGATTTATCAAGGGCAAATTCTATCTGACCAATCTGACTGATTGTTGTCTACAATGGTATGTGGTGCTGAGCAGACAAGGGGAGATGCTCTTTACTTTGACTTTTGCAAGGTCTTTGATGTGGTCTGCCATATGACATCCATATCCTTTTGGACTGAATGGGTAGACCACCACGTAGGTGGAAAACTGTCTTGGCTGCTGGGCATAAAGAGTAGAGATCAGCAGCTCAACATCCAGCTGATAGCCAGTTATCAGTGGTGCACCTCAGCCGTTGATACTGCAGCCAAGACCATTTAGCATTCAGCAAACTCAAGATTTAACACTGAATTTGAAAGCACATTGGAGGGAAGGGCAAGCATTCAGAGGGACCTCAATGGGCTGGAGAAAAGGACGGACATAAACTTCATGAAGGTCAGCACAGGCAAGTGCAAAATCCTGCATGTGAACTGGAATAATCCCAAGCACCAACACAGGGTGGGCACCAACTGGCAAGAAATCAGCTTTGCAGAAAAGGAGTGGTAGATGGCAGGTTAAACAAGAGCTAGTGGCGTGCCCTTGCAGCAAGAAAGCCAAACGTATCCTGAGCGGTGCTAGCGACACTTCAGTCAGCAGGCTGAAGGCAGTGATCTTACCCCTCTATTTGATGCTTGTGAAACTGCACCTGGAGCACCATGCCCAATTTGGGGTGCCCCAGTACAAGAGAGAGGCTGAGGTACTGGACCGAGCCCAGCAGTGGGCCACTGTGCTGGTCAGGGGCCAGAGCACAGGATGTACGAGGAGAAGCTGTGAGAGCTGGGCTTGTTCAACCTGGACGAGGGAAGGCTGACGGCCATCTAATCAGCCAGCTAATGGTGGTCATTATAGAGGAGACACAGTCAGACTCTAAAGACTGCATGGGCAAAAGAGAAGATGCAATGGGCTCAAGTTGCAACATAGGAAATTTGTTCAGAAATAAGAGAAGTTGTTTCCCCGATTGTTTTGGGGGTGGTCAAGCACTGCAGCAGGTGCCTACAAGGGTTGAGGAATCTTCGTGCCTGCAGATATTTAAAACTGGACTGGATGAGTCCCTGGGCAACTGATCTACCTGAGACTTGCTCAGTTGGGAGTGGGAGAGATGTGTCCACAGATTCCTTTCAACTTGAATTATTTTGTGAGTCTATGAATTAAGAATGTTTTCTGATGAGGTTTTTTCAGTTATTGCCAGGTAATACTGAATTAAACCATCTTCCCCAACAAACGAATTTAAAATATGTTATTAAAGCTGAATACACTTAGACTCCATGAAAATGTAAAAGGACAGAGAGTAAGAGAGCCCCTTGTGCTCCCTTTGACTCTTTTGAAATATCAAATGTTATTTCAGATAATGAGTTTCTGGAGAATGCAGAACTAATGAAGTTTTAACAGTATTCAACCCTGGGGTTGTGGTGTCTTAGCTTAAGTTCTTCCTCTCCTCTGTCCATATAACTAATCAGCTTTGAGAGCTGGATTGCATATGCTCCTTTTCAAAGAACAGCATAGCACCCACTCTTTCCTCTGGTCTTATGTTCATACTTTTATTACAGTCGATGCTTATATTGGAAAACTGTAACCTCCAGCAGCTGACTCTGAAAACCAAGGTGGATGTAATGAACAACAGTGCTTCCTGCTATTCAGAAACAGAATTAGGAATGATCCCTGCTTTGGTTTCTGGCATATAATAAGAAGTCATATTGACTCAGTATTCGGGTTTTGTAATTCTCATTAGGAAGTTTGCAGGGCACGGTAAAAAAAAGATATAATTCACAGACCTTTCTCCATACCTAATACAGATATATTTTATTATAGGAAACCTGCATTGTCTATTTCAGAATTCTTATTAAGAATAATTATGGTAATCGCTTATGCAGATCATTTAAAAACAGATTCAAACATGGTTATGCTGATGTTTCTTCATGGTCTGATTCTCTAACAGCATTTGATCCTGACAGATATTAGTGGTGAGATTCAGTTGCCTAAACATAAAGTCTAGTGCCGTTTTAAACATCCAAAGGTATTTTCTCTGGTCTCAAGCTACTTCTCCGAAAGGACATAGGTATCTCACAAGTCCTGTGTTGTATTTGCCAGCCCTGTGAACACCTCCACGTAGGAAAACAAGTCCACACAGTAGCAGTACTAAGTAGATTTATATCATCAGATACAGCAGTTAATGTGACTGTACTTCTTGACTTTATTTAAGACCATGCAGGCAATTGTCCTATATAGGTGCTATAAGACAATGGGGTTTTGTTTCTTTGTTGTGGCCTTTCCCAATTTCTGATGCTGTCCCTCCTTCAAGCCAGGATATGTAGAGAAAGCTGTAAGGAAAACCACTGCGTATAGATCCGAAGGCCTTGGTTACCTTACTCAGAAGTTACTTCTTTTTTTCTTGCTGCTGCTTGCTAGTTTTTGTTGCTAAGGGTCCACCCTTTCACTTCTGAGCCCCAATCATCCAACTGTGCTTGAACCCACCAAGAGGACTGCTTTGCCTCCGTGTGCCACATACGAAGTGGCACGTTCCTTCCTGCTACCTTCCTTAGTTCCATTCTATGGGAGTGGCATCTCTTTTTTCCATATACGATGCTGTGTGTATACACGAGTCTCATTCCTCAGTCCTGGAGAAAATGAATGAGTTCAATGTGAGTCAGGGCAAATAAAGCTCTACCTGATTTGTCTCTCAGAACTCTGCTTTTATATTTATCAGACTTGTGCATTAGCCTTTCTTTCGCATCTGTATATTTCCTTATTAAGACTTTTTTTCGTGGTAGAAATTTTTTATTTGATGTATAATGGTGTGCAATAAGAAATCTCTTTTTTTCTTCTGTATCTCTTAACCATAATAAATATTTTCCCCCACTACTAGACACAAAAATAGATTAGGAATTAACAGTATCAGCCTTAAAACTCTCTTTGCTATCCTTTCATAAAAGGTGTCACTAATAGGATAAGGATTTTCAAATGTTGCTTTATTTTTATTCTAAAACCCTACTATTCCATATGCACTAATTATATAACTTTACATTACAAAGCAGTTATAGCTTTTATTATGCAAAAAGTTTCTTTATTCTCAACGGCGTGCTAGCTTCTCTGGGAAGTGACATTTTCACTCCCCCTAGCTGGGGCAGAATTCCATCAATCAGTCAGGGTTTCTGCAAGAAGCTGGAGAGCTTTTGCCCCAGCTGGCAACTGAGCACCACGCAGCCACTCGCTCACTCCCCCACAGCGGGGTGGGGGAGAGAATCAGAAGGGTAAAAGTGAGAAAGTTCATGGGTTGAGATAAAGACAGTTTAATAGGTGAAGCAAAAGCCGCACACACAAGCAAAGCCAAGACAAGGAATTCATTCCCCACTTCCCATGGGCAGGCAGGTGTTCAGCCATCTCCAGGAAAGCAGGGCTCCATCATGTGTGTAACGGTTACTGGGGAAGTCAAACGCCATCACTCCGAACATGTGTACTCCCCCTTCCTTCTTCTTCCCCCAGCTTTATATGCTGAGCATGATGTCACATGGTATGGGGTATCCCTGTGGTCAGTTGGGGTCAGCTGTCCTGGCTGTGTCCCCTCCCAACCCCTCGTGCACCCCCAGCCCACTGGCTGGTGGGGTGGTGTGAGAAGCAGCAAAGGCCTTGGCTCTGTGTGAGCGCTGCTCAGCAGGAACCAAACCATCCCTGGGTTAG
Source organism: Balearica regulorum gibbericeps (assembly GCF_011004875.1). NCBI lineage: Eukaryota > Metazoa > Chordata > Aves > Gruiformes > Gruidae > Balearica > Balearica regulorum. The sequence continues at coordinate 100,257,424 of NC_046184.1, forward strand.
CAGCACTGGTGCCAGCACAAATCCAAACCGTAGCCCCATGCTAGCCACTGTGGAGAAAATTAACTCTATCCCCGCCAAAACTAGCACAAAGTCTAACAGGAGTTGCTGCGTATCACAGAGAGACAGATTGTACAAGGTAATTTGTATCTTTGGAGTACTCCATTACATATCCCTACACAGAAGAGATTATGAGGGTTTTCCTAGGTTCTGCAGGATGGAACTGATCGTTGCATACTGTTTGAGGAGAAAATCACATTATCTAGTCCATCTGTTTTTGCTTCATACCTTCTTTTAGCCTTTCCATATCACATTGAACTTCATCAATAAAATTTCTTCAAGAATTAAATATCTCTAAATGGAAAGCCTTAAAAAATACATTGTATTGTTCTGTGTAAGTCAAATTCTGGGCTAGAGAACAGATGACGATGTGTAGACTTCTTAAGGTGTGTGTCCATTTGCATATTTGTATAGAGAGGTTGGACCTAGTTCAGCTATTTATACATTCCACATCAGATTTGCTACTTGTAACAGCACTTGAGAGTGTGAAGTATCTGCCTACTTTATTTTAAAAATTTAGTCATGCTGAAGTGGATGGAAATCAATTTAAAAGTGTGCATTGAAAATGAGGAATGTTCATCCAATATTTTCATGATAAGTAGGGAATAATTCAATTCAGCACAATCATACTTGAAATATAAACCCATTTAAAACCTATTATTGTAATTGCATCAATTAATACAACAGAACTAGCTGGATAGATTCTGAAAAATATATATTGAAATTACTAATTTGTATTGGAAGAAAATTTGTTGGCCAATTCTATTGCAAACTGTCTATTAAATTTAAACATCTAAAGTTTTAATTCTTTGTTATGCTTCAGGATTACACTTTTTTTCCTGATGCTGAAGAATATAGCAGGTACAGGAATCATCCTATCCCAATCATCTAGTATGATACCAGCACACAGTTTTCACATTGTGATGAAATGTTAAAAGATACAACATTATTTGAGTCACCATTCTTTAGAAGGTCAGATAATGTTGTGTCTCTTTCAAACATGAAAGGTAGCAGAGTGATCATTCGCTTTTTTTAAGAATGGGGGAACTATTGGTATTTTCTCATGTTAATAACCTATCCTAAGTAAGGTTTAATGTTCAAAGTGGCATAGAAGTTTATATTAAGTGTATAGCGTATACTATTTCATTTCACAATCACAGTGTTTACTTTCTTCTTGATAGCTCAGAGATGCATCAAGTTTGAAGGCGACTAAATAAAACACAACTTCTGTCTCATATAATCACATCAGTGGAATTTACTGAGTGTTTCATGGTTGTGCATTGTTTGAGTGCTAGTATAATTGAGTTGCTATGGCAGATATGCAAAAGGCCCAATCTCGCATCAAGTTTATGTCATTCAAGACCCCTTAAACATTCCCAGAAAGAACAGCCCCTGCACTACAGAGCTTGAAAAGTAAACCCTTATGTCATGGAAATATTTAGAATTTGGCATGACTATCAGCTTTAACCATCTTCACATTAAGGTAGATTTCTGCTCAAAAGAACAATATATTTTAAATTGAATCAGGACTAGGAAGGGAAATTGACTTTAAGCCCAGTTGAAAGCTGGTTTGATTATGTCACATTTCCAACCTGTAGCTGTTCCAATAAAAATAACAAATAAATGGAGATAAAAAAATAGCAGATAGCTTTTATATATTTTTTAATTAGTTGAAAAATCATTTCAGGTATTTTGTCACCCTCTCATCACTGAGCTACCTATGTTTAGTTTTATTTCTCCTTATTTTACTTGATCCATACAGATTTATTTGTATGTGGTGTGTGCACATACAGAAGAAATACCATAACTGCAAGAGACACTCTCTATAGTTCTGTTTATCAGTATCTGAACTGGCTGTCTATGAAGAATAGACTCATCTCTCTGCCTTCCTTGCTGTGCTGATGACCAGTTGCATAGTGTAACTAAACACATTTTTAGTTTCATAGAATGAAGGATATTTACATTTTTATTACACAGGCTGCATACCATTCATAGCTTTGACCTTGGGTTACTTCTGTTCAGACTGGAACTTCACGGCCAGTGAAAATTTCTAAGCATATGGATTTCCTCCAGACTAACATTAATACTTATCTAGATTTCCTGGGCTTTGTCGTTTTCCATTATTTCACATGTCATGGACCTCTACAAACATATTAAGTTTTCCTTGAATTTGACTTGTCTAGTGTGCTCTTTACTCATGGTCATGTTTTCCGTAATAGAGTAAATCTGTATGGAATGGAAAATGTGAAAAGTTCGAAGTCTACACTTTCCTTCAAATTTATCAAAGTGCTTATCTCGGTAGTGATGTATTAATTCTTTGTTGCTCTGTCTTTTCATTAAATAGTGTTCTTGGCTGCTGGCATGGCATGCGAATGTTTTATTTCAAACTGTTCACTTGGCCACCCAAGAGACTGCTTTTTGAATTCTGGCACAATTAGCATGTTGTAGAATGAGAAGGTATTAATCATATATATCTTATGCTTCTTATATACCATAGACATTATATATTATATGGAGAGTATAAACAGTAGATATAATAAGAATGAGCAAAGTCCCAAAGTAATAGTTAGATCATGAGCAAAGCAAACAACTTTTTGTGAATGGAAGCTGTCTAGGATTTGTTCCCCCTATATTTCAATTTTCACACTTTCTAGTTTAATTTTTGGAGGAGAAAATATGTATTCTTACCAGTATCCCCCTACAACTCTCTGTGCATTTCCATGCATCCTCTTTGTTCCAGTGGAAAAAAAATCTTCAGTAAAGACTGCAATGAAATCATGAAACCTATTCAAACAGAAAATTGTATTTCTGATCTAGTGCATTGGGACTCTTCATCAGTAATTAAAAAACATAGAAACTGGGTGTTTATATATACATTTGTATGTATAAAATTCTCTGCTTATACAGCTAGAATGGTGTGTGTTTCAAATGTGCTTTTCAGCTATTGCAACTACAAATTTTTGGAGAATAGTTTGAGCAGCCAAAGCCTGGCAACGTCAAGGCTTCTGTTCTCCTTTTCCTCAGGAAGCCTATGATAAATCTGAAGTCAGTCGTGTGTTGTCAGATTTTCCTCCATTTCGCGTTCTGTTCTGTCAAGTTTCACTAACGCCACTGTACTCTTGTTCTTAAGTGTTGATGCAGCTTACAGTGCTCATCTGTGAGTGGTATGGCAGGCTAAACTGAGCTAACGCTGATCTTGTAGTTAATTCTTGTTCGGGAAACTTCCAAATGGAAGACTGCTTTCCTCAACAGTAATGTTTACTTTTTCCCATATACTTTGCTTATTTCAGTTTTATGCTGGGAATCATAGAATCGTTAAAGGTTGGAAAAGGCCTTTAAGATCATCAAGTCCAACTGTTAACCTAACACTCCAAGTCCAACCACTAAACCATGTCCCTAAGCATCGCATCTACGTGTCTTTTAAATACCTCCAGCGATGGTGACTCAATTGCGTCCCTGGGCAGCCTGTTCCAATAACTGATAACCCGTTTGGTGAAGAAATTTTTCCTAATATCAATCTATCCTCCTCCTGTCTATTGCTTGTTACTTGAGGGAAGAGACCAACACCCGCCTTGCTACAGCCTCCTTTCAGGCAGTTGTAGAGGGCGATAAGGTCTCCCCTCAGCCTCCTTTCCTCCGGGCTAAACAACCCCAGTTCTCTCAGCTGCTCCTCATAAGACTTGAGCTCTAGACCCTTCACCAGCTTCGTTGCCTTCAATCCATTTGATGGAGACAGAAACACTGAAAATCTTTTCATTCCTTCCTCTGATGCAGTCCATATGGCAAATTCACCTCTGAGCTGCTGGAAGTTGTTCTAAGGTGCCTCTGTCCGCAGTCAACCTGTTGGAGCTCAAGTTGTTCACAGCCTGGGATCCCCAGCCCTTCTTCAGGACAACTGGTAGGAAAACAGGCAGGTTGCTACAGATTTGTTACAACTTCTTTTTTTCCCAAAACATCCGTTTTCTGCAACTAGCATTTTCCAGGGAAAAACTACTTTGGTGGTAAATTGCTGATCTGCTCTAAACACCACCAGCAGGAGAGGTCACTCTGTCAGTTTGGCAGTCTTATTACACAGCTATACCTATGGCCCTCTGAGTCGCAAGCATTCGTTTATGTGAATTGAATTCATGAGAAAACGAGTACATCCTAATGGCTATAATGCCTCAAGTAGGGAACAAGACAGCAGAATCTGAGTGCCAGTGATACAGAATGGGTATCTGCTAAGAGCATGGCATGTTTAGACTGCAAAGTCTCTACCTGTTTGGAAATAAACTCTTTTGATTGAGAACAAAAGCTGGGAGCAGCGCAGTGAGGACTATTGTGGCATGGAGCCATCTCTGGGAGAGCCTGATCCTTAGTTAGAACTTGTGCCAAGTTTCTTTGTAATAAGAATAGAATCTATTCTTTTCTCCTAAAGGTAATGTGGCTCTTCACAGCAAATAGGAGCATGAAATATGGCAAAATTGCTTTAATCACTAATATTAGTAGATAAAAGACAAAGGAAGCAGATCTGTTGTTTTAAGATTATCCTTTTTGAGAGTTTTTGCCTAGCAGGTCACATTTCTATTTGGATTGTATTTTAAGCAACCTGCCAGGTTGAAAATCTTTAATATTTTAAATTATATGTGATTTTCTCATTTGACAGTGTTACCAGCTTAGTCTGGCAGCGGAGCTTATCAAAATCCTGTCTCCTCAGCATTGTGAATTTGTTCACATTCTAAAACTTCATTTTTATTAAATTAACAAATCAATAGCTAAAAGGATCAATGGATTCAGTAGCAGCTGGTTTAATCTCAGCAGAAATGGATTGCTGCCAAATTCCATGTTGCTGTTTAAATTGATTCAGCCAGCCATCTTTTACTCAAAGAGTCAATTGTGGTGAAAGAAAAGTATTTTGTTTAAAAATTGTATATTAAATTGGTGGTCCTTTGTGCATGTGTGTGCATGGACAGCCACACACACACACAGAGGCACCTTTTTTTGAAGACACCCTAGGAAACAGAAAATGCTTTACTCAAGACACCATCTTAGCACCTTCTTATGGGACTTTTTTTGCCAAATCTGTCACTGCTGTTTATAAAAATGAAAATGTAATTTATTTTTTTTCTGTTTGTGTTGTGGGTTTTCTGCTCTAAATCTCTAAGCATTTGATGCCGCTTTCTGTTTTCTCAGTCATTCAGTGTGTACATATGATACAGGTCATTTTCTTTTTTGTCGCTGAATGCCAAATGAAAGATAGCTAAGTACATAGTAGACATTTTACAATCCTTATCACACCCCATTAGACACTAATGTACTATAATAATGATCTCGGTAATTGCTCTCTCACCTCACAGCACACCTGCAACTGGGATAAAATATTTTCAGATCTTTTATATAAAATAAATCTCCTTATCAGTATTACACAATGAAAATTCTGCTATTAATGTTGAATAGTGAACATGTAAAGTACCATATGTAGAACTGTGATTTAGATGGGCATGAAACATTAGAAATTCCGCTATTTGATGAGGCCAGTCTTTAGAGAAATGGATAATAGAAACGTTCATTGTATTTTGAACATTTAAGATAGAAGAGTGGACCAGGTCACTTTGTCCAGAGCCAAAAGTTTCCTACTTTTTTTTTATGTTAGCAAATTGTTTACGGTGGATTTAAAATGTCATAGGTTATAGAGCTTCTTTATCCTCTGGGAGAATATTTCACAGCTGGATAGATATTGCTGTCTAAGGATTTTTTTCTTAGCATCTGGACTACACTTTTTTCTTTGTTTTCCTTTATCTTCTAACTTTGCACTGTTACTCTGCTAACCTATCACCTACCTTATCCTCAACTATTACCTCTTCTGTGTCTTTATATGCTCTACTCTATATATTTGTGTACTGTTTTCCTGTTCTTCTAAAGTTTCCTGCTTAGCTAAGTTCCTCATATTTAGCCATTTTAATCTTTTTCAGTTTCTGCAGCACAATACATTCTCCTTACTGCTTTTCTTTTAAATAATTCCAACTTCTTAATCTCTTTCTGGGAAAGAGGTTCTCAGGAATGCAGATATTATTGCAGATAATCTATCATCAGAACTGTCCATCAAAGGTCCTTGTTCAAGGTTGCAATTGCGCACTTATCCAATGATCTTCTCAAAACCTTTAGTTAGAAACTCAATCTTATTTTTCTTTGATTTCTCACACCCTGATTCAGTGTCATTGTTTTTTGCAACTTCCAGCAATCAACTTCTACAGAATGTTTGTTTCCTAGATGGTTTTCTTAGATACATTAGGTTGGATTGACCTACTCATATTTGGCACCATGAGATGCTCACCTGAACTGCTTGACTTTTAGTGAAACCTGGAAAGAAATTATTTGTGGTATCATTCAGCTAGGGGAATCTGTAAAAACATCAGTATGTCTGAGAGAAGGAAAGCAGAGAACTTTAAAATGTTTGGAAAGCTACATGTTAGGGTTTTTCATGTATGCGTGTTTTTATAGAGTCATTTTGGTTAGAAAAGACCTTTAAGATAATCAGGTCCAATTTAAAAATACATTTTAAATGTAATGGGTTTATGGGCAGTCCATTTTCTGCATTATTCTAAAATATGATAGATTTTTCTAGAAATTTTTGTCCAGCTGAAAAGACATCTGCCCTTAAACTTAAGTTCCACAATGCACATGATATTAGGATCATGTAAATGATACCTAGAAGCCCAAGAATTTTTTTCCTCCAGGTATATGCACAGTCTACTCATTTTTCAAGAACAGATTTGAATATTAAATAATATTTATTTCAATGGCAAAAATGATGTGATATAGTAACTGGTCAGTCAAGGAGCTGATTAAAAATAAGTACTTATGGGAAGTGAATGTTTAATAAACATGTTTAATAAACATTCTTAATTAAAGACTAGAGTGTTCCATAAGAGGCAGATTTTAAAAAACAAACAAACAAACAAACAAACCCTCCACAATAAACACTAGTCTTAAAACAAGTAGAGTGAGTTGTGGTTGGCTCTACCAAATATGAAAAAGCAACTAAAGTCTGTCTTTTTTCTGTTGCATGACACATAGAGGAGGCCGCTCAGCAGCCTGATGCTGGTCCTTAAGTGGCATCCTCCACTCTCTGCAGCCTTCCAGCATGCTGTGCCCAAGTGGTACGAGAGGGACAAAAGTATGTCCCATCCTTTCATTTTCTCTCAGTGGCCTGATTGAGTTGGAGTCCTCTTTACTCACTAAGCACATCTGGAATTTCTTCAATGAGATTGAAGTTTGTTAACCTTTCTTCCTTGTTTACCTAATTTTGCTTTAAGTGTTTCTACTTTTGGCAGGCCAGTTGGACAGGCTGCATGCTTTTTTCCCTTCCAAAAAGGGAAGGTGACACAGAAGATAACCTCACACCTCTACTCGAAGATTGATGAAGAATCTTTTTCTCTAGGATGTCTTCCCCTACAAATCAAACCCTTCACATGGTGGCCAGTTTCCATTCCAGCTATTCCTCATTTCTCCTAAACCCAAATCTGTTGGATCTGAAATTCCAGAGGTGAGAGAAAAACACAGTGACCTTGCTGTTAGTGTGTCACATCTGCACAATCTGAGTCCTCACAAGACTCAAAGTATTTCTGCCTGTTTACTGTTGAGCCTCCTTTAATTTGAAATTTTCTTGTCAGGAGTTTTACTTTCTCATTTCTGGGTGCTTTCTAAAATCAATTTTTTTCTTTGATCTCTCATCCCTACTTTTACTATGTCTCAGTCTATCTCTGAGATCATAGAAATCTGCATGGGGAAGGCATCATTTCTGCTATGATATGCTCCAGATATTTCTCTTTCAGAGAGAGCGCTGTGTTACCTAGTTCAGGTCACCAAAAACCCCTGGATAGAGAATAAAGTTTGGGCTGTTCGATATGGCTGTTCCCAAGGTCTCATCCCTCAACAAGTCTCCTCTGTTCTTCTGAGAATTTATTTCTTATTGCTCAAAAATCCTTCAAGAAAGAGAAAGGTCACAAAAAGATTAGGAAGTAATGTCACTGCTGGCTATCTGGCCTCTGCAATGGGGAACTAAGGGAGCAGTCCTTCTGTTATTTACCTTCCTGTCCATGTAACCACAGGCCTTTTCCTAGAGTTATAGCTGGCCTCAGAGGGAGGACATCTCAGAATTTTTCACCTCTGTGCTTATATTGTTTTCCCCAAATATTTCCAATCATGTGGTAGCAAAGGAGAAGGTTTTTTTGGCTCCTCTTCAATAGCCTGTCTCATTCTTGGGAAATTATCTGGTCTCTGCTTGGCTCTTCTCTCCATAGCCAAAATAGTCCAGCTATCTGTTTCTCCACTTTCCAGGTATTTCAAGCATTTCCTTGATTTCAAATAAAATATCAGAATCCCCTCAAAAAGGCCTCTGTATTTTGGTAGCATTATAAGGCATACTGGTAGCTTGACCCAACTCAAATAACTGTAGAGAATAAAACACAACTGTTCAGCTAATCCTGGAAACATAACAGGCTGTTGCTTAGCACAAAACTAGTTCCTGAAGGGCTGGAATCCCAAAGGCTGTTGGATTTCTCCCTATCTAGACCTGCATTTCTTTTCCTGTTCTTCCCCATCCTCTCTAATTTTGGCAGAAGCAAGTTAAACAAGCTCAATGCTTGGACTGTGCCAGAGTTGAGCCCCATGAGATGGGAGGGTAAGACAATACGACCTTTATTTTTCCAACTGCTGTATATCAGCAATGACCTCAGTTTTCCTCACAGGCACATCTATCTTCTCAAATCCTCTTCTTATGAAGAGTCAAGAGGCATTAAGAGGACTTCATTTTGATTTGGAGGCTGAACCTCACTTCAGACCACCTTTGCTTGAAGACACATCTCATAGCTCACATGGAGCAGCATGGGCACAGGAAACCTCTGATCCACCACAAGCCAGAAAATGTCAAAGACTTACTGTTGAGCAAGTCAGGTTGATGGAGTGTATGCACACTTTTAAAGACTATGAAAGCATCCTGAAACCTCTGGAAATCTCCCAGGCTTCCCAGGGGAAAAAAAGACTGCCTTTCCCTGACAGTCCTGGGACCTTTTGTGATAGATCTCAGAGGTGTCAGAAACATCACTAAGAGATACATTGCTTTAGGAATTTAGACTCCCTTCTAACCATCCCCCTTCATGTGCTGAAAAACAAAGATCCTCTTCTGTTTTCTGTTTCCCTCTACTCCTTCATTTTTTTGGACAAGTTGTCATGGTAACATACTACCTGAGGCCAGGCTGGATCCTGGCCACTGATACAAAAGAAAATCCATGACTCAACTTACACCGACGCTACCTACCTAACCCAGTCTTCTCATCTCTTTTCAGCTACCACTTTCCTTTGGCAGAAAAAAATGTGCTCTTCTGGCTCTAGATTTTATCAAGAAGTTTCTTCTTTTTGCTTCAAATGAAAGAGATCTTACTGTTATTATTTCCTAATGCTATTGGGAATGCGGGATTGACACTTGTCTTTAGAAAGCCGAATGCCTATATGTGCAGGTTCATCATGATGACAGCAATTGCAACACCATCATTTCAAAAGTGGCCTGGCTTGCACATAGTCACATTGTGATTACAGCTTTTTCATAGAAAGAGTTCAAATATGTTTCAGTCTAATAACATTTTCAGAACATATTCTCATCCCTTTCACCAAGATTTTTGTAGGTGAAATGGGCTAGATCTCTTCCCGTGCTTTGACAAGTAACTGCTGACTGGCTTGCAGCTCTGTTGAAAGCATGTATCTGCTTTCAGTCTTCAGTTCCCTCTTATTAGTTTGACCTTAGAATACAGACCTTAAAATTGACCAGAATTTGGGATTGGTGTGAATATACATATGAACAACACATCCCAAGGCGCCTCCAGTGACTAGTAGGTCATATTCCCTTCCTTGACTCCCTGCACATGGTGGGTTTCCTTCACCTCATTGTTCAAATTGTCATTACTAGCACCTAACAATTCTCTTCACTCACCCCAATACATCACAATATGTCAGTGGGATGCAAAATGGTAGGCAAGGAAATGTCTCCTGGAATATAAATCGCCTCCTAATTTGTTTTTCTCTAAGCCATTATTTCTTGTGCAATGGTCTTCTCCCAGGTGTTTTAGGCCTGTCAATCAGTTGTTGCAGGCACTTGTTCTCCTTTTCCCACGTTGTGGTGTCTCTGGACCTGGCAGTAATAAAGTGAAACACCTATCTGCTCTAATGTCATGTTAAACCCAAGCAAAATGCAAAGCTTGTCAAAAACAAAATCTAAAACACAAACTATGTTACCAGAACGTCAAAGTGTTCCGCACCGGGATCTAGTTCATTTCCCTAGATGTTGATGAAAGAGTGCTCTGAGCTTCCTGATCACTGGTGGAAAGTTGGTCACTGTGAGACATTGACTGAAAGAATAGGGATGTCTGTGCTTTCCCTGTCACAGCAGAGTATTTTGGGGCAGTAAGAAGAACTTCTGTGCTTCAGTGCTGCCTGTATCTGCATTACAGATGCTTTGCTGGAAGTTACGTTTGCTATTTGCTCATATCCTGGAGGCCAACAGAACAAACTCACTGGCTTATTGCTTTCCAGGTGAGCAGCTTGTCCAAGAGGGATTGGTTAGTTCTGCCTCATTTGTGAGCAGGTCTCTGAATAAACTTGCTTACAGCACAAGAGCACTCTGCAAGCCACCAATGCTCATGCACTGAATTCAGTCACAGGGAATTTTTTATACCACTGGCTACCTAATTATCAAATTGAGATGGACAAAACTGGACTGCAGTGCTTAAAAAATAAATAAAAATAAAACGCATTAGGTTATATAGTAATAAATAAAAATAAAATTAAAACACTGGTATCTGACATACAATAAATTTGGCTAGTTGTTAATTTACCATAATAAATTTAGGCTGGCTGTTTTCTTAGCAGAGCACAGTTAATATTCTGTGCTAGTGCTTACATGAAGTGCCCAAGTCTCTGCCTGAACTGACAACTCCAAATCATCTCTCTCCCTCTTTCTGCTGTTCCCACTGCCCTTTCCATCGACTGGATGCTCACCCCTGACCATGAATGCCTTAACCACAGGATGCATCTTCCGCGAGTTCACGATAAATTCACGATAATTTACTAGAGTAGTGATAACAGTTTCCAGTCTATGTTAGTACGTTTCAAAATGGATACAAAACTAAGGGTTAGGGTTAGCTAAGGGTTAGGGTTTATATAGTATTATATATTTATTATTATATCTCAATATTTAATTGATATATACTGCATCAGCAACTGAACAGGCTTCCTCTGCAATTCAACAGCTAGGCATATCAATGCACATATAGGTGTTCCTAGGAATTGTCTCATACAAAGGAAATGCTGGCAGTAGCCAAGTGTTTTTCTCCAGTTTGAAGTACTAATAAATTCTATTTCTTTCTATTCCGGGTAGAGTCAACAGTCAGTAAAAGGCTGCACTTTTCCTGTAACACCTTTTTGCCTTTGAAGCCCAAGAGAAACCGTCAGTCACTTGTTTGGGTCAGTTCTATTTCTGTGTGCTTTGCTTGAACTTAATGTGGCAAAGTGGAGGAAAAAAAAAAAAAGTAACTCCATGTCCCTTGAATTATTTTAGTGGACCGAGATGAGTGAAAGTAAGATAGAAGCCATGGCACATTGCATCTGAAATAATGTTCAATTTGTTATAGCATATTAAATCCTGGCCACTGCAGTACTAACACTGAACCTGATGGTAGACTTGCCAGATTTGCCCCGGCACTAGGAGGATGCTATTCTCTGCTACAGCAATATCAGTTTCCGGTTAGTGCATAGAAGGCCTGCCCAGTAGAGTTCTGCAGTTTATCTAAAATCACTCACTTCAGCAGTGAGTTGTTTGGTATTAAGTAATAGAGGATGTATTTCATAAAATATAATACTTAATAAAACAAAACCCAGCACTAACTTATCAAAAAGTGAGTTCAAATAGTAATTAGGAAGCAGCAGCCCATTCCTATGAAACTGATCATTAGCTCTCCATCATTGCTTTGAACCTGTAGGCATCGTATTTTTTATTTAAACAATGTGCCAGTTGCAGGCTGTGCTAAAATGCATAACCATCCGTTGCAACAGCTTGTCTGGCTGGCTATGCATAAATTGAAGTAATTCCAGCTGCTTTCTCACTCCACTGTGTATCAAACACCTCACCTGTATATTTTATGGAAAAGATGAGAGACATATGATACTGTTAGTGGTCATTGAAATATTTTTGTAGGCAAACAGATATCCCTGCCTTGGGGATTGTCTTGGGGATTTCAGAGTCCTCTCATCTATGCAGAGGATAACACAAAAAAATTATCTCTTCATTTTTTTATGGTTTAGGGCTGGCTTTAGAAATCTGGGCAAACTTGCATACGTAGACTCAAGAAGCCATAAAGGGATAACTGTTGTTTATGGTGTAAAGAGAGTTCCTCCTTTTTAGTGTTTTTTGAAAAGTCAAGTTACTTTTTGAATTCTAGCACTTTGCTACTGGCTATGAGAATGGATTATCCAAGAATCTTGATGGTTCCTCACATTTGCCTCAGCTGTGGTGCAGCATCTCCCCAGCCTGCCTCCCAGGCTCCTTGACAGTTATTGACGAGAGTGGGAAAGGCACTGTTTACGTCTTTCACCTCTCTCAGGCATATTGGCTTCCTAAGTCACATTGTCCTGAACAGTGCTCTCATCTTCATGGCTACAGTACTATACCGTGCCAAAGCGGGCTCTTAGAAATTCAGATGAGGTCTCTTCCTGCTTGCTGGAGATGAGTTATGACTGCTACTCGTCTGGACTCGGGGACAATATGTCTCTCTTTCCCCAATGTCCTGAAGTGTCGGTGAACCTGATGAGCATTAATATCAAGGATAGGAAGGTGGTTGCAGCCGTAATGCAGTATCGGCACAGCCTGAAACTCTAGTTTTTCACAAACGCCATGAGTCCTCTCCTCTGCCTTGCAACAGTGAGAGTTGATAGGGACTCTTTTCTAAAAGCTCTTGCAGAAATCTTTTCTTTCTGAATTGAGAATTGGAGTTTAAAGTTCCTCTGGCTTTGACTTTGCCCAGATGAGTTGGAAATGGCTCTGATTTCTGAGTTCTTGTGGGCTCCTCAGGAAAACATGCAATTTGAGTTTTCAACCAACCCATTGGGAAACCTTTCAAAATGCAGCTGCTGCTTCAGCCTGTTGGGGCTGGATGCTGAAAGTAGTGCCAGTGACACAAGTGAGAGGGTACAAGAGGGAACACAAAAGTTGCTGTGGTAGCTTACCTAGTGTGACCAGTATGAGCTTTTGGTATTTACATTAATGTTTACGATTAATTTTTTTCCTAACCTCCTGCTCAGCCCTTCAGTGGAAAGGCTGACGTTGCGATCTGGAAGCTGATATTGCTGCGTTTGATTAGATTATAGAGAAAGGAGATTTCTCATCTTCCCACACCTCTTGCCAATTAAGATTAAGAGTCTCAAAGTTGATTCAAATCTCATTATTCCACAAACATTGTTAAGATTGCATGTACTTCAGTTTTGCATTAGAAAGGAGTCCATAAAAAAACCAACTGTAATATTATGGATGAAATTTTAAAGACTTAATTGGGATTATGAAGGAGATAGTAGAAGCATTACAAAGCCTAACACTTTGTGTACCACTGAACAGAGGTTGCTTCTAGTTTTATATTTCAGCAATATTAAACCATAGTAACTCTCAGACATCCCCTTTCTGTTGGCTTTTTTCTGTTCTTATGCTTCTTGAATGCTGTGTTAAGTCCTTTTCTGTCTGTATTCAAAGAGGGTCTGAGTTCATTGTTTTCTTCCAAAAATTATCAAAAGTGACTGGGAATCCAACTGACAGGCCTCTTTGTGTGATGTTTGTATGTCTTGAAAGCTTAGCTGTGCTATATAAAAGAAACTGATTAGGATCCATTCTCCAAGTGCTGTATTTATAATATATGATGGAAGAAAGGGGGAGGAGGATGGAGAGAGCTTGTACTTAATTCCTATTTGTTATAAGTATTATAGATTATAGATTTGTAGCATGAGCTTATATCAAGTGTAGTATCAGAAATGTTGTGTATGCTTTCCCAGACCAATACAACCTGTAAATGAAATTACCTGTAACTCTAGTCTTATGCCGTTCTTAATTGGACTGCCAGTCAAGTTCCTCTCTGGCAGCTGTGATAGATTTGAAATGTGTACAGGCAAATTTATAACTGAGATGGGACTGCTCATATTCACTTCCATTTTTGACCTAAGCTGCTGCTTCCTTAGACCCCTAAAACATTTCTCATTTTGAGAATTACAAATCTAATATGAACAGGTGGATTGTTATTTCATATCCTTAGGTAACATAAGAGAATCTCCTCATTTTAATCAAGGTTTATATTTGATAACAAAGAAAGTTCTTGTATCACATAAATGGCATTATGCATCATCAAATGGAAAGATCTTAAATTTGGTATTTGTTTCTCTGAGTTTTCAAATGAAAGTTGAAATTTTCAAATAAGTTTTCTTTACTTCAGAAAACTCTGAGGACCTGAAACAATCCTTATTTGTAGCATGTGTAACATGATGAAGACTCCAGTCTCACCCAGAGCTCCAGATGCTGTAAGATGCAGATTCAGCCTGTGATGCAGTGGGATCAAAGTCTGGTCTATTTTATGCTTCCCAGGGAAAAAAGCACTTTTTTGACTCCTATAGCACCTGATCAGGATACATACATGTTTTCACTGAGTAATCATATAATTTTTTTTTTTTTAAATTAAAATACAGAGAACAGCTGCTGTCTCATGAGACCTTTTCAAATTGGGAACTCAGAGTGTATTTATCCATGGTCCTAGCCTTAAACAGCACTGATAATAGTTCACACTAACATACAATACAGCTAGAAGAAATTGAAGGGAAAGGCAGAAAAAGGACGAGATAATATTTTGAAACAAAGCAACAGGACAACATTTTTTTTTAATTCCCAAATACAATGAATGTATTTTTGTGTGCATTCATTAATAACTTCAGTAAAGAATATATGTGGGATGTTATGCCCCAGTACTCATAAAAACAGAATGAGTAGAGGAGGAAAGGAGATTCTGGAATAATTGTGAAAGGCCAGAAAAAGCAGCTTGGGAGGTGTCCTGGTTTTGGCTGGGATAGAGTTAATTTTCTTCCTACTGGCTGGTATAGTGCTGTGGTTTCAATTTAGGATGAGAATAATGTTGATAATACAGTGACATTTTGGTCGTCGCTGAGCAGTGTTTACACCAAGTCAAGGACTATTCAGCTTCTCGTACTGTCCTGCCAGCGAGGAAGCTGGGGTGCACAAGGGGCTGGGAGGGGACACGGCCAGGACAGCTGACCCCAACTGACCAAAGGGATATTCCATACCCTATGATGTCGTGCTGAACAAAAAAAACAACCTGGGGGGAGTTGATGGGGGCAGGTGGCAGTGGCCACTGCTCAGGAATTAGCTGAGCATCGGTCAGCAGGTGTGACACATTGTGCATCACTTGTTTTGAATGTTGTTGTTGTTGTTAGTAGTAGCAGTAGTAGTAAAATTAGTATTTTCCCTTCCTTTTCTGTCCCGTTAAACTGTCTTTATCTCAACATGTGAGTTTTGTATTTTCTTTTCCTCAGTTGTTGCCCCCATCCCACTGGGGAGAGGAGCAGGGGGGAGTGAGCAAACGGCTGCGCGGTGTTTAGCTGCCTGCTGGGTTAAACCACAACAGGAGGCGAGTCAGATCATCATGGTAGACATGAAAGATTTCACATTCTCGGAATGAAACCAGTAAGGAAGCAAATAAAACAAGTGTTCCATGGTGTCACTGTAAAATACATGATATTTGAAATAGATCTGGAAATTTCTAAGCAAAGCTAAAATTTTCTGATTATGGAGGAATACAGAGTAGATGACCATAGTGATAGGTACCAGTGACCATACAGAGCAAATAAAATAACTAAGTTATAACTAAAATACTCTCTAAATGCTATGCCAAAAGGATGACAAACTTATATATTTTTCTAAAACTGAACACTATATGACGTGCATATTTGTGATTTTATATGTCAATTGAAATGTAGATGGCAAGTGTAAGTTACAGTATTGTAGCCGAGTTTGTTAACAGAGCCAGCTGTTTGTCCCTCTCTAGTTTTCTATGCAAAAATAAGTCTATTAAATAAAAACAGGATAATATCAAAGAAATATGCCAAACGGTACAATCCATTGTTATTCGTTTGATAAGCACAGATCACTGAGTTTTATAGTTCAAAATACTGAACAATGATAGCAGCAGTATCTCATTTACTATCAGAATTGCAGACCCTGACCTTTGTCTCCCAGTCATTTTGTTCACAGTATGATAAGCGTGAATATAAGTGGAAAAAAAAGGTGAAAATTGACTGCATACAAGCAATCTGCCATCCCCAATTGCGAAATAAATGTAATGTTAACTGCTATAAGGCTAAGACACAACCAGGGTCCACAGTTCAGTGGGTGAGTGGTAACTCTCTTGCTTCCTGTCGTGCATCTACACCCCAGTTTGAGTAGCAGATGTTTATGAACTCCAAAACTATCTGTCCTGCAGGCTTCTTAATGAGCATTTAAAAGCTGAAATGGAGTTAAACTTCACTAGAATTAAATTCACAATCTGATGAGAAATGGGGATGCAGCATCAATAATTGTCAGTGTTGTAGACTATGTAATCCTAATTTTGCACTTATTTTTCTTTTGGTTTAGTGATTACTACAGATATGTCTGATCATCTTTTAAATATTTAAATTCCTATATATAAAATTTGTTGCCACTTTCTTAAAAATGTATGATTGACCTGAAATGTTACCAATAACACATATGCATGTTACAAAACTTAAACATTTTGTTTTCAGAATTAAAACTGTCAGGTAAATTTACATATTTAAAAATGGCAGCATACCATAGCTACACAATCCTACTTGACTGATGCCAGAAACTTAAAAAAGAACCTTTAAGCTAAACAATCTGTGATTAAAAGGTCAATTTTATGCCAAATATCTGTCTGATTGTAAGTTTGCAGCTGTGAGGAAGTGTCAAATGGGGGGGGGGGGGGGGGGGGGGGGGGGGGGGGGGAGGTAAATTCAGTTAGGCTGACCTGTTGGTGCTGGTTACTGTTCTGTGGTGTTTGGCTCTCCATTTAACTAGCCACAGCCTTACCTGGCCTGTGACTCATGAGGACCTTGCACCTGTAGTCAGGGTAATTAGTTGGGTGCTGTTGTCTCTACTACAAGGTTGCCAGAAGGCCTTGAACAAAGTCACATTGACTTCTCTAAGCTTAAGGTTTTGGTTGGGATTTTTTGAGGATGGAGATAAGGATTTTTACTTCCTTTGGAAAGCACTTAACACTATGGTGCACATCCAATAGCTAGAAATAAGCTATTCTGGTACTTCTTCAGCAAACCTGGGAAACATTCAGATTTTATGAAGAAAGAATATGGTTTTATAGTAAAACTTACCTTTTTTCTTATGTTCAAATTTCTGTATCCATACCAGAAGTTTTATTGAAGGGAGCATTTTTTACATCAACCTGGCTATTTGAGAATTCATATTAAATTCATGGTTCACCTCTGTGAGATTTCTGTGAAATATCTTAGTATGTTCAGTAGAGATACTTAACTCTGATACTTGTCATCAATCACATGAAATACTCTAGACAGGAGGATTGAAGATATAGCCCACATAACTACTTTGGTGAAACACAAATTAGAAACCCTGTTCTGCTAAAGGGCACCTTTATGATTTGCCTCACCAAAGGATTTAGTTATTCCTGTCTTATACAGCTAATAGAGGAATATTTGAGACAGTATTCAGAGCTTTACCTTAGGTTACCAAGGCATTTGCTATATATTGAATTTCATATAAATCCAAGTGCAGCAGTGGTGATTGGTTTGGAGAAGTTGGCAGTGTTTGGTGATGAACTAAAAAGATTACAAGAATGCTGATGTCAAGACTACTGGGCCATTTTTCTGCTGACTTCTCTCCATTTTGTTTGATATATAGATAAACAGGAATAACAAAACAGAAATGTGTGCAGCCCCTGCACAGATCATTCAAATACGTGACGGAGCTGAGAAAGACTTACTGAACAAAAGTTTGTAGTTTATTTGTTCCATTGTTACTGTTACTATTCATCTGTCTACACTAGCTACGCTACTCTCCACCATTGCATATAATACTACTAAAATTTGTTAAGTTTTAGTCTATGCGTTATGCAAACATAAAACTTTAAAGCATGTACTCTTTTTTAAATTGACTGTTTCTAATGGATCAGTTTAGTATTGTTTGCTTACCTGTCATTAGTTGGCAGGACAAGGTTGCACTTCTTAAGTAAATCCGAGGCTTCACTAAAACATTGCTTTTCACTATCCTTGCTGTAGAGAAAGGAACATGCAGTATATTTAGTGGAGGTAGTCATAAATGTGTCTGTATGTGTAAGTACAATTCAGTAATTATTATAAATCGGGGCTAAGTGCTGGAAGTGGTTCTACATGTATGCTGGGGACAGGAAAAGGAAAAGGAAAGCCTGAAGGGACTAATTACAGAATTTTGTGTGTTGCTTCCATGGCAAAATTGGCTGGAACGAAGACACAGGAAAACTAATTGTTATTGAGGTGACCAATAGATGAATGTAGTTGCTCATACCCTGCTCATTAGCTGTAATTAAGGAACAGTTTTCTGAAAGATTGACAGTAATATTTGATAACACAAAAATAAAGATGTTTTGAGTTAAAATCAATGGCAGTATGGCCAGTGAAGTTTCTGAGAGCAGAATCTAGCATTAAAAGCGCTTGTAATTTATAGGCAGACACTACTTGTGCAATAAATAAAAAAACTGAAACAAAACACAACCTACAGTTCTTTTAGTCTAAAATATCATCTGCTTGTACTAGATACGGACATAAAGTGGACATTTAAATGGACAGAGAAATTCCATAGCATAATATATGGACTGCAAGTTGGTGAACTTTATTAAAATCATTTTATGTGATACATTCAGAGCCAGACTGGTGATCAGTATTTGAATATTGTGTATGTTGCTGACATGAAATGGGACTTTATTCAGAAATATCACATTGTGTTGCTCCATGTCTTACAATATTGGTAGAATACAATCAAATTACATAATATTTAGTACAGTAATGTAGAAGATACAAAGATGAGTTTGAAATAATTCTTAATAACCAAGATTATTCCTGTGAGATTGGAAGCACTCAGAGATAATACAAAAGAAAACAGTATTTGGTTCCCACAGAAGCACAAGAGCTTCATTTTCAGTGTTACTGAATATGGTAAATTAGAGCTGAAATAGTTTGGGAGTCACTAATCATGTTTGGTGTGTTTGAAAATCAAGCTTGTGAGTTTTTCTACAAACACATCAAACAAGATTCTGTTTTAAAGACCCAATGCCTGATTCTATAAGAACATTTCAACATTTTTTTGCATCAGAAATTGCACACCTATACAATTACCTGTCTGTTTCTGGGCATTTAGATATTCCCCATGATTACAGTAATTTTGTTTGTGTGCACAAACTCCTGTGACTTTTACATGCAAATCAAGCAAGCACTTAAACAAATTGCACATAGAAGTCCATACTTGAATGTGCAGTCTTGATAACCATAATTAAAAATGTCAGCATATTTTTAAGCCTATCCTTTTGATAATTGGAGGATCAAAAGTATTTCTTAAAGCGGGTTAGATTGTATTCTCATTGTTATGATTTCTTGCTAATTATAATAGTATAAAAGAGACAATTACACAGAGAAAAAAAGAAAAGAATTGCATAGCTTTAGGTGATCTATTATAAAAGCAATTGGTCTTGTGAAAGTTGTGAACCTGAAAAAATGAGCATTGAGATCTTAAATCATTAAAAACTACAGTCTTATAATAAGGCCATAACAAGAAATGGCATCCTTGTAAATAGTGACTGCACTATTCTTCAGATTTTTATTGTTAATAACTCCCTGTAAGAATATTACATTCCTTCAAGGTATGCCTTTTCTAGAAAGCTGCTCCACAGTTTTGTAATAAAGTAATAAGTCATGTCAGGCAGAGCTTTAGTAGGTTTCAGTGTACACCTTGAGTGTGTTCTGAGGCATGAAGCCAAGTCCCATTAATTATTTGAGAAGCATACTGGTAACTTACTATTCCTACACAGAAAATCGGTCTGACAGAACGCCACACAACAAATGTCACTGCAGGAACTAGCAGGCTGAAAGTTTTGGTTCTTGTCAAAAGTTGAAACCTTACAGCTTCAGAAAAATTGCTTCCAAAAAAAACCAACCTGCAAAACAAATTAAATAATTGCTATCATGGGAATTAATTAACCCAGGCTACTAGATTCATTTGTTATGGACAGAAAAATGGGCATTTTCAGATTCAAATGGTTCTTGCACACAGCATAGAGAAATCCATGATGACGTACCCAAAAAACATACAGAGTTGAAAACAGAAAGGTTTCTCATACTAGGGTGAGGAAGACAGAGGAAAAATTGAGGAGAAGGATGAGACAGAAATATCAGTTTATAGTATCAGCAGAAGGGACAAAGAGGAAGAATCATATGTATATGGTAGCATTTGATAAAGGATATTATAAAATTGAGGCCACAGCAAGGTCAGTGCAGAAGGAGGGGCAGGAGGTGCTCCAGGCGCCGGAGCAGAGATCCCCCTGCAGCCCGTGGTGAAGACCATGGTGAAGCAGGCTGTCCCCCTGCAGCCCATGGAGGGAGGATGAGGGGGTGTAGCGATTCCACCTGCAGCCTGTGGAGGACCCCATTCTGGAGCAGGTGGAGGCACCTGAAGGAGGCTGTGACCCCGTGGGAAGCCCACGCTGGAGCAAGCTCCTGGCAGGACCTGTGGAGAGAGGAGCCCACGCCAGAGCAGGTTTGCTGACAGGACTTGTGACCCTGTGGGGGACCCACGCTGGAGCAGTTTGCTCCTGAAGGTCTGCACCCCGTGGGAGAGACCCACGCTGGAGCTGTTCGTGAAGGACTGTCTCCCGTGAGAGGGACTCCATGCTGGAGCAGGGGGACAATGAGAGGAGTCCTCCCCCTGAGGAGGAAGAAGCGGCAGAAACAACATGTGATGAACTGACCGTAACCCCCATTCCCCGTCCCCCTGTGCCGCTGGGGGGGCGGAGGTTGAAGCCGGGAGTGAAGTTGAGCCCGGGAAGTTGGGAGGGGTGGGGGGAGGTGTTTTAAGATTTGGTTTTATTTCTCATTCCTCTACTCTGTTTTGCTTAGTAATAAATAAGATGAATTCCCTCTCTAAGTTCGGTCTGTTTTGCTCGTGATGATAATTAGTGAGTGATCTCTCCCTGTCCTTATCTCGACCTCCAAGCTTTTTTTTATACTTTTTCTCCCCTGTCTAGTGAACGAGGGGAGTGACAGAGTGGCTCTGGTGGGCACCTGGCCCTCAGCCAGGGTAAACCCACCACAATAGGTATGAAGGTAGATAATGTGCAAAAGGAGTTAGCCACAAAATTGATCTGATATCTGCAGACCATTTTTTCCTCTTGTAGAAAGAAATATTTGGTTCAGTCTAATGCCTGTTTTGCAGTATCTTCTGATAAGGTAGGAGTCCTCAACTGTACATATGTGTGTAAATGATTCTGTGAGAATAGAAGCCTTCCTGGCCTTCTGAGTTGGGCACTAATTCCTCTGAAATGATATGGAGAAAATCCAGCAAGCACAGGTTCCTTCTGTAGTTATAATATATAATATTTCTCACTGCTGTTTTTCAGACTTCTCTTTTGTGGTATTCACTGCAGTGTTAAGAGACTTACCACACTCCTGCCTTATCCCTCTTCCCAAAAAGCCCTTCTAGCTACAACTGTAGCTTAACCACTATTTCAACTTTCCTTTATGAAAAGCAGTTTGATATGCTGAACAGCTTCCAGCAGTGTTAAATAAACTACTCCCTATGTGCGTTATGATATGGTGTCCTTGGTCTAGCAGATTTTCTTGATTTCCATATTGTTTTAGTCCGAGGACTACAGCAGCAACAGTTTCCTCCTTTTATTTCTGGAAGTGGTAAAGAACCCACAGGAGAATCTGTCCTCTTCAAAAATGTGAGGAGGGATGTGCCACTGCAACATGCATGGCATAGGAGTAGGCATGCTCCCCTTGCTTTACAGTGCACAAATTCTTCCATTTGGCCTTGGCTTGTGCATCTACAGTGAACTAAACATGTTAAATAGAAGTTATTAAAGTTCATCTGGAGATTCAAGCATTCTCTCCACTATACTGACATGTGCAAGTGAGCTTTCCTGACTAGTGCTGGCTACTGAAGCATGCTCCTATTGTTTGATCCTTTGTGTTATGAGTTCTCAAATAAGCCGGGGCAGCCGAGTAGAGGAAGACTTCTTCTACGCAAGAGACACCCTTCAGCGAAGATGCTGGGGTGTTGACTATTACAGCTAATTATCTAGTATTTCATTTTTCAGATTTGCATAGGTGCAGAGTGCTCCTTGGCATTGTCGTTGCTCTAGGTCACACAGATACCAGCTTTTTACTGGACAGGACTGAATGAGTGAAGAAAGCATTTTCTTAAAAATAAAGCTTTGCAATAATGGAACAGTGATTAAAAAGTAATAAAATGCATTATTAAGATTATACCCTAAAATGAAGAGTTTTACAGCTGCTGTGGACAGATTTGGGGACTCAATGTGTAACTTCCACCATTTACTCCAGCGCTGCATTGCCCTGAAGTGTTCTCAGGGTTGCATTTCCCCTGCTTTTCTAGTTAAAGGTGATTACTGGAGACACTGGAGATGGCTGCTTGGAGATGCAATGATCTTTTCCTTCCATGCTTTTCCTGCAGACCTTTCTGATCCCAGGAGTATGCACTAGTATATTGCAGAAAATTACTTCCCTTCTTTTTCACTGCTGTCACTTTCCTTGATTACCATTTCTATTGTGTGCCTTAATTAGCCTGACTGATTTCTTTTGTTTACTGTCTTCCTAAAACACAGTGATGTTACTTTAAAAATTATGCAGTGTAGAAAATACTATTTATACCATCTCCTTTAAAGATTTATGAAGTCTGTCTAATTGTGAATTTTCTATGGTGTCTATCCATAAAATATCAACAGAAATAAAGACTAATTGGAGTATGGAGCAGTGCGATTGAGTATGTGTAGTTCCCACTTCAATTTACTAGATTTCAGAGAAGCCCACAACAGAGTCAGCAGCACAAAACAGCGAAAAATAGTTGCTTGTCTTTTCAAGGAGGTTCATCCTGTTGGTTTTGTCTCTCTTCTTCCATCACTAATAAAGTACTCCAATCTTCCAGCCATTTTTGTCACTTGCCATTTCTGTAAGACATCTTGACTTTTTTGTTCTTCCCAATTCCACAAATATAACTGTAGTGTATTTTTATTCTATGGCGAATAACAGCCTGCCTAGGTATTTATTATTGGTGCTTTGCACATCTTTGAGACAACTTCAAGACGGTCTGCCAGAGGAACACCTTCCAGCATCAATGTCCCTGCCAGAAACTATTGATAGAGATCATCAACACCTTTGGAAACTAGGGGCTAGATTCTACCTTTACCACCTTTACCAATTAAGAGGTCTTTATGGCCACGTACAATACATTTACAGTACATTTAGGTACATAGCTTTCATCACATGGAGGAGTCTGAGATCATTGCCACTATAAATAGTGAACCAGCTTTGGTGGTACTGCTTGAATATTTTGAAACACCATTTGCAAAAGTCACATGTGGTTTTTTTAATGCTGGTTCCTTCTGATAATGCCAGTAATGCAGTACTGCAGTAATGTGGTAGTGCAGTCTCTGTGCAGTTAAAAACTGGAGTCTTCCCATTCTATTAGCTTTTGGGTTTAACCTAGGCAGCCTTTTTATTGACTCAGAATGCCAGAAACAAATATGTTTCTCTCAAATCACTGACATATCTTCACTAGTCAGAGGATAATCACTAATTTCTTCCAGACATATCTAAGTGGCATGAGAGCTGCTTTTATTTTGATTTTAACCTGAGTTTCTTTTTCACTGTTGGAGCTTATACAGGCATACATAAAAGGATCTAACAAAATGAAACTGTACAGTGACCTCTGGGTCCCCCTTTGGGAAGGTGTATCTGAGCTAAACACACACACAAAATAAGTTGCAGTAAGTTGCAATATATCAACTTTCTCTAAAAAAGTAACTGTGTTGACTCATCAGTACAGTTTATAAAATGTGCTTAAGGGGTAATTTTAAAAGATTGCAGACCCTCTGTAAAGCAGTGTGGCCTGTATTATGATTAGTTTTTATTTTTATGGATATAGTCTTGATCTGTAGTTTCAATGCTTGATATTTCCAATCAAATGAGCCTCTTTTCAGCTGCTTATAATGTTGCCAATGTTGTATTCATTCATGCTGAAACATTCTTACCTGTTGCAGTAGTAAATTTCATTTACTATATTAGTTTTGGAAAAAATAATTCAGCTAGTTCTAGGAATTAAGTGAAAAACAAAGTTCTATCAGTATTAAAACATTTTCTATCTCTTTTTTTAGTAGTACCTATGCATTTAGAGTCATATTCTAAAATTCTAATCTATATGAATGTGTTTAAGATGCTCTTTTTTATTTTTTTGGAAAATACAAAAATGAGTCCTTAGGACTTTTAAAGAAGAGGTTAACAATATAGAATCTACACCTACAGGAAAAATCTGTAAATAAGGTGACAAATGCAATGGGTAGGCAACCTGTGAAAGTATCATTCTGCTTATGATTACCAAAGAAAAGAGGACCAGTTACACGTACTATTTCTACACTGCCACTTGTTTCCATTTTGCCTGTAAGCTAAGGGGAAGCCAGAATACATACAGTCTTCTTCCTAGATCTTTGAAAATCCTTCCATTACTAGGCGATGATAGTCTCCAGCAGCAATACAAAAAGCAGCTTAAGTCACTGAGTAATTATTGCTCTGTATGTGAAAAGTGAAGTTTAATAAGATAGTTTGTTTTCACACAGCAAAAGCTTTTTGAGTCACCTCAGTGGCAAACAAGGTGTTTCTCTTTGTTATCAGAAGTCTTTAGTTGCCAACTTAAAAGTCTTTGAGAAGTAGCTGACAAAGCACCATAAGAAGTTCAGAATAGTATTCACCTGTACTGCATAGTACAGATCCTAGCTCTTTGATGAGCTATTGAATTGTATCTAGAATGGTAGGCAGTGATAAAATTAATATCATTGACTGTTCTCCTTGTATGTGTAAGTTTTTGGATAAACCACAGATTCTTTAAAAATATGGTATGTGACCTGAATCACTGCTCAAGTTACTGCATTGCAACTGGTGTTTTATACAGAGAAAAACTGCATTGATGTAAACTGAAAATACTGTCTGATATATACCAATTAACTCTTTTGCCATTTCTTCTGATTATTTTAATAAACAACATCAATAGAATATTGAAATATGGCAATGACAGAAAATAAGTCACTGGGGGAAAAAAAGAATTATCATAAAGGGAAAGAATAATTAAATTTACCTATCTTCATTATGTAGTTGTATTTGAGGGAACAGCCTTATACCTGCCTCTTTTTCTTTCTTCTCCCTTGTTCCTCTCCAAAGTCAAGGGTGCAAGTAATGCCTTTCTCTGTTCTACACCTCAGAGAATAGAAATATTAGAGATCAGAAGGTATTTGCAAGAGAAGAGATTGACTCGAGCATACAAACACAGATGCATTTAAGTACATGCCGAAGCACACAGAAATATAATCCAGAAAATTTACCATCAACAAAAAGGAAAATCAGTCTATTGTCCCTCAAAAGTTGTGTCATTCTGTCACTAAGCTTCCTAGGGGTGTGTGTTGTCCTCTCCTACCCGTGTGTAGGAACTGAACCAAACCAGAGCCTTGCTCTCTTGATACATGATGTCTTTTATTCCTGTGGTTTCAACTAACCAGCATGTTCCATAATTTATAATCTGTCATGGCAGGTCTTCCTCCAATGGGTTTTTCATGATGCCTCATGTTTCTAGCAACTCTTCTTGCATAATCTCACTGTCAGTTTGAACGTGACCCAAAGTGAATCTCCTCTCTTTTCTCACAGTCCATTCGTGACCTGAATAAAACAAGGATCATGTGAAGAAAGAAAAGATATGAGATTACTTAATCAGATAGTAGTCATCACAGTTTCATTGTCCTAATTCTGTAATATTCTAATCTTGACTTTGTGATTGTATTCTGCCTTTTGTACTATACAATGTGCACCTTTTGGTACATTCTTTTCTCTTGTTCTTTTTTATATACTTCTTTGTTCTTTTCCATATACTTCTACTAAAATAGAAATTGGTTATAATAATGTTGTAGTTCCTTGTTTCTGCACAGTGGTAGAATAGAACAGGCCTTATCGGATTGCCCTTTTTATAAAGTGATCAGTTACCAGAGGGGTAACAGGACTTTAAAATTGGAACAATTATAAATTGACAGAATATAACAAATATGACAGATGTCAGTCTCATAGTGCATTAGTGGGTTTCAGTAAGCAATTTAAAAAAATATATGAGGTAGAAAAGAATAGCAAATTATGTGTTTCAGAAAGATTAAAACACCTCTTCCACAGCAACTGATGGTTGCCATTCATTGTAAATGACAATAGCATCTCCTCTATTTTAATTTGATTGATGAGTTCTCAGTAAGCTATAAAAATCTCATTTTCATGCGAAATGTCTTCCCACACACAGACCAACAAGTGTTGCACACTAAAAGTTGCTCCTAAGTTTTCTTTGGTCTCCCCCTACTTCAACTACCTTGATAACGGTCAATTCAGATGTTGTAAAACTGTGTGCTGGGATTGGCTGGGGTAAAGTAAATGTTCTTCACAGTAGCTAGTATGGGGCTATATTTTGGATTTGTGCTGAAAACAGTGTTGATAATACAGGGATGTTTTCATTATTACTGAGCAGTGCTTGCAGAGTCAGGGCTTTTTCTGCTTCTCATAGCCAGGAGAGCTGACCCCGACTGACCAAAGGGATATTCCATATCATATGACGTCATGCTCAGCATATAAAGCTGGGGGAAGAAGAAGGAAGGGGGGACGTTCGGAGTGATGGTGTTTGTCTTTCCAAGTAACCGTTACACGTGATGGAGCCTTGCTTTCCTGGAGATGGCTGGACACCTGCCTGCCCATGGGAAGTGGGGAATGAATTCCTTGTCATGCTTTGCTTGTGTGTGCAGCTTTTGCTTTATCTATTAAACTGTCTTTATCTCAACCCACCAGTTTTCTCCCTTTTACCCTTCTGATTTTCTCCCCCGTCCCACTGGAGGGGGGAGTGAGAGAGCAGCTGTGTGGTGCTTAGCTTCTAGCTGGGGTCAAAACAAGACAGTCCTTTTTGGTACCCAATGTGGGGCACAAACCCATTACCCTGAGATTAAGTCTCATGCCCTAACCAAGCAGCCTTGTCTTGCCACAACGGGGCAGCCCAGATGGGTTTGCCTCTGCCCTGCCAGTTGCTCTGCTTCCATTGCTGTAACCACCCCACAGGGCACTGGCAACCATCCATGAGTCAGTATAGAGACAGACCACCAGCCACTTTTCTCACTCAGCAATGTCTAAAGCTAGCTGGATGGCTTTTACCTCTGCAAACTGATTTGATTCACCTTGTCCTTCAGCAGCTTCCGCAGCTCATCATGTAGGACTGCATACAGCACCTTTGATGTTTTCCCACAATGCGACAGGATCCATCAGTGAACAGGGCACAGTGCTTCTCATTTTCTGGCAGTTTATTACACAGCAGGGCCTTTTCAGCATGCATCACCTCCTCTTCTGTCTATATTCCTTAATCCTTGCCTTCTAGCCAGTCCGTGATCACTTCCAGAATCCCAGGGTGACTGGGGTTTCCTATTTGAGCCCACTGTGTGATCAGTGCAACCCACTTACTCCACGTAGCATCAGCTGCCTGGTGTGTAGAGGGGGCCTTCCCTTTGAACACCCAGCTGAGCACCAGCAGTCGGGGTGCCAGGAGGAGCTGGGCTTCAGTACCAACCACTCAAAGTGGCTCGAATCTCTTCATGTGCTGCCAATATCTCTTTTCCAGTTGGAGTCTCTTTCAGTCTTCAGTCTCCAAAACCCCAGAGGCTGACCTCCTGTCTCCCCTACTGCTTTCTGCCAGAGACTCCAGGTAGGGCCGTTCTCCCCGGCTGCGGTGTAGAGCACATTTTTTACATCTGATCCTGCCGAGACTGGCCCAAGGGCTACTGCATGAACTATTTCCTGTTTAATTTGTTCAAAGGCTTGTTGTTGCTTGGGGCCCCATTTGAAATCGTTCTTCTTCCAGGTCACCTGATAGAGAGGGCTTACAGTCAAACTGTAATTTGGGAATATGCATCCTATAAAAACTCACAATGCCTAAGAACGCTTCAGTTTCCTTCTTTATAGTTGGTGGAGTCATGGCTGTTATTTTGCTGATCACATCAATTGGGATCTGATGACACCCATCTTGCCATTTTATTCCTAAAGACTGGTTCTTCTGTGCAGGTCCCTTGACCTTACTTCATTTCATGGTGAAACCAGCTTTCAGAAGGATTTGAATTTGGACTATTTTCTTCCCTTTTTCAGAGACGACTTCTGCTGTGTTGCCCCTTATGATGATGTTGTCAATATATCACAGGTGCTCTGGAGCTTCAACCTGTGCCAGTGCATTCTGGATCAGCCCATGGCAAATGGTGGGGTTGTGTTTCCACCCCTGGGGCAGATGATTCCAAGTGCATAGGATGCCCCTCTAAGTGAAAACAAGCTGTGGCCTGCACTCAGGCTGCCAAAGAGATGGAGAAAAATGTATTTGTGGCGTGCCACTTGGCTGTCTTTGACTCCAGTTCTTATTTCAAGTTCCAGCATGTCTGGCACAGCAGCACTCAGCAGCAGCGTGACTTCATTCAGGCCACAACAGTCTGTCAGCCTCTACTCTCCATTAGACTTCTGCACTGGTCATATGGGACTGTTAAAGGGTGAGCAGGTTCTGCTGATCACTCCCTGGCTCTTCAGCCAACACATAAGCTTATAGCTGGGATTTAAACAACTGAAAACTGGAATTGACGTCTGTCTTTCATAATGATGTGCTCCCACAGAGCAGTGAATATGCTCCTTTTTTTTAAAGCAACAAGGTTTATGACCACTAATATGACCACCATATTTGCATTTTCTGGATTTTGTGTCTAAACATTGTACATCCCTGAGGCTGGGGAAGAACTTAATGGCCATAACAGTCTTGAGCAGAGAGACTCATCTGCGAGAGAGCTCACAACTGCATTTTGTAGTAATTGACCTTATTTACTGGACTGGGCAATTCAAAAGATCCTTAAAAATACTGTCCCATCCAGCACGAGATGAAACCTTCACTCCTCACTGCCAGAATCATGCCACGAGACCAGGGCCTGCGGCCTACACACGGGTCAGGCAGCCTTCAGCTGCCTTCCCCTGGATTTGGATATGTGTCCGGTTTCCCAGATGGATCTCAGTGAAGTATGGCTTTCTCGGCATGTGGACTCACTGGCTCACAGAAGGGCAGGGGTTGGAAGGGATCTCTGGAGATCGTCTAGCCCAACCCCCCTGCTAGAGCAGGGTCACCTAGAGCAGGATGCACAGGATGGTGTCCAGGCGGGTTTTGAATCTCTCCAGAGAAGGCGACTCCACAATGTCTCTGGGCAGCCTGTTCCAGTGCTCGGTCACCCTCACAGTGAAGAAGTTTTTCCTCACATGCTATAATAGATATCGAGCTATTGGTTTAGGTTGTTGGGGCACCTCCCTGGGGGCTGGTAGTGCCGGGGGCTCCCCACAGGCAGCCAGACAGGGCCTGTCCCAGCACCCTGGGCGTTTGGTGGTGGGCCGGGCCAGGATGTCCGTCCACGGGCGCGCCTAACTCAGGAGAGCCCATGGCCCGGCAGGGCAGGGTTGTGCCACGCGGGAGCTGTAGCCCAGGCAGGGAGCCCTCAGCCAAAAGTAGCTCCCACAGGCAGGGGTCAGCCTCAGAACCACGCTGCTGGGGAGCCTTTCCCCATGGCCCCAGCAGGATGGGGCTGCCCTCAGCTGCACTGGCTCTCAGCTGTCCCTGAGCCCCCACAGGCAAAACCCCAGCAGGGGGATGCGCTCGGGACACTTAGGGGTGGTAACAGCCATAGACTGACCGTGCAGCCGCGCACGGGAAAAGCAGCTTCCCACACCATGTTGCGCCACACACGTACCATTCTGTTTGGAACAGCTAAGATTGTATCTCATTTTAGGTGGTAAGGTAAGTGTCTTTGGGCTTCAGTGTACGATGTACCTCTAAAGGTTTTCTTTAAGAGTTCACCAGATCTTTGCATAGCGTTAATTTCTTTTTGTATGCATCCATGTATAATACAAACAAAACTAAATGTCATATATTAAACATTAAATAAGGAAAATTATATTAGTTACAAAATTTCTATAGTTTAAAAACCTCATAGTCAAATCCTGATAGAGCTGTAGTAAAGCACATTTATAGATGTGTTATCTTTTATGAGGCCAATTAAATTATCAGTGCTTCTCTGCATGATCTCTGGTATTTCATTGGAGAAAACTTTAGTGTCTTTGAATTCTTCATCCAGATACCCTGCTAATTACTTAACTATTAAGACAATACACTGTCTTCCCCCAGGCTTTACAAAAGTCAAATCTCATACAATTCATGTAATTAGTAACTCACAAAGTCACTTCTGTTAGGAAACATAAGGGAAAATAAGATGCCTCCCAGTGATTTAGAAGTTAGAAAAAAATGCCATGTGGTAACAAAGATAAAAAAAAAAACAACAACACTTTAGCTTTTTTGAATAGTCATCATTAGAAGCTTTTTCAGACAGCAGCTTTTCATAGTTTAAAGTTTAGCACAAATAATTTGTTAAATGGTAGATGCCATAACTATTAGCTGACTGAAGAAAATGTTATGAAAAACACTTCGAAAATACTGATTTATCAACCCATACAAAATGAAACGTTCTGCATACATAAACATCTGGAACAAACTTTTAACTTACTTGTTATTTACATACGGTATGATTTTGCATGGGAAAGATGGCTTTTTTCCTTCTCCAAATACAAAACCACATCCCATTTATAATTAAAAGTTTCTGAGTTTCTAATTTGCCCATCAGGCAGTTTGTGGACTAAGTAATTTTGCATTGCTGAAACTGCCACAGGAGAATAAACAATAGAAATAATAAGAAGCTAGGCAAAATCTGAGGAACTTGGTTAACATTAAGCATGTAAGTAAACCTATTGATTAATCCCTTTACAGAGTTGTATCCTAATCCTTATTTTAGATAGCACGTGACATTAGGTCTCTAAAGATGAATACGACATCTAGTGCTTGTGTATGGTTTGGTATCGTAACCTGTAGTCACACAGTGATTTACATGCAGTAATGCAATCTGCAATCTCATAGCAGAACATTTACAAACACTAGGTTTGCAAAATGTTATGCGTAAATCAGAAATTACAATGGAATGCATATACCATACTCTGTGCAATTTTCCTGTAAATTTTAATTGGAATTGTGGTGAACTACAGTTGGCTTACAGTGGCCTTTTATAGCCTTAAGCTCCACGAAGACAGCTAAGGCCAAAGGAACAGACAGATTCTTCTTTTCTTCAGAGGGAGTCTTGTCTCTGAAATCATAGCATTTGAGGCATTTCTTAAATGAGCTTTTAAAAACCTGGGTAGTAACTCTAGTGCTAGCAAATTTTCTGTGGAAAATGGTAAAATTAGCAATTGTTTTTGTTAATTGTGCCACTGAAACACCATATTTGTTAGTGGAATCTAAGCTTAGATATGTAGAGCAGCTGAAGTGCTGTATTTCAGACTTGTGCTGCATATTCATTGATTTTGGCAGAGTAACAGTTTAATTTGTTTCACCTTGAATGTTGGCAGTCAGCACTGAGTTATCCAGAGAGGTGAGTTATCCCAAGCTTGTGACCATTTGGGGGTTTTCAGCTTCTGTTATTTCATCTTGTTTATGAACTACTGGTTTTTATTTGAAAGTATCCAATAATCATGGTTGTGTGATTCTACATTTGGATGAGGAGTAGGTTATCAATAGCTTTGTAAACTTATGGATAGAAAACCTTCCCTGGTATCTTCCTCTGACTCAGAATTTGTGGTACGTACCTGGCTTAATCTATAAATGTATTTGGGTTGGCTTCAAAAGAAGTAAAAAAATTGCTTAGGGACATGGTTTAGTGGTTGGACTTGGCAGTCTTTGGTTAATGGTTGGACTTGACGATCTCAAAGGTCTTTTCCAACTTGAACGATTCTATGATTCTATAATTTTATGATTCTAAAATGATCCATTTATCTATTATTTTTTCCCCATCTTTTCCATGAGTATATATGGACTTTCTTTTAAGACACTGCATCAAAATCATAATTGCTTTAAATACATTACAGAATACCATTTCAGAATAAAAAAATTTACTTTTTTTAAATTGGAAATGAATCTTCTCCTTGAGTTTTATTTTGGAATAGTGAAGTGCTTGAAATTTAAACAAAATGTTTCTCCTGAAAGAGAATGCTGTGTTTGTTTTGATCCAAAGTGGTTTGTCATCTGGGGGACAAAAGGGAAGAAGGAATGATTTCAGAACTGATGGACATGAATTTCAGAAGTAATAAGGACTTTAAAGAGCACTCATTTTTCTTTGACTGAAACTGTAACCTAGAATTGCCAACTTTTTAATCACAAACTTCTTTGTGTCATACCACGTGTATGAAAGGTAGCTAGTAAAATCAAGAACTTAATATCCTTAGATAAGCCAGGGCAGGATTTGGGCATGAGAAAAGAAGAAAGGAGCAGGCAAGTGTAACACCCTTCCCTGATTTTGCCTTACCTCCTCTTCCTTCCTTCCAGCAAAACTAAGAGGTGTCAGTGCCTACAGCCTGTATCTACAATGCTGCCTTCTTCCATGCACCAAACCTGCTGTCTTTCCAATCAGTAGAAAATTACCACTCACTATAATCACAATTGTATCAGACCAGTAGCTGTTCCCACCCCTCTTATCTCTAACACCAGAAATACTTTTTTTTTTTTTCTCATCAGTGGCAGCGGGGCAGGATTCCTCCCTAATGTCTATTCAGCAAAGTCAGAAGAACACACTGGGAGGAGAACAGGCTGAAACTGTTGGGTCAAAATTAAGCTCTTAAAATTACATTTGAAAAATTGGCTCTTGGATTCTGATAGGCAATCAACTGTTAACTTTTTCAGTCTCGTCTTCTCACTCATTTTCCCTCAGCTACTAGTGAAACTGCTTTTATACCGGGCAAGTCCTTTGGAATCAGAAGCAAAACTGATCTGTGTATATGTTATCTCTGAATTAATACTTTTTAATGACTAACTTAATATGAACTGACAGTGAATCCATAAAATGCATACTTTTGGCTACTTTTTAAAGAACACCTCATTTTAATATTGTTATTTTGTCTTATTACATGAGAAAGAAGTACTGCCTGGTTCCTCTTTAGCAATGTAAAGAAAATAGTCTTGAATATATCAAAATGAGAAGAAGCCACTTGGATCTTTGAAAAGATATTTATAGCAATGGTTTTCATCATACTGCTGGAAGAGTCAGAAGGAATATGAGTCTGAACAGTCTATACATGTTTGAGTTGCTCTTTCATTTGTTTCAGTTGTGTTTTCAGATTGGGAAGCCAGAAGACAGTAACTGCAATACGTGCTGGCATGTGTAAATGTGGTAGCTGGCAGGAGAAAGAAGGAAATCTCTGTTTAAACATGTGTGATGAAGTCTGAGGATGGTTTTAAAATAATATTTCCGATTGCAAACCTGGAAGATTTATGATAAGATTTATTTTAATGAATTGTTTCTGCTTTAAAACCAGCGAAAAAGCATGTAAGCTTGTGCTGTGCTTAAGAACAGCAGGGACCCCTGCTCCAAGTAACTGGGGACAAGGTGAGCTCTGACCATCGCAACATCCCCCATCCCCAGGGCAGCTGCTATCCAAGTTGTTTCCTAACACAATTAAGAGTAGCCTCAGGCTTGCCGTAGTTTGTGCTAGAGGGTATTGGCATCTAGTTCCTACATCTATGAAGGTGGTTATAGCAGCATCTGCCAGCCTCCCATGCCAACAGGGTGCAGAGGACCCATCTGATGTGATCCATCTGTTAGAGGCATCTCACAGGACTGTGGACAAATCAAACCCATCTATAAAGATATAGGGATGTCATCCTTGTCTCATCAAGGTGTTGTGAGAGTAAACATGTTAAGCATTGCAACTGTCCATTACTTAAATAAGGAACCCCTATAAACAGAGTTCGTAGATAAGAAGTTATCTCACTCTTTCTTAATAACAGATGGAACCTACATAAAACATAGGTGTGTTGGGTTTGCGTGGCAAGGTTTTGGTAGCGGGGGGGCTACAGGGGTGGCTTCTGTGAGAAGCTGCTAGAAGCTTCCCCTGTGTCTGATAGAGCCAATGCCAGCTGGCTCCAAGACGGGCCCACCGCTGGCCAAGGCCAAGCCAATCAGCGCCTCTGTGATAATATATTTAAGAAAGAGAAAAACAGTTAGACAGAGCTTTTGCAGCCAGAGAGAGGAGTGAGAAGATGTAAGAAACTCTGCAGACACCAAGGTCAGTGCAGAAGGAGGGGCAGGAGGTGCTCCAGGCGCCGGAGCAAGATTCCCCTGCAGCCCGTGGTGAAGACCATGGTGAAGCAGGCTGTCCCCCTGCAGCCCATGGAGGGAGGATGAGGGGGTGTAGAGATTCCACCTGCAGCCCATGGAGGACCCCATGCTGGAGCAGGTGGAGGCACCTGAAGGAGGCTGTGGCCCCGTGGGAAGCCCATGCTGGAGCAAGCTCCTGGCAGGACCTGTGGATCCGTGGAGAGAGGAGCCCACGCCAGAGCAGGTTTGCTGGCAGGACTTGTGACCCCGTGGGGGACCCACGCTGGAGCAGTCTGCTCCTGAAGGTCTGCACCCCGTGGAGGAGACTCATGTTGGAGCAGTTCGTGAAGGACTGTAGCCCGTGGGAGAGACTCACGTTGGAGAAGTTCGTGAAGGACTGTCTCCTGTGAGAGGGACCCCATGCTGGAGCAGGGGAACGATGAGAGGAGTCCTCCCCCTGAGGAGGAAGAAGCGGCAGAAACAACATGTGATGAACTGACCGTAACCCCCATTCCCCGTCCCCCTGTGCCGCTGGGGGGGGCGGAGGTTGAAGCCGGGAGTGAAGTTGACCCCGGGAAGATGGGAGGGGTGGGGGGAGGTGTTTTAAGATTTGGTTTTATTTCTCATTCCTCTACTCTGTTTTGCTTAGTAATAAATTAGATGGATTCCCTCTCTAAGTTCGGTCTGTTTTGCTCGTGATGATAATTAGTGAGTGATCTCTCCCTGTCCTTATCTCAACCCACAAGCTTTTCATCGTACTTTTTCTCCCCTGTCTAGTGAACGAGGGGAGTGACAGAGTGGCTCTGGTGGGCACCTGGCCCTCAGCCAGGGTCAACCCACCACAATAGGTGATGTGCTTTTGTTTAGTGATGTTATTGAAGTTGTCTAGGTAAGAATTTCAAGCAGCAGTGAGGACTGTCTGTAAATTTGGAAGCTGTCTCTTTTAATGATTTCCCATTATATACCAAGAACAGATTTTCTTTTTTTTTTTTAAATCTTTAAAATAAAAACTGTGAAGAATTGTATGATCAAAATAGCATATATTTCTAAGTTGGAAAGGAAAGAAGGTGCATTATAACTGCATGGAATAGTTTTTACTTATGACCAAAACTTCTATTAATGAAACTTATTTTCTTGTTTTGCAGCTTGCAGGCCTGGATTCTATAAAGCTTTTGCTGGAAACGTGAAGTGCTCCAAATGCCCTCCACATAGCTTGACTTACGTAGAAGCAACTTCTGTCTGTCAGTGTGAGAAAGGTTACTTCAGAGCTGAGAAGGACCCACCAACTATGGCATGTACCCGTAAGTCTGATCAGTGCCACTGTCTGCAATTCTCTTCTCTTATGCCTCATTTATTTATTTTTGCATTTTAAAAAAATGACATGAGTTTGAACATTTTGTGAATAATTCCATTCAAGATAACCATAAGAGATTTTTAAAATCAAAACGCAAACAGCGTATTTCTATTTAGTCTAGATATCCCTAAAATATTCATATGTTTCTTAGTTTGGTGACTTTCTAACTTGTAGTTCTGAGAGATAACACAAGGTTTGTAATCATTGTCATATAGATAACAATGTTGAGTTTTGACTACCAGTATGTGTTTTAAATACATGAAAATATGCTTGCATCAAAACTTTCAAAAAACTGAGGAGTCACGTAAAGAAAAAAAACTGATATGAAATACTCTGCTGTCTCCCCAGATTTAAATGAAAATTATAAGACAAATATCATCCCAACACAATTGAATAAAAACTAAACTCTCTAAAAAATACAAGAAAATCATAAAAAGAAACAAAAAAATGTATCCAATCAGAAGGATATATAAATAAACCCTCTTGCATATCATCTTTCAACGGAGAGTTATCCCCTCTTATACAACTGTGATAATGAAAATTCTGTAGATTTTTTTGATAATTTTTAAAATACAACTTTTTGTGATTTTTGACTAACCTAAATTTGTCAGTAAGACAAAACTGATACCCAGCGATCTAAGGGCAGAAATTCTAACTGAGAAGAGATTTTTATTACTTTGATCAATGTGCTCATGTCTAGAAGCATAAAGCATAAATCTCAAAAACTGGGAACAAACAGCAGTACTTAAAAATCTGTGGGTGAAATACTATATTTACATATAAAATCCTGTTATTTAATAGAGACAATGAAAATCTGTTTGCAAAACTTTCTAAGTTGCATAGTTTTCTTTGTAGTGTTTTGTTAGCTCTTTTGGTGGAGGATTTGATTCTAGTACATTTTGTGCCACAATCCTCTTCTAAAGAGAATTCTAAAAAAATTAACATGTTGAATGCATGAAGTATTTTAACAGACTAAGTATACAAAAAGCTTAAGAGATGAAACCATAAAAACAAAGTACTGTTGCAATAACCATCAGTGTATAGTCATAATTTTGTTGTTTACATTGCACAAGGCAGCACCATGTAAAAATAACTGAGCCAACAGAATTGAACTACTACTACTACTACTGCTACTACTAGCACTACTTCCTGTGCTCATGCTAGTCTCTCCAAATGGCACTGTGCTGGGCAAACTGGGAATACACCAGGTAATTTGGAGCTGATTTACAGTGTCATAGGCACTCTGTAATCCTGAGGTCATTGTGTAGACCAAGACATTGTCCATCACTAAATGGGAGCGATGGTCACTAAAAATGGCATTCCTCAGATCCAAGGCACTTAGCAGGAAGTTGTCTCAACTAATCATAGGATTTTCAGAGGGGAAGGGTAAGTTCCAGCCTCCAGCTACGTCAGGGACATAGGATTCAGAGAGGCAACCTAATCCAACACATACAATCTGCTGTCAGCTCACTCTGGAGCAAGGCACATAGGCCTATCTTTGTGCATAAAATATGTGAGGGAATAAACAGTGTTGTTCCAGACTTCCCACAGGAAAATGGTGATTACAAATAATTCCACTCGAATGAGTGCCCCGAGCACAGACCGTTAAAAACTTACCCACAGAACTAACACACATCCCAGGTGCTCTTGACAGTTTCATGCTTAGAAAGATGGTTTTACTCATGCATTATGCAGATGTGGTTCCGTATTATTTATAAGTCATTGATTTTTCATCTTCAAAAGACAGTTCTTCTCTCAAAAAAATACTCATACATGGCATTATGTTTCTATAATTATCTTTTAGGGCACAATTTTAAGCCCTGCTTCCCATTAGTATTGATAATGTAGGGAGGAGTATGAGAGCCCTGTCGCACCAGGGAGCTGGTGCCTACAACACCCCAGTGCTTTCCCAAAAAAAGCAGGGTGCTGAGAGCTGCTTTGACTGAAAACTTGTCAGGCCTCTCCATTCCCGCTGAGGATGTCAGCCAAAGCAACCAAGTGAGTGGAGGCAAGGAAGAAATTAATGACAGCAGAGGTACCAGTGCCCCATCTCACCTCAACTTGGAAGAAATAAGGGAGGCAGTGAACCACATTCTAGTTTCTACCTTGCTCTTGGTTCAGTGCCACCATACATTGCCTCTCATTCAGCCTACACTGCAAGGTATCAGTACTTCATTGGCTGTAGCAGCAGATGTATTCATCTTATACGTACGATGATGATTATTTCACTAATTGTCAGCTCTGCAAATGACGCCAAGACTCTTGACAGGCAGGCTGCGTTCCTATCTTCTTGCACGTCATCAGTAATGAAGAGTCTGCAGGCCAAATTATTCCCTAAGTGATATCTTTAGCCCCACTGCTTTCAAATTATGCTCTCAGTTATTAAAATTATGTTTCTGTCGTAAATACAACCTCACTGCCTTTGGTGGGGCTGTGCAGATGTGGCTAATTTAAATTTAATAAACAAAAATAAGATATGGGACAGAGCAGAATTTAGATTGTTCCTTCCAAACCATCATGCTTTACTGCAATGAAAGGAGTTGAAAAGTTAGGAAAAAAATGAACCAATTTGACTGAATAGAGAGAAAAGGCTGTGCAGTAAGAAAATGCCTTTTCTACATAAATTGGGGCAGATCTGCATTTTTGACGTTCATTTGCAAATTTGTATCCTGGCATGTGAGATGTAACATAAGAGATTAGAATTTTTTCTTGTTACTTTTTAAATGAGAATTGTTCTTGACTCAAACACAGAATGAATAGTGGATTCCCCTCACAAGTTTCTTCATATTCAAATATTTTGAACCAACCGTATTCATACCTATTTTATTGCTTCCCCAAGTCCTGCAAAGCAATATACCCAAGATAGATAGATATTTTATTCTCTCTCTCTTTTCATTCCTGTATAGGGTTTGGCAGTATTCCACACTCCAAATTTTTCCTCAGTACTGGAAAACTTGCATATGCAGCATTATGGAAAATAAGGACCTTGATTTAAGAGACTATGAATTTAAGAGTTTAGCTTCAGGCATCCACTTTTTTCAAGATGAGCTTCAAATCTAATTTCATTCATTCTGTGAAAGTGCATACTGTATGCTTTTCCCAAATTGTACAGTTCCCATTTTTGCTTCATGTAACTGTATTTTGTAAAAGAGTGTGCACTCTGCAGAAAAGCATATTAGAATTCTAATTTTAATAAGAGGAAAGAAAATTACATTAGGATATATTGTTAATCTCTTTTTCCCAGCCTTCTTCCGTTTGATTGGCACTTGTTATCAATCTCTTGCTGCTACTCTTTCTCCTTATTGTATTTCTTTGCCATATGCAAGTACTCTATCAGTGATCTCTCTGCATACACAGTGAGCAACAAATAGCATCATATCTAATCCCCTGTCTGATTACTCTGTACATAAACTGTAACATTTCCCACTATAATGTAATTGGATAAATTGATCCATCTTTTCAAGGTCAAAGGCAGGCAGGCTTATAGTGGTTTTCTGAGTCTGAATGTGTCTCCATGTTATGCTTAAACAATTTTGAACCCAACAAACTTATGCTCTGTTCAACAGCCTCTTCCACAAACTGTATCCTCTGTTTTTAAGAATCAACACTGTATTCTAGGAGCAAAACCAACAACATGCTTGAAGCCTTCAACTCTACTGACTCTATTGTTATTTTTATATACTTGTTTGCAATTTATCTTTACACTCATACTTGAAGTATTGGTTTGCAGCCACTGGCTTCCATTCTTCCTGCCTCATAGAAAAAGAATAAGTGATTCTGGAAATGAAAAAAATGTAATACAGCGTTCTACCTCAAGTGACACTACTTATCTGTGCTACATGTACATAAGTATGTATATAAAAAAGCAATTATGAGCTCAAGGGGCACAGCCAGAGGCTGATTCTGAGTATTCTCAGAAGATGGTTAATCTTTGCCCTTCCAATGTAAATTCAGTAGTCAAATAGCACACACTTCTAAGAGTCGAATAGTTGATAATGGACAGTTCTCACTTAAAAAAGTTTTATCCAGACAGTCATCACTCTGTAATGTTTAAAATACTGCATTGCCCTCACTAGACATCTGCAGCATTGGGTTTGCTCCTCTCTCCTTCCATGAAGGGCGAAATGCATTTCACTTTCACAGGAGAGGATACGCGAAGCAAGACAAGGTGTGAAGCACTGCATGAGACCCCAACTCAGCTCTGTTGCTTTTGAAGTGGTCCTGCTTCTCCATAAGATATCAATGCCAGTCTACTCCACAAAGAGTGTAGAAATACTTCTTATGTTATAATTTGTAAACGAAGCAAAAGACATTGCTCATCCTTGGGCTGGATTTCATCTAAGAAGCAGAAGAGCTGCATTTTTTTCAATGCTCATCCATCTGAACTGTGTTTTACTCTTTTGCATAAAATCCAAAGTCTTGAATTTTGCTGTGAGGAAAGGATCCATCATTTTCACCAATATATTTGTTTTCCTTAAAAATCAATATAAGGAAATCCCTGAGAGCTTTGCACACAGATGTCTGCAGAAGGGTTATTGCTGCCAAGTTTTTCCAATGTGTCAAATAATCTTTGTATAATTTATAAATGATAACAAAGCAATCAGGCCACATTCAGAAAAGCCCAGTGACACATAATTTAGCTGAATCTGAGGATTAGAATTAATTGTCTCTCTTTGTTCCAAG
Source organism: Balearica regulorum gibbericeps (assembly GCF_011004875.1). NCBI lineage: Eukaryota > Metazoa > Chordata > Aves > Gruiformes > Gruidae > Balearica > Balearica regulorum. Next base: position 100,298,152 of record NC_046184.1, read on the forward strand.
TTCTAAATCTTAGTAAATGATTCACTGCATGCCATTACAGCTTAATATTTGCATGAAATCACAGTTTAACTGGCATAATTTAACAGCAATTAAAAAGCTATTTAATCGTCATGCAAATTGGCATGAGGGGCCTTCAGTATGAAGGGTGTCTGACTTTTTTTCAGTATTTGCAGGCGGACAGTCATATACTTTCAGACACCCCTAACATATTTGATAATGTTCTCCTTCTTCATTGAAATGTGAATGTACTTTATGTTTTCTCTTACAATTGAGAATTAAGTCCCAAATCATTAATATAACAACTTTTACTCTCTAGTACAAATATAAAATATTTTTTTTTAAAAGTGTATTTTGTCTGCTTTATTGGTTATTCTACTGATGCCATCTACTTATATAGTACAACAAAAATCTGACAGAAAATTAAAATTGTCAAAGCCAGACAAAACTCTCCTGTTGCCCAGATCACATTAATTCCTGTTTTGGCCTGCCTAAGTTGATGAAGTAACATAAAAAAACCCTGAGCTATGACGACCCATTGTCATAATATCGATAGTTTATATAAGATTAAATTTCAGCCAGTTTTAAAACATTGGCTCCAATCCTTTGAACAATTACACGCATGCTTAGTTTTAAGTGCATGAGTAGTACCAATTATTTGAAGGGGATTACTGATCCACTTAAAGTTATGCACATATGTGAGTGTGATTAAGGCTCATCCTCCATATTCCTAAAACTCCTCATTGGTTTTAACAGTAGGAATTCGTTAAGACCAGTCATTATTTAATTCGCACAGCATGTTTTTACAGGAAACATAATTATTCCTGTTATCTGCACATAAATATTAAGAACTGAAGCTGAAGTAATATGTGCTAGTTTTAGCTTATTCCGATCTCAGGACTGTTTTCCAGAGCAGCTAGAACCATCAGTCTCCCAGTGATTTTATGGGAAGATTAGAGATTTGTAAATCTGAGTCGCTATAAGGTTGTAGGGGCTTTTGGACTGCATCAGCTTCTTCAAAGCTGTACCTTTTCTCTATTTTCCACACCATTGGAAAATGATGTATCGATATAACTAGCCTTTTTTAGCAAGTTGCACATATAAATACTTACATATTACAGTATTTCAAATGCTTCAGTGTTAGACTTATCACAAGGTCACAGTCAAAGACCAGGAAGGAAATACTCAAAATATTCTCTATTACCAGAAAAATTGCAACTGACAAAAATAATTTTAATTTGACAAGCTCCAGAAATATCGATCTTCAGTACAAATGAGCCACATACCGTTCAGCTGAATGATTCTTTGATACGCTGTAAAATAACTGGTCTTTACTGTCCGGGTCTTTTTGGCTGCTAACTATGAACTCTGCACAGACAGATATACAAATAAATACTCACACATTCAAAATATGTTAAGCTTTCTTGTCCACTAAAGAAATGCAAACTGATGTAACACCTCCAAATATTTTAATTAGCAAGTGCTTGAAATCCAGCAGCTAACTAATCGTTTACTTTAGGGCAAAAACCATTTTAATGAAAATGTAGTCTCAGTTATTTAAAGTTATAAATAAATTCCAGAAAGAAAGTAGCAACTCAAATGTTCAACTATAGTTCACAGAAAACCATAATGTTTATTGGTTCACATTATCTCTCCCACTTTTTTCCCATTACAAGCATTCCAGCTTTTATAACCACATTTATGCCACATAAGTAAAGAAACAGCATCACTTAAAATTACAAATGTTCGTGAATAGTGACTTTTTTTTGCAACTATTATTGCCTCTTTCCTTCATTAAATTTAGTATTCATTCTTGCTGCTATGTGTAAGTACAACTGTACAGATCTTTACTGTTATATAGTTTATGAGTAAAATGTAAGATATAGTAATGTTTTCTGTTAAAGTATAGTCCATTTTAGTATTCAGCATCATCTTCAAGAATTAAGAACTTGAATAAATGGATTTATTTCAGTTGTAGGTGCATATATCAGAACCACTCATGGGCTTGATTTTCTCAATCACTACATTTTGTTCAGTCAAATAAATAGGTAAAAGTTGGGTAATCAAATCAGCATATTAGTGCTGTAGTAATTGCAGATATTAAGGAAAAAAGAAATAATGGAATCGAATTATTGGAAAAAAAATAGCATCTTTTTAATTGATCCCCCCCCCCCCCCCCGAGATTTGAGATCCTGATTTATATATGAAATGTTAGGAGGAGCTTTGGTATTTTGTTTTCCTTCCTAATGCAAAGTTCTGACCATCCTTTGGGCAGAAGGTCTGGCCTCACATTACAAGTTGTTGAACTGGAATTTACATGAATGCTGATCAATATTTTGTTTGTTTGTTTGTTTAGGTCCTCTCTCATTGTCTTAAAGTTTTTATAAAGGACATTATGATATTTTAATTATCTGACTCTCTCAGATTTACTGTGCCATTCAATTTGTTGGGTGAAATACACTCTGTAAGAATTAGTTGATATCATTTGCAAATGTTTCATATAGTCTTTCAGTCTCCTTGAGAGGCCCTAAAGTAATGAAAAGCTCACTCAGTTTGAACAATATCTCAGTCAAAACTTTATACTCAAGTCTTGCTGGCAGGTTGTATAAATCATGAAAAGCTGCAAAGCAAGCTGAACGTTTTCAGAGTTCTGCTAACCATTGGCTAAGCAATCCATGTGCACCGTGATTTTATATTGAGAGCCAGGAATATAATGGTTATTCAACTCATTCAGCTCAAAAAACCCCAGAGATCGCCAGTTGAGTTTACCGCAGTCATCTTACGTATACCAAAACCTGGAGTGTAAAGCCTTGCATTTTGCAAAATCTGTGTTTCTTACATAAATTTTATGGGCATATTTTTGGTCTATATACAAATTGTTTTTGAAAACCTTGTGTCTGTAAGTGCTTGGTTGAAATATGTTAAGTGGAAGAAGAAGAATATTATAAGCTTCTTCAGACTTCCTTTAACAATTTATACCTTTCTTTCACCCATTCACTAATTCCTATCTGAAAAGTCATTAGGCAGTAAAGTTCTTCCATCAGATTTTGGAAGCTGATATATAAAGCCTCAGATGATTTATATGTGATCCTACAGAGTAAGTCAGCGTAAAAGCTTAAAACTTGCTTGACATAGTCTGACTATTGTGGCATCCATGGGAAATGGTCAGTCATGGTTCATCTGAGAGTACACAGAGAGCTTTACCACCTGCTTGCTAGCTGAGAGCTTTCCTATTTTCTGCCTGCTGCTACTATCTTTGCATCCCTCCCCACAGTCTTCAAGAATTATTTTTTTCCTCCTGCTTTGCAGCCATCCTTTTAGATCTTTAGCTTGCAAGGTTGATGTCTTCACTGTTATACTGATGCTGATGAGGTGCCAGGTGGGAAAGAAAAAACTTGTAAACTGTCTCTCGTGCCTAATAGTCTTGGCCTGTTGCCACCTAACTCTGTTAATGAACAACAGCAAAGAAATCCCTGGGGAGAAGCAGTGAAGGATAGAAAAAATATCTGGCACTGCAGAACTAATACAAACAATTTTACCTCTTGTAGTTATTCCAAAGCTGTTATTTATTTATTTATTATCTAATTTAACTCTTATAAAACATCAAAGATTATAAGTATCAGAAAGGCCTACATTACTAGACGTAAAATAAGGAAATGCATTTTGTGGTTAAAGCTCTACCCCAGTATCCCACAAGATCAAGAGGTATTTAGTGCAAATTTATGTTATCAAGTCTAGGTTGCCTTAAATTCTTTCTGAATTAATTCTAATTTATTTAGATTATTCAGCTTTTTATGATCTGACCTATTTATTATTCCTGCTTAATTTTCAAAGATTGTAAGTATTTAGATACTTTTTAATTTTTCCATTGAATTTATTATTGAAATGTAACTCTTTTAGCTTATGTTTGCAAATAATTGCCTTAAGGCTAATTTTTTTTTTTCATTCTCCAAAATAGACAACTGTCGCTTAATAGGCTTTTCCTTCTTCTCTGCAGGGCCACCTTCTGCTCCGAGGAATGTGATTTTTAACATTAACGAAACAGCTCTCATGTTGGAATGGAGCCCCCCGAGTGATACTGGAGGAAGAAAAGATCTCACTTACAGTGTCATCTGTAAGAAATGTGGGTCAGACGCCAGCCAGTGTGAGATTTGTGGGGGAGGTATCCGTTTCATCCCCAGGCACACAGGTCTCATCAACTCCTCTGTGACAGTGCTTGACTTTGTGTCGCACGTGAACTACACTTTCGAAATAGAAGCCACCAATGGGGTCTCGGAGCTGAGTTTCTCTCCCAAGCAGTTCACAGCTATCACGGTTACCACAGACCAAGATGGTAAGTCCCAGCACTGCACCTCTGTTACTGTGCCCCTGTCATCTACGCGCTTATTAGGGGGATCGTTTTGTTGCTTGGAAGTCTGGGTCAGCAAGTTAGGAAGGTTTGCAGATTGTTACATGTTTTTAAGTGCTTTTGGTGAGGACTTCCAGCTTCTGCTTTTGGCAGTTGGCCCTTGACCCCAACACACAGGGCACAAAAACATATCCTCCTGTTTAAAATTAAGTGCAAGCTTTAACTACCTGAACTAACTGTATCAGTGGTTCATCAGAACTGGAGTCTGCATCTGGTGTTTTTCCAAGTCTTTCCTTATGATTTCTGTTTTGAAAGAATAAAACACCACAGGTTATCTATTGCAGTTTCACAATTCAGAGGTGAAATGAAAGTGAACTCACTTCCTTTAGTATCCATGTTTCATAGTGCTAATACAGCACACTTCCCTGTAAGATATTTTAACATCTGTGTGAGCCATTTCCTTAGGTGAGATACCCTAATAGATTTTTTTGTTCCTTTAATTGTCCACTTTGCGTTATTGTTTTCGAGCTTTGTCTTCCCCCCATTTCAGTTCAAATTCATGTCCAAGCCAACCTTTATGAGAAACATGGGAAGCTAAAAAAGCTCTATATTTTTGTTTATTTCTGCAACTTTTCCCTCTTCCATCTTTAGAAATACTTACTATCTTAGGAAACAGTGTCATAGGTTACCGACAAAGCAACCTATATAGCAGTGTTATCTTTTGGCTTGTGTTACTGTAGATGAGAAGGTTATTTCAAAATTATCCCTTGCTGACATTTGTTCCAGAAATGTTTTTTACCTACTGTGCAGTGACATTGCAACTGTAGTTGAAGTGTTTAATGTAGAACAGGAACCAAACTGGCAAAACTACAAGTTTGAGTAGAAGACCTTTGATAATACGAAAATATTTAGTAAAAGTGCTAATGTTCAGGAGGATCCTGTTATGTTCCACTTGTAGGAAGGCCCTGGGTTCTTTCACTGATCAGCCTAGCAAAAATCTGCTTACCTGTGTATCTGGGACAAGTAGTTTTGTTGATGAGTAAGTAATGACTTGTTTGCCTTTGGGCATACAAAAATTAACGGCTTGCTGTGATGATGATAATGACAGTGATGGCATTACTAATAATATTCATGAAAAAGGATTAGAAACAGCACAAAAACTACTCACTCACCGTTCACGCGATGATGGTAACAGAAGAGCTAATTATATAAGATGCCTAATGATATATGCCTTGCACTGAGAATAGCCTTAAGCTCTCAGGCTGTATATCATGTTGTGAACCTGTATGTCTCTTTTCCTCTCTCATTGAGGGAAAAAAAATGTGGTGCCAGAAATTACCCCTATGTATACTTATTTTCCGATGTTTTGTTACATGGTACTAAATGCAAGTCACCAAGCATGCCCAGGTGGAGGTCACCAGAGAGACGGTTTGTTTTTAAACTGCCTAACAGCTGTGTGAACACAGCCTGTGATGTGTATTTAACTGGTGGGCTTTTAAAAAATAATATGTCTTTTGCTGTTGTCTGTTCCTGGTTTAAGGATATAGATTTTCACTGCAGTTTCCTCAAAACAGGGAAAAGACCGATGTTTTGATAATTTGTGACACACTGACAGTAAACTCTAGAGTGTAGGCTGCTTCCATTCCCTATAATAATTCTTACATTACTAAAAATGCTGTTGGAAGGGCTTCAGAGAATTTAAGACCAGATTTCCAGAATATCTGTCAGTTTATTTGGATATAAAAAGACACCTTTGCAGAAGAAAGCATTGTAATAAATGAAATGGAGGCATCTATAAAATGTAGTTATAAAGATAAAACCATTTTTGTAGGCTCGCAAACTGTGTAGTTGTATAAAATCATAAGCATGGTAACTATATATTTAGAAGTAAAAGAAAGATAGTGTCATATGAAATACGGAAGAAAATTAATGGAGTTTGGGTTGATGGAAATTATTGAGAGGACAATAAACATTTTTCATGAATTACTTTTAGTCATATATAAGAAGTGATAGGGAGAAAGGTAGGGTATGTAACCTCAGAAGAGGAAGCGATAGAACTAAAGCTTCAGAACATTGCAGAGACTTTGTTAATGTCAATAAATTACATTGAAGCTCTCAGATAAAAGGATTAGTGATCTTTTTATTATTATTGTTAGCCAGCTATTCGTAAACAATATATAGTTTTGCTTTTGCCGTATTTACCAATAATACTAAATCGCCTTCATATTGCATTTTTTTCCTAGCTGTAGCACTAAATAGTAAACTCACTGTTGCAATCTTTCCTTATAATATTAATTATACTGAAAGGGACAATACTTCTTGCATGGTGTTGCAGGTTTGTGCACGTGTACATATAAAACAAAGATCCAAGTTTATATACATGACATGACAACAAATCAAAAATATCTTAATGTGTACAAAGACTGCATTACCAGAAGTCCAAACATATTGGTTGAAAACCATTTTTCTCTTTTGATGTGTGTCTAACGTGAAAGATCTAGATCTATAATAAATTATACCTACACAACATATTTATCCCATGTTCATACTACCTTTTAATATGTAATCTTTTCATACATACTGTTTTAGTGGATTGTGTATACACATTGCATGAAATGATAGACCTCTTTATAAATACATAAATTGTTTTCTTCAATTGTCATCTCTCTGTTAAGAGTATAGAACATTATCTTCAGCTGTTGTAAATCAAGACCATTCTGTTAGCTGCAATAATTTACAGTAGCTGAGGAGCTAGCATTTTATTTTCTTTGAGCATATTGGATTTACTTCCATCTAATGGCCTTTTCTTTTGATGGTTTATGTGAAATTAACATTCTTTAAACATGCAAAATTATTAGCTTGTTCTTCAGGGGTTTTTCTCTCTTGTTGAAGAAGGTATTTTTGTTGGCATTTTGCTGAATAAAGTAATGCAATGAAGAGTACCGTGGGCATCCATAGAAACTGAAGGATTGTATTCTATGACATTTAGTGAGTAGAGTAGTCTGAGAGCATCAAAGAGAGAGAATATTTGCTGACAGAACTAATTCAAAAATGATTAGGGCTCATCTTTATGCACAGAGCTCTACCACAACTAATATTAAAAGCTTAACTGCCTCCTCATGCAATCACCACCATCAACAAGATTAAGTACACTGCTCAGCTCTAACAATGACAAGAAGCAGACTAAGGAAAAGAACGCTTAGAAAGCTTTGCAAACTGCATCCCTCAAACCCCTCTGTCATTTGATGACTAAAGCGTTACCAGACCTGATCAAATACTGAAAAAAAATTACTAACGTTATTGTAAGTAATATAAAATTAATTCGGTAGCATGCATGACTTTTTATTATATTTGTTATTAATTGTACAAATATTCATAAATTCAATATCCATGTTTTGGGGTTTTTCCCCTGGGCTTCATAAGAAAAAATTTCTGTGGTTTCATTGTCTGTCACGCACCATAAAGAACTGTGAACCCATTAGCCAACCTGAGTTCGATAACAGAGAAAAAGATTTCACAGATACTATGTTCTCTCAGCACAAGCATGAAAAATTGTCGCTTCCAGTCACCGAGCTGTTGATTGGGTCTGCAAGTCAATAAGCAAAGTTCAGCTACGTAAGGCTTGCTTACTGGACTAGAGATGCCAGCTGACCCACCGCTTAACTTGTCTGTTGGCTAGTCAGTAAAGAAAATATATATATATATACTTCCTGTATGACCACAGCATGTGCTGTGTCTTGTCCAGCAAGTGTGTCAAACAAGGATGGCGTAGGAATGTGTTAGGAAGCATAGATGTTGCCAATGGAGAGATGAGGGAACTGGGCTATATGCTACTCTTGCGCAGCTTTGTTTCAAAATGTTTTGAGATATCAAAATAATCCCTACTTTAAATTCAGATAAATGGACAGATAAACAGAACGAGATTCTGCTCAGAAAAGCACTTAAGCAAAGTCCCTGTTCAGGGAAGAACATTAGCACATATTAAATGCTTCCCAAGTCACTGCCAAAGCAATTTGTAAACAAATGAAAGGTAAAACATGTTTTCATCAAAAAAATGTTTAACAATACTGTTGTTCAGAAAAGTGCCTGGATGCCTTTTTTTTTTATGGGAGCAAGAAAGTTTTATACAGCAGTAAATATGCTAAGTATGAAGTAATTGTACTCAATCGACTTTAAATCATTGTGTAAAGAAGCAGAGAGTTATATGCTGAATTGTAATTTATGTTTCTCTCTTATGACTAATGGAAGGAAGAGACACCTCACTATATAACTTTTTTAGCATGCCTTAGGGTCTGCATTGCCTAAAGAAAATTCAAAGTACTTGAGGTTTTTCATGCATAATTAAAGTAGTAAATAATGAATAATTAAGCAAAACAGAACGTAAAACCATAGTTCCTATTTCCAAATAATAGTCCACATACACATTCATTCATGCATATGTTCTATTATTTGAGAACAGAAGTGCTTTTTAACATGACACTGTGCAGAGGGGGAGTAGAGTTGAGAGACGAAGCCTGAGTACATGGTTATACAGACAGACAGTGGCCTGCTCCATTTCAGTCCACCATTTCAACTGCACCACCGTAGCTACAGTGTTTCTCTGGCTGAATAGTTTCTTCATTAGGTCTGCGTCTTCACCGCATCATGTCCCTCCCATGGGACACCATGCTGGCAGCCCCCAGCTCACCTTCTACCTGCGAGTCTCACAGCAGTGACCTCCCCTAAAGTCACCATCCAGCCATGGGGCGCTTTGCTAGCATCGTTCCATTCATGGGCTCCTTCTGCATGTTTTTTCCTGTCTCGGTGGAAAGCTTACACTAGAGAAATGCTCCTTCTGCCATTGCAGCCCAGAAATTTCATTTTCTCCCTCCTCAGTTTGCAGTTCATGAGTCAAAGACCTGCTCCCAGTGGACAAAGTTTGAGGCATGAGAGACTTCGCTCTGTCAGGGCACACACCCTATCGCTATATTAAAGACTTGTCTAGTTTGCTGTGTCTGTCTGGTGTTGGCAGCCTGTGACTAGCCGAGGTTTTCAGGCAGACTCTGAAACTGCGAATCTGGCAGGATTCCTTTGTCTACTACGTTTTCTTTGATGTGAGGCATTGGCAGATATATCCTAGGTGATAAAATGTTTCCTAATCTGATGGTAAAATCTTGCCAGTGTCTGAAAGAAATTGACTCTCTTCTAATTCCTTTTTCCAAGTAAGTTACGGCCAATTCATTGTTCCTAGTACAGGTGGCTCCTCAGACATATTTGTAGCCCAGTGTGGATAGTCTGTAACAAAAGCAACCTCTTATCACTCTCTTTAGAGCTGTGGGAACTGAGGAATGCGAGGAAGGATTTCAGCATGTCTTCCAGGAATAAACATGAACGTACCACCATGAATTAATGGCATATAGCATTATAATAACAATGCAGATCGTGTAAGTTGTTAAAAGCCTCATCCAACTGTCAGAAAAGCATCTCAGTGGCACTTATTTCTGCCAGGACAGTTTATCAGGATTAATCATTCTGGCTGATGACCGTATAGTTTCACGATACTCATTGGAGTGGCAGGGGTGTTCCCTGTTGCTTCCAATAGTAGCATCTGACTTTCACCCTATCAAAAGTCAACTTTCCATTTTTTCTCCCGAGTCTCACAGCTCTACAGACGTGATTGTCCTTTGTGACTTTAAAGTCACCAAAGCTTGTCTTTTCATAATGACATGATGAAGCCCTTTGAACTGTCTCCCAAACGGTTTATGTTAATGGTTTATAAATCGAAAGGAACATGTATTTCTAATCACTGATTGTCAAAATGGAATAGCAGGACGCATAAAAGCCAGTCACAAAACAACCTCCATCAGACATAGCCGAGCTCAAGCCACATGAGAAAAGGATCATCAAGTTTTCATAGATGACAATAAATGAGAAATTTATGGCATTTGTTTACCTGACACCTACAGCTGTATTGATAGTTCTACCAAACCCTGTACTGTCATGGGAGCAGTGCAAAACAGTGCTGCTGGTGCTATCTGTGTGAAAAATTTGAAGAGAAATATAAGCTTGTTACTGGCTAGGGACAGTCTGTAAATGTCCATACTGAACGTGACGTGCAGACAGTAAGAGGGATTACTAACAAAAAGAAAAAAAAGTTCGAGTTGTGTACTCCCTATTTTAAGTCACTTCAGAACAATATAATTAAACAATACAATTAAAAAAGGTATCCAGCTTTATGCAATGAATATTCAAGCGAGTCTGTTAAACTGTATGAATGTATATGCATATTTATTTCGGTGTATATATAGATTAAGCATTTACAGTTGGAAAGAAAACCACAAGGCAAAAATGCTAACTCTCAAATCTCAGACCTGTTCAACTAACATTCTGTTGAACACTCTTCAGGTCTGCCAAAATGCAGGTCTTTGTGCAGCATGGTTATCACCCATAGATTTTCCTCTATTGGTCACCTCCGTACATTTAGACTTCTTTTTGCTGATGTTTCTTTACACATATGCCCGATTACTGCACAGTAATTATAGGCGAAAATTGGCTTTTAAAACAATCTTGATTTATACCCTGAAGATTTTTTAAATACTAATAAATTTTCTTTAACAAATATGTTCTTTTCTGCTGGAAGATACTGATGTTCAGCCACTTCTTTAATCCAGCAAAAGTCATCCTAATTCCACTTACTTTCATTTCTCTTTCACCAGTATTATCCATTAAGCTAGTCAGACTATGCATAGCTTTATAGTATGCTTCTCTAAGTTATACAATATGAGGAGAACAAAAAGAAATTCTGGTTTGAAGGAGAAAGGGAAAGACGTTAATCAATACTGTAAAGTATTTTTCTCATAATATACTTACCAGTGTGGTCTTTCAGCTTTTATAGTAGTTCCTTTCATTGCATAGCACACTATTATTTATAACTATTGGCACTTTGTCTGTGACATGCGTTTTCAGCAAGTTTCTGATTTAAATTGTAGTCACTAAAATACCATGTCCAAATGCTGCAACAATTGTATATTTAATAATAATAATAGTTTCTTTCAATTTGTAAAAGAGACATTTGTGAATAAAAATGTAAAATAATCGTTACAAATAATTTGGCAGGCATACAGCACTGGGATAAGAAATATGCTTTTATTTTGTTTGTTCCTACTGTAGTCAGTAGCTGCGAAGGGCATTCAGCACATGATTAAGCCCCCTAAGAATGAGATGTTTATTCATTGACTTTGGTGATTTTAAACAAGAATGTCAAATAAACTTGTTGGTGCTATCTGCACACAACTCAGCTAAGAACTGTGTTAGGATAATCAAGCACATTTCAATTAGCCAGAACCTCTAACACTTGAATGATATATAGTTAGAAGAATTATTATTGAGTATTCTAGTCAGGGCAGGGTGCAAGATATTTCAGATATAAACTGGTAATTAGAAACCTCTGCCACAAATAATAATTGACCGACTTACAAAATTCTTCACCATTAGATTAAGAACCTTCTGTTTTCAAAGTTTACCTAAACATTTCTGAAAGCTATTTCTTTTTTAAAAAAAAAACAAACCAAAACAAACAAAACAACCACCACAACTCTGGTGTCCCCAGTATAATGACAAGTGAAATGAAGACTTCTGTTGCATTCTTGGCAAGAGAAGTGATTTTGGTCAAGGGTAGTAACGGAAGACATTCATCACGGCTAGTTAATCTGAAACAAATTGTGTTTGTAGATGTCACGACTTTCATGCAAACCTCTAGGGAGCATGTTCAAAATGAAGGACAGGGTAAATTACAAACCAATTCTGCTGATGTTTGCTATGGGGTCTTTAAAGCAATTATGTCAGTAGCAGGTTGCTCCAATTCATTTGCTTTTTAAAATGTAGTTTCTTCATTACACTCAACAACCTTTCGCCTTCCACTTCTGTGACTCTTCCATATGCATTTGCCTTAGGCTCACAATTTGGAAATAGTTTTAATTTATATACAATAACGGCATTAAGTTGTGCACATTGGAATAAGGTTGAGAGCAGACTCAAAATTACATAGTTTCTAATGCCTCAGAAATCTCTTTATTTTACAGTTCTGTTAGCTTCAAGATAATATTTCTAATAATATGGTTTTACCTTTTTCTGTCCAGACTAACAGTGAGATACATCTGTTTACTATCTTCACATCTGTGTTACATATTTAAATGTTTTCCCAGTGTGGTAAAATTTATGCTGGGTGTCCATGGAAAAAATAGTAAAGATTGCTCTCTGGAAAGATTATACTAGCCAGGATATGTACACTTAATATTTAGTTGAGAAATGTACGTTGCCTTTCACAACCCCTGTCATAAGTGAGCCTTCATATTCTAGTCTGAATCCTAGGCTGACAGAGATGAGGCAGGGGATGACAACCAATGTCAAGACTACCCAGTGTATTGGTTGGCCAGGAGCAAAAGAAGATAAAAAAAGACACTCTTACTCTGTTAAATCTTATTTCCATCTAGCATGCAATCTCTGGTTTCCATTGAGAAGTGACAGTTGCATATTAAATATGCATATTTTTATTTATCCTATCCATCTAACACTTGCCTTTATATCTTCACCTAAGCAGGAGTATTATCAGATATTCAAGACATGGCTACAGGTTTTAAAGTGGACTTTTTCAGTAATATCATTTTAAATCAGTTTCATGCTTTGTTGGCCCTCTGGAGTGACTACAGCTAATTTTGTGCAGGACTAACTATTCAGCGTATTTTGTCTCAGCTTTTTTCACTTACTAAAGTGACCTGGACGTTAGCAAACAGTGCATCAGATAAAAGTGCTTGATTTTGCTGTCTACAGGTAGAGTCATGATACTCAAAAAGAGAAGGAAGGTGATACACAGAACCATTCCCAAAGAAAACATGAGCGAAAGGAAGAAACATGTGAATAAAAGAATATAAAAAAAACCCTTAAAAAAATACTGAATTTAATATTTTTTTTAAAAAGCATGCATTCATCAAAATAGACCAATCTGATCACTGTCTGTCTTTCTTGGAATAACAATGTCATTTTGTACACGAAACTACTCAGTATTTGTAAACTGACATTTTAAAGCAAATATTTACAAGAAATCTCTAATTTAAAAATTAGATCTAATGTTCCAAACCTGTTTCACTGGAAGTCAGTAACAGATGTCCCACTGGATAAAAAGCGAGACAGGCCTGGCTCAGCTAATGTTTCCTGAACACTCCTGATGTCACCTCTACTCTTGCTTAGTCTTTTGCCTTCATCTACAGTACTTGGATAACTAGGCAGAACTTTTCTGCTAAAGTTCATGGCAAATACTATAAATTCCTCCAGTCTTAATTAAATCTTATTCTTCATTGAATTAATCTCCATTTGCAATAATTTTCTTTGTGCTTATTCTATCTGAATATAGTCATATTTTTAAACTTGTCTTTTCCATATTGTTTTAAATAATACATGCAGTAGCTTCTAAATCATATGCTTGATCTATAATTGTATTGAAGTGTTTAGAGATTAATGTGCATTATCTGACTCATAAATTCTAACTTGTTATGCATTGCAAACAGCTGATGTATGATCCCGTAAGTTACTGACAAGTTGTTCAGCCAGTTTCCAATACTGTGTTTTACAGTTTAGAAACAAATGATCATTTTATTATATTACCTCAAATCTATCTGGAAAACAAATTGTCTGATTCCAACGACTAGTTCATATATACATAATATTAAACTCAAAGACCCATTATTCAAAATTAGATTGCTATCCTAAAATTATCTAACAGTTCTTTTTATCCTGTAATTGAAGATCAATGAGGACTAAATAAATTTTTTTTACAGGGTAGGGTAATGGAGTAATGGGATCCAGGAAATTCAGTCTATAGTTCAAGGATGATGGGCTACGGTCTATCAACAATAGAGAAGATATGAGATTGCCTTCCTCCCTCAACCTGTACAATTTTCTGTCAAGCTAGAGGTGTCGTTTACTGATTAGACGAGGTGAATTTTTGATATGTCATTGCTATATATTCATAGATATGACTTATTCTAATAAAGAGAAAGTATTTTGAATACTATTTAGCATCCCTCTATGTCATGGTTTAACCCCAGCCAGCAACTAAGCACCACACAGCTGCTCACTCACTCTCCCCACGGCAGGATCGGGGAGAGAATCCAAAGAGTGAAAGTGAGAAAACTTGTGGGTTGGGATAAAGACAGTTTAACAGGTAAAGTAAAAGCCGTGCACACAAACAAAGCCAAGACAAGGAATTCATTCCCCACTTCCCACGGGCAGGCAGGTGTTCAGCCATCTCCAGGAAAGCAGGGCTCCGTCATGTGTGTAACGGTTACTGGGGAAGTCAAATGCCATCACTCCAAATGTGTACCCCCCCTTCCTTCTTCTTCCCCAGTTATATGCTGAGTATGACACCATATGGTATGGAATATCCCTGTGGTCAGTTGGGGTCAGCTGTCCCGGCTGTGTCCCCTCCCAACCCCTCGTGCACCCCCAGCCCACTGGCTGGTGGGGTGGTGTGAGGAGCAGCAAAGGCCTTGGCTCTGTGTGAGCGCTGCTCAGCAGGAACCAAACCATCCCTGGGTTAGCAGCGCTGGTGCCAGCACAAATCCAAACCATAGCCCCATGCTAGCCACTGGGGAGAAAATTGGCTCTGTCCCAGCCAAAACCAGCACACTCTATGCGAATTTACAGAAGGTATTGATTTCAGTTTATAACTAATGCAACTCTGACTAGTATATGAAATCTTTGGAGAGAGGAAATAGAGAAAATCACATTTTTATAATGTGATGTTGAATACTATTTATGAATTTTGTATGGTTAAAGAAGTGAGTTGACAGCATGGAAGACTGAAGTCTGTACCTTTTCAGAGAACATGCGACTACGGAGCTGTATTAACTTAGTTCCCTGGTGTATATTATTTTGATGCTGGGAGATTATCTTTAGGAGAAGAGCACAGTTTTATTTGAGTTTATCTCCCTGACCTTCTCCTGAAACAATCAGGTTCAGTGGTGCCATTTCAATGGTAATATTTGTTACATGCAACATAGGGTAATACTGAAAAAGTAATTAATCTCAGATGAACAAAGGGATGTTTGTGAGATATTTGAAGCTTAATTTCACTGTGAATAGTTTCTCATGTTGCAACCCATAGGAGCTGATGTAAAAGGAATTGTGTCCCAAAACCTCCACCCTTGGCCCATACAGCTTCTGTATTGCATACAGCCACCTGCACCAGACACGCTACTGAGGCATTAACATGATATTGCAATATTTTTACATCACATTCCAAAGTATGTATCAGTGCAGTTTTACACAGGTTCAGGGACATGTTGCAGGGTATCTTTATCTGGTTTCCAAGTTATCTAACATCACATTTGTTTCATTATCCTCTCCTTTAAAATTTTTGCTTTTCTATTACAACCACTGATCTGTGACACGACTGGTTCGTAAAGATGGCCCGACATTTCTAGGTAAGCACCCAAGACATTATCTGCAATACTAAGTGCTGAACAACTCCAAAAGGCAGGCTACTGCGTGGAAAATCAGTACAGGTCTTGGTTTTTTGTATTCATATATAGTAGCATTCTGGATAAACTTTCTAGATAACATTTACATTCTCATAAACATAATAAATCTAAGGTCTTTTAAGCAGCAGTGTGAATAAAATATTCTTAATTTTTCCATTTTTTCATTTTAAGATGATGGTTATATTGTCAGACATTAAAAATGTGGCTTTCTCATGCAGTTTTAGGGAGCATACGACTAACATCTTGAAAAAAAATCAGCGAGTGGAATATTTGTCAGTTTTTATGAGCAAGTCACTTATTCAGTCTCAGTTGATAGAAGATTAAAATGAATTAAAATCTCAATCTGGAATTTCTTCTACAATTAAATATCATTTAAAGCATAAAAAAATGCATAATATTTACTATATATAGTTTTATTTCTATGTTCATCTATATATTATACAAGATTTAAGTTTGTTGAAATATTTTAATAATTTTGTAATATTTTCATATTTACCAGATTGAGACATGAACTACATTTCCATGTCACACTAAAATTACATTTTCATTGGAATTATCCAATACTTTAAAAAAATTCATACAAGACACACTCCATTCGCTACTGTCTCTATTACTTTATGTTTAAACTGTCTGCCCAACTTTCTGTTTAAGTTTTCTCAGTGACAGGTAAACACTTTAAGTACCTCATATATGTACAATCTGTTTCCTCAGTGGAGTATTTGAATTAGTAGTGATACGACGAACATTTAAAAGCTGTAGAAAATAAAGACCTTAACCACAAGAAGTTGGGTACCTCTTCCGCAGTTACCAGTCCCAGCGTGGGTGCCCCAGCGAGCAAGAGAGTGCTACTGGCAGCGAGCAAGGGAAGTGTGCGCATGTTTTCTGCAGGATCGAGTGGCTTTCCAGGGAACTCGGCTCTCATTAGGCACCTCAGTGAAAGGGAAGCACTGAGAGCTGCAGTTCACTGAGCACCTTTGGAAATACTGCCCCGAGATGCTTAACGGAACCTAGCTCGTTTTACAAACCAGGCCGTTAGTCCTCTCTTAATCAATACAACACACTGGAAGTGTAACATTTATTTCAGAAGGATGTGAGGTCACATGTTATCTCGTACACTGATAGAAGTGTGTAGCAACTGTGAAAGTAAATGATTTAAACACAGTGTGCCCTACGAGTACTTCTACTCTCTTGATATAAGATGAACCGCCTGAAACTGTGAGCTTTACGCTCTTAGCCTTATTACTAGGTGACATGATTTTACTGTTTCCTAAAGCATTAAAACATCTGCTGATAGATTTGGGGGTTTTTCTTTTTTTTTTTTTTTCCCTACTTAGAAATTCCTGCTTATCTATTGAGTTTGTTTAGATACCTTTACAATAATTAAAGATAAAAAGATTTAAGAAGGGTAAATGTTATTATAGTATTGGTTATACTGTTTGGACTTGAAGAGATTCCATTATTCTGAGTTAAAGCAATATGTCCTTGTAAGAATTGCAATATTTGCAACTGGAAACAAGAATAACACAGATTTGTTGGCAGGAACATAAATACTCCAGATTTTAATGAAAGAGATTGTTTACTTTCGGTGACTTTCACAGCCATTTTTATGCAAAATAATGTATTCATTTCTTTGGGATATGATTTTTATGTAGCTATAAACCACCAAATACTAAATTCATACACCCAAGTTGCTACCAAAATCTTCATTAAAAAAAATAAGGTTCCAAGTTAAATCACTGGAAAGTTTTTCAAGAAACCTTAATTCAGAACCATCTTTTATGTTTTATTGTGCAGTCTTTAATTATATAAATGGCCTACATGGTTTTGGTCAAGTCTCCATGATAACAGGCCAATGTTATTCCACATCATCCTCATCTGTCAGTGTGTGCATTATCGCTTTATCGCTTGTTTACCCCAGTTTCTCAAAGCTTAGCCTGCATGTGCCATATACTGTATTGTAGGTTTTCTGCTGTGTTCATTTGCTTGCTTTTATGCACATTGCAAACATTAGGTCAATGATCCGTGAAGGGAAGTAGGTAGAATTACTCACATTTTAGAAGGTAAGAAATAAGTCTATGCATGTAAAATCATGTAGGGCATAACTATCCATGAGCTGAGCATGGCTCCCATGGGGTGCAAACATCCTACTTTTCCGACTTGGGAGAATTCAGAGCTTTCTGTAGATTTCACTGGCAGTTAAGCATTCTCAGCATTTGTACACAAAAAACAAGGAGAAAAATATTCACAACTAGCCTAGTAATTTAGTTGATTCATTTTGAAATTCATCATTTCTTTTTACCAGGAAAAACATTTATGATCAATCCTGTAATTGGTACTGCTTTGCTTCATTTTTTCTTGAAGCATATTTCCTGTATGGGAAATTTGGTTAGAAAGCGCAGCATGCTACTTTTGGCTACATGAGTGAATGATAACTTGGGAATGTAAGCAACGCAGAGTAGCAGAGTGGGGATTTATAATCCTGTAAATTCAAGGAGCTACAGTGAGTCTAATGAAAGAGAGAATTGCCCTCAAATCATACTTGGCTATTTCACAGCTAAAATATGGAAAAAGCTTCAGTGTTTGGGTGACACTAATGATCTCAAAACAAAAAAAATATCGATTCACCAAAAGCTTATTAAAGATTTTTAAAATTGTAACAGTCTCTTTCTGGATGGAAAACTGTGGTTAAGGAAAGGCTGGTTAGAAAAAAAAAGAAAAACTACAAACAAAACCCTTGTCCCAAAAATATCTGAATGAAGTCTTTTTTAGCATTTTAAAATTACTTCCTAGTTTCCATAGAACAAGAACGGCAGGTTTTCTTATTCTGTGATACAGAGTAGTATGGAATAATATGTGGGCTTCCATTTCTCTCCTTCACTCTCTATTTTTCTTACATGTCTGGGTAGGTGGGTTTATGCCATCATTATAAACAGACTCATGTGGACAGCTTTATGCAGTCTTTATTTCTTAAAAAAATTATTTATTTTAGCAAATATGTTAGCAAATAATAATAGTATAAAAATATGTGCCTATCGTAGTAGTATCACAATAGTTAATTTAATGAAGTATGTTCTTCTGTTTACTAGTTTCTCTTAAGCTTTTCCTATTAACTTCTAACAGTGAAATAATATATAGTATCAATTTTCTTAAAAGAGAAAATACACGCTAACAGCAATCAAACAGTCCAGGGACTGTCATTTGGATATTAGTGTATGATTCCTTAGGTTGATGCACTCACCTTTACTTGCTTTGCAGTATTTCCTGAGAACATAACATCAATAATCCCCTTCTGTCCACCAAGTAGTGGCTTACTGCTGCAGTAAAAGTTATTCTGAGTACTTAAGCGAGAAAAGAACTGTTTGAAACATTAAATTCTTTCTGTCAGGCATTTGGGATTTAACAGGAGCACACTCAATTATAAAACAGGTTTTCATTGATCTGAGTGGTTGAATTCTTAACTGTACTTTATTTTCCCTTTGATTTTGAAATACAGAAGTGCCAGTCATAGCTTTAAGAAACGAAAATCATTGACATGGGAGTTTAAATTAAAAGTGATAAATTGAGACTGCTAGTGACCACTACTTCAGCCAAACACAAACGCCATGACTGTAACTCTGAACATCACTGTATGCTTCATTTTAAATTAAGTGTGACGAATTAGGCAGAAAGTTAATTGCTAGCTTGGAATAAAAACACTGATGCTGAATGGAAAAGGGATCATAAAACAATTTTTTTACTTGGTAGCAATGCCATCTGACATATCACAAAATACAGAACTATTAATAAATATAGTCTGATTGAAAAAGCGGGCATTTGCTATGGGTGTGTATATCTGTGGTAATACCTGTGTGTATGTGAAGGTGACTTTCCTTTGAGAACATGTTTGCCAACACAAATGTAAATTGAAAGATGCATGACACATTCTTGTACCTAGGTTGTAGGTTGTTGGGGGTTAGGTATATATATCTCTATCACTACTGACTAGATATTCGAGTTGCTGTCAACTGTTTCAGTGGCAGCAAGTGCCGGGATGAACAATTACTCTTTAACAGAGTGTGACCTTAAAGACCAAGTGGAGCTGTAAATCTTACATCTTCTTAACTAGTCTCTCATTTATTTTACTTTATGTCCACTATGCACAGGTATAAAAGCAGACACAACAATATTCAGGAATTTACTGGACAACAATTTCCCTTTTCTAAAATTTCAGATTTAATGCTAGGTTCAGTATCAGTGGGACTGTTTCACAACTGATCGGTTATTTGTTCTTTCTCACAACACATTAGTTGCTCATCAGTAGTATGAAAAGGCCCTTGGTAGCATACAAATTGATGAAATATTTATCAGTTTGCCACAGGTGAAAAAAAGTATTTTAAAAGAAACTACAAAAGCTGAAGTCCATGCAAATGAGACTTTATCTCCTAAACCAAAGACATAAATATTTGAATTGAGCATTTGAGATTCTCAAGCTTCCACATGACAGCCCATCTAATACAATTTAATGACTTACTATAGAGCTCTCAGCGCAAGGGTGAAAGTGTAAGTAAGAGCACTAAACCGAGCTCTTTGTTTTCCTTTTTATAACCAAGCTTGATTTGTCAGTCACCATCACATTTATTACCTTGTACCTCTAATTTCCAGTGAACTGCCTCTACCCTGCCATCCACGTCAGTAGATGAGGCTGCACACATTTTACTCACTGAGGTTTCCTCGTGCCAGTCTCCAGCATTATGTTCAACAGCTCAGTTTTCTTTCCTGCTTGCCACACCTCTTCTGTCTCCTGAGCCAATGATTCACCTCTTACCCCATCTTTTTCTATCATTCTCTTGCCTTCCTCTGTAGATCCCTGCTGCCTCTTTTCACTGTTCCCCTAAAATCGAATTCTTCAGTCGAATAATTTCTTTCACATCGCCAGCCGAGGCCACATTGTCTGCCATATTCCTTCTGGAGCACCCAGCAGCCTCACTCATTCCTAATCTACTCTTTCCCCTCATCTTACGTGCATACACGTCCTATTTCGTATCTCCTGAGCTCACAGCTCTGCCTTTTGCCTTTTAGCTTTGTATCCAAAATGTACTTTTAGCAGTTGATGGCATGGTTTGTGTATGTTGTTCTGTCTTGGAGTGACTAATAATACATACATTCGTCCATATATACATCGACAGCTGTCGTGGAAAGATTGCCATATGTTACTTACTCCTAGAGAGCATAGCCTTAAAGTTAAAAATGGCTTTAGCCCATCAGCGACACGAACACGCAGGATAACTGCAGTATCCTCTGCAGTTTTCACTCTTGTACTAGTTTGCTAATCCTGAGGTGAGGTAGTTGCTGTATACTCTTAATCTGCCACTGTGCCGGTCCTATTTGATCTGGAGAGAGCTGTACAGTTCTAATCAAGATTTGTTACTGTGCCACATCATTCTGCTTGGATAGCTAACGGTTTTCCAATACTGTCATCATACACATTTTCAAAACTTTAAGATTCAAGCAGAAACATTTGTTTAACAATTTTTCTTGTAGAGCTGCAGACCAAGGGTTAAATTTTAGTAAACTGTTAAAATAATTGTATGAGTCTGTTATCATGACCGAGGAGAAGGTCTTACCAGTTTGGAAACCTTTTCTTGCACAACTAAAACTGGCCTTGCAGCAGAACTAATGTTACAAGATACCAGATAGTAAAGTCAGAACAACTGATGCACCAGTACTGAATGCTTAAAATAAATTCAGTACTGAAAGAAAAAACAGCAAAGCTTTGTGTATGGGTTGCATAGAAAGCTGTAACTTCTGGCCAGATTTTGAAAGGACAGCTTTCTGCTCTGTCTATATTCTGGCATCTTCTAAAACCTGCCTACATATTGTAGGTGCTATCTGAAACCTAATGCTAGGGCTAGCACAAGGGACCTTCAGACCTTGAAAAGCCAAGTTTGCAATCTTTGTGCAGTTCCCTGAAGCTCATGTAGCTGTGCATGAGCTGACTAAAGAAACATGCCAATGTAAGTGCATGTTTGCTGTCTTGTTCACCTGGCAGCTCTTTAAGATTTTCAGTGTTGAAACTGAAGATAGACCGGTTGCTTTGTCATTAATAACATAAAAGATTTTATTCTTTCAACAACCTTTCTATTTAAAAGAAACTTGGATAGATTGTTAGTATGATCTGAAATTCAATACTCTACCATTTGCAGCATTTAAAATCACCAATTTTAAATATCATTTTTAAATGGAATTATTAAACTGCACTTACTCAGATATAATCTGCTAAATCCTTTTTTTTTTCCCCAGATAATTCTGCTATAATTATGGTCAAAATATGCTTAATAATGAATTATGGTTTTTGGGAACAGTAGAGAGACTGTGTAGCCCTTTGGTATCTATTGGCTGTGGGCAGGTTCCTGCCTGGAGTATAAGATCAATGTCTGAAAGATCATTAAAGCACAATTCTTACATTTTCTAAAATCTCTGTAACACAGATGTGGTAATTTTTTCAAGATATCAAATCCAGTGTAGTTCAACATTCACAGAGATTACCTGAAAAAGAGTCTAGTCCAGTTAGTCCTTGTTGGATGAGCAGGAAATAGTGTGTTCAACATTAGTAAAGGTTCTGCAGGCTCACGTACGTGAGCTGGGTAAGTACGGCCTTTCGGTCCCTTGCCAATAGAGTGAATTGGAGGCCCCTGGTTTGATCTCCAGAGGAGTTGCTGATGTAGTACATTACCATATGCAGGAGTCTGGCAATGTAGAACCTCCTATCATGCACTTATCTCAGTTGGCAATTAATTTATTTTAATCTTGCAAACGGAGCATGTGAAGTGGGCAGTTTGTAGTCAATATATCTTGCTGTTCAAAGGTAAGTGTTTAAGTGTCTAAATGAATTGGTTTCAGGCGTTTGCTTGCTGTTTATTTTGCTCCACTTGATATGCCTGAGTAGATCCAGGTAAACCATGATTTTTTGGAAGAAATGTATTTAGGGATAAATTTTCCTTACATGCTCTGAAGCTGTCATAGATTCTGCTATGGCTTTTTCAGTGAAACTCTGTGTGTAACCATTTACCAGCACGCTTTTTAGCAAAGAAATTTAACTACTCTGCATTCATTTAGAGGTGAGGCATCAGCTAGGTGTCGTGTCTTTTTAAAGACTTAATACTGATACCAAAATCACAATATTTTCTTTTTTTGCTGGTGACTGAACGCTCATCTCTGTTATAAAAACCATGATGCTGCTTAATTTCTCTCTAGAAATTTTAATTATCTTCCCATTGTCCTCTCAAAAGTACAGGCCCTTAATTTGAACTTGGTTAATTTAATAAGTTCTGGTTTTCTTTTGTAATAATTTTTAAAAATTACTTTATCACATACCCTGTGATATCACTGACAGGTTATAGGAAAGCAATAAATAAAGACCTTCATTTGTAAAGTCTTAAGCAAAGCCAGACCTGCCTAATTTTAGACTTTCACTTAATAGATGCTATCTCTATGTTTTCGTAAAAATACCTTTAATTTCTTTTTTTTTTTTTTTTAAGGCAAAATTATTTGTAGTATGAGTAGCAAGAGTAACTTCATTTCCTTCAAATTTGTGCTTGGGGCTGTTTTCTGTAATTCCTACTGATTTGGCTGGAATACTGGCAGTAATTGCTGCGGCTAGTTCACAGTTACACGTTTATTGTTGGGTCTGTCTTTATGCAGATATTGATTTTCATGAACGTTATAGAAATATATCTTTTAGACTTTTCTAAATTTGTTTGAAATTGTGAAGAGCTGGCAAAAAGAGGGCAGATGATGGTCAGACAGCATGCTCCCATAATCTGCTTTTGTGGAAGAGGAATTTTGTTTCATTTTAAAAGGCAGTATTTCATCTTACCTAGAATTATTTTTTTGCTTTGCTGAAGACACAATGACCAAACCAGAATGAATTTATTACATTTTTTCACTCTTTTCAGGCCTACATTTTCTACGCATAAACACACATATGGACATACATAAAAATATATATGCATGCATATATGCATATTTATGTAGAGAGAAAGAGAAAGAAAAAAGTTAAAAATAATTTTGACACATTTCAACTCATTCCGCCTGCGATTACAGGCAATGCTTGGCCAATACCAGCTTAGTTCTCTGAGCTGTGGCATGGTGCCATTCCACATCTCCTCTCTGCACCTTGGCTGCTTTAAAAGACCAGCTTAGGAAATAGAGACATTTCTGCCGTTTGGAGAATGAGCTCTTTGCTTTATCACATTGCATCTCATCACGGCACACTCAGAACAGCAGTATCAGGAAATAAGCAATAACCCCTGTTCTCCCTAAGCCGTCCCACAGAGCTGTAGCAAGACAGGAAGAGCAGGAGTCTGAGCCTAAAACTGAATGAAGGGGACAAGCTCCAGCTTCTGTCGCAGCTCTGAGCTGAGGTGCCTGGGCGGGTTGGCTGAGGATGCTCGCTGCCAGCCGATGGCAGGGCCTTTTCTCTGCGTCCTCAGGAGCAAGGCTCCTGCCAGCTCTCGCTCCTTCCTGGGACACAACAGCTTTCGGCATAGATTTTTGTCTAATGTTTGATAGGTGCAGAGGAATCATGAAAGCTTTTACAAATCAAGTTTTGCTTTTCAATCACTGTTAAATCAGCATCGCAGTAAAGCTACCGGATGTCATGCATCACAGTCATGTAGGTGACAGATCTGTCATGTCATGTCAGACCTCAGGGAAAATGGGAAGGGAGAGACCCTCCCTTGCACAGCCACTGTACTTGGAGAGGGTTGTGCATTGATCTGGAAGACAAGATTTCTGCACACCCTCTGACTTTTATCAGTCAAAGCTTTGCCCTTCTATACTCTGGGCAGCAACTATTATTTTACTCTGAAGTCACCTGAAAAAGTGGACAAGGTCAGTTCTGGAAGATCTAGTATCTTCAGTATAACCTCCGTTCTGTCAAAACTAACTTTCATCTGATACTCATCCATGAATTAATGTGTAATGAACTCAGTTGGGACTACCTTAAGTTAATTAGGAATTGGTTTAAATTCAATTGAAATAAGTAATTTTTAATCTGGGGGAAAAAAAAAAAAAAAGGAAAAAAAAGAGCTTCTGGATTATATTTGCTATCCTCTCAGAAAACCCTATTTAAAAGTGATTTATTTTAAACCACGGTACATTTTTCTCTCAGCAAGGGTCTCAGTTTCTGCTGTTATACACAAATGCTTTCTTATGCTTGTAACCAGTTGAAAAAGAAACCGTACAACTAGATAGGTCCTGAAAACAGTAAGTCCCCAGGGCAGAGCTAATGCTTGTGAACATACTAATGCAAATAGGGAAATCTTACCTTTTTGCTATACTGGAGATAAACAGAGAACTTCATGAAGCAGAGCTGGTAAGGCATTCCCTTTCCCCACCAGAAAATCCATGCCTTTGTTAAGTTCTGAAGCTTTCTGCTTGTGCATGTGCAAGTTATGTGTGAATATGCAAATTAAATTATCAGAGCCAAAAGTTTTTGGCTTTAATAATTTAGAGCCAAATTATCAGAACCCATTTTCTGTACACAGGAGTCACTTGGGCGCCTTGGAGCTCTGGAAACACCACTGTGAGAATGGATGCAGCCAGGGAAAACAGTGAATGACATCTTTATGTTTCTAAACACAGAGTAGAAATAGAAATACCCCAAACAGCAAAGAGCTAAAGACATTTTGGTTTTCGCATATGCTATAGAGTAGAGATTGTGACAGTTCTGATTATCTTGGCATTTTCATGTTGATTTCTAGACCTGTGGGGTTCAGATAAATTGTGAGTAAGCTCTCCAATTTGTGGCTCGATAGCAAAACCCTCAGTAATCAGAATGCAGCACATCAGTTGTTATTTTAGTATTTTTATTCCTACTACTGCTGCTGCTAGTACTACTGCTACTGCTACTACTACTATTATCATCATCCCTCCTGTGATCCTTATGAATAGTCAACTGCTTGAGTGTTAAAGAGAGGAATTCTTAGCTGGGGTGTATCTTTTCCCACCACGCTGCGAGATGCTAACCCCGTTGGTGATGGAATTCTTCAATGCAGGTCAGGAATACAGTTTCCATTTCAAATCAATGTTTTAAAAGAACATTTTTATTGCAATTGCTAAGTCCTAGTTTGGGAATGTGTTCTACAGGCATTTATTTAGTTCTTTGGTGGAGTTAATTACTTGTATCAGCCTGTATCCATTAGAAGGATTACAGGCTAGGTCACTTCAGAAAGAGACCTGTGCTTGCCTGTAAGATGGAGTTTTGATGGCTAGAACAGATTGTTACAGGTTTCCATTTTCATATGTGCTGCATTAAAGCTCACTAGTATTCATTCAACGTTTATTTAAAATTATAATTGTCTCTCCAATGAAAGGACAAAAAAGCAATTGGGGATAAGAAGAATAATCCTGTACAAATGACTACTTTTATAATTCTTCAAAAATACATCACTATGTTTTCACAACATGTCCAATATCTCCTAAATGTCAAAGACTTATTTGTTGCTGCAAGAATCTTATGAGAAGCAGTATTTCCTATTGGTTTTACGGTCCCGGTTGCTGTATACCGTATATAAACTTACACAGCAGTTTACTAGTTTCTGCTGTACAAACTGAAAATGTATTATTTTCTGAAAATCCACTGTATTTTTTTACAAGTCAATTTACTTGCAGTAGTTCTCTTCTGAAATCCTGGTTATGACTTTCACATATAATATTAACTTCATTTGTGAACTGGCAGTTATTGGTTGGGAGGTGGTTGTGTATGCCTTCTAAGTATACCTTCAAAGCTCTGACATGAAATGAGGTACTGAAAGAGTGCCGTGATCTGCTGGTGCTGCTGGTGATAGTGCCCAGGCAAGGAGATGATGGTTTGGTCTCTTTTCTCCTCCCCCAAAACTAGTGAGATCCTCCTCAGGAGTCACCCTCTCACCAGCATCTCGGTGCTTTCTGGTTTGCAAGGGCAGCCAGAAGTGCTTCCTCTGGACAGAGCAGCAGCTCACAAGGTCTCCCGGAGACAGTGTCCCTGTACCTTTGCCACTGCATTTGGAAGTGGGACAACCAGTATTCAGGTGTCAGTTTTTAAAGTGAACACTTTCTAGACCATCAAGTGAGCTGTTCAGGCTACTCCAAATGCAACAGTATTGTCTTAAGCGCTTCTGTCTGTGACCTGAGCGTGCACACAAATATTGCATGCTAGCGCGGCATAAAATTCCCCATGATGGGCTGCCATATAACTGCTCTCCACTGGGACCTCAGCAGTGTTTGAGTGATGCTGGTGTGTTAGGAATGGGACGGCTGTAATTTAGCCACAGTCCTTTAGATTTCGTGTTCACATCTGCAATGAGACATATCAAGGATTTATTTATTTCCGAACTTAAATAATACTAGAGATACTTGAAACGATTTCAGATATTTGAAACGGTTCTTGTCCTAACAAATGGCTTTTGTGTTTTCAGTAAAATAAAATATTAAAGCCTGGAGTCCAATTATACAATTTTCTGATGAGTTGAGTATTTCTTGTAATTGGAGCGCAAGATGTTACGTGAAGATAACACACCTTTATTGTAAACGTAAAGTGGTCAGCTGTCTGGCTAATAAAGCGCTATGCCTGTGCAGGCTTCATCACTTTCACTGGACTGTATTTAATTAAGGTCCTGTGTGCCTTAAGGCGAAAGCATTAAAGTTTGAGGGATGGAATGGAGTGACTGGAGACATGTACTTCTATTGGCATTTGCAATGTAACTAGTCAGAAATGCGCTCTGAAATATGATTGATTCAGACAAATGTGCTGGTCAGGAAATTTTAGGTACAAGCACTCTTACTCCTGTGTACTATTTCTGTTTTTCCACAAAGAAATGAAGGCTACAATTGATTTTCTTTAAACTTTGTCTGCTTACATATTCTTTTCTAAAGTTTAAAAACAGGGCTATGACAAATTCATGTGTCAGAATGCACATTTTGGAAAAAGCAGGGAGTTGTGGGCAGAGAAAGGCAGCAAACTCTTAAACAGTCGAAACTGCATAGGATTTTAGAAGTGGGCAATCATACGAAATAGGATATAGAAATAGGAAGCTATTCAAGCTTTAACTAAAAAAAAAAAAGAAAATTAGTTTTGAGAGAATGTACAAGTTCAGATTATATCTGTCTTACAGCCCAAGTAAATATGGAAAGCCTTCAAAGTTTCTGCCTGTATAAACTACAGCATTTTCATGGTTTTTCATGATTTTCCAGCACATTACCACTTAAGTCTCCTGAGCAAAGCTGTGTGACTAATTGATTTTTCATCTCACTGGCAATAATGAATATTGAAAAAATGGTACTAATTGAGTATTTAACTAAACCATAGGTTTAACTTAAGCGTGCAGGTAGGAATCAAAGCTTTATTCGTTCTTCAAATACAATCAGTTTTTGAGCTTTCTAAATTCACCACCCTTCATGCAAATTGTTTATCTTACTTGCCTGGCAAAACCACTTAGACAAGATAATTGGGTGTTAGACATGATGGAGGGTCCGTTTAAAATTGTAGTTTTTGTAAATGACAGGTCTTAGAAGCTCTGTATACTGTAGTCAATGATTTCTGTCAAATGCCAATATTAAGGACTCTGATTTCTGTCTGATAATCAAATTGCTAAACATATTTGCTGTTAAAAAAACTAACGTGACATTAGCCATAGCTATCCCTGTCATGGTTCTGTTCTTTGTTTACAGAGATTTTACATCATTCTCTAATAAAGGGTTCTCATTTTTAGCAATTATGAAACCTTTTAGTGTCAGTCATTAACTAAGTAAAAGATAAAAGATGATTGATTTATACTAGCTTTTTTCCCCTTTTTAATATTATGGATTGATTCTCAAAGAGTAACTTTGGAATGTATTTAGAAATACAGGAAAAAAATCTAACTGGCACGTAACTGACAGTGTACAATGAGACTGTATGGGTCCAGTCACTGCTGAAGTCAGGGAGGTTTTTGCCTTTTGCTTCCCCTGATGACGGGTCCAAGAATTTCTTTTTTAGAACTTCCTGTGGCATTAGGTCCTGCTTACCCTGAGAAATAAAGAAACCTATCTTGCCTTCTGGAGATTTCTCCTGATAAGTGTACTGTGTACATACAAATAACAAAAGTAAATTTCTCATGGCAGTAAATATGCTGGAGAGAGATAATTTTATTTATAAAGTAATCATTCCTCTTCTGAAAGTTCTGAAATTCATGATTTCACAGACCTTTCTGACTGACAATGAAGAGAATTGTAATAATATATCTTTACTAATTATTATATTTTTTACTTTTTTTTTCCAACTTCACAGAAAATGTGCTATGCTAGATCAAATCAAGTATCCCCTTAATCACCACCGCAGAAATGAAACTTTAGACTTTCCTTCTAGAAAGAGAAATATTCCTTTATTCTATAAAAATCTTCCCATTGCCCTCTATTATTTGCAGTAGATTTTAAGAAAAAAGTCATAACGTTTATGATTCTCAGAGGCTTAGCCAGGAATCTGCTCACTGTCATAAAAATTTGTAGTAAAGTGAAGGCCTTTGGAGACTGAAGGTGTGTGTGACTTCCAGAGCTGGAGACAGTTCACTGAGGTCTTGCTCACTGTCTTCAGCAGTTCAAGCCCAGGAGGCTACAGTAGTGCAGATGTAATCGAAACTACTGCGGGATGATACACTGAAACACAAAATTCTCCAGAAGATTGCAAGACCATTCTGTCCAGTCTTTTGCCTAGGCAGCAGGGCTACACTTTTTAATTGGTTTCTTGCTTATTTAAGCATTCTTTTCTTTTACTTTTCTTACTCCTTCACCATCTCTTTACTTGTCATATCCTATTTCTTTTCCTTTTTTTTTTTTTTTAATTTTGCAGTCTTTAATCATATGCTATTGGAGCATATCTACATGATCTGCTGAAAAGGCTTTTTTTTTTTTTTAATGGCTCTTCTATTTGTTTGACTGCTGATATTACAAAATAAAAGGAACACAGCTGCCTGAGGTGCCAATTCATCACAGTGGGGTAGAAATAACCCATAGTGGTAGGGTACTTTGCAGTGACAAGAAAAATAGCGGAAAATCTCAAAATTACTTTATTTTACAAGTGATTTATCAAGTTATGAGACAAGTAGTCTATCACTATTTGTAAATGGTTTCAGAATAAGGAATTCTTCACTTGCATAAAAATAATGCAAACATTTTTACTTCATCCTATTATTTTAACCATTTTCTGCATTTTCTCCTGAGCTGTTTGCAGATAGAAATTTTCTGATAACACTGTACTGAAAATGACTAAGATAGTTTAAATGTCAACCTGATAAATGTAGCAATAATGCCATCTGATAGATTTACCAAGTGTTTTACACAACATTTGTGAATATCTATTCTTACTGTGTTAGCACCCAGTGACCCAGAATAAGAATAAAACTTCCTATACAGAAGGCACAGCATCAGCAAATGAAGAGACACCTTGGTAAACAGAGTTCAAATTGAGAACCACGATTTGGAGTCTGAAAAATGAGGAGCAAGTGAAAACGGAATTATAAAAGGAGAAGGGAAAAGGGAAAAACGAAGCAGACAGGTATGATTGCATGAGCCACTAAGATTGTTATCAGCCTACCATTTGTCCTGACTTCATTTTCAGGATGTTTCTTTGCAGCAAGATAGTAGGTAGGGTCTGTATTTCTGAGTTCATAGGGATGAACAGAACAGCAGAATAATGAAATCGATAGCAACTGACCATCTAACTATTTTCTAAATATTTTAACTTTCCTTTATCTCTTCTGAATGTAAGAAAAATAATGAAATAGAGACATCTTCTTTGGCGTAAAGAACTTTCAAGTTAATTACACATTGGTTACTAAATCATACTGTTTGTATAACTACAATTATTAGATCATTACATTAACATATTTGTTGGACAATATTTACTGTTGTAGTTTCCTGGCAAAAAGACTTGTCATAGAAAACTTTACAAATATGAAAAGAGCTGGATATCACAAAGCAAGATGCAGTTTCTAAACTGAAACTAAACCCACAAAAGTTCAAATGAAATGCCTTTATGAAATTCAAGATTAATTTCATCTATGTAAAACAAAAAGTGCTGATAGGTAAGGTAACATTTTCAGGAATTCTGCAGAATAAGCCTGAACTCACACATCAAAACAATGCCAGTGAAACTGGCAGCATTAACATCTCTTTAGTAAGTTGATCATTGCTAATACCTGGCTTGATATCGCCACCCAGTAAACAAATGACAGGAAAGATGACGGGGAGTGCACTGCATCTCAACTTAATGCAAAAATAAGCTGTGATTAGAATATAAAGGAATTCAAAAGAACAACAAAAGACAAGAGGAAAGTTGGGAAAGTGAAAAAGATTGGCTGAATTTGTCTCTATATTATTTAAGAGGGTTAAATGGAGCCCTGTCTGCCTCTGCAAAACTCCTTTGCATGATGGGGCCCCTGATCCTGCTCAGACAGTATCATGTGATTAATATCAATCTGAGAAAGGATAAACTTTGTTAGAAATTAGACAGAAAGGAAATCTGATTTTCAGAGATACATTATGTCTATAATTTCCCAGGGCTTCTTGTGCTTCTCTGAGACAGAGTCTGTGCTTGCGGGGAGAAGGTGCGCTGGTGTGAGAGCCACTGTAGTAGATCCCAAATGCAATTAATTTGATCAGCAAGAACAGATGAGTTGCTGACAGTTTTGGTGCTCTTATTTTAAATGCTCTATCCTGTAGTGTATTCTAAGTAATTACCACCACCTCTGCAGGCATATTATCCCAAATGTGAACAGAAAAGGATATACTGACACATAATGCAAGACTTTTGAATACTAATTAGTAAGTAGGTGTTTCACTCCATGTATTACTGTTCTAACATGTTATCTATCTCTGATATATGTAGCTGGCTTCCCCTAGACCGCTGGAAACAACTCAGTTATGCTATATTGGTATTTCCTTACAGATTCCATACATACAACTCCATTAGCTGGCTTTTATTTTTGTATTTTGTTTGAATGTCAAGACAACCCATTTTTCTGGCCTTTATTTTGTTTATAAAGCAAAAAAATAATAAAGAATCATTGTGATTATTCAATTTGTATGCACATTGAACAGAAGTACAAAAGCAATGGCAGTAGGGAGGCAGATAAGAACAACTCAAAACAGAAAAACTGATCTTTGGAAAATAATGTTTCCTGTTCCCACAGAACTCAATGACTCTTGAACTATAAAAAGTTTGTAAGAATAAATGTGTTGTCTTATGAAATTATATGCTCCAGCATTCCTTCTTTTTTTTTTTTTTTAATGGCATTATACTGGCAAATTTCATTACTGACTTTGGATTTTTTTTTTTCTATGTATGCTGTGAACATATTTGCTTAGTGAAACTCCAAAACATGTATTTGACAGGTCTAGGTTTCCCTGTGGTGTTGCCTTCAGCATTGCACTTCAGTGAAAATGTCCCCAGCTGGTTTCCTTTGTGCATGTGACCAAATTGCTCTTACAGTCACCACCTTGCCTTAATTCCTCAGTGAGCCTCCCAGGGGGGTTGTGCAGAAAGAGGACAGATGACAACAGGCCAGCTTTTGTCATCATCTCTGCTGTACAATGTGGTAAATACCAGAGCAAACTGAAAATATGGAAAACTTCATCAGCTGCCAGCAGGCCAGAATAGTTGTTGGGCGGCAGTTGACCATTCTTGATGTTAATCTTTACGTTAGCGTGGTTGGCATGTGGTTTATTCCATGGATATCAGTATTAGCTGTCCTATGCCTGACAGTATTTGAGAGGAAAAGTTTCTATTGAACATCCAACTGACAAACCCTTATGTATAGCAACTCTCAAGACAAATAGTTGTAACACACAGGCTACAAAAGACTATCTGAGGTAATAGAATCATAGCATCATAGAATCTTACAGGTTGGAAAAGACTTCTAAGATCATCAAGTCCAACCATTGACCGAACACCACCATGTCTACTAAACCATGTCCTGAAATGCCACGTCTACACATTTTTTGAACACCTCCAGGGATGGTGACTCCACCACTTCTCTGGGCAGCTTGTTCCAATGCCTGACCACTCTTTTGATGAAGAAATTTTTCCTAATAACTAATCTAAACTTCCCCTGATGCAACTTGAGACCATTTCCTCTTGTCCTTTCACTACTTGGGAGAAGAGACCAATACCCACCTCACTACAGCCTCCTTTGAGGTAGTTGTAGAGAGTGATAAGGTCTCCCCTCAGCCTCCTTTTCTACAGGCTAGACAACCTCAGTTCCCTCAGCCGCTCCTCATTAAGACTTGTGCTCCAGTCCCATTACCAGCTTCGTTGCCATTCTCTGGACACGCTCCAGCACCTCAATGTCTTTCTTGTAGTGAGTGGCCCAAAACTGAATGCAGTATTCGAGGTGCGGCCTCACCAGAGCTGAGTACAGGGGCACAATCACTTCCCTGCTCCTGCTGGCCACACTATTCCTGACACAAACCAGGATACTGTTGGCCGCCTTGGCCACCTGGGCACACTGCTGCCTTATGTTCAGACGCCTGTCAGCCAGCACTCCCAGGTCCTTTTCCGCCAGGAAGTTTTCCAGCCACTCTTCCCCAAGCCTGTAGCATTGCATGGGGTGGTTGTGACCGAAGTGCAGGACCCAGCACTTGGCCTTGTTAAACCTCATACAGCTGGCCTCGGCCCATTGATCCAGCCTGTCCAGATCCTTCTGCAGAGCCTTCCTGCCCTCGAGCAGATTGACACTCCTGCCCAATTTGGTGTTATCTGCAGACTTACTGAGGGTGCACTCAATCCCCTCATCTAGATCATTGATAAAGATATTAAAGAAGACTGGACCCAGTACTGAGCCCTGGGGAACACCACCTGTGACCGGCCTCCAACTGGATTTAACTCTGTTCATCACAACTCTGGCCTCGGCCTTCCAGCCCATTTTTACCCAGTGAAGAGTGCACCTGTCTAAGCCATGAGCCGCCAGCTTCTCTAGGAGCATGCTGTGGGAGACAGTGTTGAAGGCTTTACTAAAGTCCAGGTAGACAACATCCACAGCCTTTCCCTCATCCACTAGGCGGGTCACCCGGTCATAGAAGGAGATCAGGTCTGTCACTTGCAGAATGCACATAAAAAACACAAATGTAGTATTGGATTTTTATTTTGTATTCCATTTTCAAATATTAATTTAAAACTCATAAACAAGTTTTTAAATATAAATATTTTTCTTCTCCATGTATGCTTCTCAACGATTACAAGGAAGAAAGAATCAGACTGTTGTGTTTTCTTTATAAACAACTGCCTTTTCTATAAATGACTAAATATTATGCTTCAACTGCTATATTTACAGTGAAAAATAAAATACCTCTTAAAAGACATCAGAGATCAGCATAAAAAAAATCAGTGAGTAAAGACAGAGAAGTACAGAATCAATAACTGCAGTTCATAGCAGAAGTAAATTTATTTCCAAGTCCAGAATTAGATAATAGAATAGTAAATAACAAAATAATGGGTAAAAGACAAGATAGGTCTATCTACAAAAATATTTGAATTGGTTTTAGTGCACTGTCGATCAGACTTATTGGGCAGGATTGTTAGGTAGAAAGGATTAACATCCTTTCATGTTCAGGAAATCATCAGTTCAGAAGAACGTATTTATTCAGGTGTATTACAGGAAGAGATTATCAATCCCCTTGTCTCCTTTGACATTAAAGTTAGGATATTGACATATGTATATGTCTATCATAACATGTGAAAAAACCCATAACAACAATATATAAGTAATATGATACATGATTGAAATACTAACTTCTAATTCATTTTCTCTCCAGACAAAGTTAAATCACTTTTACTATCATTTTCAAGGTAAGACTCAATTTCCTGTTACTCATGAAAATACACAGTTTTTCTGAGTGGCTGTTTTACAAAGTCCTATATTCCTTTTAAATTCTATATATCAGAATCGAACTCTGTGGCTTCAGTCCTTGTGCATGATATGGACGTGCGCAGCTAATGTGGCCTATTTCATGCTCTCCTTATGGTCCTGCAGGAATTTCTGCAAGAAAATATCCTGCAAGCTGATGTAGGAATTGGAGGGAGAGAGTTTTGCTGTCCTTCATGAATAAGAATCTCTTAACTTCCCTAACAGTATTCTGCTCATGGCTTCACACCCTCAAGGAAATACAGAGAAAGCTAGTAAGAAAGACAGCATAGACTTAGAAGAGGTGCCTTTACCTTACTTGTTTAGGGATGGGTATCAGTGGGTGATAAGAGATCAGAAATCTGTAAGAAAGAGGCCATTTGGCTCAGTGTAAGAGAGGATTTAAAATGTAGTCAGTAATCTATAGAGTATTATATGCCAAAATAAAGATAATTTTGTAGTATTGAGAGCTCTGCTAGAGCAGAGCTTCATGATCTGCTTCAGAGAGAGTTGTTTTATTTAGTAGTGTGAAAAAGCACCAAACCAGGTTTTTATACTAATTTTTTATCTGTTTGGTTACAAGACTACTATGTTCTCGACATCAACATACTTACTTCGCTAGTTAAAATCCTACAGATTAAAAGGCCTAGAGGAAAATATTGTTTTCTTGCCTTTTTTTTTTTCAAGCATTATTCTATGTAACATAGAAAATGTTATTTGCATTTTCCTTCCATTTATATGGAAGTCTCTTGGTAACAAATGAAACCTTCAATACAATAAAATTTACATGAAACAAGCTGTCATTTGAGAACTATGTGGTTGGAATGACGCCAGTCAATAATAGATTGCATACCTCTGGTTAATTTATTAGCCACCTGTTCCAGAATCCATTACAAGAGCACATTAAGAGGCTGGGGTAGTATTTTGAGCTTCAAGCCTTTGAGGATGTTTTTCGTGTAAAATCACACTAATAGAAAACTGAAATGAACAGTAGTACATGCTCCTCTCCACAGAGGAAAAGGGGGAATATTCTATAGGTTGCAATTTCTGCTTCCATCCTCTTTGAGAAATAATAGGGGTTTTATGAAAACATTTTAGCACTTAATTAAAATGGAAGCTAATAAAGAAAACTTAATAATGCACACAAAGATTGCAAATGTTAGTGCTGCTGATGGCCTTTACAGACATGCGGGAATGTTACAAAATCATGAGGTATTGCAGGCTAATTTGTTTACTGCCTTTCATGAGAGAGAAGGCATCATTTTCCGTACGTGTATTTCTGCAGTTCAGAGCTTAATTTTTCATAACCTA
Organism: Balearica regulorum gibbericeps; assembly: GCF_011004875.1. Taxonomy (NCBI): domain Eukaryota; kingdom Metazoa; phylum Chordata; class Aves; order Gruiformes; family Gruidae; genus Balearica; species Balearica regulorum. Next base: position 100,334,220 of record NC_046184.1, read on the forward strand.
GCTCCTCAGAGTGTATCAATGTCACATACATAGTTACCAAGTAGAATTACAAAATCAGAAGCTAAGTAAGTAGTAAGATGGAGAAGTACACTGGGCGGATTGCCAGAGGAATAGAGATTTTAAGAATATGCGTGGATAGAAAAGGAGATCATCCCTTCTCTGTCTGTGCTCATTCAGTAAGCGCCACTGTGTGTCATCCATACACAAATGAGACAATCGGAAAACGCAAGTTTGCTCTCAGTACTGTGAAGTAATACTGTTACACTGAACATGGAGATCTCATGAGAAAGATCCCAAAAGAAAGTCAGTTAATGCAGCAGGTCCAGGAAGGAACTATCACACCATTGTTTTTAGACAAGGAAGGAGAGAGAAAACAGCACAAGCGGGAAGAGCATACAGCCCCAAATTAAATGCGTTTTGAATAGTATTAATGGAAAATACTAAGGTGAACTGAGTGGCCCTCAGTGATCAGAAGCTTGGATACATATCTCAGTTGAAAGAAATGGCACATGGTGACTTTAGCATTGACTCAGTACTGATTACAGAGTATTAACTAGAGAGCAATCAGAAACACATTTCTTCAGTATCTGAATTTGTTATAGAGGTATCTTATTCAGATTCTTACTGGCCTGGTATGACAAGATGATAGCCGGAGGGGTATTGCTGTAGGCATGAAGGTAAAGAGAGAAAAGCTGAAGGTGAGAATCCTAATTCAGCATCTCATCAAAAAGATTGTCAGAAAAAAACCACATCTGTGATTAATGCAGAATATCACAATTACTAGAATTGATTGTTTAATCTTAGATGAGACAGCAAAAGAGTTTTCATGACATATCAGCCCGCTAAGTGGTAGACACAATTAAGAAGTTTTTAACTGCGGGTTACTTAATGCTAAAGCAAGAACACAGTTATAAGACAGGAATGTGTATTCTTGAAACTGCTTTACTGCTACCACTTATTTCTGGGTATAAGATGGAGTCATAGTGCTGAAAATGGCATTTTGGGTAGTTTAATCTAACTCTAATGTTACTGCAGGATATTCTCAATTGATAGAGAATGATTCAGGTTCTGTACTTATGGCTATACTTGGTTTCAGCCAGAAGGAAAAGTAGCAATAAAGTGCATGGAAATTAGGGCCAGATCCTTTACTGCTTTTCATCTTGTGTAGACGTGTACAGTTTTGCAAAGAGAAAGGAAAATACTGTTATTCTGAGCTGATGTCTTTTACCTCTCATACTGCATGAATGTAAGTACTTACAGAAGATACATTGCAATAATGAATAAGACTCAATATCTCCTCAGGGAACAGCCTCACTAATATGCCTTTCTTTAAAAAAATGTTACAGATACCTGATACAGGCTCTGCGAAGTCTTACACATTTCTCCAAGCCATTCATGCGTACAGCTTTCCTTCAAACAAATTAATGCTGAGAAGTGCAAAGTAAATAGATTTTTTTGAGACTGATGGTGTGAGGAAGGATTGATACTCAGTGGATCATAGTGTTGTAGTTCAGAGCATTCTCTGCTTGCATAACCAAAGCAGAATGTATGTTAATAATAAACTCGTATTAATGCCCTCAAAAGCAGTATCTTTGATGACTTTGTTGTAAGGTTTGAATCTTGAATGACCAACACAGGTGGCATTTAACTGTCAAATATAAATACAGTAGGGCTAATTTCCCTCATTCCTTTTCTCCGTTTTATTGCAGCATGGTGTAAACAGAACAACTCCTTTGGGAATCTCCTTTTTATTCAGGTGCTTCCTCCTGGAACCCCTGTGACCACACTGTTCCTTGGCCAGCTAGAAATACTGAGCCAAGCCTGGACAGCTCCTCTGGTTGGTCTTAGCTGTCCTGGGGGCCAAGCATCCCATCTTTTCCTTCCACTGTGCATTCTGACACATGCTTGACTTACAGAGGAGAATGAATTCATTAAGACCATGCGATTTTAAAAGTTGCTGAAGAGTCAATGCATATATTTTCATGTTCTTTACAATTTTTATGTTATTTTATTCCAAAATTTTAATCCATTATTAAAGTGGCACCTGTCTTGCAAATGATTGTTCATTTTAACACAGCCATAAGTACTGAAAGGAGAACAAAAGATTAAAAGATCACTACTGAGTTGTTTTTGTGAAAACATCTCGTAATTCCTACTGGATTCAAAATTAATGAATTTTAAAACAGTAATGCTATACTGTTCCCTCTGTTGAACTGTCACCAAGATCAGTGGTGGAAAGCCTAGTTCTGAAAAATCATGTTCCTGTCAGATCAGAAACTTTGTATTTCAGATTCTGAAAAGAGCTAAGTTCTATCTCACTGTTCATTATAAAATATGCTACAGTAGTCATCCATTAAACAATACACAGGCCATATAAAGTCTGGATAAATTCAGGGCTTTATGAAGAAATTATATCTGAGCCTTTATGTCTGTGAACATTGTCTAGAAACTGAACAATTGGATGTTGGCTTATGGGAAAAGGGTATTACATGGCTTTAAAAATGCAGTTATAAGTAGAAGGCTTTCTAAGCAAGTCCTGTCCTCTAAGCTGGATGGACTTTAAGCTGTCAAATTTCTACCATAGCTGTTAGGAAGAGTAACTTTCTCAATGTGAACAGAGCAAAATGGAACATGTGTGTCTTCACAACAGAGAGGTCTGCTATGAACTATCATTCAAAACCTGGAGTGAGGCTAGAAAGTGGCTAATGAAAATATAGTTACTGAGAAACTGCCTTTCCAGTAGTGAGAACCTCAGGAAGTCTGGCATAGAAAACGCATCTAGAAGACACATAAAAATGAAGAAAGGGTTGAAAAGCAAAGAAATCCCCAAATCATTGTCAGGAGGCTATTTAGAGGGAGGATGAAGAACTACATCACCAGGACATTTTGCTGAAGGCTTCCAATGCACTGGAGCAGTTAGACTTTGACAAGAAAGATCAAGGCCTTTTCAGAACTATAGAGATGTTTATAAGTGCCTGTGTCTTACTCAGATTTAATACAAATAAATTTGTATATTCCACTTAATTTGCATGGAAATTAACTCTACCTGTGAAAAAATATTCTGAAGGCTTTAATGAAGCGAGGACAGGCTTCCCTCACCCACTGTCCTGCCACTCTTGGTCAATAGGACACTTCCTCTGAGGACAGCAGATGTTAGCCCAGCCGCATAAATATGTTAGCATTTCAGCTATATGTCCAAAGAGGTGAGAGGAGGTATGAAGCAAAGTGAAACACTCTGAATTCACTCAGTGGATAAAAACCCTACTGACAGAATAGGAAGTGAATTCCAGAGACACTGGTTTGTTAAATATCTTTATGGACGTCAGATAAAATGAGTCTTGCGTTAAAGCACTGAAAATACAACTGCAATATAATAGCATTAACAAAGTATAGTCTAATGGCTAGAAATAGAGGATATTACAATAGGTCTGTTTTGACTCTGGGACCACATGGTTCTTCAGAGCTCCTCTGCCTCAGCCGCTGAAGGGCAATGTGGAATCAGTACCGGATGGACATTTCATTGCAGAGTAAAATCAGGAAGACTCTAGTCTTAGAGTGCTTGGATAGATCTCATTTTGTTCCCCTTTTCCTCTCTTTCTCTGTAGCTGATGATCATTGCATCCCTTCAAAACGATAGGCAACATGGATTTTAAAAGACTTTGAGATCCACGAACATATTAACAATCAGCACAGGATGTAGCGTTAGACCTCCGAAGCCCTTGTCTTGCTGTTGAGTACACCGCAGGACACACTCCATGGCCCAGGCGAGTACGTGAGCACACAGAATGCTGCTACGCTTCCCAGACCACGTGCTGGCACATCTACTGGCAGCAGCCTAGAAGAAACCCAATACATATTGTCCCTCTCAGAGCAATCTTTAGCTAGTAGGTTTTCTTCTCTGCCTCTTAAATGATTGTAATGTTATAGTTATGCAGGAATGAATGTATGTGTGTCATTGTATTGGGTCTGGCTGAGATGGAGTTAATTCTCCCCACAGCAGTGCTCATGGTGCTGTGCTGTGTATTAGTAGCTAGCAAGGTGTTGATAACACACCAGTGTTTTGGCTACTATTGAGCGGTGCCAGCACACATCAAGGCTGTCTCTACAACATTTCTTTTCCCCCCTCACCAGCAGGGGACACAGCCAGGACAGCTGACCCAAACTGACCAAAGGGATATTCCATGCTATATGACATCTGCTCAGCAATAAGAAACTGAGAGATAGGGGGAGGAACAGGGTGGGGGCATTCTTTTTTTTTTTTTTTTTTTTTTTTACAATGTTTGTCTTCCGGAGTAAGGAGTACACTTACTGAAGCCCTACTTCCCAGGAAGTCGCTGGACATCGCCTGCTGATGGGAAGTAGAGAATAATCTTTTGCTTTTTGCTTTGCTTCCATGCATGGATTTTTGCTTTAGCTACATTAAACTGCCCTTATCTTGACCCACGAGTTTGGGGTTGTTTTTCCATCTTATTTTCTCCCCTCCCTGCCTTGCTGAGGAGGGGAGTGATAGGGCAGCTTGGTGGACACTTGGCATCCAGCCAAGGGTAAACCACCACAATCATGAATGGAGAATGGCAGATTGAGGGTTGTTGGCAAAAAAAATGAAAATTACATGAACATATTAAATGCTGGAGAACAGAGAGAAAGATAAGGGGACATGCTAAGGGACTCGCTGTAGGGTGAGTGTGATGAGAAAGAAGAAGGAGGCATTTTGCTGGTGAGAGGTTTCACATGCACTTTGCACTACCCAGTAGGCTGAGTTGTGCAATTGTAGCCACTGCTGGGAAAACTTCTCAAGTTTTATTTTCCTGTATGATGAAGATGTGTCTGAAACCTGTAAATTTTACAAAACTGCTGAGGAAAGATGTATAAACTTATCCATATTTATAATTTTAATTTAGTTGCCTTTATATGAATGCATTTCTACTCTAAGTTCTTTCTAGAGTAAAGTAATCTTTTCATTATATGAACTAAGTGCCTCACACAACGAGATGCTAATAATAGGATCTAATCATTAGTCCAGAAATCATAACTCTTTAAATATTAAAAAATATATTCCCATTAAATTTCATACACATATTCATTTAGACTCAGCTCAAGAAAGTCAGTGATTCAAACACAATGCTACTTGTTTCATTGCTTACTATAGCCCTATGTCTATGTGTTACAAAGTTCCACAGTTCACTTTACCAAGTAAGCAAAAAGGCTCTGCTTGTATAATAAGAAAATAACAGTAGTAGCCTGTACCTTTATAAGTATTGAAAGCAGCATGTTCTCTCCTGCCATTTAAGCTCAAATTATCCTACGTTTCAGGTCTGAGTGCTTATAATCTTTGCAGAGGAGCTAAGGCTGGGAATATCTACCTTTGTTTGCCAAGACCCCAGCTGGTGTCTCTCCTGTGCTGAAATCCTTTTGATGTATCACCTGGCCAACTAAATAATGAGTGCTGGGCAACAACTCAGCATTGCTTCCAAATCTGGTGAAGTGTCAGAGCATGATCAGAGTTAAGGGAATGCATGCTGTTTTCTGAGCTGGCAAAGCAATGAGTAGTGCAGAATACGCGAAAAAAATCTGCCAGTTAAAGTGCAGTAAGCAAGCTCTTTCCCTGTGAAGGACTGCCACAGACACTGATGTACTTCAGAGAATTGAGAGAGTTGGCATTACAAGAAACTCTTCGGCTTGACAAATTCTTCTCAGGTAAAGCAACAAATGAGCAGTTCACAGGAAGGAAAGAAAATGACAGGACAAAAAGCAACTCCCTGCAAGGCTTATGAGGCAACTCCCTTCCTCTCCTCCCTCACAAGATGCAAGTTACATAAATATTCAAAATAAACATCTGTCTTGGAGGTTGGACCCAACCCTGACTTAAATTATTTAAAAATAATTTTTAAAAAAAGAACAAAACTGGTAGGGAATAAAGGGCCAACACAACACAGCTGGCACCTTTTCCTTAAAACTGAGTAAATATTTGCCTTTTCAAAGTATCCTTTTCCCTTAGCTTTGCTTTGGATCACTGTGAAAGTAGATTACAAAGCCCCTGAAACCAAAGGGTCGAGGGAGATCCATGGCAATTATTCCATCTCTTGCTATGAGGGTTCCCCAGTTAGGAGATTCTTCAGATTTCCTCTTGTGAGTGACTCAGGAAGGTCTGGGAGAGAAGTGAGATGTGTGCTTCTACCCCTAAAGAGAAGAATATGTAATAGCTTGTCTACATTTGGAAATTATCTGAATAGGTATTGCATAATAAATTATTCTGCAGTAGCTGTCTTTATACACGCATTATTGTGAAATATTTATTGCATTTTCTGACTAGAAAAAAATATTTTTTCTAAGATAGAATGTCCACACAGGCAGCTAAATAGCTAATTCTTCAATAATCATTCTTGTGAGGTGACCTAGATAGACAGCTTCTTATCACTGTTCCAAGTGAAGAAAAATGTTTCACTTTTACCACCAGTTGTACAAAGGACATGCTAAGTTATACTCACCTAGTAAAGTGCAGTATCAATATACGTATTCATTTAGTGATTCAGCACTGCTTGAGATTTAATTTCCATAACAATTCAAGGAATTAAATGTGTTTCATGATCAGCATCACTGAGTTACTCAGAATAACATATAAACGAAACCTACTTGTGAACGGTTTGTAGATGTTCAATGAATACATCATAGGCTTCCTATTCAGTTATTTAATTAATTCTGTCTTTTCCCTTCTAGCACAAGTTTCTGAGTGGCAGGAAAGAAAGTGCTCTCTTGCAGCAAAAATGCACACCAGTCAGTTTTGTTCTGTTATACACAGGCGATACTGATGGAGTTAACTGGGCTGCAATGTGTAATGGAGATAGAGTTTTGCTCGCCCTGTGTTTACCTTCCACATACTTACCCTGTACGTGTCATTTATTAGTAATTTAGTTCAAAATCCATGTCCCTGCTTCTTTTCTATTCACATTAATTAAACAGGTTTCTTGCCAGCAAAATTCTTTCAAGTTTAATAGTACTGGTGTTTGGACTTAATTCTCTTCTGTGACTTAAAATGTGAGATCTTAAAAACACGCATTTGGGAAATGAGTGGGGGCCAAATGAGTCAACAGACCTCATTCTCACTCTCATTTAGTAGTCAGTTCTCCTCAGGATGCAGTATAATGATGCTTAAATTATTGTCTCCATTTGCTAAATTAAGATAGGCTGTTCTGTAGGATGAAAAATAAATGCGGATTTAAAATACCTGAAGGGAGGATGCAAAGGAGACAGAGCCAGGCTCTTTCCAGTGGTGCCCAGTGACAGGAGCAGAGGCAATGGGCACAAACTGAGACACAGGAGGTGCCATCTGAACATCAGGAAACACTTTTTTACCGTGAGAGTGACTGAGCGCTGGCACAAGTTGCCCAGAGAGGTGGAGTCTCCATCCTTGGAGATACAGGCAGGCAGTCAAGTCATCTAAGGATGCAGAGGGTTTCCCTGGGCACCTAAGTTCCCTGCTGACAAAATCTCTAGCTTGCAGGAATAATTCCTAATATGTGGCAGATGTGAGATTTATTTACTAGTTTTCATAAGACAGCAGATTGCTATATAGCCAGAATTTGCTTTTCTCACTATTGCTGGTTAACTTTCACCCTCTGTAGCGGGAGCTGGTTTGCAGTTGCCCTTTAGGCATTCAAAGTCAGTCCTGTCACCAGACCCAGGGAAAGTCAGGAAATTGTTCAACAGAGGCATTTTCCCAGGAGCCAAGTGAAAAAATGTAAGGTCCACAGTTTGTAAGTGCTTGGAAGCTCCTCCAGAATGCATCTTCTGTTTTCATAAGTTCAGGTTTTTTGAACAGTTAAAAATGTACTATGTAGATACAAAACCATATTTACAACAGTAAAAAAAAATAAGGTGTTTTAAATTCGCTTCCTTGCAATATCACCTTCTGATATCTGTCTGCTTCAAGGGTGTAAACTAGCATAAATTTTAATAGGGTTTAGCCTGGTTTGAGAGTCTACCTTTCCTATATCACTATTACTTCATATGTAGTCAGGTTTGTTTCCTGCAATCCTTTACAAGGAAGTATCCAGGTTAAATTAAGAGTAATTTCCAACTAAAAAAGCCTTGTCCTTTCACAGTAAGAGACAGTAACTTTGTCGGAGAATCTTCTTTTAGGCAATGAAACAGTGGTACATCTCTCATTAAAAAAGAAAAAAAAAAGAAAAAAGATTAATTAGTGTTTCATGTTTCTTCAGCATAGTAACTGAATAACTGCTGATACCTCTATTCAGATTAAAGCTGGGTTAGATACTTACATCAGCAAAAAATAATTAAAAAAAAAAGTACTTCACGCTTGGCTGTTCGACCCAACTCAGTGTACATATATCTGCCATAAAAGATACCTGCCATAAAAGAAATCTAGTCATCCTAGGAAATTAGGACACTTTCACAGTGCTTCACCAAACAAAATGAGAAGCATGTCTGCTGTCAACTTCAGTAGGAATACAGAGTGGCACAGCAAGCAAAGGCCAGGCCAGGCCACAAAGAAAGATTTGTATGGCATCAGTACCAGAGCATGTCTGATACCATTTAAAGTTATTACTTTGTGTGAAGTTGTTCATGCTATTTTAAAAGGTGCTGTGGGTTATGGATCACTCTGTGTGCAGTTGGAAATTGTCTACTTTAAAAAAGATGAAGACTACTGGGCTGCAGCTTAAGTCTGAGCAATTTAATGTTACTTGACCGAGAATAATTTTTTTATAGGCAGGGGACAGAACTGGGGCTGGTGTGAGCTCCTATTTTTGCAGACTGCACAAAAATCTGCCCATATTTAACCTGCGTGAATATCCAGGTAACTGACTGCCCAGCACTTATGAAAAGCTATATATTTAGAGGACAACATGAGCTTTAAAAAAAAAAAAAAGTCTGTACACCACACTTCAAGACATAGACTTTAATTATTTAGTTTGCAAACAGACAGGGACAGTTTCCAAAACTGTGGCTTCCATTTCCAAAAAAAGGGAATTTTGTACTCTTTTTTATCTGCCCAGCCCCTGAGAGAATGCACACACAGCAAATGCCATATGGTTGATATGACCCCATGTTGTCCACTGATTAGTCTTCATTCAGTTCTGAATTTTTGTATTGCAAACTGTCCTTTTCTCAGGTTTACAAATAGATAGAAAAGCTAAGGCACAGATGCATGAGGCAAGTGAGATTTCAGAGTTAGAGCAACACAACAAACCTCAAGAAACCTGTTTAAAATCTAGCCCTGCATTATCCTCCCTTTCCACTCTCTAGCAACTAAAGCTATACTTTAGTGCTTAACTGAAACCTTTTAGTGTTGCAATTAAGATTTTAAAAAGTCCTGCTTCTTTCTAAGAGTCTAGTAAATTACATGGTAAGAAGTATACTGAAATATTTAAACAGTTAACAACTGATGAGTGTAAGTAGTTTCTATTATATAGATGCATTTTAGGACTTTGGTAATAATAAAAAACCCCCACTATGCATTAACCTAGAAACAGAGAAGAGAAAATAGCTGCATATATGTATGCCACATAGATTGAACTGATTCTTTGGTATTGCCTTGAAGAAATAAAACCTGATAAATAATACTGCAATACCATCCATATTTCATTTTACTTCAGTAATAAAATGGATGAAGAGACCAGATTAACTGCAGGAAGGACTTTCAGACATCCATCATCTGCTAAAAATGAGTCCAAATATTACTGTCGGAGACTCTGGCCAAACCCACTATTTCTGCTCAGGATTTTTATTCTGCTGGACAAATTAATTCATGACAAACTCCAATACTAGTATCAGTGGGAAGCCTGACAAGGCAACAACATTGGTGTACTTTCAAACCCTCATGTTAGAAGACATATGACAGTCATTATAATGTGGCTTGTTGATTTTTTTCCTACGTCATCTACAATACAAATAAGGTAAATTGGTTGCATTTTGCTGACAATGAATGGCCTTTACTTTTATAAACATTTCAGTGCTGGTTTAGTAATGAGTAGCAGAGGCAATTTATTGTTTTGTATATTGCTTCACTCTTAATGCCATTCCCAAGACAATTTCTCAAGTAATTCTGATTAAGTAAAAGTCAAAATACTCTTTGCTACTATGCCCATAGAATGACACTTACTGAAGATATAGAGCAAACATAATGAGAAAAATGGCAAGAGCTAAATTGCCTAAGACAGAAGTCTTAACAGATAGAATTTTTATGTTATCCCTCAACCACTTAAACAGAATTTCTAGTTTATATCATAAAATGCTTCAGGAGGTAGATATGGGAGGGGGTTGTTTGTTGGTTTGTTTGTTGTTTTTTCTTAAATGCAGAGCTGGTGGTTCAGGAAGATTGTCTTCAGTAACTCTAAGCATCACCTCGACTTTCAGATGTTTATTTTGATATGCTGTTAGTCAATACTGCAATCATGACATTTTATGCTGGAAGCTGGCATGTCAATAAGCCCCTTATTCTCTACAGGCAGTGCAGTGGCATTTGCTAACATTTTCTGTAAGTTTTTCATTGAGCTGTTAGTGTGTGAATGTCACTAACTGAAGGAAATTTTAAATGAAAAAAAAAACCAAACCCAAAACACAGACAGACAAATTCCTGGGTTTTGCTTCCATAATGTATGACTTGGGATAGCTCTGATTTCTATAGACTGTTTTCTTGAAGCAATCTTCTCATTCAAAATGTGCTCTTAATTAAATGCATTCCAAATATCATGCGAAGGTGAGATTTGTATAGGGCTATATCCTCCTTAACATGCAAACCATTTTCTTTTATCAATGGGACTTGTACTATCTGAAGAATATGGTTTGCTATCTTGAATTATACAGTCTTAATCTTTGTTTAATACTTGAAGCAAAAGAAATGTTTAAGTGCTTTCTTAATCTAGGTCCTATTCTGACATGTCATCAAAATAGTATTTTTATCATTTTCATCCTGTAGTTTTGAACTGATAAAAAACTACTGTCTTCAGATGCCTTTGAGCCTTTTTCTTTCAAATCAGCCAGAGCACCTACTCCATATCCCGCCCCCCTCAGCTAGATCTACTGCTGTGTGCTCTCTCTGCTTGTTGTCTTCTGCTAATTTTCTCTTTGTCTGGAGTTTCTCTCCCTGCTCTTCCTCTTTCATCTCAGCATGTGGTGTGTCAGCATTTCATGCTTTTTAGCCCAAAAGCTTCTTTCCTTCACACATAGAAGCTAAATCACTGGGGAATATATGTGCCATGGCTGAATTTCTGTTTGGGCTTCTCATATGAGAACTGTGCTTCTGAATACCGTATCTGTTCCTGGTTAACAAAGAAAGTGGTTTACTAAGGCATACAAACCAGTATGTGAAAGCAGGATATTCTGCTCTGATTCCCAATATCAGATGTTCCTAGGTCATTCCACCAGTTGATTAAGATATATCAGGCATGAATTAAGGCTCTGGTGTTGAACTGGTAGGAAGAAGAGGAAGGTAGGAAGAATATGTGATACAGACTACTGGTTTAGTTCCCAGCATGCCATAAAACTCGTGAGTTAATGGGTTTTCTTCTGCTACATTGTGTAATGGAAAATTACAGTATACCCTATCACAATGTAGATTTCACTGTGTCAAAGGCAGCATGCACACGTTTCATGAAATACCAGTTTTAAATCCTTGCCTTATTGTTTTTCTATAAAATGTAGAAAGTAATATCAATTTACCTCACAAAGAAAATTTTGATTCTATATTTTGGTACTACATTTACAAAATCCTAGAATGGGAACATGGCTTTTTAGAGTCATAGCAAATATGATCTGGAACCGTGCTGGCTTAAGATAAGAAATACTGAATGACTTCCCATTCAGTGAATATGATTCATCCTATTCAGTAACTGAAGTGGTGGCATAATAGATTCATGCATGTAATTAAGAATCGTATCATGGTTTAAATGCAGAACATTTAATTTGGTTGATGGCCAGCCATAATTCTGAACTCTTCTTAATTTTGAATGCTTTACTCTGCACTCTTACCTTCTAAATATAATTTAATATATGGTTACCAGTGATAACAAGACAGATACAACATTACCAACTTATGCAATTTTATCATAATTCTTAAAGTAATAGAATCATGGAATAATTTAGGTTGGAACAGACATCCATGGATCATCTAATCCAAGCCCAAATCAAAACAGGTCTAATGAGATCAGATTGCTCAGGGTCTTGTCCATTTGAGTTTTGAATATCTCCAAGGATAACACAGTCTCTCTGGTCAACCTATTCCAGTATTTGACCACCCAAATGGTGAAAAAAATATTTCTTTACATCTAAACAACATGTAATGTGCTGCAGCCATCACATCTCATCCTTTCATTGTGCACCTCTGAGAAGAGTCTGGCTTCATCTTCTCTAAACTATCTCATTAGGTATTGTAGACAGCAATAACATCTCTCCTGAGCCATCCCAGGTTTTAGCAGCCCTTTCCCTTCAGCATATCAGTCACTCCTGCAGATTTGGTATTGACCACAAATTTGCTGAGAGTTTATTACATCCCATTGTCTAAGTTGTTAATGAAGTCATTAAGTGAAATTGGCCCCAGTAAAGTGGACATTTTAGGTGTGTTAGATACATTTTCTTTTTTTCCCCTAAAGCCTCTAAAACTGGTTTTACCCAGCTCCAAAAATTGCCTTCCTCTGAGGATGGTAGTTGATGATTGCTGAGTTGCTTATAGCCCTACGGTTTCTGTTACCATCCTGTGACTATACTTTGAAGGTGTCTGTTGTCATCCTGTGCCTGTATTTCCTTTTGCTGCAGTTAATTCTATGGTCATATATAGTTCATTCAACATCCAATAACTCCTTGTCATTACTGCCTATTAGTAAAAGAATATATATATGACACAATGCACTGCACCACATAATCATACAGAGCTAAGCAGAGGCTAAAAGAAATCAGATGAGGACCAGTCACTTGATTCTGAGATAGTCGCTGTGATTAGCTGCGTTAGTTACAGCTAACCAAGCTGGAGTAGATCTTCAGGCAGCCCAAGATAAATCCAGAGACCTGCGATGTTAGCTTAACCCAACGTCCAGCCTATCACAAGCAATGACAACATCATATTTACTGAACTCGATCTACACACAGTAGTAGACTTGCAAGATACACTTGAACCTAAATTCAGACACTATATTTATCTTTTCTCCCAAGTATTCCTGATAGATATTCTAATCAGTAGAAGTACCCAGTTAATCAGCCAGAGGTCTCCTACCACATGACGATGAAATCTTCCTTCCGGGCAACTTCTATCTAGTGAAAAATGCATTGTATACGCCATAGAGAAAAGGTTTGTGGCAACTCCATGATCTCCAGCATGAAACACAAACAGAAATTCAAGCTCTCCAGACTATGCCTATGTGTCTGCATTGCCTCAACAATCAGATCAAAGATGGGCAATGCTGCTGGCATGAGAGGCTAAAATAGCCAATGGATCAGGAGGTGAAAGGCAATGCAAAAAACTTACTTTTATTAGTGACCACAGATTTAATCAAATCCTAGAAGTGCTGCCTAAAAGGTTTGGGTTTGTTTTTTTACAAAACTGCCTGATTCTTAATCAGTCTTTTTTTTCCAGAGAGTCGGTTTGTGATTTGTTGAATGATAGGTTTAGCAATGCTTAATTCACTTACTCAATTGGGCTGTCAAGCACTTGGCAAACTTTAAGACTGAACTAAAAATGGTTGGATGGCAGATCTGAAGAGAAATGGACCTTGTAGATCTGTTAATTTTCTTACTGAGACTAAGATCTCTGATAATCCAAATTGTTTAAATACTCTTCTTTCTACTGAGAAATAAAGTAAAAGAATCACAGGCAGAGCGCCCAGCTCCAGATCATATGGAAGAACTAAACCTCATAGTTTGAACTCCTTCGGTATTACAAAAGTTGTTTTCTCTTTATGCAGTGATGGAAAACTTAGGTTCATTACATCTATTTTCCAGGTTAAATGTATAGTTTAACTTAATTCACAGTTAATTAATAATTTACCTGTGTATTTATTAGATTAACATAATTCAGAATACACAATTAAAGTGATGCTTTAGTTCTAATATAGTATTATCATTGGCTATGGTGTAGATTTTAGGAAGTTTTGTCAGTTTTTTGTGAGGTTTTGTCCTGCAGGCAGAAGACCTAGTTCTGAAAGCAGTAAGCCCAGTGACGCCTCACGTGCTGTGGTTTCAAGTCTCAGGCACTCCTGTGTTGGTTGTCTGGCATTTTGTAAGGGTTGAGAGCAGCCTTTTATTCAGTGAAGGCTGTTAATAAAAGCATTCTACTCTGCTGAAATACTTAGTTAATACTTGTGGTTGATACCTTCAAGATTTCTTCCCTGTCTTTGGAAATATTCAAAACTTGACCGGACAAAGCCCTGAAAATCTGATCTAATTGGACCCTGTTTTGAGCAAAGGGTCAGACCAGGTGGCCTCCAAAGTCCCAAATTATTCTGTTTCCATGTCCAGCTTGACTGGGATTGACCCGCAGCTCCGAAGCCTCAGAGGAGATGCTGACAAGCATATATATGGCAGGACATGGTGGTCTTATTTTCTGCAATCCCAAACTAACAATAAACAGGGTTATACAAGTACTCTAAATTTAGATAGAAGTATCGAGCCTCTGCAGGATACATTTTTATAATAAAACACACAAAAAAAAAGATTTCTATGAGGTTTTTTGCTTGCTTTTGAGTTTTGGCTCATGTAATTAGCATTTGAAATTTGATTTTACAGAATACTGATGAAATGCAAAAATATGCAATAAAATGTATTGGTTTAATTAGACTGATTAACAGGATTTTTTTTTTCACAAACATCTGGTACATGCTTATATTACAGGAATAGTAGGATCCCAAAAGATACTAATCTATAAGCAAAAAAAAGGAATTAATAGTTCATTGCAACAGAAATTCTGATTTTTTTTTTTTTTTTTGCCTTCAGACTTTTGTGTAAATGAGTTTAAACAGGGAACTTAAGATTTCTGAAGAGGCCAAATGTAAACCTGAGAACAATCTTAAGTTACAGTGAGCTCCATACTTGAAAAATTCTGACTGCAGTAATTACAAGACCTCTATGTGTTTCTCTGTGTTTTTTATGTAGAAAGGAAAAGACAGTATAGGAGAGTAATTGGTAGCTGAGGTTGTTGAAAACATCACTTCTCCAGGATTGCTTGTGAGTTTACGCATAGAACCATGCAGTTGTTGGGACATTTTGATTTTTCACACATCTCTCTCTCATGGTTTGTCCCCAGGTATAATTAACTAACTAGTTCTTATTTGGTAGGAAAGTAGTAGTTACTAACTGAGGGATGCTGTCTCATTTTTGATAGTGGTTTTTTTTTTCCCTATAAACATGAGAAAAATAAACCTGGTAGAAATTTACCCAAATGGTTTTATACATTTCTGTTGTGCAATGCATTGGTTATTTTTTCAAAGAGAGAGCTCTGTTACATGGACCAGGAATGTTATAGACAAGGCTGAGAGCCCTTTCCCCCTTTCCTTGATTTCCTTTAACACTAGCTTGGAGAACGTATACTGTGTTCTTCATACCATTCTTGCCAGAATTGGGCAGATTAAGAGGATTTCCTGTCTTTGAGGGGGGAAAAAAAAAAATCATGCAAGCATAAAATGATTTTTAAGGGATTCTTCTGAGCTCTCAGAAAACAACATTCCCTCTCCTCAATCATTTTGTGATTTCTAAGCATCAATGTTTGTGTGAGTGCAGAGCTAAATTACGTATTATCTTCTGCATGGCACTGTTTTCATGGATTTTTATTGTATGGATGTCATACATCACTGTCATATTCCTAAATTTAAGCCGTTTTGAATAAACCATTTCATACTTGCTTTTCTGTATATTTACTAATAACAGAAAAAGGCATGTTTCTGAATGTATTCCCTTGGCAAAAGCTGAGATTTTTGAAGCTATTTAACCATCAGCTCATCAAAGGCAATAAATATTACCCTATTTTACCTTTATTGACCACATTCAGTTGAATAAGATTCTTACCAGATTTGGGGAAACAACACACCATCAGTCATGCTCTGAAATGCCCTTGTCTGCTCAGTAATTACAGAGAGAACTGGCACAGGCTGGTGTGGTTCGACACCACAATTATGTTAGCTCTACAGTGGGTGGTTGAGTGAAAAATCTCATTTCAAAAGCTAGCTGATTTTTTTCCTAGCTGTAAAAAAGTCTTAAAATGAAAAACCATTTTTGATATAATGTACTTATATCCTTTGATGTGAGGCTTTTCCCCCACTTTCTCTTTAAACAGCAATAGAAGATATCGGTAATAACTATCGTAGGAAAACTTAAAAGAAAAGCTTCACAGACAGCTTTCTTTTACTAGCACTAACTGTATTTTATAAAATGTTTTAGTCTCCATTTTTGTCTCCATCTTAAAGCTGTAAAGCAGCTCAGGCTGTAAAAATATACCATTTTATATGGTCCTAGAATCACTAGAGAGGTTTAGGGATAGTATTGTGAATTAATGCCATTTATCTTTAGAATGAGAAGTTAGCTTTAGGAGTTTATCTGTAGTTTACAACATTATAAGTCTAGTCTCTAATATCAGTTCAGACATCCTCTTTGCTCTGAAATGTCCTTTTTTTTTCTTTTCTTTTCAAATAAACATTCTGTCCTACTGATCAGGTAAAAAAGCAAGCAAAAGCTTCACTCAGTCTCCGCTTAAAGAATTACCCAAGAGTAATCTAGTTCCACCACACTTTTGTTTTTTCCCTGAAATGTAAATAGTGCTGCATTGAAAACAGTTCTGCTAATATTCCATGTCTAGTCTATATTTTAATCGAGAAGCCTTTTAAACCTAAATACAAACAGTGATTACAGGTAACAGGGAAATCATTATGGTATACTTCTCTAGAACAATAAGAGGTTTTCCTGCTTGGTGATTATCCTTCATTACTTATGGGTACATGTCAGTACTCAGCAAGCTCCTCTGGCTAGCCCAAGAGCAATGCCAGCTTCTCAGCCATCTTTCCCAGCGTGTTAGCAATCCATCATCAGATTGGTTGTATTTGGGCCTATAAAACCACACTACAATGGAGCGAAAGCTGCCTATGTACGTGCAGAGTACCAAATGTTAAACATATGAACATGAGCTCATTTTACCTCACTGTAAATATGGCTGAGACCCAGACTAGTCAAAAATAATCAATAGGTTCTAAGAACTACGAAAATAAATTTTGAAAAATTTTAGCTTTTAGTACCTGAAAGAAAATTAAATGCCCTAGGTCTACTTCTTAACCATGCATACTGAAATACAATACGAGGAATATTCGTATTGTCTACATTTGGGTATCTCCATTATGTGCTCAAGACAGCCAGCTTGAGCGTCCACTTTCAGCTGCCCACAAGGCCCGGGAGTGAGAGGTATGCACTCCTTCAGAACGTGCCCGGTAGGTGGTGGGAGAGGCCCTGTAGTACACTCCAGTATACTTATGCCACACCTATGGCTTTCACAGGAAAATACTGGGGGTTGCCATAAAAGAGTTAGCGGTAGGCTCGAGACACATTTCAAAAGCAGTAATGATTTCTAAGCCTTTTTTTTTACTCCTCTGAGTAAAGCTTTCAGTTACCTGGCAGGAAAAATATCTCAAATTCACAGGAAAAGTCATGTAACACGAAATGCTGGGGATAATGTTGGTGAACTAATCTCAAGGATGCAGTAAAAACTTTTTTGGAAGTGTGCCATTTTATTATGCCTCTGCTCCAGTCTCTAAAAGCAAAATATTTAATAATTTTGTTGTTAAGAGCGGACTTAGTCTTGAAATGTAATCTCTAGTGTCTTTTGAGTATTGTACACTTTAAAAATACTGCCATTAAAAAGACATGGGTGGCCTGGCACTGGCAGTACAGTACAATTGACCTCACATTGCTTCATCTGCACAGCTATTGATTTTTCTTTTTCTCTTCATTTTGACATTTCACATGGTTTAATCCAAGATTCATCATTTCAGAAATGTCAAGTTTAAGGTAGTTTTTTTTATTGTTTGGGTAGAGTAATCTTTGAAATGGTTTGCTACTTATCTTTTTTTCAGACTGTCGGCTAAACACATGGGTACTGAATCAACTTGGAATTGACTGAGTGTATTTTTTATTTCTTTCATAGTGTAGTCTAATGTGCCTTTTTACTGAGTAGCTAATTGTATCAAAGTCAAAGGTAGCAGCAGTGTTTTGAATAGAATTCCAGCATCTCAGCACATTTCATGAAAAAAAGCTCTCTAGGGATAAAAGCCTTTATGCAACATTATACTATGTGATGGGAAAGCAACAGAAAGCAAGCATGGAATGTACTAATGGGTGCCGTATATATTACAGAAATAACAGATAGCGTTTCTTGACATTTATTCAGCACCTAATAATTAGAATTATAGTCAACAGATGCATGGGGCACAAGAGGAGTAGGACCCTTTATGGAAACTGTCTGTCTGAGTGCAACAGAAAAATGTAAGCAGCACTGTGAACTTGAACTTCATGATATGGAGCTGGTGCAACTGCCTGGTGCAAATTCATTCCTGTTTGCTCTCCAGATAAAACATCTGACAGCAGCACAGAGGTTCTGAAACAGTGCAGCCTTGAATGTCCTTCTAAGGGGTGCTCCAACACACATTTAAAGTGCTGAATGGCTGCTGAAAATAAAAGTTAATATGTTTGTTCACTGCAACAGTGTACCACCAAACCCTCAGAGCCACACACCAAACTGTGTGACCTATCAAGAGATGTAAGGTGTGTGCCACACCTCAGAAAGCAGAGAGGAGCTGGCCACCAGGAAATTACTGGGATTCTCTCCAGGTTTAGAATTTCATTTTGACACAGGACTGAAATCAGAAGACATCTGGCTCCTGGGACAACCCAGGGAGATTGCCTGTTGCTGTCTTGCTTTGTCCTATTGCTGTGGGTCTGCATTATCTAGCAGCCCTTGTGGCAGCCCTGCTCCACTGCCAGGCAGAAGATAGAGCTGTCCTTGAACCGTGTGGGAGCTACTTACTTGGCTCCTGAAACAGCCCAAGAGCCCAGGGCTGGTGACTCCTGCGGAAACCCACCTGTGCCTTGGTGCTGCTCCAGGCACATCAGTCTGTGGTTGGTCTCTGGCCCGTGGAAGTTTTCTCCCTGTACAGATCGGATCCAAAAAGAGCTTTTCATTTCCAGACCCTACCACTCACTTTCTCATCTCTTTTTATTGACTTTCTGGATCTGACAGAATTCATTTACTTAGTCTGCTCTCTCTTTACATCACAGTTCCTAGCAGTACACACCAGGTCTTTGTGCTACCCCACAACACAGCATCTTGCCTTCAGCTGAGACGGGCTGCTGCTTGTTACCTTCAGCATTTGCTGAAATGCTCGTCTCTCGCTGTCCTTCCCAGTGTGTTACTCCCTAATGGGCAGCATTATCTTGACATTACTTGCAAACTCCCTTCACGGTTAGTGAGGGAAGAGAGATATGTCTCACACAGAGCAATCCTGTGTTTTGAATGTCTTACTGGAAGGTATATAGGTGATATAATAAACAGGGTATGGGAACTGTCTTTTGAAACAGTAAAGTGTTTATGGTTTACTTATGCTATGGGGGAGCTGAAATTAAGGTGGTGATTTATGCAAGCAGAAACTGTCAAAAGAACCATGATAAAACACATTTCAAAGAAGGTATTATCTCAGTGGGATGAAGGTTGATTAATTAATTTTTGAAAGGCCTTTCTGTTTGTTGTCTATTATGTATCTAGCATTACCTGGACATGGCGGTAGCTGCATAAAGCTTCATCCAGTTCCTATGTCCTCATCATCTTATTATTTAATACACTTGCGAAGTTCCAGTGTTCTTCAGTGTTTGTAATTCAAAATTTTTTCTATTAACTCCTACTAACATTCTTAGATGCCCTTAAGCAAATGAGAATTTAATATTCTGTAAAAGAAGTTAATCTAAATTTGAAATACAAGATTTTATGAACTGCTGGCTCCAGTACACCTAACATTCAGCCCTTTGATGAGATTATTCAACTTCTTACCTTGAGGTTTCATAGGCATAAAGTGATGTGTTTCTCTACTCTTTGTAAAAAAAATTTTCGTGGTACTCAAAGTTGCATCAGTTTTTGTCAAGCCATATAGATGTTTATTTAATGATTATCCATATACAAATTTAGCAACAACTTTTTTGCCTCAGACTTCACTAGCAAGTGCTCTAGCCACACCGCCCAAGTCGCAGAAGGAAAAGGCAGGGACTGGGAGAGTGTAGGAGAAGATCGCATTTGAGACCATCTGAGGAACTTAAAGGTGCCCAAGTCCATGGGACCTTATGAGATGGATCCCCAGGTCCCGAGGGAGCTGGCGGATGAAGTGGCTAAGCCACTATCCATCATATTTGAGAAGTCCTGGCAGTCCGGTGAAGTTCCCACTGACTGGAAAAGGGGAAACATAACCTCAATTTTCAAAAAAAGGAACAAAAAAGGAAGACCCGGGGAACTACAGGCCGGTCAGTCTCACCTCTGTGTGCAGCAAGATCATGGACCAGATCCTCCTGGAAATTATGCTCAGGCACATGGAAAATAAGGAGGTGGTCAGTGACAGCCAACATGGCTTCACTAAGGGCATGTCATGCCTGACAAATTTGGTAGCCTTCTGCAATGGGGTTACAGTGTTGGTGGATAAGGGAAGAGCAACTGATGTCATCTACCTGGATTTGTGCAAAGCATTTGACACTGTCCCTCACAACATCCTTGTCTCTAAAATGGAGACACATGGATTCGATGGATGGACCACTCAGTGGATAAGGAATTCGCTGGATGGCCACACTCAAAGAGTTGTTGTCAACAGCCCAGTGTCCAAGCGGAGACCAGTGATGACTGGCGTTCCTCAGGGGTCGGTATTGTTGTCCCAAAAGTGGGATCATTTACCCGGTGTGCAGTACACCAATATACACGCAGAGCAGAGGTATTTTATTTTTCATGTCTGTGGAGAGATGGGTGCTAGGTGGTAATTCCACAAAGATAGCACACTACACACAGAATCTACCACATATTTATCTTGTTACAGGATTAGAAAAACCCGCCTAAATTTACACTAATTGGTTATTAATTACTGCATCATCTACTATTGGTCAAGCATCTTTAAATTAGCACGCATGCTCCTTGAGGGTGTGGGGGGGTGTAATTTGCATATTCCTTTAATTGCGTAGGTGGTAGCGATCCCCCAGCCACCTTTTCCTTTCCCTAGTTACTGCTGATTCTTGTTGACTTCAGGCCTCTCCGGCAATCACCCAGCTCTCGATGCCTTCTGGGGCAGGATGTTTCCGTTTTATCAATTTTTCAGCTCTTCTTCAAGGATACTCTTTAGCAAAGCATGCTTTTTATCAGTCTTTCAGCTCTTCTTCAAAGGTATAGTCATCAGCAAAGAAAGTAGTGCATTTAACCCTAAATTAAACAGTGTCTAAGCCCTAACCCAAAAGCATTTCTGTCCCTGTAAAGTGGAAAATTCTACTTTATGGATATCAGTATTGGGACTGGCACTGTTTAACATCTTTGTCGGTGACATGGACAGTGGGATTGAGTGCACCCTCAGCAAGTTTGCCGACAACACCAAGCTGTGTGGTGTGGTAGACACACTGGAGGGAAGGGATGCCATCCAGAGGGACCTGGACGGGCTTGAGAGGTGTGCCTATGGAAACTGCATTAAGTTCAACAAGGCCAAGTGCAAGGTCCTGCACATGGGTTGGGGCAATCCCAAGCACAAATACAGGCTGGGCAGAGAATGGAATGAGAGCAGCCCTGAAGAGAAGGACTTGCGGGTGTTGGTGAATGAGAAGCTCAACACGACCCAGCAATGTGCACTTGCATCCCAGAAAGCCAACCATATCCTGGGCTGCAGGTCAAGGGAGGTGATTCTGCCCCTCTACTCCACTCTTGTGAGACCCCATCTGGAGTATTGCATCCAGCTCTGGTGTCCCCAGTACAAGACAGACATGGAGCTGTTGGAGCAAGTCCAGAGGAGGGCCACGAAGCTGATCAGAGGGCTGGAGCACCTCTCCTACGAGGACAGGCTGAGAGAGTTGTGGTTGTTCAGCCTGAAGAAGAGAGGGCTCCGGGGAGATCTAATTGTGGCCTTCCAGTACCTGAAGGGGCCTACAAGAGAGCTGGAGAGGGACTGTTTACAAGGGCATGTGGTGATAGGACAAGGGGTAATTGCCTTAAGCTGAAGGAGGGTAGATTTAGATTAGATATTAGGAAGAAATTCTTCACTGTGAGGGTGGTGGGGCATGGAGACAGGTTGCCCAGAGAAGCTGTGGATGCCCCATCCCCTGGAAGTGTTTAAAACCAGGTTGGATGAGGCTTTGGGCAACGTGGTCTAGTGGAGGGTGTCCCTGCCCACGGCAGGAGGGTTGGAACTAGATCATCTTTAAGGTCCCTTCCAACCCAAACTGTTCTGTGACCCTATGATACCTAGTTGTCTGTGGCACTGTTCCATTGGCTATATCCTTATTTCTGAGTACTTTGTGGGTTAATGCAGAAACAAAGTTACAGCTAGCTGAATAACCTGCATGCACTTTCAAACAAACAAACAAAAATTATTGAAGAACAATTTAATAGTAGTAGTACAATTGCAGTAGTAAAGATTGTTTTGTAAATCTTCTTACAAAAGTTACTTTGTAAATACCCAGAAAAACCTTCCCCGCTCCTGTATACTTGATGAGAGGCTAGATAGTAAGTCTATTCAAAATCATAAAAAATGATTTGTTTTTTCATAAACTATTGATGCCTTCGTAAGTTGGAATTGGCACAGCAAAGTGGAAATTCAAGAACATTATGAAAGCTAATCAATAACCAGTAGAAATAATATCTCATTTACTCACTTGCTAACGTAGGAAAATTTTCCCTTTATAAAAATTGTTTCAGTGACTGTAATGCTTTTGTAAGATTACAGATAGCAGAACTTGAGGCTGAACTCATATTAATGTGGAAAACAAGGCCAGTGCAAGGGCCAGTACTTTCAGTTCTGACTCTGACCAATCAGCATAATTTGCATCCAGTATAGATGGACCGTTTCAGAAAGTGCTTTGTCTTCATCCATAGCATTCCACCTAATGTAGTGTAAGATGTTGCTGCCCCCACAGCAGGGCGGGTGGAATTAGAAAATCTTTAATGGTCTTTTCTAACCCAAACCATTCTGCAGTTCTGTTATTTATGTCAGAAATGCTGCTTTACTGGTAGCACCTAGTCAGAGTGTCTATCTATTTATCAGGAAATGAAATTACATTATCTACCTCTGTCATTATTTTTAATGCTTTTTTTTTTTTTTTTTTGCAGTAATTTAATTTCTTTCAATCTGAGAAATGTTTAATGCCTTTTTTTTTTAAGGCCAGGGGGAGCATTCTCTGAAAAACAAAGCAAAACAAAAAAGTTTTTGTGTCTTATTAAATTATTTTAAAGCTTGCTTTTAAAGGAACCTCATCAATGGTGATAGGTTCCAAATATTTCTCATTCAAATTGTTTCTTCTTGCAGTATTTTACAACAGTCACTACTGTTTCTAGCCATTTCTTGAGCAGAGTGCGTCTTACAAACCAAAAGACCTAGTACTGCTGCCAGATACACAAGGATGGATCACTTTGGAATAGTATGTGAGTTGGATGTATGGGAAAAATGAAAAAAAAAAAAAGAAAGGAATTACTTTGGCACTCTGAAATTAACATTTTGCAGAAAAACATATTCATATTAGGAACTGTATTTGTCCACTACAAAAACCAAGTGTTGCAAGACAGAGATAAACAATGACAAAGAATGAGGGAAGAGAAACAAAATGTATGTCCGGTGCTGAGTTGAGCTCTTATCAGTTGTGACAGCCATGCAGTCCATGCATTGTGTGCCATTTTTAAAAACAATAAAGCCTCCAGTGAGTGTATCTGCTGACTGACTGATTCTCATGAAGGCTCCACAGTACTTGAATCTAGTAAAAGTGGGTCAGCACAGTGATGTACACAGCACACCGATAAAAATAGTTTGTTAGATGAACATGTTATCTCAGCACTTTAGATTGTAACAAACAGTTCTTATCATGAGATTTATAGGTGACCACTCATAAATAAATATATTTTATGCCAGATCTTGAAGAAACAGTAGGACAAGAAAATGAGCAAGAAAAATTTACTCTGCTCTTCGTAATTACTGGGTGTTCTGCAACCATGCAGGATGTTATCAGTTACATTATTAAATGTACCCAGTAAATCATTTTCTTACACTTCCTCTTTTGCATCTTGAAGACAAAAACCTGTATTTTTTCATATTTTTCAGGACAATTAATGAGCATGTTTCAGAAGCTATTAGACAATATTTCAAAGTAGAGCTACTTGAATCAGTTATCTTGAATTATTCCTGACAAAAAGGTTAACATTTTTCTGCAGATAAAGTGTTTGCAAATAGCAACATTGCTGCTGATCTCCAGTTCAACTTTATCTTTTTCATTCCATGGCATTTGTTAGATTAGCAGTTTTGAAACTGTAGATTGAAAGCGATATAAACAGGAGCCATCATTTTCCTATATATAAATATGGTATTTATTGTATTCCTTTATCAGCATCTCTACACCAAATGCTAGCACAAAAATACAAGATGAAGGGCTCTAACTTACCTAATTTCTGAGATTTTTCTTGACCAATACAAGTAGTTAAATATAAATATTATCTTAAATCTTGGGCTTTCAAATTTGTCTGTCTTTTTTTCCCCACATTTGCTGTTCAACATGTAGTTCTTCTTCAGAGAAAAGTGAAAGATTTTTTAAATTCTTGCTTGAAGACATCTCTGCTTTGGCTTCAAAAATAAACAGTAAACAGTTTCTTGATGTCCTGATGTACACCATCACAGCATACATTTGTCAAATGTAAAGTCTCGCTGTGAAGAAGAGAACTGTCTGAAATGCCAATGAGGGCAGGTTTCTTCAGAGCTCTCTCTTTAAAGAAAGACCTTTAATGAAAGGTCCTCCTAGAAAGAGGCCTGGGATTTGAAAGGAAGGTTTGAGGGGGCCAGAAAAGCATCCTCTGAAGGGATGGACAGGACATATAACCCATTCCTCCCTGTACAGTGAGGCAGCGTGCCACCAGTGCGAGGCAACGCTGCAGAGGGCTGAGCTAATTGCTGGCACTTTCTTCTGCTTAGGGCAGATATTCCTTGGATAGGAAGTCTGACTTCCTGCTAAATGAAATTAGAAGTAGTCTTGGAAAGAGCATTCCTTAATAAATGCCTTGTTGAATCCATCTCACCTAAATGTACATCTCTCCTATATGGGCAAGGCAGGGTTTCCCTTCCAGCTCACTGGGAAATTGCTTGAAAAGTACGAGGGCTGTGATGGCAGGCAGCAGTTGATTAAAAAAGACCATGAACTATCTTGAATAAAATATTGCTGATTCCCAGAAGAATTAACAAAGTTTTGGTCTAGTTAACTGGGTCTTTGTTCATGAATGCCAAGCCAGCTAAATAAGAAGCAGCAAACATTCCAATGCTGCTAAACCCTATAAACTGTTGAGCAAGTGTTGATTTAACAGTACAATCTACTGTCGCTGGATTTAACCCCAGCTGGGAACTAAGCACCATGCAGCCACTCACTCACCGCCCCCCCCCCAGGTCGGATGGGGAGGAGAATGGAAACAAAGTAAAAATTGGGGGTTGAGATGAAGACAGTTTAATAGGGCAGCAAAGGAAGAGAAAATAATAATAACAGAATATACAAAACAAGTGATGCACAATGCAATTGCTTGCCACCTGCTGATCGATGCCCATCCCATCCCTGAGCAGTGATTATCACCCCTCGGCCAACTCCCCCCCAGTTTATATTCTGAGCATGACCTCATATGGTATAGAATATCCCTTTGGCCAGTTTGCATCAACTGTCTTGGCTATGTCCCCTCCCAAAGTCTTGTGCACCTCCTCGCTGGCAGAGCGTGGGAAGCCGAAAAGTCCTTGACTTAGTATAAGCACTACTTAGCAGCAACTAAAACATCGTTGTGTTACCAACATTATTCTCGTAGTAAATCCACAGCACTATACCAGCTACTAGAAAGAAAATTAACTCTATCCCAACTGAAACCAGGACAGCGAGTTATGGTCTTTTTTGACAAATTTTGTCAGACTGTAATTCAGTGAGGAATTCTGAAAGTAAAAGACAAATGGAAATAGAATGCTAATGTGATTTAAACCTAAACAAGGCATCTGTCTTTCATCACTCTGTCAAATGGGGCAGAAACACAGGTCCGTGAACATACAAACACATTGTGTGCAATTTCTGGCAATCACCTCTCTCAAAATGAATGGAAGCAGCAGTAGCATACTTCACCCTATGTAAATTACATTAGACATGGCAATTGAGTCATTGTAACTTAAGGTAGCGGGTTCTAATTGGGAAATGTTATCTGTAAGAAAACAAAGATGGCCTTTGGGATGAAACTGAAAGATGAGGTGTCAGAGAAAGAGTTCCATCCTGGCATATACTATAGTTTCTCCTCAAGGGTGGTAATTTGAAGTAATGAGTAGTCCTTGTTGAATGACCTTGTACATCTGCTGCACTGCCTATTCAATCTGTAACTCACTTTCCATCAATTGCACTTTTAGTACAATTAAATGTGCCATCATAAAGCCCTAAAAATGAACAACACAATCTCTGCATATGTTCACAGCTATTTAGCCTGGGACTGGGAGGGTGGCAGAAGTCCATCTTAAACCTTCTGTTCATGCCAAAGTGCAATTTGTTGATTGAAAGATGCTAGCTGATAGAGCTGGAAGAGGATGGTAGGATTTGCTTAGCATGCACAGAAGCACACACAAAACGATTTGAGATTGGAATGCATGCTTGAGCCAACTTGCTGCTAAGAGGCCACCTGGATGGTGGATGAAGAACAAACTGCCCTTTACATCCCCACCCCCACCAGCCCATCCTAGGCAATTTAAAATCCTTTACAGCATAGCATGAATAAAAATATGCTGCCGTGCCTGTTTTGTCAGAATAATGATATCAAAGTAAGAATATTTTGGACAGCAAAAGCGAACAACCCCATCCTGCAAGAAGATCTATGAGGATGGAGTGTCCCTGGGGCTGCTGGGTGGAAATGCGGAGAGACACTTTTCTCGCTGAGGTGCTATTTCTCCTGGAGGTATTTCCCAGCTGACTGTCACCTGTCACCACGTTACCACTAGTGGTTTGCCCACAGCAGAGGAATAAGAACCCATCTCCTCCTGGTCCCCTCTTGCACTCCCTGTGCTTGCTACAGTCATGACTTAGAAACAGGAAGATTCACCTACCTGGAGTTTTGCAAGACCCAGGGAAGAAGTAGTGAGAGCAATGTAGAATATGTAATATATTTGAACAATAAATCAATGAACAGTATTTAAAAAGTTGTATTTCTATTACAAAAATGGGGAAAAAATTGAGGAAAATAGATCAACATTGGTGCTGATCCAGTAATTACTAGGAGATTTAGGAAGCTGAAACCTTTAGCTATAAGGGAGAAAAACTCATTCCAATTTTACACATAGCCCTACAGTATTTAGACAGTAGACTGCTCTTTTTTTTTGGAACTACCACTAAACAGCAATGAAAGGCACGGATGTTGATGATTCCCAACTTATTCTTAATATTTTTAAAGTATTAAGTTTAGGAATAGTTTCAGCATTTGGTAAAGACAACAAATAAAGGAGAAGTGTGAATTTTCTCCACTGAAGTCTATAGCAAAATTCCTCTATGTCTCTGCATTTTGGCTGCAGTTCATTGCTCAGAATCAGTTTTCAAAATTATTTAAATGTGAAGTGGTTGATTGTGATTGCATTAAGGCCAAATTCGGCTGTGTAACAATGGAGTCACTTTATTTCATTTGCCTATACACATTGAGACAACCTATTCTGGACCAGTGAGTAAACAAATGCAACTCAGTAAAACATTTCTGGTGATTGCAATGTGCAGTGAAGAACAGAATTAAGATTTCCTTTCAATTATCTTGCCTTTTTCTGTGTTTTAATGTAGTTTGATATATTTGAAACTGTTAATTTACAAGATAGATTTTTTATTGTTGCTGATGTTTGGTCAAAGCACAAAACCAAAATTTTTGTATCTGTATACTTTTCTTCATTATGGTAGGAGAACATGAAAATTTCATGTACTGAAGAAGTATCTATTTCAAACTGTCTTTTAGAAGAATGGCTGTTAGGATAAATTGTCCACTTTGGGAACAAAAGTCTTAGAATCTCAGTATAATTGAGTGAGCTGCCTTGGAAAAATTAATTTACAGATCATATACATTTCTTTCAATAGGTAGCTTTAAGGAAAGCTGTCTCTACGTAGACACTCTAAACCTGCAGAATCTACTGTCGCTGTTCCAAATTCTAATTAGTTACCTGTGACCTGATCTGCAAAAGAGCTGGGCAGCTGAAACTCCATCTGGATGCTGTGAGAGCTTAGTACATTTGGAAATGCAGGATATAGGACCAAATACATATATTTCAAAATTGGTAGTAATTTACATTTAATCTTTAATTGTAACAGGTTATACCTGTGGTTGTAAGGCTCTACAGCTGCTATATAAACAGCTTTGACCATAAAGAAGGGATCCTGGACCCAAGCCATTCTATTTGAAAGGCAGTTTCACTGTAATGTGCAGAGGTGCCAATATACAGCTGATTCTGACACTGAGTTAGTCCAAAATGATCCCAACAGTAACCAGCACTGCTTATGCATTATTTAGGATACAAATGGTCTCAAATCATTTCAAGTAATTTTATTAATTTTGTTGCATGTTCCAAACATTGGGATAACCTGCTAGGAGTGAGAGGAAAACACAATTTATGTTCTTACTTAGGAAATCATCTCTTCCTTTCCCTTCTCTTCTTTCTTTAATTCCCCATCTCTTGGATTCAAGCCTTTGAGAAAGGGATCTTTTCCTCCTA
Organism: Balearica regulorum gibbericeps; assembly: GCF_011004875.1. Taxonomy (NCBI): domain Eukaryota; kingdom Metazoa; phylum Chordata; class Aves; order Gruiformes; family Gruidae; genus Balearica; species Balearica regulorum. The sequence goes on from NC_046184.1 coordinate 100,363,154, forward strand.
CCCACACTTTTCTTGCTAGATCATAAATAATAGATCATAATCGAGCACTTTGAAGTACTTTTATTGGCTGCCAGTGTCATCTCCAGTATTTATCTTGTCTACACTTTATTTCAGTGTTTCCAAATGTGGTAAATCTGAGACTCGGGCCTGGTAACAGTCTAACCTTTATGATGTCATTGACTAAGAATTCAGATGTACAATCCCAGTTTTTCCTTCTCTCATACCTTAAGAGCTTCCTTTTACCATGTTGTAAATTGTGCAAGACTAGATTTATTCTGTCTCAGGAATAAGATTCCTACTTTAGTCTGATTTTGAAAATTCCCCTCACTCATCAAATGTGTCATTTGCAATGCTTGTGGTGAAGCCAACATGTGGAGTTCTGAAATTAATTGTAATTCAGCAGGCTAGCTGTAATCAGCTGTCCCTGATCATTGTGCTGTATAAATTCCATAGGATTTTAGTCCATCATTTTGATCGGAAGTTTTTTTTAATTCTTTACAAAATGTACGCTGCCTGTATCTCCGATATACATTCCCAGAAAGCCTGTGTGCTCCAGGATGAACCTATGTGTTCACTAACATCCAAATCTTTTGTCATTCTGACATCTAAATGTGTAAGTATATCATACAGGGAGAAAGCAGAAAACTTATAGATGTAAACATAGCCAGGCTGGTTAAAGATATTCCATTAAAATTATCATTACTGTTCATTTTTATCTATACAAAGTCTGCTTTTATTGGGAAGGGTTTGCTTTCCATTTAAGAAAAAGAAGTTTGAAAACTGAAGTTTGGCTGTGATCAGAGTTGTAATTTTCTCTTGTTGCCATCTCCTTCTGTCTCCTTCAGACAGTGTCTCACATCAGTCACAATTACCTGGTGTCCCAAGGATTAGTCGCTTCCCTTATAACTAAAGGAGGCAACTATGGTGCACGTAGGAAATCTGATAAAGGAACAAAGTCAGTCATGATGCACCTGAATAGCAACTTATATGAAACACTATAGGCATTCCCAATTTAAAACATTGAGGATAATGGGCTGAGTTATATGACCTTTTTGTTCTTTTTACCCAAAGACTTAAATGGATAACTACAATATAAACAAACTATTTTCTGCTGAGATTTTCTCTGGGTAGAAAAACATCCTTTTCTTCAGGGATGTTATGAGACAGAAAGGGACTAGGATGGCTTCTAGGTAGGAAATCTAAGTGCAGAAGAATTTTCTGTGTGCTATTACTGGTCAATTTGACAACGTGCCATCTTTACCCAGAGTACCCTTAGAAGGGTCAAAATAGCCACATGGAAAGAAAAATCACTAGAGTTTTGTGGCTAAATAAGTTATATTTCCTTTGGTTACTGCCCTGGTTTCCTTTGGTTGCTACTGGTCCTACCAGTAGCATATGTTTGTTCACAAGGTTAAGCCATACAGTTTTGCACTTAGACGGACACACAGAGATAAATAAGCACTGATTCTTACATGCACTTATTTTTTAAGTAAGCAATGTCTAGTACAGTTGTTAGATAACAATAATAGGCTCTGATCTATACCTATTCTAAAAAAAAAAGTTATTGTTAGTTCACAGCAAAAAATGTTTCAAGGAGTAACAAATATGAGTTTCCACAAGTGTTAGGGATACATGTGCTTGTAATAAAAAATCTCTTATGAAAATGAAAGCAAAAGTTGAAAAAAATGTACTAGGGTGCTGCAAACAGAAGTGAAAATACATTCTTAAAATGAACTACAAAAATACTCTCTCTAAAAACCTGTATAGTTTTAATATTTTGTCAGAAATCTGTTTTTAATCTTGGGGCTTTTTCTTCTATCACCATGGTTGCTTCACACCTCTTAAGTAATTCATACAGACTTTCACATGTATGCAGTGGACTTCAAGTTCAGACCTTACATGTTCTCTGTCTAAAAACTTTTCAGTAAATTGATAAAACTTGTCTGAAGCCATCTGGCATATCTCTATACTCATACTGTTGTTTCTTACCACTGGGTAAGAAAACTCAGTTTAAACTTCCAAAGAAGTTGTGTGTCTGTCTGTATTTTCCATTGCAGGATAGTTGTGTAATCATGAATAGAAAATGTGGGGACAGGACAGATGTTTTGTTTTGGTTTTGGGGTTCTTTTAACGTGCTGAGTCATCTCTCCATTCTAAAAACAGTTTGCAATAAATGTACATGTAGACATGACAACAAAAAATGTAATGCATTATAAAGCCACCCAGGAGTTGCCTATTTTTATACATTTTTTAGTTCACATGCTAGGCAGACTTAAAAACAATCCCTGTAGAGCCTTGCTTTCTGGACAGTTTAGACAAAAAGTCAGTTCCTGCATAGGCGACCCACTGGACTGGTGTGGGTACAGCATATAAATGGCTGTAGGGAATGACACATGAGGCAGTGATGCGGCTGACAGCCTGACGTGCCACCCTTGTCTCTCAGCCTGCAGATGCTTACCCACTTGCAGCTAAAGTGATTGTAGGTGGCTTTCAGTGCACAAGCAGGGCAGGACTCAAGCTCATGTCTCTGATTCAGTTGCAGTGTGCCTCAGCCACTTTGCTGCCAGAGCACAGATGAGGCAGCTTCAATCACTACATATTTTCAGTTTGATCAGTAGCCAAAATGTGCTTATTATTTTTTGACCTGTGGAAGGGGACTAGATATTCCTTATTTTATGTACTGCAGGATATAGACAGTGAACGTTCAAGGTTCTATGATTTACATCCAGACTAAATATGCTATGCAAACTTTATTAAGTAATAAATCTTTTCATACGAGTTTTTCAACCCAGTCCCATCTTTTCTGAATTAAATGGTTGCTGCTTTGATAGTGATGATACTTAAGACAGTTCTCTAACCAGGAGAGTCATGTTAAGGAGTATAGCTCATACTTTAAAGAAAGTAATGTCTCAGCCTCTCTGAGACTTATGAAAAAAGATCAATCCAGTGGTGTATTAATTTCAGCACCTGCTTTGTGTGATTATAAAAATCCACAGGCAATACAGATGTCTCTTGGATAATCCACTCACACAGATGGGCTAATATTTCAGCTTACCCCTTTTTTAGTACAACTAACTCCCTGCAGACATTCCGCAGGTTTCATTGCAGTGCTTCCCTCCATAGAATCTTTTCCTTCATTGCTGCTGCAATAGTCCTGATGTCTTGAAGTCTCTTCATTCCTGCATTTCCCCTCACTCAGTGCACATCCTGCATCCTTCACTCATCGTCAGTCCCAGAATATGGATAACAAATGGTGCAGAGAGAACTCCTTCTGTTCCTGACCATCCCAGAGCAGTTTGTCCACCAATGAGTCTGCCCCAGGCCGGAGACGCAAAACAAATCTCCCTCAGGGAGCCAGCCAAATGCGTGTACCCGTTGTCAAGAAATTCCCACATTTTGCTGGCCTGGCTGCCTAGCAGATTACCTTCAGGTCAACTAGCTGACTGTCCAAAGAGCAGATGTGCAGTGGTTTGCTAACTGCCTGACTACGGGGGTAGCACACACTGCCTCAGCCTCCAAATTAGCTGAAGAATTACTTCGTGTGTTGTACATAGGATCAAGTGAAAGTGTGCTGCCTATTAGGTTTACTTTTGTCTCTCATTCCTGTGACTTCATGTGTGGTTAGCACTTTGCCAACTTATAATGAACTGGCTCCCTCCTTACAAAACAGTTGCTGAATACGTGCAGATGGACTCCATGCTGAATGAATCTAGTGCATCTGAGATATACCAGTGGTGCCATAGATTGCGCAGATCCACTACAACATGCACGATGCAGTTTCTCCATGTACATGCAGTACATGCATTGAGAAGACACCAGACTTATCACCACCACATACACACACAGAAAGATCAAAACCCAAAAAAACTAGAATAAGACTCTTCATCAAGCTATTAAGTACAAAACCAAGCCAGTCAGCAACCCTGCTCTCTTCTTACACTCATTTTCTATTCCTGTTGATTATACAGAAGAGCAGCTGTATTGGATCATACCACTGGTCCACCTGGCCTCATATCCTCTCTCTGGCAGTAGCCAAAACCTGAAGATTAGAGATGAGTAAGACAACAGAAAAAGTTTACGAGATACATTCCCTGAGTACTGACCTAGCTTCTGACAAGTTGTACTTTGGGGATTTCCTTGCATAGTAGCAGTTGAATAATTTATTATTAAATACATGTTGAAAAAGAATCTATAACATCCCTTGGCAACAAATTCTACAGCTTAATTTCACATTTTATTAAGAATCACTTCCTCTCACCTTTGCTTGACGCTGTCTAATTTCTGTGCTGCAAGAAGCAATGATCACTCCTTACATTCTCCATATCATTCACGATTTAACCTTCCATTGCATCCACCTTTTCAGATTGGAAAGCCCAAACCTCTTCTGGAGTCACTTGTGTGTAAGTCATTCCACAACTCTGATGTACTAACTATTGTAGCTATTTTCTGAACCCTATTCTGTTCTAATATATCATTTTTGAGATGAATGGACCAAAATTACAAACAATATTCAAAATGTGTTTGAAATGTGGACCTGTACTGTGGCAGTATGAAGATCTGCTTTGTTCTCTTTTCCTTTCTTTGGAATCCCTAACATTTCATTAAAACTTTTTATTACAGTTGAGCACAGAGCTGGCATTTTCATAGATCTATTTATTACAACTCCGAGATCTTACTCCTGGGTGGGAATGGTCAGCTCAGAGCTCATTTTACTTATGAAATTAGGGTTTCTTTTCCCAGGTGCTTCACTCTCTTCTGAATTTCAACTGCCATTTTCTTATCCAGTCAGTCAATCTCAGTCAATCCATCCATAGTTCTTCACAGTTAGTCCTCCTTTTTTACTACCCTGATAAATTTAGCATACATTCTCATCTCACCAGATCATTCATGAGCATCTTAAACAGCACAGGATAAGCAAAATGTACAGCAGGAGGCTCCTGGTAACCTTGTTCCACTGTAAACAAAAAGACCATCATTCCTGCCCACTGTTTTCTAACTTTATCCATTTATCTATCCATGCAGGGACTTTCCTTCTTTTAAGAGACTTTGGTGAGAAACTTTGTCAAAGGCCTTTGAGAAATCCATGCAGTCTATATTAAATGCATCCCCGTTAACCATATGTTTGTTGACACCTTCAAAGAACTCCAGTAGGTCAAGAAGCATGCCTTCCCCTTAAAACAAAGCATATTTACTCATCCCTGATAAATCCCAAGTATCTGGGAACCACTGACCTGAACACCAAGCAGCTCCCTGCTAGGGCTCACACAACTGCGAGGAGCAAGGATTAGAGCCTTAGAGCCAAGATGGTGAGCAAGGGTTAGAGTTAAGGTCAAGGCACTCCACTTATGGAGCGACCCAACCTCAGGCCACCCCAAGGGCTGGGAGATCATCATTGAGGGTTAACCGCAACTAAAGCCCTGCAGGCTTGCCAGGCTGCCCATTAGCAGAGGTGGGGGCACAGAAGGCTGCAGCAGTTGTACCCCTGGGGCTGCACCGTGCTCTTTGGCAGGGATGGAATTCAACTGGGGGATAGGGGAGCCGGGGGGCAGCCCCACTGCGCTCAGCTTGGGGCGTCCTGCTCGCGCAAGAGGTGCTGCTTCTCTCAGCAACCTGCAGGGCAGATCTCAGAAGGGCTGTCCAATTTACCGAACTGCTGTATGTATGCACAAGCAGTGCATTTGAGATCGTGTCTCCAAAGATTCTTAGATTTCTGTTAGCTTCTTACATTAAAGTATATATGTCTTCAAACTCAAGGAATGACTTCCCACTTTCATCATCTCATGTAAATAAAAACTTCAAGTACACTTTGTCTGAGATTTTTTTCCTCTTACTTTATAAAAAAAGTTCTCCATAAAACAAATACCACATAAGAACTGTGTTTATGCAGGATTATATTTTCAGAATCCAGCCAAAACAATATTAACAATACAGAGAAACCTAATTTATTTTTTTAATGTAAGAATACCTCAGATTTCATGTTCTGAAATTAGAAAGGCAGATTTGCTTTTTTTTAAAAAAGCAGAAAATGGAAAACATATCAATCTGACTTCTATTGAGATTTTTTTTCACAGTGCTGCTTTATATGTAAATGTGTTATTCATAGAGAAAAAATACTGCATTCACTTCTTACCTTAATGAGAGAAGAAATTTAGATAGCTTGGTAACAACGTACATATGAGAACTCTTTAAATTTGTGAATCGATTATGTAGAATATGAACATGTTTCAGACTCTAAGAACAGTGTATATAAGACACAGAATTATGATAACTGAATATTTCAATTATGTATTTAAAACAACAATTGTATTCACAAATGATTGTTCTGAATCATAAACTGTCTACAAATCATTCTTAAAGATATAACACTTTCTTAATTATTTCATCAAGCTGTTTAAACATTGAAATATATCAACTATTGTCTTACTTGCTAGTTCCAATTACTTGAGAATGCTAAAAAATGTCTCCTATCAGCTATTTTGTATTACTTTTGTATTCAGGATTGTGTGCTTACAAAAACGTCATGTAATAGTGATTATTCTTTTCTTGGAATCTGCAGCACCATGCTTGTGTTCTACCTATTTTAAAAGGAAGCAAGTAACATCTTTGAAATTGTTGTATAGATGTTATAGTAGGATTATACCCGAACACCTCATAGGAGGTTCTGATGCAAAAGATTGCATTACAAAATGTTTAATGCATCATTTTAAAGATATTACATGGTGATGTCAAAGTTTATAGAATACAGTAGGGTACATGTGATTGTTATCTTAAAAAACAGTAAGGTGGTTTTGGGAATGTGGATTAAAGGTGAAAAGTTTCTACTGGTTGAGGTAAGAGAACTCAGTGGTTTATAGACTATTCCATATTTGTTTATTTTTATGAGCAAAATTCATTAGCTTTTATGTCAGTGTGTAGATATGCTTCTGTGGAAGACGTAACTTAAAATGCATGCATGGATATAGAGATAGAAAGTATGTTTTAAATATACAATTGGATGCATCATAGCTATATTCCTCTCACTGCTCTGTGTTGCACCTCCACTGACCTTAGTGCCTGAAGGACAAATTAGGACCATACAATACATGAGATGCTTCTAGCTGAAGAGGTGCATTAGCAGAGATGCGGGTATGTTTGAGAAAGCACTCAGCAATTAGCAGGTCCTAGGTGGAGGAAGAGCAACATTTGTCTTACTCAATGTGATCTCTGCAAAAAGAACCAGGAGGCACCTTGCATCTCAGCTCTGTGTTTCCAGTCTAGCCAATGAGAAGAGATACAGAGCATGGACCAGACAGGCTGAGGTCGTAACACTTTTAAGATACGCCATTTTATAATCTTCAGAAGAAATTTAATTGCTAAATTTCTCCTCTAGAATGGGCTTTTGTTGTGTTCTCTAAGGTCTTGTTTCACTGTTTGAAAAGTTAATGGTGCAGGATTTGTTTTTGAAGGAAGGGAAAGTTATCTGTCTCTGGGCAAGCAGCGCTAAAAGACAAAATCCCATACAGCTCCTGAGGGTATGTTTCTGAGCCTGAGTTACTTGGTGGAGCACCAAAGTAGGTGTGGGGTGTTCAGTAACTTTCGAGATCAAAGCTGGGTGCTCTGCATCTCCACCTATAGGCACTATCTGTCTGCACTATTTATACAGGGTCCTGATGGTCCCAACTTTAGATGTTCCCATTGAATTAGATGCCTAAAGTAACTGAGAGTAAATGATCTGAATACCCCCATGTAAGTATGATGGGAACTGACCAGCAAGTGAGGACTGACAATAAACACTGACAAACTCAAAGCTGTTACAGTTAGAGGAGTTCATTCTCAGAGCAGCCGAATCCTCTGTTGTCAGCCAGAGCCAATGAATTAATTATCAAAACAGCCTTTCTTCCTCAAGATTTTATGCATTCTGTCAAAGTGGAAATTTTTGGAAGGACATTTCAGGGGAAGATCAACCTGCATAACATGAGCAGTTACAAACCCAGTCACAATATATTTGACCGCCCATGGCATGAGTAGTTAAGTCAACACCACAAATACTTTGTGATCACGATCATTAATGAAGCATAGAAAATTTTGATTTATGACAGAGCAAATTAATGCCATTGATGTGGGTTCCTCAAAACAATAACAAGTATATTTTAGGATGAAAACCTGCAATGCATAAATAGCCCATTTGTTTTCATTACTTCTTTTCCATAAGGTTATTGGCACAGAATTATTCTCTGCAAGCAGAATAATATTTTTAGAAAACTATGATAAAGTTACTCTGTATGATTTATTTCATTGATATTTTTAAACTTCCTTTTTGATCACATTTTACTAACCCTTATTTTCTGAACAGTGTATATAAAGAACTAGTAGATTGGGAGTGCACACATCTGAATTTGTCAGGACCCTTTCATAGCCGTGCTGGGATAGTATCCTCTAGATGGCATTCAAGGAATTGCTACATGTGTGGAGGATATTTTTTTTTCCTATATCAAAGATTCCCTTAGTAGTTCCTGTGTTTCAGTGGTTGTTTTGCACAGTTTTCACCATATGTTTGAGTACAGAGGGACTTGAGATGATTGCCTGTTGTAGAGTACTGTAAGATGAATGTGACAGAAGCAGAGATCATTGCCAATTACTGAGATGTGGATCTGAATTAGAGGATCTTACTGTTTGGTTTTGTTTGTTTGCCAAAAAACTTTAAATATCCTGTGTGAACACACTAATTTCTCAAAATTTCCAATCAAATTCCAGACTCACAATTGAATTACAAAACAAAGTGTGATATTGGGCAAAGACAATTATTTAAAATACTTAAGGAGGATTTGAAATAGGAAGATTTTCTTAATGATAAAAGAGGCTAAACAATATTTTGCTCATGATAGCATTATTTTGTGGGTTATTCCAATGTAACAATATTGCTTGTAAGCAATAGTGCAATGCTAATGTGTAACCCTGATGGTGCTTAACCCCTGTGTATACCTAAATCAGCTGTCAAACTGAAAGTTGTCTAAATTCTGAAGTTCTGCTTTTGTGCATGCTCTGAATTGCCTTTGTTTTGACAGCATTAAGGAGCTTGGCATAATTGAACTCTAAATCTCATTCTGAGGATCAGGCACTTAAAAGTTAGACCCTGAAGCACTCAGCTCCACATCACTAATGTACTGTGTGGATATGAGCCATTAGTTCTTTCAAGCAACTACCTAAGCTGCATAGCTGGGTGTTTTCTCTCTGTAAAATTTCTGCAGTGCAAGAGACTATTTAGGGATAGATAAAAGCTTATTCCAGAGACAGGCTGTGTGTAACAATCCTGCCTTTCTGCTTGGGACTGAGTTAAACAGAAGGCTCTCTAATCAGGTGGTACTTCTGAATTTCAAAAGGTTAATCTAGCCCATGATTTGCTCTCTGACAATAAGCAACAAGGGACATTGATGGAAGAAAATCAGGAAAGTATCAAATGATGCTTCTCCTCATGTACTCTTCCAGCTCCCAGCAGTGTTCAGTAGCATGTTAGCTAACAAGGCATGTTTTCTCTGTTTCTTGCCTGAATGTCAACTTCCTAACTTTTTGGAGGCCACAGAATTTTTATAGTTCTCTTTCAAAAATGACCAGTGCAAACTCTGCATGTGTCAGCTGGTCACCTAGACCTTGTCACTTGGACAAGAAGAGGTTGTGAAAGGAAGGACAGCAATGCTCAGCCTCCCTCCTCAAACTTTCCTGCTTTTCCTTTCTGTAGGAAACATGTTTTGGCATAGAGATAGGAGATGAAGAATAGACTTAGAAAAGAACCTACAAGGGCAGACTTCAGCACACAGAGCGTTGAAGAACACTGGCTAAGACAGTGCCAAGAAAAAGACTAGAAATACCAAAGGGGCATAATGGAAGACCTCTGAAAATTCTGAGGCTCTTGCTAAGAGTGCAGTCATCAGATAATTAATTTTTTAGAAATAAAAGGTGGGCTCCTTAAGCTAAGTGATGCACTTATCTGGAAGTGTGAATGCTCAGGTTTCTTTCTCACCTGGAGTTCTGTCAGGAGATTGCATATCAGTTCATGAGCATGGATATGTGCAACAAGTATAAAAACACAAGCTGCAGAGCATGAGCTAACTAGTAGCTAATAGTTGAAGAAGCTTTCCTTTTGAAAGGTTATTCCATAATTGCTCAGGATTCCACAAACCTTCCCTTGAAACATCTTTTAGTGCCCATTGTCTGATCTAATTTCTAGGCTGCTCTGTTTTCTTGGTGGTTTAATTTTTATACAAGTCAAATGAAAGCTCTTTAGCTCCCAATGGTTCTTTAACTATGGGGAGTTTTGTCTTTGTGAATGAGAGAGAGACTCAGTCTTCTTGAAAGAGAAAAACACAAAAAAGACATTTATTTTTCAAATATATTTAATATGAGGCTTTGGGCAACGTGGTCTAGTGGAAGGTGTTCCTGCCCACAGCAGGGGGGTTGGAACTAGATGATCTTTAAGGTCCCTTCCAACCCAAACCATTCTGTGATTCTATGAATATTAGTGTGACATGTTTTCACAATATATGAGCATAGTAGTCCAGAAAGAGCCACTGCCTCTTCTGAACCTCAGATTCTAGACATAACAGAAGTTAGAGGTGAGAAAGACTATCCATCCATTCCACATGGCCGCTGTATGCTTTTAGGCTTGATTTGCTCTGACGCCTTCAAGTGTCATTGCTTCTATCTCTCACCTTGAAAGCCTATTCTCAGACTGAGAGGTGTGCAAACATCCCTGTGAACTAACTAATAGAAGACGTAAATGCTCCCTCGCTACAGGGTATTCCCTGATATTTTGTCTACGGTTTCTTGTAACTTGACCGTGCTACTTCTATTCGTTAATTCTCTACTTCTGCCATTCACAGAAAGCAGGAGAGAATTACTGCAACTTACCTTCGTAGGCTGCTGTTATTGCACATAAGCAGTGTGCATCATCTTTCCTTAATCTTACCTCATGGATCTCCTATTAATTGTTCTTTTCCAGTTCTTTATATCTTTCCGTTGTATTTTCAGCACAGCTCAATAATGTGTCAGTATCTTTTCCAAAGAGTTAATCAGGCAGAGCTAATGCAGATGTATTAGTTTCAGTATACACGCTAACTGGCTAACTCAGAAATGTCTATGTGACACTGTGTTGGGTCTTATAGATATACCCAACTGAAAAAACACTTTATTTAGGATGTTGACATATCTAAAATTACTCTTGCGTTGCTCTAGAGGTCATCTTTAAAGAAGATCCATGGCTGATTTTGTACTAAACTTCTGTGCTAATAGTAGTGATGTGCGTATTGAATGCTGTGGCTGAAACCAGGGGATACATTTGATCTACTGGCAGCCATCTCAAAGTTCAGCATCTAAACAGGCAGCTCCAGTGTGCAATCTATGCCACCCTAAGATGGTGTCTTTCACAGGTATGATAAATTGCCCTTTGAAGTTGCCTGTCTCCCTCTAACTACAGAGGGAATCAAGACAACTGGCCAAAATTAAAACCCAGGTTTTAAATTAAATATTTGAGTCAAGTAAAATGAATCCCACCCTACTTGACTAGAAATTGAACACCTAACATACATTTGACAGCAATAGTGCTTTTCAGTGATTCATGTACATCAAGTACAAACCATTGACTTGCCTTCCGGAAGTGTTTCTCATTGTCTGTATGCCAAAGTTTAAAAGGGTATGCTTTTCTGTGCATAGGTCTATATATTAAAGATTTTAAAAATACTTGACCCTATGTAAGAGATAGACTAAACCATAGCATTTAGTGTTATCTAATGAGTCTTTGTAATGAACAGATGAGAGCATACCTTTGAATCTTTTTAGCATTTATATAATATATAATATAATTTTGTTTGTAACATCACTGGGAGTATTAATTTATGAAGGCCTATTTATTTAGTGTCACCAATTTATAAATGCTTTGTCAAAATCAACACTTGTGGGAAATAGTTCGAAGATGTACATTTTAAGTCAGTATCTGATGTGTCTCCATGCACTTATACATATTCACTCAAAATGTTGAAGTACAGTAGCTATGACATTCTCTGCATATGCCAACAAACAGCTTTTACAGAAGCTTCACAGAAGATGTTCAAGTAAAATATTCATGATTTTCTTGCTAAAAGAAAAACCTCTTTCAGTCCTGTAAAGTACTGTTTGACAGAAAATGACCTACAATCTGATGTAGTCTCGTGTTTTGATATAAACAAGCACATGAAAGATTTGCTGAAATGAGTGTACATTTTAAGTTTGTCTTTGTTGTATTGCAGGATGAGTAGCAATTAATGGAGTGAAAAGATTGCAGATTTCCTAGTGCTTTTTAACCTGCTTATTTCATTTTCAAACTTCTGAGATCAATTTAGCAGCAGGAAGTTCTGCAGAGCAATTTGGTTCCAGTTGACCCTGGAGGGGTTGTTGCTGAGTGAGACTTACTTACAGCTTTGTTTCCATAATGACACCTTGCTGCAATAAATGACACCTTCTTAACCTCAAGTTGTATTTCCAATAAATTTATAGTAATTCCTAGGTTACATTTAGAGGTTGAAAACAAAGTTCTTCAGAGAAGTGTGTCACCACATGTTGTCCCCGCATCATAGGGCACCTAGCAGCGCTGGCATGATATTTATAACTTACATAACACATTGGCTGGAACGCATCTTTTTTCACGCTGATTAACATCATTTTAGCAATCTGAATCTGCTGATAAACCAATTTCTCCCACCTCCTTCTCTTTTAGCACAGGTTTCCTAAAAAGGAAACCCTATAAGCCACTCTGCCTTCATTTTTAAGAGGAATCCTGCATGTCAGGAATAGTTCCCCAGGAGAGCACGCACACCAGTTTCAAATGGTGCATGCCACCCGCCAACAATCAGCAGCTTGCCACAACGTCTGAGTCAGGAGGAACAGTGAGCAGTACAACACATAACACTTGAGCTTGTGAAGGCAGCAAATCTGCTGGTTAAGAACATAGTATTGTGTTACTTCTGCTGTAGGTACCACAACAGGGTTTATAATCATCATAAGAGGTGATAAGAAGGGAAGTGATTTGCCTGGGGGGCCTCTTGCACCCTTCCCTGTGCCATCAAATAGTCTGTTACTTATCCTGAACAAAATGCTTGGAAGGAGCAAATGAAGCGAAGGGCTTTTTTTCCCCCATTTACCATGTTCTTGCTGTCCCATTCAGCCACATATGTTGTTGCTACCTGATGTGAGCTGATATGCCAGTGCCGCACAACCATACTGTTGTCTTCTGCCAAACAAGGACAAAGAAGCTCGGATTTTGGGAGAGCTGTTCCCTCAGGAATCCCAGTGACCTATTAGGTCTTTAAGACACTTACTGTCTCCTGCTGCTCCAGCAATAAAAGGCAATGGAAGGGAGCCAAGAATCTGCTTATTCTGATGGAAATCCAGTTGGTTGTTCAGCGGGAATTGATTTGACGTGATTTCCATTTATATGACAGGCAACCATTCTCAGTTTTGCAGATTTCTTTCTTTGCATGTGATTCCTGGAATCACACCTTTCCTCCAAGCTTGTTTGAACTCAATTTATTCTACTTGCTTCAGAAATACAGAGCATATAAAGTAGCTCCTTAAAACATACATACATGTAAAACGTTTGTGTGATTTTTTTAGGTACTGTTATTTAAAGGAACATGTTATTAACATATTTGAAATTGTTCACTGTATTATAACTTATGCCAAATATCTCACAATACTTTTTAACTTTGAGGGTTTTGCACGAACACCTCATCAGAGTGAACAGAACAGACTGACTGACAGGTGATAAGGCTTTATTTTTTACGATTGCTTTTATGTATCTTCTACTATAATCCATTTTGAAGAATCAAGGACTGAGCAGGTCTTGTTAGAAGCAAAGATCTAGGAGTGCTTCTGTCTCAAGCTTGCAAAATAATGAATAGCAGCACATTCTGTAAGTCAAAAGAAAAACTGTAGTGTTGCAAAATCATATGGGTGAATAATTACTGTCTTCATACATAAGATCAACAATAGATGAGAGAGAAATTAAGCAGCAAGGAAGAAAGAATTGCATTATGGAACATAGTAGGAAAAAATTATGTTGACTCTACGATTAGCCTGGAGGAAATTTGGGAGTTGCATCTATCATGACCTTTAGCCCACAGCTCTGTAGCAGAATCCATTTTTTCATAATGGTATTAGGTTCACTTGGCTTCCATCCACCATTTCTGCGCAAGCAAAGAAAATCTGCAAGGGGAAAGAATTTAAAATGGAGGGAGAAATTATAATTATAGCTTGCTGGAGGCCTATTTTTCCGTAAATGAAGTGCTTCAAAAGAAGCATACTGTTATGCTGTCTTTTGAATGTAAACCTTTAGGGAACTAGTGTAAGAAAAGAAAGTAGAAACATTATTTTTCACCCCAAACTTGTTAATTTGCTAGCTCTAATGCCTTGTCAGGAAAACTCCATGCTCAACTTTGAACTCCAAGGTTAGTGCCAGTAATAGTATCCCCTCCAAGCATTATAACTGTGAATTACCACTGAAGTGATTAGAAAGATAAGAGACTCTATTATGTGAAGAATCAAGTATCTTATCTAGTCACTGTACTAATTGGAAGCAGTGTTGTATGGTAAGAAAAAGAATTCTTACTGAATTCGGCTTAAACCCAAAGATGTTTCAGCCATGTGGACATCTTTAATACAGAGAGATGGGTTATGAATTGGAATTTTTTATAAAAAAGTTTAATTTATGTTCATATTTCCATTATTTTTTGCATGTAAAATCGTACTTAGTTTTTAGTCTTTTATATAGACACACATTTCTAACATGAAAGTGCTCGCATATTGGAAATAATGGAAGGTATTGACACTCACATTGTGCTTTAGGATAGCTCAGTCAAAAGATTAAAGAAAATCTCTACAGCACAACCAGAAAAAAACATAAACATAGGTCTCCTGAATCCATATCACTTTCCTCGCTCATAAAATAGTCTCTCTTCCCTTTTTCTACCAAGATAGCAATAGAAAGATTAACAAGCAAACACAAAAGAAAAAAGGATGAAATGCATTTCTGCTGGAGGACTAATAATCATATTGCAGGAATGAAGCCTGCTGTAGATGATAGGCAGCACAACTACATCCTTGTCAGTTGACTGATAAGACGTGTCATGCATGGCGTTAGTAATGGAGGCTGAAGGGTTTTGGCCTCTTAGCCTCTCTAGTAAATCCTTCCTTGGTAAATAGCTCAAATGCTAATAATACTGGAGGCATTATCATTGATCAGGAAATGTTGTTTCATTACTTCCAGTTCTGTTACTGGAGTAAAATGTCTCCCCTAAGAAAACATCTTTTTATTGCTTAATACCTTTCTTACAGACTTTCTAGAATCAGAAGTAAAAATCAATATTTTTCTTACTGTGCCCTGAAATAACAATTTTTCCAAGTATGGGATCATGAATAAAATCTCAGACTTTATTTATTGCTATGTATAATATAAAATCATACTCAGTGTCCCACAGTATAGAAATTCTAATACAGAACCAAGGCTGGTGAAACACTATATAAACATAATAGAATTTTCTAGTATAGAAAAAGGTACAAAGGTTGTTTTTTACCATCCAGAAAAACAGTTGAAAATTGAACCTTGGTACGTCTCTATCATTAACAATTATGAAAAGCACACGTCCATGGTTTGACAAAAATTTGACAGTGTTTTTTTTTTAAAGTATAGCTGTATTTATAAGGAGAAACAAATATCTAGACCACTTTTTCCTTTTCAATCTAGTAGTTTACAAAAGAACTTTCTAGTATTATGCAATTCAGATTATTATTGGTAGTTGTAGAGGTATAGAAACGTCTAACTAAATTAAACGACGTTACCTCAAATGGCAGTATTTTAAACATTGAGACCCACAGCCTTCTCATGAGGATGGTGCCCAAAGGGGTGAAGTTGCAGTCCTCACCACAACACGTGACAGTTCAGCTCCCCCTTTTACTCCCTCCCCTCCAAATTTGTATCTTCCAGCACTTCACTGGCTTTGGCCAAAACAGACACAATGCAGGGGAAGGAGGAAAGAGGGCAATGGTGATGGAGCTGTTCTTGTTTCTTGGATGGTACATTTTTTAATGAGAAAGTGATTATGCGTACCTGGAAGGGCCTGTTCTGCCAGCCAGTAAAAAGCCATTGAGCTGTCATGGTTTCTCTTCACCATTTCTTTCATCAAGAAATAAGATTTGAAATAACATGCTAGAGGGGTAGGGTACTCCATGTACAGACAGAGATCAGGTGGGCTTTTGTCATCAGCTGCCATTGGGTCTGAAGCTTCTTCATAGTAATTGGGCATCATATCAAACTTGTTCAACCCTGGAAACCAGGGGAGAAATGCTGGCAATTCTTTGCCTACTTTAAACAGTATGAAACAAGAAACTGGAAAACTAGAAAATGTACTAAAGGAAAAAATCTTCAGAAACCCTACAGATCACCTATTTTGAAATCAGGCAGTTGCAGATAATGGAAGTCAACTTCAGGAGAAAGTCTCTGGAGAAATTACACTGGAATCCAATCATCGTTTAAAATACACGTTTTCTGTCCTTTGTGTAGCGTATGAGACAAGGGATCCTGAAAAAGAGAAACCAAAGAGATTTAGAATAAAATAAGCCTACTCTGATTTAAGGAATGAACTTTCATTATTCAATACAAATTTGAAAAGACAAAGAAACTTATCAGACTAAATTAAATGAGGAGCTCATAGCATTGTAGATGACTCATCATAATTCAAGAAATTTGTAACAGTGTAGAGGAAAACATAGAGAGCAGATGGTGCAAAGAATCCTTAGTACAAACCAGAGATCAGCGCTGAGCTCAACAGCCAGAAACCATCCTTCAGCCTACCTATCTTTCGTACCAATGGCACGAAAATGCTGCCATTAAAGTGATTAAAAGCCATGCTGTGCTTCTAAGCATTTTTTTTTCAAATGGTTTCATTGGGTAACCAAATTAGAGCTCTCCTGCAGCTACTGGATTTGAAACAACTAATTAAAAGAACTTCCCATTGATTCATCATAGGAACATTACAGCAGTCTTTATAAATGAGCAAATAGGATTTACCTATCTCACAATTTTCTGGTTAAAAAGAGCTTTACCAATAAATGAATAGGATCTTTAGGGTCTAAATAACATCTGCTCTAGTGACCAACTGTTGTAAGAAACTGAAATTTCTCCATAGAAATTTAGTAGCACTTCATAGCAACTGAAGACATAGAAACTGAGCTAGCTGCAGCTTTTAATTACTTGCCATTGTATGTCTGTTTCTTTGTACAATAAATTTCTGACTGGAATCCTTTTCCTAAAAGTCATTATTTCCTCTGAGATGTGAATAGGTAACCTCTGTATGACAAATGTAGTATCATCCTTCTGAACATATAAGAAATGGTCAATAGTGGCTCTTTTGTGGCTTTTTCTTTAAAAGTACAAGGGTTTTTTGCCCCATGTCCCAGTACAAACACAAATACACTTCTCATGTTCACAGCTTTAGGTACACACCTCTACATTTTGATTTAGAGGATGCAGTGGTGGCACAGTGCTACAGGTGTGATGTGAGCCTTGCTGTATGGGGCTTTTGGTTTCAAGTGCAGGTCAAGCACAGCTGGCTTAGGAGAGGGCTAAAGTAATTTTCTTCCATTAATTTGCTACCAAGTTGTGTCCCAGGAAGAAGACTTGGGCTATTTCTTATACTGAACTTTTGAGAGGATCTTCTGATGCACCAGGACTGTGTTTTGACATGCGCTTCCTCAAATGGAAGAGTTCCTGTGATGAGCTCAGGCTGAAAACACACATAAATTGCTGTATAAATTTGGAAATCAGAACCCAAAGAAAAATGCACGGCATGCGGTACATATGAAAAGCTTATAAAGGTTAGGTCATAATTTGAAGAAGTGTAATAGCAGTAATCTATATTTTAAAAGTCTAGAAAGGCCAAGACTGTAATTATATCTACAGTTTAACCTAGTGTCTTCTGTAATCGACATCCATCATTTCTGAAGGATTTGGTTGTCTGACCAGTGAACGCCCAAATGTCGTGAGATGAAGCCATGATGTGCTGGGGAACGTGGCCCAGCTGATGTCCGTCACCTGTGAGCAGGCACACAGGGTGTACCAGACGTATATGAAAGGTTGCTGTATCTCCCTCAGCCCCACCTGTAAATCACAGCTCAATACCAGTGAATGACTCAAAACAACAAATAGTAAACAAATTTATATTTGGGGGCCCTCGAAGGCCCTTGATCAGTGTTTGGCAAATACAAATCCACGTTTGCTAGCTCCTGTTTTCCTTTAAACAGACCTATCTTTGTTCCCTGCTTGGAGCAGCTGATTTTACCCCAGAGAAATATTACGAGAGCTCAGCATCACCCTCAACTTCAAAAGTAAAAAATTCATTTTAAATGAGGGAGTAGTTATACCTACCCAGGGATAATATTTTGGCCCAGAACCTGTGAATGCTTTTTTTATTTATTTATCTGCATTTTGTTCTGTTCAGTTACTTACATTATGCTGTTTAAGGACTTCCTGAAAAATAGGTTAATCCTTTATTCAGCATGGCAGGAATTCTTTTTTTCTCTCATTCTCTTGCATCAGACCTGTAGTGACAATGGCATAAGTGCAGGTGTAGCACAGTTTCCTGTGTAAGCTCTGTTTTGTCCACTTAATACTTCTAGTAGATTTTTTTCATTTAGTGTTACATGTTGGGTTGTTGGGGGGGGGGGTGGTGGTTTCACACCAGAGAGGACTGGACTATTATACCACAGAATAGTTATCCACAGGGAGAATTGACAGTGGATGGAAGTTTATTTTCTCTCTCGGACAAATGCACTCTCACAGAGAAAGAGATTGTTACGTGCATGCCTGTGTGTAGAGTTTCCCTTTTTTCAAAGGAAAACAACTGGGTTTGTTTTCTTTAGTGTTTGTTTGCATTGCAGAATTTATTTATTGTTTTCATTTCTTAAACTTCCTGAAATAGTTACAGGAAAGAAAACTAAGGCATGACTTAGACGCAGATTCTTATTTCATTTTCCTAGGGATACGCTTCCATTCAAAAGATAAAACCAGAAGTCATAAAAATGTGTTATTTTTAGGAGACAGCTCCTTGGAAGCTTACAAGAGGTTAAGTAAGATTCATTAATAGAGAGGAATGGGGGGTAGGGCATGTAATAAACTGATACTTGTTAGTGGAAAGACAAATAGCAAAAGCTGTGAACCACTGGAAGAACTGGAAGAACTTTTTTTTTTTTTTTATGGTAGCTGGTTTGTTCAGCTTACTCAGTTGTCTTCAAGACTGTTGAACAACATGACTGGTTTTGTTGTAACATTTGGGAAAGCTGCACATCAACACTATTACACCACCATTAGTGTCTGGAGAATATTAGACCTCGTTTGACATGCTTGACCAGATTAATAAAATCATTTTCTAGAACGCAATTTTTGCACCATTTGAAATTATTGCATAGATAACAGTGCACCTTCTTTTCCAAAAGGGCAGAAAATCCGTTTCTTAAAATGCATTAACCCCATAGTGAGGTAAGTTGGCTCTTGGGTGCATCCACCCACGTTGGGCCCCTTCCAAAAGCTGCTAGAAGCGGTTCCTACTTGCTGCGCTGCTGCAGAGCTGCAGCGTCAGTCACAGCAGGTAGGTTCGGGGGCACCTTTGCCCCCACAGTTTGCCCATAACCCAATCCCTGCCACCGGCCCCTTGTAACAAGCTGGCGCTTCTGTGCACACAGCTACCTCACTCAAATGCCCTTGCTGCTGCCAGCTCAGCTAGCAGGAACAGGATTTATTGCATCTGGTTTAAGCTGTGTAGCTTTATTTTACCCCAAAGAGTAAACCAAATGCACATTTTACACAGTTGAATTATGACATTTAATGCAGATTATCCTGAATTTATAATTTACTGTCTCTGAAACACAGTTCTGCTCTGGACACGATGTCCTCGGAGCCAGCAGCGCAACAGCCGGCGGTGGGGTCCGGCACAGGCAGTTCTTTCGATGTTTTTGTATGTAGCCATTTTTTAGAAGCTGGTCTGGACTTTAACAAAGGAGTTCCTGGTATGTACTTGAGACATTAATTCCAGGTTATATGGTTTCCCTGAGAATTGCCATCTGTCATGCTTTTCTGCCTGGAGGTCACTCAAAGTTACCTCGGGTTGGTATCCTAAGACAGTAGGTTGAAAGGATAAACCGTGTGCTTCGTCTTTAACCCGTAGTTATCCTTTTCCCTTTCAGCACCCTCCTTGATAGGTATGGTAAGGAAGGACTGGGCTTCCCAAAACAGCATTGCCCTCTCCTGGCAAGAGCCGGACTTTCCCCATGGAGCCATTCTGGACTACGAGATCAAGTACTATGAGAAAGTAGGTCTCACTTACAGCATCACCCAAACTCAGATCCTAAAGAGCAATATGTTTCATATTTTTACTATTTAAAAAATACTTTAAACTTTTTCACTTGATCCCACATGCAATGCTATATGAGTAGACGTTTTATTTTGTACTGATTTTTTGTTGTTTTACTTCTGACTTGTTAATGACTGTCTTGTTTCACATCAGAATCTAGTAGAGCAGCAGGCAGGCAGTAGATATACCTATCTCATAGTAAGTACATTTATGAAGATGGATAAATGGATCATATGCTTGAACATATTTTGATTTATGGACTGTAAAAACTTTATATTAGAGTGACACTGAAACAATACAATTAAGGGGAATGTCAATGTGATTTCATTTTGCAACATTATTTAGCAATAATCTCCGCTTAAATGAAAGTGCACCAGCCTTGTTTAGAGGGTTACAAAAGGTTATGAGAGAGAAATTGCATGGCATTCATGTCAAATTTCTGGCATGCTGTCAAAATTATGTGATTTCACACAAAAGTGGGCAACAACATGCATTACAAGTAAAGGTACAAGGTGCACGCACATCTTTTGAAAGTGTAATTTGAAGCCTGCTTCTCCCAAAGCACAAAACACATTTTGTCATTTCAAGTTGGCTACAGGGCCTTACACTTGCAGTGTAAAATTTAGTGCTAATCGGCACCTTCATTCCTAGAGACATAGGCAGGATTTTTTTGGTGTCCATACCTTAAACAGTCACCTGCTAAGTCAGTTCTTGCTGTTTCTCTGTCCCCTTTTCAAAGTCACAATGGAACTAATGGATATGTGAGAAGACCACAAAGAACAGAAACATAAGCCAAGTCATGACAGAAAGACTTAGGGATGTTAGGCTCTGTAAATATCTGAGACATTTCTTCCTTGGCTGCACTTCTCTGTTGAGATTATGCAGCTTTAATGATGCAGGAAAAAAGGGTAAACTGGGAAAAAATCTGAACAATTTAAATAGTACAGCTAGAGTGAGAAGACAGATTGTTTAGAATATTTGGTAGCCCAAGCAAAGAAACCTTACTTTCCTATACTAATGGAAGTCCTTCAGGTTTTGAACCATTACTATAGTAAGCCACATTGTGACTTGCACTGCCCTTGTTTTGTTTGTTGATATTAAAATAATAACCAGGTAAATTAAACAAGAGATTTTATTCAATTGAATAGGAGCGATTTCAAATATTGAAAACCAGTCATATGGACATTAAATTATAAAGCTTATATTTATAAAAAACTTTTATCAATAGATTATCTACCAATGTCTGTCAATACTGAATGACATGGCAAATAGGTCTCCTTAGAGGGCTAGATATTGCTTAGATTTGTCTGTTGTACAGCAAGACTAGATACATAAGCTTCACAACCCTTTGATATACACAGTTTAAACCACTCCTGTCTGTTTCTACCAAAAGAGAACCATTTTCTGTTTTCACCTTTTATAATGCATAAGGAGTATCTTTTAACTGTAAACTTCTCTTCCCTCTTAGGTGTGGGGAGACAAATGAACTGCTGGCATCTTCTAGTACTGTTGCACAGGGGTTATTTTCTCCCAAAGTCACTAACGGAACTAAATGCGTAGCTCTTGAACACAGCTCTAGTTAGTGAGTTAGAACAGGCATGCTTTCTGACAATGCAATGTAATAGGCAGAATGAAATACAAACAAGCCAGCAATAGCAGTAAGGTGACCACTTATTTGAGCAGAGGAATAGGTATGTGGCAGACTTTGAAGAACTCCCTTGGAGCTCTGACTCTAGAGCAGAGAGATGAATAATCTAGTACTGGAAGTCAGTCTGCTGATTTGCAGTATTAAGTTAGAAAATGATATTTAAATAGTGCTGAAGAAATGTATACTATAAGTTTAGTTCTGTGTTAAGTATAGCGGCCAAATGCAAATGGGATTTGTATATTGAAAAAAAAAAAAAAAGAGAGAGGGTGTTAGGGGTAGATACAGCAAGTGAAACTGTAATCTTTCAGGCTTCCCAGTAACCCTCGGAGAGGGAAATATCAGCATTTGTATTCTCAGCAGCAGTGACAAAATAGGGATGGTGTTGCATACCCACAAAAAATGTGATAAAGGTGGAATAATTGTCTACTGGATTTAGTATGAATTTACCACAAATAAAACCTCTACTGGTGAGTAGAAAATTCAGCTGAAGTTCAAGAACAGGTTGAGTATGAAAACCTCAGAAATTTTATTAATGTCGTAAGTAGTCAATAAAAATGCAGAGAACAGTATCCGTAGGTACTAATAAACATGCTAATTAGTAAAATAGAACAGCTTTTGCAGTCCTATGCTTACCCCTTTTTACCTGTCATTTGTGTTTAAAAAAGAAAAGAGACTTTGTTCTTCTATGCAATACAAGAAATTGAATGTCGCCATTAAATACAAACACTAAATACCCCATTTTCAACAGATTGCATCAGTTTCTTAACTTTGTGAAACTCTAAAGAACTCTGCAGGATTTTAGAATTTCTCAAGTATCAACTGCTATTTCTTATAAGGTATCGTGTGGAAAATTGCAAAATCATCAAGATGACATTGGGGACCATGCTAGGGGAACATGCTTGCTTTTAACTATAACCAGTAGGAATTCTGCGGCTCATAAATGGAAGTCATATCCTGTGATGTGCTCCCAAGGTTTGATGAAAGTTATGTAAACTTACAGAAATTAAGTAGCTCTAATAAGCTACTCCACAAAATGGGGCGGTTTCCAACAAGTAAGACTAATCAGTGATGGTGAACCCAGAACATAGAGATGCATCTTCCCATGCATATCCAGAACAAGTCGAACAAGGGAACGAGGTTCGACTGTACTAACTATGCAAGAAACTTATATTTACACTCCTGTGCAATACAAATTGCATACAGAGAACTATTGAAAGATCAAGCCTTGTCTGTGAAAAATATTCATGTTTTCTGAGAAAGGCTCTACCAAATAATAAAGAAATAAAGTAGAGAAGGAAAGTTATACATGGCCATCAATAAGCTACAAGTATGGAACACATACATTAATTTAAGAATATAATAAAGCAGCTCAGTAATTTGTCTGCTTTAAAGCACCTTTCACATGACCTTCATTTCTTCAGTGAATTGCTGCAAAATACTCAGAATCATAACTTACAAAATATTGCTTGCCTTTCTATCTGTTTCTAAAAATGAAAATCTTGAGAAAATAACAAAACTTTTTGTGAGCCAATTCTATATGGTTTGTACAGATTTTTAGTTTCTGATTTAGGAATACACCGGTACATATTTGTGTGGTTGGCTGACAAGAGGTCACTTTGTTCTGCAGCTTTTCAGCCAGAAATGCAGTGAACACAAATTGAACTAAGACACAATTAGAGAGCTGACTTGTCCTGTGAGGAGAGCAAAAATTCCTAGACATTCAGTCCAAGATGCTATGAGGTTTTGTCACAGTAAAGAGAAAAAGTTTTCCATTGCTTGAATAGTTATGTGATATAACCAGGGAAAGAATATCATGATATATAATGTTGTGTGTTGAGGCCTGGTAGTTGAAATATCTTATTTTGGCTAGATTATGAATCATTCTGAAAACTACAGTTAGCAACATTTGTCACCTTAGACGATAAGTGAATCTTTACAGCAACACACAAGAAATCCATTAAATGTTTGACCTTAGAGATCAAAGATATATTCTGAAAAGCGTTTCTTCATAGACCTTCTTTGTAGTCTTCATAGATACTAAATATTTGCAAATTATCTCTGTTGATTCAGGATGTCTGCCCTATTCTGCAATCTGTTATCTATCCATTCTATTTTATAATCCTTTAGTATCTTCCACAAACAGCCCAGTTCTTTTAAAAGAAAAACATCTCTCATAGGCAGTATTGTCTTTCCCTTTAAAAACCAAACTCCAGATATCAATATAATCTCAGTTTCTTTGCTAGTAGTAATCAACTTTTCTTTTACACTTTAAAACTATTACTTGGACACTGACCAAAGCTTTTACTTTTTGAAAGATTCCAGGGCATCATAATCTATTTACCTCTCACCAAAAAGGTCGCATGTTCGAGTCAGATGGAGGAGCGGGATAGGATTTATCCTTGTTACAGCCTTGTAATGAAGCTGAGTCCTTCTGCAGGAATTCCCTCATGGGAAAAGAAACACAGTACACAGTGGATATAAACCATACCAGCTGCACTTCAGGTTGTGCAGCTGAACTGGAAAATGCTTATTCCTCCCCTTTTCCACTCAAACCCTTAAAGTTAATCATCAAAAATTAATGCTCCCTGAGAACTGTATTAAGCATACCAAGCTGTATACGTATCAGCAACTGTACTAAGTTTAAGTTCTCCCATACGGCCCAAATCCATCAGCTGGATTATATTTTTTGTTACACACAAGATAATATATAATTAGCTGAGGAGGCCTGTCTATAGAGAAGAGATTTTAGTGAAATGTACCCACGCAATATCCCAAGGCATTGCAATGACATCTCCAAATAGAGAATATCTTTTTGGAGCAGGATGTAGGATGAAGGGACTGGCTGATGTTTCTTCACTTTCTTGTCTTTTTGATGAAATTTACACTAAAGCCAAATCCCTCTGACAAAATACTTCATTTTGTTGGCAGACTCAATTTGCAACTCACAGGCAGTTTTCACATAAAAATTTTAACCCGCCTCCATGTGACAGTGAGTGGACAGGATACATAGGATGTCAGATATGGCTTTTCCTCCATTCCAGTGTTATTTAGAGTTGAATTAATAAATAAAAGAGAGAAAATAACTGAGCAGTAGAGGCAAGGGGGAAATGAGTTTTCCAATGAGATTTTAAAAAGAGATGAAGAGCTGATGAAGCAGATAGATAAAGTACCAGATTGAAAGAATTAGAAAGCAGTATGACCTTGTTAATTTTGCTATCAGCCTACAGCTGTATTTGCTTAACTTATACAAGAAATGATGCTCCTTCTTAAAATCTAATATTAAAGCAAACACTGCTATTTCTTTGAATATTCATTAATATGAATTAAAATGAGCCATCCTGAATATGAGTAGTAAAATACCATAAGAGACCCTGAGGTAAATGACTTGGTAGGCATAATGTGAAGATTTAAGACTATCAATGCATAATGTTTTGAATGACAGAATTATTTTTACAAAAATTATTATGGAAAGTAATATTGTTTTTCAGAATTGTTTGCCTAAAATAGTAGTTTAAACCAAATCTATCCATCTAGAAATATGTGCACCATGCTATCTCAAAGCCATAGAAGTGTATATGTACGATAGATTACCCACTCTGCACTTGACGGGAAAAAGAGTTGGTACTTGGTGCATGTATAATATCCCTTTTTTCCATGCGTTTTGAGGAACAGATGATCTTGTGATATTCTCAGTACCACACTGAAGACTAACGCAGCCATAGCACGGTAATAGCAATAGCACAGTCCCAGGAACCCTGGGAACGCATCAAGCTCACTTTCACACGTGTGCCCAAGTTGTTTCATTCCAGCTTTTTTTCCCCATGTGAACTGCCAGTGTAAGGTGTGTGCCTCATCTCAGTTTAGGACACCAGATGTTCCTCTGTGTCTTCTCCAGCTAAGGAGATCTTTCGTTATGATCTTCTCAGATTAATTCAATTCTGCTCAGGCAGAACTTGACCCTACTTGAGTATCAGCTGGCATCTAATGTAAATGAGCAGGAGCTATACATGTTCTCATCAGACAAGATAGGGACATTTCTTATAAGAAGCCACATAGTGTAGATCAGACAATCCTCTGAATTTCTGGGTGACAGTTTGGAAAGGTGAAGTAAAATTAGTCATTCTCTTCTATAGCCCTATGCCTTTCTGTGAGGTCTATCTAACATAGGTGAGGCTCATCGACCCTCAACCTCCCTACTGCTTAAATAGCTAAACGGCTTGTCTGTCCACCTCTTTAATTACAATTTTGCATAATGTTTAACTCAGTTATAGGGATCACATTTTTTCAGACACAACTATGTTACAACTTCCCTGTTTCCCTTAAGTATCAGCTATTACTTTCTTGGTTCAGATTTTGCTTTTATGTTAGATTTTTAAATCATGAAGAATAATATATGCACCAGCTCAAATCCACATGAGGCTGAAGGGAGCCTGCAGACTGTGTCACATTATTCATGAGCAGGCACAGTTCATTTGGTACTGTTGTGGATTGTTAGCAAGTACTGGTTCTTTCTCCAGGCATATTCTTTTGTTGTTGTTGCTGTACGTACCATAGCATGCTTGATACCCTTGCAAGCTGCCTGACTTAATTTTCAAGTCAACATCAGTGACAAGGTTGGGGAATAGGAAAAGAGATAACAATAGGGATGAGCATATGAGCACTTCAGGTGCCTGGCCAGTCAGTGAGTACACTCAGTGTGCAATAGTGGGCACTATACTGTTAGTGTGGAATGATCAGCTGGGCAATTTTTAGCTAATCATTCTCTTTTAAAAAAAACACTTTGCTCCTGTAATATTTTTCAATTATTTGAATTATTTGAGGCATAAGTAGCAATCTGCTGCCTGCAAGTAAAATGTTTCTGATGTGAGTAGAAGCAAGAAATGTAGGGCTCATGCAAGAAGACTTTTTTATTACATTTTCAGCATGTTCTCATAAAAACAAGAACATTGAGTAATTTGGATGTATAAAAGCTTTTGGATAGTAGTATTAAGCAGAGCTTAGTATTTGACCATAGCTGCAGGAACAGATCAGCATGTCGCAGCAGGGCGCCAGGACTCCAAGGAGTGCCTCTGGCATTCTCGGCCGTTCGGAGCTCCTGGGAAATGAACCATGTCTGGTGAATGTTTTTAAAAAATAATCACTACAAATGTGCTTTGGGAGATAATCATTAAAACGAAATCTCCTAGCTTATTTTAGTATAGTAAGTGATGTTAAACAAGCTTCTCAGTTTTCCTATTCTGCTGTTATTAGCCTAGTTTCCCAGGGGAAGAACTGTAAAAGCCTTAGATTCTGAAAAAAGAAAAAAATAGGTCTCAGAACTGTTGAAAACGAGAATGAATAATTATGAGACTCTCTGACCAGATATAATTTTTGCCTGCAGGAAAGAACCTAAGGACCTTGCAGCAGCCATTATTAATGACACTGATATAATTACTATTAGGAGAAAAAGAAATCTGGCCTCTAAATATCAATTACCTGCAGCAAAGGCTTTATCAAAGAAGTTCTGGGCTAGGCCTTTTCCATTAGGTGCCTGGTTTGGCTAGTCTCCTAATCGTTGTCGTCAATTATTTAGAGATAGCTTCTAAACCTTTGTATTTAATAATAAAGTAGCCTACAGAGCTATTACTATTGTCATTCTGCTGAACCAAAAAATCTTGATGAGAAATATAATGCTGTTTAAGCAAGCCTGCTGGATTTGATTTTTAAAAGATCAGTCTCTGCTGATCTTGTGTTCTTATCTGTAGCCAATACTATTTTCCCCAAGGAAAATTGCATGTACAATGCTTATTCCGGTAACTGCTAGAAGAGCTGCACAAACGTAGCAAAAGTATATTAATGGTTTTGAATAAACTCTTTCACAGACATGGGCATAGGAGGTACACAAACTATTACAAGACAACAAACAGCACCACACAACTAGTTCCGTACCTCAAAGAAGCTAAAAAAGCTAAATCCACTGATAGCAGAGGTTGATTCCTAATAAAAGGAATTATTATACATTTTTTCTAGCCATTTGGCATTTGAACTTCAGACAAACTAGTTTTTAAAATAGTTTACTGGCACAGCAAGAATAATAATATTAACCATAGGAATCAGCTGTTCATTTTAAGCATGTGATTAGGTAGGGTCAAAAATCAGATGCAGCTATTTCATAGTGCAGTAAATTTCAGCTCACTCCCAAGGACAAACTTTAGATGATTTGATGAACATATTGTAAAAAAGAAATGTTGTCTCTTCAGACAGAATATATCAGTTGCACATAAGGAAGTGGCAAGAAGTTTAACATGTTTAATCCTGAATTACCAAAATAGAGAATGTATTCTCAACTTAAAACATTTTAGTGGTGGTGGTGGTGGTATTATTAACTGGTTTCAGTGTGTTCACCTTTGATTTTAGGTACAGTAAGTTTTAGTAGTATCTGAAGTCAGAGTTGTAGTTCCCTCAGGTACCTTAACAGACATTCAGGAATCAAGACTTTGGGTTTGAAAGTTTGACATATTTTTCCAAAAAGAATGGTGAGTTTCATGAGCATGATCTAAGTATAACCAGCATACCTGCCAAAGGATGGCCATCTAAGCAAAAATAATTTCCTTGTTTATAAGTTAAATACAATATCCAGGTCTCAATTTCCCTAAAACCTGTCAGAATGTTTCCTTTAGACCTTCTTAAAATAAGAACTAGCTTGAAAGTTCCCAAAAGTCTTCATCTATGAGCCCAAACTCTTTTAAAACCTGAAGCTACGGCAGTGTTTTCATAGTATGCCAACTACTTACAGTTCATGAATTGTTCTTTCACAGCCATAAAGGTGGATTCACAGGTTAAATCAAGAAGATACGTACTTTGAGACATAAATTTGGTTATGTCTTTGTCTAAATGAAGGAGTGTTCCAATATGAGGTATCATTTCACTTGCAGCTTTTCCTGCAATCCTTGATGCATTCAGGAGGTATTTGGGGAGATACAGGTAAAAAGACATCTATTCCTTTTTTGGGGAAAACCAGAGAAAGTTCCTTTTTTCCTCTCTTCTTCTGAGACTGCATTGCAACTGTACACTAACCATGCAGAAGGACAAATTGTTACTAGTTTGGCACTTTTAACATTTTTTTTCACACTGAAATGGAGACAAAGCCACTGAGTGCATAATATAGGCAACCTCTTTTTTATTAAGTAGGGATGTCCCCAAAGCAGTCATTCTAGGTGAAAGGATAAAAATCCAAAGGGAAAGAGGAAGTTCTTTTCAGGAGAGCCATTCCATTTTCATGCAATAAAACATACTATTTCCATGTTTAATATTAGTATAAGCATTTTACCATGTATTAAATAAAAGCTGTGGGTTTGGTGGTGGTGAGGGGCGGTTGTTGGAATGAAAAATGCACATTAGAGGAGCTTTTCATTTAAATGCATGATTTCATTAGCCAACTTGCATACATAGGGTATGTTTTTCAGTAACTCCCACATAGTTTTGTTAGTTTTGTACCCTGATAAAATCATGAATGTTTAGTTTGTTGATTTAAAGAAACATAATGTAAAAATTCTCTTTTTTTTTTTTTAATGTATTAGTATTAATGGTTTCAAAGTGCCCTTTCTTGATGTTCTTGTCAGGGAGGTGGAGTTAACAACCTATTATTATGTACTCCTTACTGAGCTGTTAATAGCTTTAGAGTCTTTTGCAGGAAATCACCTGCTGCTCATAAAACCATTTATGTTGCTGTAGGAACTTCGCCAGGTTGATGCATCTTGTATTTGCAATGACCTTGCACAAACTATCTGGTTTTCTTGCATATACTGCTAGAAGTACTAACACATTATGTTAACACAATGGCAATTCTTTAGTGATTGAGACATCTCTTCCTTTTTAAAAGGGTATTGTCACCTGTCTGTAAATGTCTTTAAATTTTTTCAGATTTTTTGTTTGTTTTTACCAACTCCAAAAATATTATTTCTGCTGAAGTTAGCTAAATTAGAAATGGGCACTTCCCTGATACAAAAATAGGAACAAAACTGCTTTGTCAGTTTTGAAAGTGTAAAACCGGCATTTTAGTTTTCTTGTTAGATTCTTTACTTTGTCCTTTGAAAGTCACGTTAAACTAATTGGGAGAAGATTTCCATTTTTGCTTTATACTCCTCTATTAACTCATTGAGGTGTTTGAGGAAAACATAAATGTAAATAATATGCTTTTTTTATTGTTGTGTAATGCCAGGATCTGCAGTAGAGTCATGACACGAGACATGAATTCAGCCCTTTTGAGTTAATATTATAAGATAGATGTTTGCTGTCTGCCTGCACTGAGACACAAAAAAATGCACATGCATGCTCACAAATACACAAAGAATGTGATATTTCAGTGACTTTTCAATACCTATTGATATGTTTTTATCTGAAGAGATTTGCATAATGAAAACAAGCACACAATCTCAAAGGATTGTCCCTGTGTATAGATCGGTAAGTTCCCTCTTGCCTATCATTTATTATTTTATTGGAGTGACTAAAGTCAAACTTCAGTTAGTGCCAGAGTTTGTATTTTAAAGCCAAAATTCTTCCCCCGAAACTGATTTTTATTGGGTGGTGTTGAAATCTATATTAATATTGTCAACATTATTCTATAAGTCCTGATTTTCTCTGAAAAGGAAAGTAGTTGTCCCAAAGAACTGTATACACAGTTAGCATGTGAAAGACTCAGTATCATATAACATTCGTTGTAGATTTAAATTAATCCTAATGACTTCAGTCATTTATTCCAGATTCACAATAGCAATCTGAATCACTACTATCTATAAAAGTAGGGATTTTGCTTAGTTAAATAAAAGGAATAGCTTTATTAATACCACTGAACCACGGTTAATAGCTCTCTTATGTGTATCTATGAACCAAGTAAACAACTATGAGTAGTTTTAAGTGTGGCTTGTTTCCAAGCTGTTGTATATCAGTAAGGAGCTTTTCTGCATTTGCCAGGTAGGAACTATTCAGTAGCAAATGAAGACAGAAAACTGCACATTAGTCTGCTCATCTAAGAATAAAAGATATTTATGTAGAAGATTCAATCTAGATGCAAACCAATCTTAAAAACAGCCCAGTCTCTCTACCTGTCCTAACATCCTGAAAGGCTGAAATACATTGTAAAAAGGAGTTGGAAAGGCTTGTTGCCTCAAGTTTTTTAATACAATTTGTAGTTTTCACAAGGGCGTTTGTAAAAATGCAGACATTACACACAGCAGTTAAAACTTTCCAGCAAGGTGTTACAAACCTGACAAAATGTCCAGCACAGAACAGGAGCCCTAATCAAAATCCAGGACCTAACTGCCTATGGATATTGTAGGGATTCTGAAATTAGGTAAATTAGGCAGGTTTTGTCATCAGCACTGTTAGAACTGAGTTTTGTGTAGCTGACTCAGTGCTATACTACATTTTTAGGATTGGTAGATTCATTTGAATTTCACAACTTTGAAAATATGTTATGCTTTTTTTTGTCAAAGTAGAGCATTGGCTACATTGTAGTGTAGTGAGTCACCATCATTGCAGAAGTCTTCTGAAAAATTGGATCGTTGCTCTTGTATTGAAATTCCACTGCAGTTGTAAGATGCTTCCTTACATTAAAAATGTCTTCACACTTAAATGTGAAATAGGGGAACCACAGTTTTGGGTTCTGCCATGATGGAATGCAGCAGGTTTGTGCGTACAGCTTTACTGTGATTTTACCAATGCTGATAATGTTAGGTGTGAGAAGATTGCCTGCCATATGTCTCAGCAACTTAGAGACCTTCAGGTATTTGGACTGTGGCTTTTTACATTGCAGTTTTTTTACATCACATGAGTTGTCCCTTTTTGTTATCTTTCCTCCAGGGTCTTGCATTTTCAATTTAAAAAATTCATTCACCGTTGACCTACTTCCCACCTGTAAATAGAAGTACTGTTCCTATGATATACAGACATATGTTGAGTTTGACTGAATTAATCACTGATATTCATGATTATTCACTATTTCTCATAGATAAATATCTTCAATGAAATCATCAGGAAGCAGATTTAAAACAAACAAACAAACAAAAACCCAAACCAAACAGTATTTTTAAAAAAACAGTTTGTAATTAAGCTTGTTGCCTAAGGATGTTTTGGAAGCCACAAGCAAAATTGGTTCAAAAAAATAATTAAGTAAATTCATGGAAGAAAAGTCCATGAGCTGTGAAACGTAATGAAGCAAATTTAGTTAATTCAGAAACCCACTAATCTGCAGATTTCTGGACTCTGGGGGAGTGTTAAAGGTGAGCACGGGGAGAAAGAACCTGTACTGCTTGCGTGGAGTCTCAAGTCTTCAGTGGCATAGATAGGACCTGATTCAGAAATCCAAACTATGAATACCAAATGAATGACTTGGGAATTAGCCCACTGGCTGCATGTACCTAGTTCTCCGGGCTTGTTTCACAACGAAGACAGTCACAGAAGGCTTCCAGGCTTCAATTTTGCAGGATTGCATCTGTTTCCAGTTAGGCTGTATTTGTCAGCGGGTTTATTATCTCATTATGAAGTACACTTTAGTCTTAGGTATCACAGAAGAAACTGTGCTTTACTGTCCAAAGATGACAACAAAACTTTTGAATACTACTTGAGTTGCTTTTTACCATTAGTAGGCTAGTTCATGCTTGCGGTAGCTCCTTCCTTCTTCCCAAATGGAAAAGACAGTGTAGGGGAAAAGAAAATTAGAATGAGTGAAAAATATAAGAAAAATCTTCAGGGACGACTGGAGAGGCTGACATTTTTATATGCTGAAGTTAGCAAGACTCCTGGAGATACTGATGCAGAGGTTTTCACTGGTAAATATTTTTAATTAGCAAACAAATGTTATTAGAGTAGCCATAACTGCTAGAAAGACAGAATTTAATATCTGTGCTTATCTGACAAGTCAAGTCACATTCCTCAGCTCCCTTTATTATATTCTGAATTGCACCCTGTTCCATCACCAACTTAAGGCACAGACCTGTTTTTATTCCTTTCAATTTAATCTCCTTGTCAGTTCGATCAGCAGTGTCCTATCTGCTGCCTTCACACCTGGTGTTCCCGTTTGGCCCGCCATGGTAACCACACAGCTTTTGCTCTGCCCACCTCTCACCTCGTTGTGCTGGCGAGAATGTTCGCACTGTTTTAGAGTAACCCTGTCCTCATCTCTCCTCGTTTAATTTTCTGTTCTTCATGGTTCACCTGACATCAACTCATTTCTGCCTTTCCAGGTATATAATCCAATTAGAATGAGGTTTGGCTGGGTTTTGACCTTTCCATATTTTCTTTATGGCTGGTTATCTGTTCTTTCCCTTTTCTTGTTGACAGCCTCACTTTATGTATGGAGAAAGTGATGAGCTGACTGACAGGCAATCAAAATATAAAATATTGAAAGGCCAAACAGGTAAAGCACGCTTTAGTATTTCAGCTCCCCAAACAGTTACATCTCAGATTAATCACAAGGGAGGTCGAGAAGGGAAGGGAGAAGATTACAACCTGAAGTGGCTGACACCTTAAAATGCTGCAAGTTTCTTCTCTGAAGCAAATACTAGAGCTATCGGCAATTTTCTCTATGGCCCTACTTCTTCCTGTCAGAGTTTTCATCTTGGTTCAGATTGGTCATCAGATCTTTGTAATCACTGTTCTAAATTTACTTTAAGTTTGTTGGTGACCTGGAAACCAAAGGTACAAGATTTTTAGGAAGTGGGTTTTTAAGAATATGAATGTTGTCGTTGACTATTATTTCTATTATTGCAATTTTTTATCACTCTATCTTGCAATGAGAATTTACCTAATCCTGTTGATCATATTGTAATCAGATAGTAATTAATGCTAGAAGCACAGTTTTAGACCTATGAGTCTTTTCTCTAATATCTTCCAAATATTACTGCGGGCATTCATGTTAATAGGTATACTATAGGTGAAGATAGTCTCCTAAGAGGAAAATCATGCACAAAATTAGTAAAATTAAAGAAGCTTTCAAAGACAGACTTTGAGGTTCCCAGGTGTAGTTAATTTTACTGATTTCAGTGTAATTACTCCTCACCTACAACAATCTATGTAAGATGAGAAGCAAGATATGACTAGGGGCAGTAGGCATTCAGAAATCATATTATGGAAATACTTTATTGCGAAGAAAGAAAATAATTTTTGAGAATTATTTGGGACAAATTAGTTGTGAGAGGAATATAGGCAGTATAAATCAAAGGCAATTTCCATAAATTAGAGCTTCTATTTGTCTTTAATAGGTTCTATTTGAACTGATTAATCACGTATTGACTATACCTAATAATTACCTACTGTTTTATTCTAATGTGGAGCACAACATTAAAGTCCAGCTGACTCTGGAAGTAGTTAAGCTCCATCATAGCTGATTCCGTGAGAAAAGCAAGGAAGAGGTTGCAGATTTCATTTCACAATGGACCAGAGCTATGATAATAAAAATTCCTATCTTCCAGAATTGTGGCCATTCTTTTAAAATAGTGATACTTCCTCTGTAAGTCACATTGTGTATATCCTTCAACGTGATGTATCTAGGAAGGAGGAAAAATTTGACCAGATAGTCTCATAAAGGATTCTTTTTCATTATTGGTGCTTTTATTTAAACATTGATAATGTCTGATTCATGGAACTCCAAATCTTCTTTACTTTAATGTGGTACTTATTCAGCTTTGACATTATGCTTTAGTGCACAGGAGAAAGACCGTGTCCCTGTGGTATATAGATTGAATCTCTATTAGTATTTCCTTCTTTTAAGTGATAGTGCTCCGAAAAGGCTAAGCAGGATTATATGGCTTAACTACAGAATTTTCATGTTGGAGGACAATGGATATAAACTAGAAAATGTATTTGCAAGCAGTTGACAGTAAATTCAGTTACAGTCTCCCTGGATTCTTTCCACACATTTGGAAGTTGTAGGTACATAATAAGGATGTTGTCAGCTGGCAGAAGCCTTTGAAAACCCTTTCCCCAGTGTCAGTTTAAGAAGGCTTTTCAATTACTCGTGGGACTCAAAGAACTGAAAACCTTGATTGTCATTTGTAAAATAAGCTAGAGACAGAGTAAACTGCAAAAGAGTGGTAATTTCTGGAGCTCCCTTTATATATTCGAAATAATAGAAAATTATATTTGGTTATCTTTTTCAGTTGCTCAAATAAGGACTGATATTAATTTGATTAGAGCTATGTTTCTCTTTCCCACTCAAATATTAATGGTGAAAAATTTGTATGCCTGAAAGTGCCTGGATTTTCATCAGTGCTTTACTGGTAAAGTTAATCTTTTAAAGGTTATGTGAGCACTATAAGGAAAATTCAGCATTTCAGCTCTAATTTCCGTTAATCTTTTTTTGCACTACACATTTTTAGTTATATATACTTGTGGTGGGTTGACCCTGGCTGAGGGCCAGGTGCCCACCAGAGCCGCTCTATCACTCCCCTCTTTCATTAGACAGGGGAGAAAAGGTACAATGAAAAAAAACTTACGGGTCGAGATAAGGACAGGGAGAGATCATTCTCTAATTATCATCACGAGCAAAACAGACCGAACTTAGAGAGGGAATTAATCTTATTTATTACTAAGCAAAACAGAGTAGAGGAATGAGAAATAAAACCAAATCTTAAAAACACCTCCCCCCACCCCTCCCATCTTCCCGGGCTCAACTTCACTCCCGGCTTCAACCTCCACCCCCCCAGCGGCACAGGGGGATGGGGAGTGGGGGTTACGGTCAGTTCCTCACGCGGTGTTTCTGCCGCTTCTTCATCCTCAGGGGGAGGACTCATTGTTCCCCCGCTCCAGCGTGGGGTCCCTCTCACGGGAGACAGTCCTTCACGGCCTTCTCCAACGTGAGTCTCCTCCACGGGGTGCAGACCTTCAGGAGCAAACTGCTCCAGCGTGGGTCCCCCACGGGGTCACAAGTCCTGTCAGCAAACCTGCTCTGGCGTGGGCTCCTCTCTCCACAGATCCACAGGTCCTGCCAGGAGCTTGCTCCAGCGCGGGCTTCCCACGGGGCCACAGCCTCCTTCAGGTGTCTCCACCTGCTCCGGCGTGGAGTCCTCCACGGGCTGCAGGTGGAATCTCTACACCCCCTCATCCTCCCTCCATGGGCTGCAGGGGGACAGCCTGCTTCACCATGGTCTTCACCACGGGCTGCAGGGGGATCTCTGCTCCGGGGCCTGGAGCACCTCCTGCCCCTCCTTCTGCACTGACCTTGGTGTCTGCAGATGTTCTTACATCTTCTCACTCCTCTCTCTGGCTGCAAAAGCTCTCTCTAACTGTTTTTTCTTTTTCTTAAATATGTTATCACAGAGGCGCTGATTGGCTTGGCCTTGGCCAGCGGCGGGTCCGTCTTGGAGCCGGCTGGCATTGGCTCTGTCAGACACAGGGGAAGCTTCTAGCAGCTTCTCACAGAAGCCACCCCTGTAGCCCCCCCGCTACCAAAACCTTGCCACGCAAAACCAACACAATACTTTTTCTCACTCATAGCATCAGAATGTAAACTCTTTGATTGCAATATGAGTCTAAACTGATAAAATGTCATCACATTTTGCTTAGTCTTTATCAATGTTTTATTTCATATATGTTCACAAAGTCTTCATTTCTGTGCTGTTTCCCTCTGAAGTAAGGTGGGGATCAAATTAGAGAGCAGCATGTTCACATAGGTGTGGCACATGACAGTTTATCTATTGTTTGCAAATGTTAATGTCATCAGAGGGAATCCCCTTTCTTTTGAGCATACAAGAAAAATGGTAATACTAATCACAATAGTATAACATCTGGATATTAAATGAATATGACATTCGTTAATAAAGCTGCTACTTTCAGTGAGGCATAATGAAGAACTATCATTTAATCTGATGATGTCATACAGTGGAAATGTTTCATTACAGCATATGTTGATGGGACAGATCCAACCATTCTGGTGCACTGCAAAAGCAGGAAACTTTTCATTATTTTTTATACTCTGATTCTGCTACTCCATTAAATCAATTTGTCTAGTCTTAGACCATTAGCACCATTGTAACTTGCATTCAGTCAGCCTATTTCTTGTAGATATGAAAAAATGTCTTAAGTATAAAGGCAAGTATAAAATTAGGATAGATACAGATTCACATACTCATGCAGAGGTTGCTCAGTAAAGAGTTTGATTCTGAAAGGTGCTCATGTTCATGCACAGACCAAACTGTCACAGATTTATGAACACTGTCATAATCAGAACTGAATCCACTGACAAGATCACACAGTAAGAAAAATACAATTTCCTAGAGATAGCATTTTCAAAGTTCATGATACAATTCTGTATAACTTGGATAAGCTAGTCATAGGCTCTGTATTACATTGTGTAACAACATTGACATCACTTGTCATTTGGATTATATTTATGTTTTAATTACAGATTTTCACCAAGATAAATTTGCAGTGGGCTATGGAAAAGGTCTTATGAATGTCCTCATATCAAATTCTGATTAGTAGTTATATTAGTACATTGTATTAGATAGACACCTTTAACTAATGTTTAAACTCTCAGTCCCTGTGTTCTCACAACTGCTTCTTGTGAAGCCTATGCCATCTTAAGATCACAAATCCTGCTCTGATACTAATGTGAAGGATCGGAGCATTTCTTGTACTTCTCCTTTTATATGAACTCTGAGCTGTATATAATGGGCAACAGTTCACTTACTTACTGCTTACATGCAATGGGAAATACAGCCATATCAGTGAAACTTTTGTTTTGCAGATTTTGTAGGAGTCCTCTGTAGTTATCAAGAAATACGGAACAAATGTAGTCCTTGACATTTCCCATTGATCCTGGTGCCATCACTGTCCAGGTCAGAGATCTATCACAGAGTATACTGTGGCTCCTTCTAGCCCACAAAACCGTGCTTCCATTCAATGGAAAATAGGGTGCATGGCAGGAGGGCTGGTATATGTCTAAATTTTTCCACAGCATAAAATCATGGTTTGGTAAAAGCATGCACTAACATCCGGGAAGTACATCCAGGTCCTGCATGTTAAAAATTCACTTTTTGAACTCAGAATCCATGCTAATGTAAGTGCATATTGTCTGTGGCAAGAATAAGACAAAGCATCCCATACTTCCCTGCAGACTGAAATTGTATTGTTTTATTCTGAGACCATCTTTAGCCTCCCTGGGAAAGATCATGGCAGAAGGAGTGGCCAATCTTGAGAGCCATCACCATCAACCTCAAATTGCGTCTCTCTGTGGAAAGCTCTAGCTTTCCTGGTAGGCTGCAGATCTTGTCATTGTCATGAGAAGGGAGTAATGGCAAAGCTTCCAGTCTCTGGAGAATCAACTTATGTATGAATCCAGTCCAAAAAAGGCTGATTTCTTTGTGTGAAACATTCACATAAAACAATGTGAAGTTTCCAGCTATTAATCATTTTGTCTCAAGTTTGAGCAACTGTCTCCTCAGGTACAGGTTTCTGAAGCTTTTTCTTCCCAAACACACCAAGATGACAGGTTCCCTTTCCCCTATTTCACTTGTAATAACAAATCCAACCCTGTTTCCCATATGACAGCAGTATTACTTTTATGATCGTGTGCTCCTAGACATCATTTTTCGGACGGTATGATGGATGGTGTAAAAGGTTGCAGAAAGGAAAGGAGAAAGGATATGGGAGGGCACAGAGATGGGACCCGTCAGGGCCTCCTGCAGGGTGAGTGGTGAGGGGGGAGGAAGCCAGCCAACCCTCGGAGGTGACCCAAATTCCTTCCGCTGCCCAGAAGGGACAGGCAGGATGGCTGCCCGTCAGGAAGTTGCTGTTAGCCACAGTCTGCCCACGTGGACCGAGGGACCCATTTTGTTGGCTAAATGTTACCATCACAGTCCTTGTCACACTCGTTATCTTTGACCAATTAAAAATAATCAATTATACTTGATAACTGTCTGTCCACATCCCTGGCTAGAGAGCTGCTATACCCCAAATGCTATGTTTTACACAAGCAGTAGTTAGGCTGTAATAACAGATATAACATAACAGCTATAGCTCAGATAGATTGCTTTTTTTAGAAGTTATTCCCAGTTCTTTACTGCCACTGGCCTTGTTCTGCAGGCTTCAGGGACTAAATCTTATCATTGGATCTTGGGGAGTCTCCACCAATTTTTGACAAAATTTCCATTTCTGTCCTCCTCTGAAAGAACCTATTTCTTTTTACAATTCCATCAAATTATTCTGAAACTTTATTTCTGCAATGTCTCCAGCAGGTCAGTAAATTGTTAAATGCTTAGAACTTGATTTCAAGCAGCAAGGTAGTCTGGGAAAAGGAAATGGCTTGTAACTATTACATTGTACAGTGAAATTCTTTAGGTGCTGGTCTCCTCCTTATCTTACAAGTTGAAGAGCCTAAATAAAAAATTCCAGAGTATTCCAGAGTGTAAAGTCTCTGCCCATGACAGATGGAACACATAGTACTTGCTAAAACATTGAACTGAAGCATACTAATACCTGTATAAAATAAGCATTTGCTGTTTACATAAACTTTAATGAACATATCCAGAATCTTTCCTTCGCTGGATGTCATATTTTCACCTCGACTGAAGTGCAGAAACAGTCTTTTATTGACATTGTATTTAACAGGCAAGATCACAAACATTGGGCCATACCTATGATTCAGTGTGGTCTTAGGATAGTGCAAAATCAAGTGGTGTCTTTTTTTTTTCCTCCTATTTCTTAGACTGATTTTGAGGTGGTTGCTAGCTTGTGTTGAAAGAGTTAGTCCCTTTGGGCAGAACCATACACACTTTAGTCAGCAGCTTCGTTACTAAATAAATTCAAGTCTTGCGCTCTCCAAGTTTGTATATCCTGGCCAAGTTACATGTTAAATTATGTGACCCCTCTACACATGGAAGTCCCTGGAAGTTGCACATAACAAGGCTATAGAGTAGAAATTAGCTATTCATGACACACTGAAATGTGAAGTGTCCATAAAGTAGTATGAAAACTCCTCTGTATATGTAGGAGTTCTCTATTTCCTTACAAATCCAAGTATTACCCTATTACACCTTTTTTGCTCACATACATGCTATTTTTCAAGTTGAAGGAAGCTTAATCACAAAAAAAAAAAATCCATCACTTCAACAGGTTGGCCTTCTGTCAGAAGAAAATAGATAGTTTCTGAAATTTAAAATCCACGAACCTGTTCAAAGTAATTGGGAGAAATCTTCTAATAGTTACAGAAGTTGTTAAACGGTATATTAATTGTAGTCTCCATCCATAAGATTACATGTACACTGTGTCAATTTAAATACACACTTCTTGCTGTTTCAGAATTTGGTAATAGACTGTAGAACAAATCAACACTTCTTCTTACTATAGTTTCTTAAATTATTTCCACTATTTGAAGTGAGCATTAAATGCAATTATTTTAGATATTGGTTCATTGTTGCCTTCTTTCTCCTCGTTCATTTAACAGAATCATCAGATTATTTTTGTGTGTTTGTTTTTTAATTTGGTTTTCTTAGCCACCTCCTTGTGTGCTTACTGGGGGAATGCTGATATACAGCTGCCCTATGCTAATGTGACTTTGTTAACACCATGACTGAAGTTGACTCAGCATGTTTTATATAAAACCGTTTGTTTTATATAAAAATTATACTTATGTTGCTCAGAAAAGGTTGAGAGTCCAACAGAATCTAACTGAAACCTATTCTTCTCCTGGTTATTCCTCTTCTGTGAACCAGTTTCCTTCTTAACAGGCTGGAAGCACCCTTTGAATAACTTATACATACTCTAATATTACTGCATGGTATAATAAATGTATATGGTGCCCTATGGGTATCACAGTTGGATTGTTAAGCATATGCCAAGGACATTTCTGTTCATATGTCAGTTTTGAGACAAATCCTGCTGCACCGAAGTAAAGCTAGCCTTAAGGCACCGTGTAAAGTATTACAGATTACTGATTTATCAAGTGACAGTAACTAATGACAGGGAATAAACTCTCTTCTTCTAAGTCATCCCCTCATGTAAAAGTATCATCAACAACCTGTCTAGCAAAGCAGCACTTTTAGTTTTTGCACAGCAGTCGATGTGGCTGGTCTCCATACTACAGCAGTTGGTCTGCAGTGGTAATTCCCAGTGCTCTCTGCACACCGTAATTCTCAGTGATCTTTGTGAGAGTCAGGAATTCTCAGCAGACGCCCAGGATCAACTGCTAGGAGATTAACAGCGGACTTTTGCAGACAGTGTTTCTCCTTATACAGCGTGCAAGGGAATTTCATATATGACTACCTTACAGCTACCTGGAAAGAGAAGTTAGGTTCAACAGCAGTGAAGCAGTTCAACCATGCTAGAAGGTTACAGACTTTAAAGAAAAAGTTAATTTTTATTTTCTTTTACCCACAGGTCTACCCACGGATAGCGCCGGCATTTTGGCACTACCTGCGGGTAGAAGTGAGTAGCGAGTATTTGAATACTCCCACATCTTTACTTTACAGCTTACTAGTATTTACTGACCTCCTAGTTTGTCCATTGTGCAAAGATAATTAGCTACCATTCTGGCTGCCATTTCTGTGAATGTAGTCTTCTACTAATTCCATATTGTTTTGACTACAGTGTAGTTACTAACCCAAGTCACACAGATGTGATGTGTTTATATGCAAGATTAAAGACAAAAAATTGAAATCTAAGTCAAGGTCATATCATACATTATGACTATAGCACAAAATCAAAGTATAGAAATCCATACCTGCACCTCCTTTTATAAACACATTTTACATTCATGAGAAGAATATGGAGCTTCAGTTCTGCTATATCATTTTTGCAAAGTTTGTACAACTCAACTTGATATCATTTCTCCCCTCTTTTGTCCCTCAGGAGCATGAGCAGCTCAGCTATTCCTCCACAAGGTCCAAGGCTCCAAGTGTTATCATCACAGGTCTCAAGCCAGCCACCAAGTATATATTTCATATCAGAGTCAGGACGGCAGCAGGATACAGCGGCTATAGCCAGAAGTTTGAATTTGAAACTGGAGATGAAAGTAAGTTTCACTGAAGGAAAAAAAAAATCAAATACAATAGAAGTAGCATCTAATTCTAAAACAGTGAGAAATTGGGAGTTTGAATGGCTGCATCCATACCATCCGCTTATCACAAAACGACCACTGCTATATGATAAAAAACAAGTAAGCCTCTGCCTCACACTTCTGGATTTATGACAACAAATAGAAATTTTAGCCCAACGCTGCAGCTGAAGAAATGTTTTCTTCTGCAAAATTTCCTTATGAGTCCCTTCCAGCTTGCGGTATACTATGATTCTATGATCCTTTCTTTGCTTAAAGAAGGCCTTCCTTTTGATATCTAGAAATACCCTTAGTCAGGCTTCATGTAAATCCAGCAGCTTCATGCAAGCTCCCAGAACACAGTAATGGAGTCTTTTCTCTGTAGTTATAAGTGCTCCCAGACTCTACAAATAAAAAAAATGAAAACTTTTACATGCATTTCCATCAGTCAATAAGCCTGCTACATTTACCATTGAGAAGGAAAAAGCCTACATATTCCTACAGAATATGCAAAAAGGCTTGATGCTATGTATGATGTTCATGCTCTGAACAATTTTATATTTAAGGCA
Source organism: Balearica regulorum gibbericeps (assembly GCF_011004875.1). Classification (NCBI taxonomy): domain Eukaryota; kingdom Metazoa; phylum Chordata; class Aves; order Gruiformes; family Gruidae; genus Balearica; species Balearica regulorum. The sequence continues at coordinate 100,405,787 of NC_046184.1, forward strand.
TGTATTGCCATCCATGTTCAAAGAAACTGCAAACGAGGTATTTACAAGCATTTGAGAAAAAATTAGCATAGTAGATACAACACTAAAACACTCATTAATGAAATTACTTTAATTAACCAATTATGTATACCATGTTTTTCATTAGTATTTTAGAATTCAAGTTGCTTAAGCTAAAGTACAGACTCAAAACTATATAAACGTTTTCAAGAGCCCCCCATAGGCTTCTGTTCCATTTCCATTGCTTCTTAAATTCTATTTAAAAAAATGTTTTAGGGATAGATTTCCAAGTGCTTAATGCCTAACTGGACTTTTTAAAGTTTTCTAGTACTTAAGACAATTGGTCCGAATAGGAGTTCAGCACTTGGGTGCTTTCAAGAATTCCAGTAGATCCTATCTACGTCTTCTGATGCAATAAATACTAGGCTTTAGGCACCCAGGGACATAACTCGTATCAAAAATAAATGGTATTTAAACCTCTATAAGCCTATGTCACGTTTGTGAAAATGTGACTTACACATCTGAATCAGGAAGACTGTGGTTCCAGTGACATTTCTCTCATTGCCACTGCTGATAGGAACATCTCCAGGCAGTGAGATTCCACCCACTGCTTCCCAGCCCCACGTCTCTTTCTCAGTTGCACTAATGCACCTGGCTCTTGGGCTGCATGGTGAGATAGAGCTCACAACACTCTTAAACATTTATTACCTCTATTACTTCTAAGCACTCACTGTGAATCTTGATAGTGAAACATAAATACTCATTATATATTTGCTGTTTACCAACATCTATTGCTTGAGCTTCTGCGTGACTAAAAGTATTTGATTTGCTATAAATATAAATTGTGTGACTGAAAGGAAATATAGACAGAAGGGGGTTTGTTTATGATCAATTGAGATGGAAGTTGAGAGAAATTCTGCTGCTGTTTGAAATGGTACCTGGAGCTAGATCAAGACTTCAGTTTAATTAAAAGGGTAGTTCAAAGGACTCTGGTCTTATTCAAATATTTATACAGTACTGCTTTAGATTTCAAAGGGGGAAAAAAAGCAAAGTGCCTGCTGGTAAATATTACTTCCTTCAAATTGAAGCAGTACTCAGTGACCAGTCAAATGATGCCTTGTTACTCTCCAAATATCTTACTTCCTCACAGCAGAATTTTGAAAACTGGTGTATTCTAAACTTTAAGGCAACATCAGATGATTGTGATCATTCATTTGTACCCCTTTCATAACACAGACCAAATATCTGAAACTTTTCCAGTCAGCTAATGGCAATAGATTGAAATTAACATCTACTATATACAAACAGTCTTAATTTGAAGTCTTCCAGTAATGGGGAGCTCACCATATTTATAGGTAGGCAGTGCCAGTGCTTAAGCTTCGTAATTAAAAATTTGCACCTTATTTCTAGCCTGCATTTTTTTATTTAGCTTGTACCATGTGATCCTTTTCTGAATATTGACATAATTTGTTAATAAATAGCAGTAAAGTGAGCAATCCAAAATTAGGATTTTTCTTTAAAGTTACAGACAACTTATAAAAAAGTAATGATTCATCAGTTGTGAAACGTGTACATCAATGTCCAAAAACATACTGTCCTTGGCAGGACAGTGCTGTCATGCCTTCTCCAGTTTACTGTTTGAAACACTATCTGTGACACTGCAGTCATTTAGGATAAAATTAGATACATCATTGCTAGGAACACTAAGACATTTTGATATAATTATTAGTGGTGGTGCATAAGGCAGAAAGAAGACCAACTCTGTAGCAGTAATGGAAAAAGTTAGTTAATCACACAGTGCTGATCTGGGTTTTGGGAAGGACCCCCATTTACTGACCAGCAGACCGAGGCAGCCATTTCTTGGAGACCACGTTCTTGTTGTTGTTGAACACTTCTCCCTGCTTCAGAGACCAATAAATGGAGCATCTAAAAGAGTAAAATTTGTACTTTCCTTGTGAAAGGAAATGGAGTTATGCAGGAAAGTCAGAAAAATTCTCTTCAAGGAAGCGGGGATGGATGAATGGGTGTTGTCAGGCATTTCTTCCACTGTTAAAGCTAAGAGGCTGCTGCTGGGAAATGTAATACCTTTGCAAAGCATAGTAATAGCTGCTTTTGACCATGTTCCTTATTGCCATTTTATTCAGTCTCCCTGTTTCAGCACCTCACAGGAAAAACCCTTCTAGCAAAGCTGACAAGGTTTAATGTGCTCCAGCGCACACACGTGTACCACTGCTGTGGCTATAAACTGAAGTATAACTTCACTTGTAGTTCCTGCTTCTATGTATGAGGAGTACCAACTATCTGAGTCACCACAGTAAACTCTAGTCCTTCCTAGGATGGAATAAAACGTATTCTGAGAAAAAAAATCATTTGTCCCAGGGCAAACATGCTTTAATCTCCAACTGTTTTCTCTCTCCCTATTTTTCTCTCTATATCTCTCTCCTAACTAGCTATTTACGGAAGACTTTTTTTTTTGTTTGGGTTTATTGTTTTTTTAAAAAAAAAAATTCAAAGCATTCTTTTTTCTTGAAGGTATGTTTTCTTCTATATCACCTCAGAGGCCCTTGGCCTAGAGGAATTTGTAAAACATTGAACAATTTACAGCTGTTAGGCAGTGCAGTGTTTTCCTGCTGTAGTACTCTTGTGGAGGGCTTGTTCTAAAACCAAGGGTATTTTCCATGTCAGTCTTCCCATCATTAGCAAAATAAAAAAAAAAAATCTGAAAGGGAGCTAGTTGGCTTATTCCAGAAGGAACCTAAGTGGCAAACTAGCATATGTGCAGTGTGAACTAGTGCTTGGGCTGAACAGAATGATACACGTAAGTACATGATGAATTTTAATCCAAAAGCAATATATACTTTTATATGTTTCAAATAAATAATATTAACAATAAAAAAATAAACATTTCAGAAATGCTAATAGAATACCTGACTAGGTAGTCTATAAATTTGAGGACTGTGAAATATGAATTGACCTGAAACCCTGATCTTGATGAAACAATAACTTTAATTTCTCTACCATAGGCACAGGTGGTGACTTTCTTGTATTGACAGATCTGCTGAATTCTCACATTCTTCCTCCTAAACAAGAGCAACATCCTTGCTCAGATCTCAAACTGCTTGCACAGGCTTTCCAGTCATCCACAGACCAGGAAGCTAATGTTAGGGGCAACACTTGGAAGAAGGCTTTTGAAGCGAATATATACCAAAAGGTTTTACATTCTTATGCTAGTGATGGCATTATTTTTCCCTTTTTTTAAAAGTCCTTCATAAGATTGCTTTTCCATTGCCTCCTCCCTTTCCCACATTCCCCTTTAGAGTGGAGCCCATCAGCTCACCCAAGCAAAGGAACTGCAGCACTTCTGAAAATGTAAAGGTTACCCTAATTAGATTTTATATTTTTCCTTCCTATTGTTCTTAAGCACTGTTGTTTACAATGTTTTGTAAATCCACCTGACAGCCAGTTGCTGTCTGTTAGAGCTCCAGTTCTCACCATCCACACTTATCTTACAGCTGCTCAGTATTATCTGTCTAGCTGTCTTTCTGTCACATTTTTATCTTTCAGTCTGCTGGAAGGTCTGCTGCCTGATAGGTGTCAAATTGAAATACCTAAAGGATGTAGCTAAGAGACAGAAGTGAGCTGTCATTAGGGCTTCCAGCCCTTTTATACCAAATACACAACCTTTTAAAAGATTTTGGAGAAATTTGTTCAAAGAAAAGAAAGTAGAACAGAGCCGGAAGATTCTCTCTGTCTTTCATCTTCTTGCACCATGAATAAAACATCTGCATCATTTCTGCCAGTCTGCCCAGTGAGGAAGTGAAGAAGCTTCGGAATATTTCCCTTCAGCCAAAAGAGGAGGGAAAGTGCAGCTCCTCCGCCACACATTTGGGTGAAGAACCCAGAGAGGAGCTGAGACAGGGCATGGGTGTAAAGAGTAGATGGTGGGGACGGAACTGACACCAGGCTGGATGCAGAAGGGATTTCGGGGCAGGGTGTTAAGGAAGGAAGCTGGAATGATGCAATTAGACACGTTAAATGTCATTTCGTGCATATAATCTGAGTTAAGCATGAAGAGTAGTGGGAGTGAAGAGTTTATCTGGATAATATGCTTCTGAGTACATGTATGATACATGCTGCAGTTTTAAAATCAAATCACCACTTTGACTAATTGCAGCTACAGTGTGTTTGAAGAGTTTTGACACCCAAACGTTACCATATACTATCTAATCATCTGCTGGGATAAATAATAAATCCTCCCTTTTTCTTGTCTTATGCTACTCGTTTTTTAAACTATTTTTTTGTCACGACAAACTTAGTGAGCAGACAGACAGAGAGAATGAAACATACTACCAGACAAAACAGCCAGCCCAGTTAGATAGGTACTAAGCTCCCTTTTCAGTCTTAGCACTGCTAGTGGTTTACATATTCCTGTTGCACCGGCACTTCCTCACCCCCTTGCCTATCAACTCTAACTATCAAATGGAGTATGGCCCCATCCATGATACAGCCACATTCATCCCTGTGATCACAGTGCTACTAATCATCCCTGCACTGAGCGGATTTGGGTGGCATGTAGTTGGCAGATACGAGACCGTGCACCGGACAGCGCAGAGACAACAAAACACTAATTTTAGCTCTATGAATGCTGACCATGTTGTCTAACGAATGAGATTCTGGAAAAAATGCTATGTACTTCTGTGATTAAATGCAGCACTCTAATACGTACACACAAAGAGATGAAATACGGTTGCATGAACTTGCTTGGGTTTGCAACCTATCATAATTGGTTTTTAAACAGAGTTTTTCTGTCTTGCATAATCAAGAATAGTCCTGAGGAGGAACACAGGGTCATATACCAATATGCACAGCTGGAGAGGAACAACGAAGGAAGAAGAAGCAGGAAATGACAAAAAAGATTCAAGAACATACACAACAGAAACAATATATGTTAAAGCTCTTATTATTTACAACTTGAACTTTACCTTCAGAGAAAGCTGGAGAAATGAGAAAAGAACAGAGGGAGTGAGGGACATGCCGAATTTAATTTAGAATGGCAAAATGCTGTAAAAATTTTAATTTTTGAGTGTCCCTGATCACTGTCTTCTCACTGCCTAGATTGTGTTTTATGGAACCTTTTACCTGCAGGTGAGGAGTCTGTGTACGTGCATACACATGTGCTTATATATGTGTTGTTCACTGCACCGTGCCTTTATTGATTTCTAAAAGGATCACTTCAAGCAAAAATAAGTATTTCCATCATTTTGCCTTACCTACCTTTCTGTCAGTTTTTAACAAATCCAATTTTCCAATTATTCTTATCTGTCATTTGACATTTTTATCTGACAAGTAAATTAAGGTCATCGGGAAGTTTCAGACTTGAAAGCCCCTTATAGTGATTTGGCTACTTGAAAAAAATATCCTAATATATTGGACTCTGACACCTCTGCCAACACAGTAAAATACAGACAAGAGAAACAGAATGATCACTCTTTAACTACATACATTCTCAGCTAAAAAGAGGTAGAAAGAACTAAGTCAGTCTGGAATTTCTCCCTGTCGTGAATTTAACTCTGGTTCCTGGTAGAAAATATATGTTATTAAACTGATAGATTGCATTCTGGTTTAGCTAAAATACCAAGAAATGGCAGCTCAGATCATTCATCAGAAATGATCCAGGACACATGGCTTTCTTCATCTCGGTAGCTGCAGAGTGCTTCTTTGGACCGTGGAATCAGTCCCTACATTTGCACCTTTAATTCTCATGAATAAAGGCCCTGGGTTGTCTCCTTGGCAATGAATGTCCATTGAAGAAAACCACAGCTAATTTATCTGAGCCTATGGTTTGCTTTTCTCCTGCTGAATTCACTACTTTTGCACACCTCTTTTTCCTGTTTTTAAAAAAAAAAAAAAAAAAAAAAAAAAGGGCTGCAGTTTGTCCTCTCACTTCCATTGCGGAGATGGGCAAGATAGACTCATCTAAAACCTCCTCCTCCTCCATTTACAACTTCAAGCTGTCCCTGGCTCTAACGATATTTGCAACATTTAGCACAACCTCCACTAGTCTGAAAATAGTATTCAGCATTTGATGTGGAGAGGCTGTTATTATCTGCATTGTTATTTGTGTGGCACGATATTTGTTATGTTGTATTTTTCCAAGTAAATGTGACCCTGTGGAACATAACACAATGCAGAGCTAGAATCCACTCCCATAATATCACTAGATATCATTTTGGACATTAGCTATTCAGTGAGTATTTGCTACATCATTTATTGAAAGATGTACGTATTTAACTTGTCTGTGGAGAGCTTATGACCACACATACTGAATGCCTTGTTATTTACTGCCTGTGCACTTCTCCATTAAATTATATGGACAGAAACCTAATGGCAGAAATCTAACAAATTGGTTTTGCTGAAAATTTGACATAAACTACTATTGTTTTTATTTGCTTTACTACTATTACACAGCAAGTCTACACTGCTTTTCTAAACCACTCACAAATACAATTTCTAAGCCAAATGTTTGTCTTGGAAACAGTATTTTATGGGGCTTTGGGCAGCTTGGTATTGGTCAGACTGTATTGGTCTTCATCAACTGCAAATTGAGAGAATATAGCCTGGTGATCTTTTTCTGTGCAGCAACCTAGGTGATTGCCCTACACTTTAATCACCTGGTGCCTAAAGAAAGCTGAAGATTTTGCTTATAAAACAGTTTGCAAGTTTACAAAATCAAAGTTACTTTCCCGATAAATCTAAAATTTATTTTCTTTTCTACAGTTACTACTGTTGTCAGAGATCATTGAATAGAATTATTTATTCGCCTTTCAGAATATGTTTCTCATAGAAACAGAATGTAAGAATTAGGTAAATGTGATGTGGTGAAAATGTTCAAGTGTATCTGAGTTTAAGAAATAAAACTTTGGAGTCGCAAGACAGGTGATAGAGAAAAAGTTAGCCTAATTCTTGTTCTGCTCATGTAGTACTTGGAGGACCAACCGAACTGTAAGTAGGTACTTTATCAATGTAAAGATTTAATATTATACAGCATAAATTAACAAAAAGAGCAAGTGTGTAGAAACTGGATTTTTTTTTTTTACCTCCTATATGTCCTGCAAAAAGCAGAGAGAAAAACATAAGGCATAAGAAAATCAGTTTGGTTTTTTTTACTACAGTGTTGCCAATCACCAGAGCATGTCATAACTAAAATCGTATACATTTTGTGACAACAAAAATAAACACCAGACATACAGAAGAATGTGTGATGCTACACATTAAGTGTGCTTTTTTTGTTTTGCTTTCTCCTGAACCAAGTTTATTATCTCTTACATACATAGCACTACTGCAGACTTCACTGGGACAGTTGGATGGAGAGAAGTTCTGAATTAGATGCAGGATTAAGCTAAGTAAAGCTAAAGAAAAAGTATGTTCTAGTTTTGCATCCAAAATCCTGTCACATTCAAACTTTAGTAAATTGCAAGTATCTGATAACGCCAGCTCCTTATTTTAAAAACTTGTAAACATCTTCTCCCCTTCATCATAGTTTGGACATGGATTACGGTTTTTCACTTCACAGGCACATTCACATCTGATGTCCTTGCTAAGCACCGAGGAAACCATTACAGATTAATTGCAACATTTGACCAGTGAAATTTTATCACCAATTCTGCAAGAACCCTAGGTAATGAAACTTTAACATCTTTTCTCTGTGCTTCTCTTTCAGCTTCTGATATGGCTGCGGAGCAGGGACAGATTCTTGTAATTGCCACGGCTGCTGTTGGTGGATTCACTCTCCTGGTCATACTCACTTTGTTCTTCCTGATCACTGGGAGGTAGTTAACACTACAGTGTTCTCATTTACTCAGGGTTAGAGTCATCCAAAACTAAGAATTTAAGAATAATAGTTAAGTCACTCACCACATTTTCAGTGTTAAAATAAGGGTTAGGCATAGCGGGGTGAGTGTTCTCTTTGTTCAGCGCTGCTCATACTTATGGCTCTATTGTGAGTGCTGTTTTTTGTAAAAACCCAGTTTGGGGAGCTAAGCAATTATGTGAAATAAAAAAAAAAAAAATTAAAAACAAAGCTTGGCTGTTTTTAAAATAAGTTTCTGGACCTCTTGCCTGCAGAGCGAGAATTTAAAAATACGATATAGCTGCACCCTCAAGGCTCTGACATCAGAATACAATAAAACAAAAAAACCACAATATTTTTTACAAAATCTCATAACTGTCAATTGCAAAACTTTGAAGGGTGTAACCTTAGGATTTTTGATGTCTTGGGGTTGGCAATGTAGCTTGTTAAAGACCTTTGAGTGGACAATTTTTTATTGCTTTTACTATACTAAATTTGTAGGAAAAATCATACACATTTATGTATATATTTTATATGCACGTTTCTGCATCTATTTAGAGAAAATATAGGAGTTGTCTAATGAAATTAAACTAAGGAAAACTTTACTCCGAAATACTAGAATGATTCTAATGCCTGTGATATCACTAGTGAAGAGAAAATAGTTTCCCAAAGGTCCTTTTTTATTGCTTTTTTTTTTTTTTTTTAATTGGATTGAAGATATCCCAATTAAATCTACTTTACAGCACTACTGTTGCACTGGCAGTGGAATTCACCAGTCTGGACAATGATTATTTTTTATAACTACCCTGATTCTTATACTTAGAATTCCTTTAGCATGGTGCTGATTGTCCACCTCCCTTCAGCTGATGTGTTGATCAGGATCAAATAATGACATTATGCAAATTGATGAGAAAGCATTTTGATTTGAGTGGCCAGATGCCATGCTCAATTACACACTGAAGGTTTCCAGGGAACTCACAAATTCTAATTGGGCTTGCTAAAAAAACGCACGTAGAGGCCGGAACATCAGTCCTTGCTTGACCTGATTCCCACAGGCATAGCTTCATCCGTGGTGCCTTGTTTTCTTTTTCACTGAGCCTCCTGGGTGATTCCTGTGTGATTTCAGGACTTCACCTGCTTCCGTCAGGAAGCAAAGCAGAATATAAAGGACAAAGACATTATGTCCCCGTCCCCTCTGTGAGACAGCAGCGCTGCCAGGGATCAAGAAAGCCTAAAACCAGACTGACGCTCTGCAGAGGTGTGGGCCTTCAAGCAGAGGAGTTGGGCCCATAGCTCCTGCAGTAAGCTCTGTAGGGGGTTGTGTGGCCTCTGACCCCTCTCTACCCTTCTCCCCTCTCCCTCCTTCAGACACATAAAGCAGCCATTAGAAGAGCCTCCATGTGAGGAGGATTCTCTGTGGAGTTTTCTTCTTACCTGGCTTGAGGACAGTAAAAAATCCAGAGTTAGGATGGAATTCTGTGCTATTCCTGTCCTGGTTTAGAGCCTGTGTTTACACTTAGAGAAAAGATATTACACTGACTCCTCTGAATGTGATAATGGTCGTCACAGACCGGGCTGATATCAATAGATGGTGCTGCGCTTTCAGATTTGTAATTAAGTTTCTGTTTTGTTGTTATAGCATTACCTCTAATTTGAAAAAAAGTGAAGTCCTGTCAGTGTAGGCTGGAGGTTTTATTTGCAGTACCCCAGCAACCAAATACGGCGCTAGAGGAGCTACCATTATGTGAATTAATGCTCTCTCTGCTAAATAATAAAACCAGTTAAGTCTAACATTCTGTTGAAGTTAATGGGAGCAGTTAACACTGGAACATATTGTGACCTTAGATAATCTTAGAAGCTAAGTAAATATTCCTACAATTACTACAAACACCAATGAACAGTAGGGTCCTTCAGAAGAGAGAGGAATTACTGAAAGACAAACTTTCAGAGACGATGATTGTGTGGAATCCTTACATGGAATCCTGAAACATAACTCAAATGCTTCCTTTAGAAAAAGCTCACTAAACTCAGGAATGACAAAATTATGGAAATGGGTTTCTTTCTGGATTTATTCCTCCTGTTTGCTAATGTTAAGGATTCTCTTAGCTTTCTAACATCTTACTCAATGGGACCATTTCAATTATGTAAGATATGAATTCATTTTGAAGTGCTGCTTAAATGCAGTGATAAGGGTGTATTCCACAGAAGACAGAGCAAGAAAATTTTGAATAAATACTCAATTTACTCTAGGAGTGAGGCAAATTTCTGCGTGAAAAATGGGATTGGTACCCTACAGATGTGCTCTGCTTCACTGTTTAGAATTAGCAATTTGATGAGCTGTCAGGTCACAGGGCTGCTGATGAGTCTATTCATAGTGGAGAGGCTGGGTTAAATGAGCACCTGCCTCTACACTTCGCTGAGTGATTATCCACCAAGAGCAAGCAGGAAGCACGGCTGTCAATTGCAGATAGAAAAATGAAAGCGACAGTGACTTCGAGGCGCAGGATATGCAGTCAGACAGGGGTCTTGGCTAAATTCCAGGAAATGTGGTGTTAAAGCTCAGTGTGATTTATTCTTATTGTTACAGAAATTTTTGCTCTCCGATTGTTCTGTAGCCAACACTAATAGGGAATGGGGAGCTGGAAGACTCCTCTGCTGGTGACTACTCACTGGCTTCTGTAGTCAAATTTTGGGGCCATATGCACTCTTAGGAGGTTTGGACAGGGTTAAAGCCTTGTTTCTTTGACTGTTCCTTTGGGCCAACAGTTTGCATGTAAGAGCTTGTGTTCAGTGTTCTTGGCACCCTACAGACTGGTTGTTCAGGTCCTAAAATGGCCCTAATAGTGGTCCCAGCAACTGGTGTGCAATCTAAAGATTTCAACAGAAGCTGAGAATCCACTGGTTGCTGTTTCTTGCCATAAGGGTACATAACCATGAAAACAAGTGCCTTCCTTACAAGTCACAGCCAATTATACTAGCTTCAGAAGTTTCTGCCCTTCAGGTGTTCATCATCACCTCTGTAGCAATGAATGAATTTGTGAGGAATCCTACTCTGTTTCAGTAGTTTAAATGACCCATTGAAATGAGGTGGGTGCATTCACATATTTCTCATATCTCCATTGTTAGTATTTTACCAGGTATACTATCTATAATTATAGTTTATTTTATTTTATAAAGCTGGTAATGAATCCACAGAGGCCAGTCATTTTTCTCAAACTGGTCTTGGAACTGAATGTCTGTATGCCAAAGCACATGTCCACACGCACTGCTGTTCTCCACTGGGGTCAGTGCCCCAACAGCCCTTAGCCCTTAGCCTAGCCCTTCGACCAAAAGATTTCCCTCTAAATCATACTACTTAGGCTGTTCAGTGAGTGAGTAAGAGCTTGAAGACCAAGAGCAAGTATTTTGTTTTTTCTTGAATGAAACAGTTGCTCCTATCTTGTGACCCTCTAAATCAGCATTAACAGTCCAGCAGGTAAGCAGCATTCAGGCTAAGGGAGATTTCATTACAGGGAACCCAAAAACTTTCCATGTGGCAGTTTTCTCCAACATACCCTTGCATTGTCAAGTACAGCTGCTAACAATTCATGAACATCCACTGAGTTTTGTGTTGTTTGCCAAGGATTTGCAATTTTATAGCAATCATACAGGCATATGCTAAATCAGCATATTCATATAGCAGGCTAGGTATTGTTTATCCTATATGATAGCTGCTATCTTAGAAGAAATAATAAATCAGTGCCTGACTCAGATTGCGCAAAGCTACTCAGAAAAAAAAAAAAAAGTGGTCCTGATGTGAAAAGATATTTTCTTTTTCCATGAAACATGGTGAAGTTGCAGAAACTGTTATGAAGAAAATGTGAGATTTTTTGACCCACTGGATATGAAAGTTAATAGGATATGGTGTAATTAGGACAAACCAATGTATGCAAACAAGAATGCAAGGAAGTAATAATTTACTAAAGTATCAAAGTTCTTTGATGGAGTCAAAGTTGGAAATAAAATATTACATCAAACTTGAACTTAAGTAGTCATTTTCATACTAATCATTCAACCGTGATTTATTTTTATTTGTATCTAGTCTATTTGTAGTTCTTCATGCATATTTCTCTCTTTAGATTCGTAACTAAATATATATTCCAAATGCAATGATTTTCACTTTCGTAAACGTGCAGATAAAACTTAATGTACATTTATTTTATGCATGACAAGTATTTTAATTAAAACCTCATTTGTTTTTCTTAAAAGATGCCAGTGGTACATAAAGGCCAAAATGAAATCTGAAGAGAAAAGAAGGGCTCATTTGCAAAATGGAGATTGTAAGTAGTTCAACACTGTATTACATAATACCTATCGCATGTCTTAAATGAAGAATGTTCATTGTTTTCTGTACAGCTTTTGCACTTGACATTTTAATCTGACCATTTGAATAGTTCCTTACTGTTTGCACCATCAAGGGTGTTTATTTTTATTTGTATGTCCTCTTGAACAATTTCATTGAATTGACTCTAGATAATGAGGGGTTTTGGTATTCTATTAGTAATATTTATCAGTTTTTCAGGTATATTTCTTTGAATTCTCAACTGGCCTGGACCATATTGAATTTCTGCCTCAAAATTCCACTCTTGGTGACTATGTGCCTTATTTGTATCCAGTTCTCTTTGGCTTTAGGGATCTACAGTTCCAGCCACCCAAGAAATAAAAAGTGGATTGGGTTGCCTTCCCTCATGTTCCTGCTCACTGATCTGTACACTGAGAGAAAATCCTGGCAATCTCTCATGGGCAGTATATTAGTTTATTTAGTTTGATTACTTAGTTTAAATTACTAGCCTCACTGTTCTGTGTTAGAGTAGCTATTTAAACTTTTTATTTATTCAAAGGGTATTATACAAGGGGTTTGGTTGGTGGTTTTTTGGTCCTTTTTTATAACATCCCTGGAAATACTATGATTAAGACTGAAGCTAAGTCACCAAAAGTAAAATCTTTTTTTCGGGTGACACCACTATATCCAGCCAAGTGGCTCTTTCTGTCAAGGAGAAGGGCACATTTCCCCATAAAGGATACTTCCTAGGAAGATTTGTTTGTCATTTGTTTCCAAACATGGTCAGAAAGGAAAGAAGACAAAAACCTTCCTGATGGAGAGTTTGATATATGCCTCTGAGACCGTGACGGAATTTGAGAAAAGCCTCACTCGGTGTCTTTCATGTCAGGGTAAATGATGACTGTATTTCATGTTGACACAAAGCTTTATCTCAGAGGCTTCTCATTCATTTACAGTTATCTCAGCATCAGACTTGAGGGGGCAAGTCTGTCTGCATGTATGTGCTCCATAGAACCAAGGATAAAGAGGAATTACTCTGATTTACCCCAGCAGCTAAGACTGCAGTGCCAACAATACTCCCTCCTTTTTACTGAGCGCTCAGTGCCCCCGTAAGAAGTACCACCTTCATGCTAGCAGCAGTCTTTATCTGACTGCTGACTACCTATAGATTTTTTATCCAGCATCTCAACCTGAAACAATATGTGGGGCTGTGCAGTCTCTGCTGGGATCAGTGTAAGGGTGACCTCTCCTAGACTGGCTGAAGCTGTTTAAAAAAAAGCTCTGCTGCTCCACTGCAAGGCCTGCACTAGTTAGCATTGCCTGTTCCTGTTCCCAGATTTGTCAAGTCCATGCTTTGCATCCTATGCTTCTGCTGCATGCAGAAGAAAACTATCCCCTGTTCATCCTTCCTCTGTTGGGAGCTCTCTTGGGAGCTCACTATGAGTCAGAAGAAGATTTCAGGAAAGAAACTCTTTGAAGGGAGTTAGAAAGGGGTCCATGATCTTGCTGATAATATGACATCCCATGATGTCTGGTGTCCTCCTCATTTCTGTATGCTGTGTGTATTCTATTGGCAGTGGTCCAAATGGCTGTTGCACACTACTTTATGAAGCCCAACCACATTCATATATCCAAAACATGTGTTCTTCATCTAATGCATTTAGGCTCATCAGATAATGAGCTGCTTTAGACTCAGCTACTAAGTGGTAAGAGGAAGAAGGCTGGGAGGTACTCAGTTCTTTTAAAAGAGGTTCTCTGGACCCAGCTGCAGTACCCTCCTCTCATCCTGACAAGCTGATGTATTATCTACATCAACTTCTGTTAATGAATTGAAAGTTTTCCAGAACTTAATCACCACATGGCAGCAGCCTGAAAAAATTCCCATCCAGCTAGTCCAAGAGAAACAACATAAGTTCTTGGACATGCCATACTCAAGAACACAAGGGATATTAGCCATGCCAGAAAATGATGGCTTGCTGGAGTCTGCCAAAGCAATCTGGCACCAACCCACTATTGCCACGGCCATCTCCAAGGAAGCAGACAGAAATTATCGAAGCCTTGTAAATGGATATTTTTGTTCTCATCTTGCAGCTGGCTCTCTGGTTGTTCAAGCTGATCAGAAAAGAACAAAGCAGCACAGTCCTCCAGGACCTGTCCTCAGAGAAAAGGATCTCAAAGATTGGACCTGTTTGGCAAAAGGAATGTTCAGCCATCCGCCCATAAATGGAGGGAGTGAATTAGAAAGCACTGTTTTCAAAGTAAAGGACAGATTGCCTAAACTGCCCATGGAGCAGCAAAGGGGAATATAAACTGCTTTGGCAGTAATCACTGTTAGTGTTCAGGATCTGCTTTTCTCCATATCTTTCAGCCGTCACTTGGTGTCTCTGTAGACATCCTTTCAAGTGACCAGCTCAGAGTTCGTATTTTCTCTCGTGACTTGCTGCATTGTCCAGATTTACCAGCTGTACTTGAAGCATTCCTTAAGGATGTGAGCTAAGCGCAAAGATTCCAAGGAGCCTCCTCAGACTAAAATCATAAATAGCATTTGGAAAGGAAATTCTTACAATAAAAAAAAAATAAATCTCACCCAAAATAGTATTTTCCTTAAAACTTAGCTAGGGCTGTTATTTTTTCCTAAGGAGAAGTTTCAAAAAAAAAATTAATTGTCCTCTTAATTTTCCTGCCTGAAATGCTATACCTCAGGAGATGCTTGTGTTCAGCTGGGACAGAGACAAAACAGCATAAGAGTTTGACGCTATCTTATCAGTCGAATACCAAAGAGTGAGTTTTCTAAAGGCCTTTGACTTTTTGTGCCTGTGGGACAGGATAAACTCTGAGACCTGTGTAGCTAGCAAACATGACAGTAACTAGAGGCATAAATAACATTCAGAGAACCCACATTTCCTCCATTCTTTACACTAACACTCTTTATCAGTTATCATTGCAAGCTGAAAGGATGTTTGATGTAACAATCCACTGCAGCAATCCTAAAGAAGTATCCATGTTTTCAGCCACCCAGAACATCTCAGGACATTTGAGGAGGGTCCAGCAGGACCTTGCTCACAGTTTCAGCCAGTACTTTTGAATTCTTTTGCTAGTGTGTGGAGGTGTAACAACCAGCTTTTTAATGTCTCAGAAGTCTCACCTAAAAAAGCCACTTGAAGGATAAGAGGAAATGCTTAAGTCTGTGCCCAGTGAGTCTTTGAAGGCTCTGGTGCTCCCAGCAAATGGGGCAATTCCTGTGCATTCTACAGTTGGTTTCTGTGAAATCAGTAGCAAGCATTAGTAATTTTGGGTTATTAGCCTCTTCTGTTGGGTTCTGGAACTTTAAATATGGAAGACAATATATTATTTCCAATCCTTTCAATTGTCTAGTCAACCAGGGGAAAAAAAAAAAATATATAAAAACATATTGTTACAGTACGTGAATGTCAAGAATGCTTGATTGCTAGTATTGTCTCTTTTTTGCAGTACGTTTCCCAGGAGTCAAAACATATATTGATCCGGACACGTACGAAGACCCATCTCTTGCTGTCCATGAGTTTGCAAAGGAGATAGACCCTTCAAGAATTCGTATTGAGAGAGTTATTGGGGCAGGTAAAAGTACACTCACTTTAAAAAATGTCTAGGCATGGATAAGCTGCTTTTCTCAAGTCAATAGGATAATGCAACTGGTCAAGTATAGTACAAACTGTGAGCATATTTCTCTGATAGCACCAGTTCACTCTCAAGTGTGGTGAACATGAGGTATTGTATTTGGCTAATGTTCCAAATGTGGATATATTCAAATTAGGAGTTCTTGAAAGGCCGATTGTCCAAAATGATAGGTTTATCTTGAAACATTTTTTAAGCCTTTACCAATTTGTTGTGCAGTGTTGGTTTTTGGGGTGGTTTTTTGAGGGGTTTCTTTGCTTTGTTCCAAATGTACTCAAAACGCTGTCACAGCATTTGTCATACTGTGACTATATTCTCTGTCACTGAGGAGAGGATTAGATCAGAATCTCTTTCTGGGGGGAGATAAGATCAGAATATAGAGGACTGAGCAAAAAGCTATTCTCATAGAGAAAATAGGAGGGATACAAGGAGAAAAGGAGAGGCTGGCTTGGGACAGGCTTTCTTGTAGCTGTGCAGAGAAGGAAAAGGGCAGAGATGGGAAAGGGGAAGCTCTGATGAGAAGTTGTAGACAGTATGAAAGGTGATGTGGAGCTGGGAAACAGATGAGTGGGAAAAATAGCTGTTTGTCCAAATGTGCGGTGGGAACAGAGAGGAATTACATCTGAACAATTGTTTTAGACCCTGTTCTCGTGTATGGGTCTCTACCTTCAGTTGAGAACATCTCATTGAGGATGTAGGTAATTTCACAACTGTTTGAAAATAAGTTTCAGAAGCTCATTAATCCTGTATGTATATTGGCCTTTTTTTCTAAGGGAGACAACATGCTCCTTGTGTTTTCAGGGATCTTGCCCTTTGCTGATGTGCTCTGTTTGTAGGCATGTCTATTCTGCACATTGTTACCCCCTTGCTTAGCTTTGGTTTAACTGTCAGGTTTTGCTGTTCCGGAAAGTGCTGTGCAAGTGTTCCCACACATTCATTTTTGGAAAGCCTTTGCAGGATTAAAGCCTCATGGCTGCTCTCTAGAGTCCACTAGCGGTCCTGGTGGCAGCTCAATGGCAACAGAAAACACACCTTTGTGGCTAACACAACATAAGTGACATCCTTGAAAAGATCAGAGTCTTGTAAAACCATTTCTTGTAACTTGTATTCTGACTCTCTAGGGCAGATAGCATTTCATTATTCACCAGCTCCTGAGATGGTTTGCTCTCTGTTTTAACCAGTTGTAGTTTACTGTGGACTTAGAGAGACAAGGCTAGAAAAGGGCCTTACAATGTTACCTACCTAGTGAATCTCAATGCGTGGCTCGTGACCAACGTGTCATTCAGAAAGCCCACCGACATTTCTCACAGTTATAACAAATTAAAACAAAAAACGGACTGACAAGGAGAATCTGAATTTCCTGTGGTGCCTTACATCCTCAGTGTTGTTACCCACACACTGTTAATGGCTGGGGAGCATTAATCATTTCTCAGCCCCAGCAGAAGGGGAAGGTGGGAGAGCTAAGAGTCTGTGTCAGAAATTTTGATTAACATAGGAACAGAACCCTGAGTTCTAATTCCAGCTCTGAAATTTCATTTCCTCCTGTGAAAGACATTCATGCCATATTGGTCTTCATTTTACACAATATGGGTATTTCTCTGTGTCCTTAAGATAGTAAGAGTGACTGAGTTTTGTAAATTGCTGTCTTAAAGGTATTTATAATACTGACTACACAGATGTTTTGGATTCACTTCACTGTAATTTTATTTTAGTAGCAGTACTTAGTGTATTCCATACTCCAATGCCCATCTTTGAGCTATCTATTCTGGGCTTTCTTTAGTAATACTGTTTTATTACTTGCTAAGTAAATACCAACATACAAATGGGGTTTTTTACCTTATTTACTTTCTCTAATTTTAATGCCATAAGTAAAAAATTAAAATAATTTACAGTACAACAGACTGCAAAAATCAGAGTTACATCTTGTGGAAGGGGGGCAGAGGAAAAAAAATTCTTTTAATTTGCACATAGTGAGCCCTCCAAAGAACTCATGCTAGCAAGTATTGTCAGAAAAATTACTATCAGAAGACATAATGCACTGTGATCCTTCTTTTTTATCTTTGTTTCATATATCTTAGTCACTTGAGAAAGGAGAGGTATTTTTCGGTTGAGATTCCTCATTTAATGATACGTTACTACACTGATAGCAACAGCAATGTCTCCAGTGTTGCTAAAAAGTGGTTTATGCACTAGAAAATGCATTGCAAATAATAAACAGAAATAAAACTGGGTCTGTTAACAAGCAGGGGAGAGAAAGTAGTGACCTGAAAGTCAGAAAGAAAATTCTGTTTCACACTGCAGTCCATATCACTGGAGTACTTTAGAGTTTACCTGATTGCTTAAGCTAGATAATATGCAGCTGGCATTGTGCACCATTGGAATTATGAGCTTGAGAGAGCCCCCAGAGGCCTGACTTCTGCAGAAAACATTCTATCTGATTTCTTTTATTTCTTCCTTTTCTTCAGACATGCTATAGATATTCATGTCTTAGATTATAAAGCATATTGAACAACATTCAGCACTGGTTTAATTGCTGATTTCCAAGGAGTTGAATACGACAAAGACTGAGCTTATCAATTTGAGTTCAGATGAAAATTGTGTCCTTCTTCTCAACTTAATTCATTTATGAAAATTCTTTACTCAGCTTCTCTCTCCCTTTTCTTCTGTGTGTGAGCATGAATTTTTGCCTGCTTTGACATATTTTATTTTTATATTTTCTATCTTCTAAAATTACTTGGGTAATCTGCCATCTTCAAAGATATTTGCCTAGCAGGACTTGCAAACTGGTTGCAATGAAATTTAAACCCATTTCCAAGCAGGCAAGATACAGGTTAAATACCATGCTTGAGGCATGGAGAGTACAAATTCTCATGGAGTTCTTCAATAGCTGCTAGGGGACATATCATTGTAATTCACAGGAGTCCTAAAGCTTTCTTTATGCCTTCTCTCTAATTCTGTATTACACTTTGCAAACAGATGTAAAATTGATTTCTTATCATAGGAGAATTTTTTTTAAAAGATGTTTACAATTTTCACCTAAGTGAAACAAAAAATTAAAGTCTCTTAGAAAATGAAACGTTAAAATCTTTTAAGACATGAATTAAGAGATGCATGTCTTAAATTTGTTTTGCTTAAACATTTTATTTTGATCAATTATTTTCATTTTGAATTTCTGTAAGTTTAATTTTTCAGAACAATAATTATTTCCATTCAAGAACTAAAAGTTTTCATTTTGAAAATGTCACAGTGGAACATTGAAAATATTTGAAACTTTTTTCCTAGCATTTCTTGTCAAGAAATTTTTGAAACTGATCTTTTCCTGAAAGTAGTTTCAGATTTGCTTGTCAGTGGAAGAAGTCATGTCCAAAAGCTCTTGACAATTCACTAGTTGCAGTGCAGATGGCTTTGACATTCAAAACACTTATTTTTTCTAGCTTCTTTTTTCAGCTCGCCCAACTCTGTACCCAAGTTATCTTTTGAAGTATTTGCTAATTATAATTATAAATGTACATTATGTTATTTGCTGCTGAGTAACCTATTGCAACTATCTGAGGATGATACAATCAAATCAGAAGTAGTATTTTCAACTAAAGCTACTAATTATCTCATTTCTGATTACAGCACTGTTAAAAATTCTCCTAACCGTTTCACTTACCTCGGATACACATACACTATAGACTTGAAAAACAAAGACTTCATATTTTTTACTTTGGGTCCTATGTTTCAGTCTCTGTTTAGAAGTGCAAAATCTAAGAGCCCCTGAGTGTATTTACCTACTTACCATCTGTTGTACAGGTACATCTGAACGCTGCACAAGACATTGAGATTTCTCTGAAATCATTTATTAGCCATGTTACACAGACAATTTGGTTTGGTCCTTTGGGTGCCAAGTACTAGTAACATGAGGGTAGTACTATGTGACGAAAAAAAAAGAACAAGTATCTAAAATTGTTGCTTACACACTGACTGCTCCACATAATGACATTTGCCCCTCAAATATTAAAAAGAGGTTCAGAGAATGTGGCAACAAATGGTCAAATTGAAAAAGTAGCAAGACCTTCTAGCAGATTGGAAAATAGCCTTTAGTGGTTACAAAGACCAAGATGACACTTTGCCTGTCAAAGACATCATAGCCAAAAGAAAAAGAGAATGTCTGTACATTCAGTTGTAGATTTAACAAACATTCCTTTTGCAAGTTCATATCGTTAGGCAGATAATAGTGGCAAATGAAAAGCAGCAACAAGTTAAGAATGGGTGCTGAACTCACAAGATTACTCTGAGAAAAAATGAATTAGTGCAACTCTTGTCAAAATCCTTTTTCAAGTCCTCCTGGTGGACGTTTACTGAGCTGACATTTCTGAACGCAGCTGCCATATTCCAAGGAGCAAGTTAATTGAAAACTTTGATCTCAGCTCTCCCAGTCTTCCCCTCTGGCATGCTTTTGGTGTTCCACTACATCTGCAAGCTCTCTGAAATACTATCCTTCTTTGGTGCAAATAAAGCAAGTCAAATACAGACTTTGCAAAGTCCTTTCTAAATTATTCATGCTTTGATTACTCCATGTGTCAATGCAAGAGATCTGCATTAAAGTAATAATATCTGCACATAAATCCATATTCAAGATGGCTGTGTAGTCAGGTTACTTCCCCTGAGTGGCTCCCCATCATCTCCTACCCTACATCTGGTTCATCTGGGAGAAAAAAAAATACAATTTTGTAGACCTTTTGATTGAATGAAAGGTTATCCAGGTTAATAGCTGTTAATGGTCTCTTTTGTTAGTCTTTGAATAACTTCTGCTGATATCTTGGTTCAAATTGGAGGTAAAGGCAGTAGGGGAAACAGTTTACAACCGAAATGGAAATTGCAGTTTGATCAAATATTCATAATAGCAAGCAGATTGCAACTAACGGCAAAACAGAACCTATTTGTAAGTGCTTAACTTACATTTTTCATGGTAACATCAATCAAAAAAAAAGGTATTAATGAAGTTCAAATTCTAGTTACTGTTTAAATGACGAAATTGATTAGTCCATTCCCTGTTATTATATCCACTACTTATGACAAAATTTTAATATTGTTTAATTTGATATTGTATATTCTTGGATTCAAAACTCTTGATTGAGTTTTTTTATCACTAGTATTAAATATTCCATGAGTTCTTCTGTTGTTTCATGACAAAGAGCATGGGGTGCCTTTTTGCCGGTTCCCACAATTTGCCATCTGTTCATTGTTATAGATTTTCTTCAGATGGTCCCTTTCAGCCACTCTTCATATTGAGATTGCGGTACCTACTGACATCTTATCATATTGTGTGATTTTGTCCTGTCCATGACATATTTTTCTTCCCATCATTTCTTGCTCTTTGGTTTAAGAGTTCAGCACCTCTTCATGGAAGGAATTTCCAAACATACTTAGTGAAGTCTGTCCTAACAGTTACAATTATCCTCGTCTTTGTTAAAATATGTAAACTCAAGGAAGAGGCCAACTCTTCAATTTGTCACAGAGAGCAGACAATGTTCTTTTCATAGTCTAAATCTTCTGCTGGTTCTCCCACAGGTCTAATGACTAAAACTGGGGAAAATTAATTGAGCTGTATTTGGTGCTGTGACCTTTCATTTCTATCAACAGCATTTTGTTTTGATCCCATGTAGTAATACCAGACTGCATATCAGACTTTTAAGTGACTGACGACTATTCTTGTTTCATTTTAAATAGCACATATGTTATGACTGGATGAGGAAAGGGATGCATGGTTTGCATAGGGCAAGTTTCTAGACTGCTGAATTAGCTTCTTTTTGTAAAACACAGTAAGACGTGTGAAGTTTATATCATTAAATCAAGGATTATTTACACATTATTAAAACTGAGAAATGAACTCTATTATTTTCTATAGTTATCACCAGCTTTTTCCCTGGAGCAAGGAAAGATGTCAACTTCATTGACATCTGGCTTTTAGCTTCTACTTATTACATACGCAATCATGAACCTTTACTGCTCCAGGGTCAACATTTGTCTTGTTTATCTTCAAACTTGAGCAATGAGACTTAGATTCTTAGATTTTAAAAATCCCCTTTGATGAACACATTCCCTTTTGACTTAAAAAGCATGCAAAATTCCTTATCTTAACAACAGTGTAAAAAATATTCAGGGATGAAATCTTGTCAAACACTTTCTCAGTGTAAATAGTTTAATGCTTTAAATCATGTTGATCTCCATCTAGTCTAAACCTGAACTACAAGTTTTTACACATACCTTAGGTTTCTAAATGTACTAGCTGTCTGTTCTGTGAGCTGATAATCACTTACTGTCTGACATCACATCATTAAAACATTTCTATTGGTCTTTATGTTCACTGGTTTATCAATCCCAGTATCCAAGGGGAGTGAAATTTCTTTCTACCTGCACAAATCATGCATCCAAAAAACGGAAGAGAGACAGGTCAGGAAGAAGACACATTGGATGGTAGTCCAAATTAGCTACTACTTTTTCAGTGGCAGTAGTCAGGTAAACAAACTTTTTTCTAAGAGCTAAAGGGGCAATATCGTATAGGAAACTCCCCAGCCAACTTCCTCTTTTGTCAAAAGATTCCCAGAACATTAGTCTGATGACATATATTTTCACACATATGGACACATCTTCAGGGAAGGACATGCTTTGATTTATTTTAAAAAATTTGGTAAAAATAAAACAAACAGAGTTTGTGGTAGAAAAAAGACCTTGGACACTTGGCTTTTGTTAGCTGTTCAAGAAGCTGCTGATTTATTCAGAGGTTATGTTCAGCATCTGTTAATTGTACTCTTGCACTTGATGATGTCTCTGGTTTGAAGTGAAACATAAGCTATGAAATTTTTTTTTTTTTTAATCCCTCCACTCTTCCTGGATCTTATTGGCTAATAAAACTGTTTTATTTTAGTGGAAGCAACAGAACCTAATAAAATACAAGCTGTATGACAATATCCATTCTAATCCTGTAACATCAGGGAGTTATAATTTTCTGAAGTGAAGCTTCTGTCTTTCAGGCCTATCTATTATAGATTAAGTTTATATCTGAAGACACACTGTAACAGGATAGTGCTCTCTTATTTTGTTTTCTTTTGTTCTGTCCTTAAAGTTTAAGGAAAACAGATTCAGACAGCACTCAATGGAGGAGGTAACAAATAATTTCCTCCAGTTAAATATATATCTGTTTATGACTCGGGGTTTTTTTGATTTTCAGCAGTTCTGATTCCAAAATGACTCGGGTAGGGAATTTGGTTTTGCTATGGAAGTACCCTGCACTGAAAATTGCTTTGAAATATTTTTGTGAACATTGATTTTGATTTACTGAATTGTGACTCATTGAAAACTGACCTGCAGTCATCTGCAGTATATTTGGTAGGGGCTTTAAATAACTTTTGAGTGGCTTCAAGATCAAAGGAAAGTTGTGATCTCCATACAGACTTAATTAGTAAATGTGTAAAGGGAATGCGAGGAGACATGCATTCTTCAAAGGCCCTTCCATACAGAGGAAAACGTCAGGTGAAGCAAGCTTTGAGATTCCTCTTGTTAGGCAACTCAGTCCTGATTTGCTGAAACTATTGGCCTTTGGCTGTCTGAAAAGTGAAATATGGGATTCATTTCAAGTAGGTGTGTAAATACATTTAAATAAATCATGGGCAAGTGCTTTTCTGGAGCATAACATCATTAAGTACATATGAAATGCTTTCTAGAACTGGAGGATAGTCAGATATTCTGATATTCTCGTGGCATTTCTTTTCATATAGGTCTTGGTGCATGACACCCCTATAAATAGATACTGCTATAAATATTTCAGATATAGAAATAGATATTTCAGATATTTTTGTCATCATTAGAATTAAAATCTAAAAGTGTCGTTACATTCCTGCCTCATGGCATGCTCAGTTGCACCACAAACATACCGATAACAAAGTTCAGTCTCAAAGTATCAGTAAAGCAAGATGAACCGCACTGTGCAGAGCAGATTGTTTGGCTTTTGCAGTGCAAGTACAAGTCCCCATGATCTCATGGTGTGGCACAAAGAAAAGGGGGTTATTTTCTCTGAAGTAATGATGAATGGTTTGCTTCTCTGGAATGTGATGGAACTTGGGAACTTGAATATCCCGTCCATTATTTCTCACCAACGGGGATTCTGTCCACTTCTATGGGATGTGTGAGTTTCTTGAATATTTTTGTGTTCTTGTTTCCCTGACAACTGCAAATAACTCTGAACTATTAAAAAGACAGCTTTTAATACAGCTGTTGGAGGTTATTTTGAAAAATAAGGTGTTTAAGTTCAGAAATACAAACTGTACTGTAATTCTTCAGGCTCTGTGAATGATCTAACAAATATTTTATCTATTCAAGGTGAGTTTGGAGAAGTATGCAGTGGACGTCTGAAGACACCAGGAAAAAGAGAGATACCTGTTGCCATTAAAACTCTAAAAGGCGGCTACGTGGACAGGCAGAGAAGAGATTTCCTCAGAGAGGCTAGTATCATGGGACAATTTGATCACCCAAATATAATTCGCCTTGAAGGAGTTGTTACAAAAAGTAAGTTACTATTAATAGTTTTTTGTTGATTTTCTCATTCTGTGTCTCTTAGTATCAAAATTAAGCATTACTTCTACATTCAGTATGGTTTGCAATTCTCAGAAATTATCCAAATCATAAAGTGACAGCAGATACTGAATATTTTGGGACCGTAATAAGAAATGCATAGCCTATCTGTATTAATTTAGAAATGTTTTGGGGTTTTTTTACTTTTTAATAAAAATCCTTAAAAAGTCTTTACAGGTTCTTATGAAATAGACTGTAGAATTTGCTTATAGGCAAGTGGAATATAGTAGAGAAAACCATAAAGGTAACTGAGTTGGCAACAAAGTCAAATCCAGTTGTAAGGTAGCAGCTACTTTTTTTTTTTTCCACAAGCACTCATTATTTATCTGATTGTGTTTTACTGATTTTGGTACCAGAAGAAATAAATTTCCTATTTTAAAGAAATAAAATGTACATTCTTTTAAACTTACTGTACACTGGCATATAAGCCACTAAAATTCCAAAATAATCTATGAAATGTCTTTACTCTTTATACCTGTTGCAGCTGCCAAGAGATATCCCTTGCTTCTGAAATCTAGCATTTTTAGCAGGATTATGGACTTTTCTGAAATATCTACTTATTTAAGTATTAAGTAAAAGTCTTATTAGCATGCTTGTAATTTCTTTAATGCCAACTTTTTGCAGTAATGAATTACAAAATTCATAAGGTATACTCTTCTCATAATTAATCATTGCCTCAATTAAGCCATGGTGTTTGCTGCTTTGCAGAACTTATATTTTTCTTTTAAAGATAAAGTGTTATGTCTATAAAACAATTATATCCTTTTACATTCACAGTAAATACAATAAATATGAAATGAATATTTCCAGTTTTCACCTTGTTACAATATCAAAAGCTATGTTTGGAAAACACAATGTAGTAGAACAAAGAGGGAAGTATAGCTCCTGAACTCATGTCATTGGAATGGAATTTCAATAGGTTTATGGGATGACCTTGTTCAAATCTGTCTCTCTGTGGTTCTAAATTAAGATGAAGAGGATTTTTTTTTTTTTTTCACACAGTCTTGCAAGGAGAAATTCATTATTATTTAGAAATATTTGATTACTAGACTAACAAAAGCCATTACATTGCAGACTTCTGGAACCGTATGGTTTAGTCTCCTCCATTGATCTCCTGTCAGTAACTTCTCTCTTGACAACAAACAAGAACACGAGTTAACACTGGCTGAGTAGCATTGGAGATCTTTGTCAAGAGATGTAAATGTGTAGGAACTTAATTGCATTTAGCTCCTTGCTCCATATTGAGCAGTATAGCAGCAACTAAATTCCACCAGTCTTCACCACCATGGTCAATTTATGAACTGGTATGACTAGGATCCATGTGGTGGATGACTCAATTCTGAAAAAGGCTAATGCTTGTGATTTATGAACATTGTTTAAATCCAGTTAGATGGTGCACACAGAGTACAGTATAATGTACTTGGCAATGGCATGATTGTTTAATCTTTGCCACATTTATAAATTTTCTTTCTGTAATGTCTCATCATCAGTCTAAAGAGAAATTATGATTGCATTAAGAAAACAGAAACAAACAGATAAATCAATGCTCCAACATTACAGTATTGTTTCTGTTCTACAGGAAAACATTATAGACAACCTTAAGTCAAGAAGTCATCATTAGTAGTTCTGCTTTTCTCTAAGGAGTCAACAAACTGTTATTGGGTTTGGAATGTTTGCTTAGGGGTAATGTAAGAATAGGAGGCATTACTGTTATAGTCACACTGTGCTATAAAAATATGCATCTCAGATATAAAATAAATAGAGAAAGTTTGAAAGAAAATATTTTTGGGTCAGGCAGATTTAAAAAAATAAAACAATTATACAGCAATAATTATAAGATGAAAAAAATACATGAGTTATCAACAAATTTCATGCTAAGGCATGCGAAGTGCAAGTTATATAAAGTGTAAAGCACAAAGTAAGTAGTACAGTACTGCTCTGCTGCAGGGAAGTACCTAGGAGGCAGGCTGAGCAATGGACACACACACTCTACTATGCTCCTTTTTTGCCAGTTACCTTTAGGATGTTGCCTTGCATTTATATGCCCCATCTGTGGTATTTAGAGAATAACATGGCTTCAGCTGGGAGCAGAACACTTACTCTGCATTTCACTAAATGCAGAATCTAGGATTGCACAAGCCAACATGGGACAGAAATTTCCTATAACTAAAAGGTGTGCTGTAAAAGTCAGGCAGGTCTTGTCCTAGCCAGATTATTTATGTAATGATAGCATGATTAAAAGGTGTTTTGTGTTAAAACTTAGATTAGTACCAGCAGAAACTATTTATCTGATGTGCATTACAGTTCCACTAACCTATAACAGCACATCGGATGCAGTAAATTTGATTAATAGATGTGTAATGTTGTTCTTAGCACATGCTTTCCTCTTTGTAACCATTAGTCATTAACTTCTAGCAGTTGCTGATACATATTGCAAGTTTGTAAGCAGTACCTTCCATTACAGTGTCATTGACTATTGAACAAAAAAGAAAAAGGATTTGATTGCAATAAGCAGAAGTGCTGTACCAAGTCAATAGCTATTGACTGCGGCAATAACAAATTTGCCTGTTCATTGCAAATGAGAGCTTTTATCTGCTGCTACCAGCTAAGCAGATGTTAACTTTTAAATGATACTGTTTTCAAAATTGCTATGGAATATGTACTGTGCAGGATGAAAAACTGCTAAACTAAGCCTGCTCAAAAGTAGGTTTGAAACAGAGTTTTAATCCTCTTTCTGATTGCTTCATTTCTCATTTGTCCTAACTGCAATCTCTAATCCCAGAGAGCAATAGGCAGAACAGTTGCTGTAGCACAAGCTTTCTGTTAACAGAGAGTTCATTTCAAGGGCCATTTGCCGGGCCAAGGCAAATACACCGTAGCACAGAATCTGGATCCGATAGTTCACTTGTATTGCTAATCAGAGGTCACAAGGGAAACTTTGTTCCTGTTTGGTTTGTTTTAGCAACACCGTTCCTTGCATAAAAGGTTCCTTATTGCCTCTCAAATTGATGAGAGATGCTTAGACACTTTATAAAAAACATCCATGTTTCCCTTTCAAGTCATATTAGCACAGCGATAAGTTTGGGACCTCTTTTCGGGTGTGTCAGGGCATGCTCAGCTGAGTTGTGAGTCATTGTCCAAGCTGCTGCTATTTCATAAATAGGTATAAGAAAACTACAATTTCTTTCTCCAGCACAAACATATGTAACCAACACCAAGATCTGGGCTATATAGAAGAAAGATGTGTCTTCCACTTCTGTGTTGCAGACTTTCCATAACAGGTCTGTAAAGTAAATTAAAGCTATGCTTACAGCAAGCAACTGCCAACATAACTGTCTACAAGAGACATGAAGAAAATGATCTCTGACTATTGTAACTGTACTGGAAGAAATCATTGGTGTTACACTAGCCACACCAGAATTGATAGTTAGTTTAGCTTGATGGTATCTGACACAATAGTTTAAAATACAGCCCTGTCAGTATTGTGTAATACTGTATCAATGCAAAATATCAATGCTTGCAAGTGCTTTAGTGTAGTCATAATCTTCATTTGTTCCCCTCCCCCTCAGACTTTACCCCAAATAACTTTCAATTGTTAAAATTAATTTCTAAGGAGTTGCTTCCTTTTCTGAACTTTGACTACTGGAGGTTTTGCACATGTCGCTTTTACAAATGGAATTTTTTAAGACATTCATTTTCTTTAATAACTTTATGTATATTGCTATTCTCCAGAAGAATTTTCAAATTAAGCCCTTCACAAAAGGAGGATGAATGAAGACAGCACCTAGATTTTTGGTTCTATGTAAGCTCACATCCCCATAACATTGAGTCTGGGTTTGGAATGACACCTTCAACTACTTTATTGTCTCCTCAGTCTTTTGCTTTAGTGACTTTCAAGTTGTGGATGCGACCGCAGTTCTGAAATCTTCAGTCAGTCATTTGACAGGTTAAATTCAAAGCTTTAATCATAGAGTTTCTTTTTAAATTAATGTATATAACCTGTTCAGTGAAAGAAGAGTCCTGAGGTCAGTGTACCTTGCCTTGTCCATGAGGAAGGCAAAGCAGCAGCATGATCCTCTTTCCCTGCAATTTGCAGTATGTAACTCTTCATATCTGACCCATTTTTCATTTATCAAAAATAAGAGATAACAATGAATTTTATTAGTTTTTTTTAAGTCAAGACATTGCATTCTAGGCCTTTGAGCCCTTAGTGTAATGAAAACTTGCCCTTTTCTCCAACCTGTTAACAGGTTGAGACTGTTAAATGGAGTTCTGAATTCATTTTGGAAGGTGACGTATTTCACAGTACATGTGTTGATTATACACAGCATTGTATTATGCAAAAGGATTGAGGAAATTGTATTATGCAAAAGGAATGAGAAAATTTTCTGGCAGTGTTTGTGACATTCTTACCTTGGTCATGGATGGTGAAATTGTACTCCCAAGAAATGTTATTGTGCAAAGTTTAAATGTTGGCATTTTAAGGGTTAAGTTGGGACTATTTGAAGTAGGCTGTACCATGATAGCTTACAAAATATGATTATGGTTATGATTATACACCCCAAAAAAAGTGACCTACATTACAGTATGTATCATTGATTTCTGAAAAGTAAAACCTTTAGGACCAACAGAAAACATACAATGTTACTAAATTCCACGTTAGCATTACAGTATTGTTTATAACCTACAGTGTAACCAATTTCAAATCTTGACATTTACTTCTGTCAGTAATCTCAGTACATCAGTGAGACGTCACTGGCATCTCCACGCACAGCTGTACTCATTGGAGGCCAAAATGGCTTCAGACTGACCCCTTGAACCCAGCCTTTGCACTGGCAGGCACTTGTACCTGTCTTACCCAACACAGATGCCCAATGCAGGGATTATTCATCCCTGAATATCTTCCATTCTGCATATGGACAGTCCTCTATCACCCAGAGTGGTGGTGAGAGTATATGTATATGTATATAAATGTGTGTGTGTCATATTAGCCAGTGGGCTTACATGGCATTAGGTGTAAAACTGAATATGTCTGATGAAGCATACTGTAGCTGTGCACATAACGATACACAAAACAGCAGTTTTCAATTGTGTTGACACACACGATTTCACACAATTTCAGTTGTGTTATAAATTGTTCAGTAAGTGGGGCTGTAAGTTTAGATGTGGCGCAGTGCCTTTATTCTCCTTTGTATCCTGTTTCAGAGGTAAATATCACAACACATTACTGAGTTCAGTTCTGCTGTGGCCAGCAAATTAACGCAAAAACGGCAACCACCACCCGCCCTGTTAGCCAAATTTGCTAGATGAATTTATTAAAATATAATCCAAAATAAAGAGTTGAAAGTTAGACCTGTGGACATGACTGCTGTAACACGGACAAAACTCAGTATCCATAACCTTCTTGCAAAATAGGTTTCCCTTCATGAAATGGGGTTCAAAGAACATAAGTAATGTTGATAG
This sequence comes from Balearica regulorum gibbericeps, assembly GCF_011004875.1. Taxonomy (NCBI): domain Eukaryota; kingdom Metazoa; phylum Chordata; class Aves; order Gruiformes; family Gruidae; genus Balearica; species Balearica regulorum. The sequence continues at coordinate 100,435,687 of NC_046184.1, forward strand.
TACTGAGTTATTTTGACACATGCACATATTCATGTGGATATTTCAGATAACACATACAAACTACCATGCATTCCATTTGTTGAAGGTTGCTGCCAAAAGTTACAATACTTGGTTTTCCTGAATGACACATACTTCAAAGAAATTAGCTCTTAAACCTCTGGAAAAAAATTTTTTTTCTTTTATTCATTACAATTGGAATTTTTTTTTGCAAAAACTAAGGGGCCGTTAAGGTTTCCAGAAGTTCAAGTCAGTCACATTTCTGTGTTCTGCTTTTCTGTTTTACAGCTAGCAAGCTATACATTATAACTATCAACTCTGCTGTCACATCTTTCACAGGACGATAAGCAATGAAGAAAACACATATTGTCAAAGGACAAACAGCTAATATCTTGTTAGCAGCAGCTGAATCTGACCACGATACAGTATCTAACATAACTAAACTTTTATAATTCTACTTTTATAGGTTATGTCTGAGAAACAGGATTTCGCTTTCTTCAGGATCCTTTGCCTTAAGATGTCTGTATTCAGACATGTAGGACTTGACTTTCAAATATATTTAGATGCTTTGATGTGAGCTTTGTGGTTCTAGTAGAAAAATAGGTGACAAAAGTAATTCCTACCAACAGCCATAAAAAGATAAAACTCTTTTAGATAAGAAATGGCCAGACTTTTTTTCTTTTTAAGGAAAAGCGTGGTCATCAATTTGCATAATTAGCATCATTATTACCTGCAAGTGATTGCATTTCCATATATCTTCTGAATAAAGTATGTAATTTCTTCCTCCACCATTAAAGTAGTGAAGAATATGGTGCAATAAGTTAAAGGGCAAGATAGTTATAATGTGGAGGTGATATATGAAGGGCTGGGGCTTTTTTTAACAACTGTAACCAGAAGATTTCATGAATAACAGAGGGAGACAAGATTGCACTGCGCTGACAGGTTTGTTACAACATGGCGGATCTGTTAACCTGTGTAGGAAAACCATATAAACAATGAGGAGATCAATTCTAAAGGACAATTCCAACTGCATTTACAGGTAAGGGAGTGAGGGGGTTAAAGAGTGTGTATAAAGCAATCAATAATTCTGATTCACAAGCTCTGTTTTGTTGATTTATTCTGATAATTGTACATTAATTTCTTAGTCTTTATACATGTGAATGAGTATTGGTAAAGTCCTGTTGCAACTTCGTTGTTGCTAAATCTTTGCTGAGAAGCGAGGTGTGCTCACTGAAATTAATAGCAAGACATGCTGAGTTTGAGAATAATTTATAATGATAGCCAAGAGAGGTTCTGCTGTATTTTAGGACCTAGCAAAGTCAGATTATATCAGAAGCATTATTTGGCAAGCTTCAACCTAATAGTTAAATATTACAGTAGTCTGAAAATGGAAACAGGGTTGTGTCCTTTTAAAAGGCAAATTAAAAAAATGCTTAACTTTGTACTATTTTTCGACAATAAATCATTCTCTTGTAATTCACAGAATATACAGCATTGGGCTGTGAAGGACACCGGGAGGTCACCTTGGCCACCTTCCTGCCCCAAGGCAGAATCAATTATATTTAAACTAGGCTGGATAGATGGTTGCCTATCCTACTCTCAGAAACCTCTCCTGGTGAAGATTCCACAGCCTCCCTGAGCAATCTGTTGAGTGTTTAACTATCCTCATACTTAACCTTCCTAGTGTTAAATTGATTTATTTTTTTTTTACTGCACCTTAAGGCCATTAACTCTTTTCCTGTCTGTGGTGGAACAGTTTGTGCCTTTCCTCTTTGCAGCAATATTTTACATTTGTAGACCATTATAATGTCTTTACTGTCTTCAGTAAATCACCCAGGTTCTGTCAAATCTTTCTTCATGGTATATGTTTGCTAGACCTTTGGTCATTCTTAATGCTTTCCTTTGGACTCTTTCCAGTCAATTAATATCTTTTTTATGGTTTTCAAGAGTGGATACAGTGGATGCTGAGCCTTACCTTCCACTAGCAAGCAGGAAAGAATTATTTTAAATGTAAACTGTGTTACTCATCTTTAAATATGCGTGGGTTTCAATAGCAGCCATTGTTGGGTTTTATTTTGATCTATTGTTACCTATAGATCCTCCTCTGTGAAACAGCTGGCTGCTAGTCTTTCTTCCAGGATGTATATGTGTGGTTGTTTATTGCCTTCTCCATTGACCTGCTTTGTCTTCACAGAATTTTGTTCTATGCTTTCTCACACCTTTCCCTTGCATGCCAAGTCATTTTGCATTCTGCACCTAGTCTCCATGAGCTCCCTCCACTTCAGTGTCTCTCTCACATTTAGAAACACATTCTTAGTTCCAGCATCCCAGTCATTAAGGAGAAAATAGAACAGTAGCAAAAGCCCTGGACTGTGCTATTTGTATCTTTCCAGGTTGACAGTGAACCATTGAAGACAGTTTCCTAGCTGTTATTACCCTAACTGTTCAGTAGTTTCATCAGAACAGGAAAGCATAGTGCACTGTCATCGCTGTGACCGATCTGGTCATGACATTATATGACATTACCGTAACTCTTCTATCTGTGAAACCTATTTGTCACAGGCAGAAATTAGGCTGGTGTGGTATTTGCTCTTGAGAAATGTGTGCAGGTTGTTACTTACCACACTGTCATCTTGTAAGTATTTGCAAATGTTTTAATTATTTTTTCCAGCTCTAAGAAATGGAGTTAGTCTGACAGAGTCCTCTTTCCTTTTTAACGCATTGTGTTGTGGTAAACTTCGTGAGACAAAGCTTGATCAAGTAAAATTGAAACTGATGTGCATCTTGATACTTGCAACTCTTATTATAAAAACTTATGCAGATCAGCAATAGAGGAATGAACTGGAAATCAAATTGTCATTACCACATGCAAAAGTGGTATGTTCTGTTTTATCTTTTCAGTTAATTCCATCTACAGGATATAGACAGGACTTTGTTATATGTTTCAGGGATCATCATGACTGTCATATGCAGGCATATCCATCCACTGGTGCTACCCAGTATTTTGTATGGGAAATACCTCTATAGTACCAGGAGCAGCATTGCAATTTTGGGGAGATGCAGCTTAGTTAAACGCTAGTGGACATTACTTAATTCAAGTGTTACTGTGTCTGGTTGATTAGAAAACCAGAAAAGCTAAAACACTTCAAATTGCAGTAGTTGATTAAAATTAACCTGGAAAACACCTTCTGTCTTAATAACTTAAGTTTTGCAAATTCAACCAAGACCTTTGGATGATGATGTAAATTTCTTGCAAATATAGATTTCTTTAAAAGTTCCATAATGGAGCTGTTGAGTATGATGTTGCAAACAATGAAAATCAAGTATGAATGGTAAGAATCTCAAAAAATGAAATGGGTAATGTATTTGAATTGCCAAGAGAGAGTAAATAGACTAAGCAGTAAGATTGGAGAAAATATTGATGGAATTAGAAAATAGCAAAGCAATGAATAATTGCATAGACACAAGGAATTCAGTAGTTGTTGATTTGGTGTATGTTAGCTATGAAGCGTGGAAGATAAGGCAACTGAATTAGTACAGACATCAATAATAAAAAACAAATCAAACTTAAAAGAATTTCTAGTTTCTTCACTGCAAAGAGAAATTAATTTTATTGAATTTGGCCATGATATAGAAACATAGATGGGCAGTTTCCTGCCACAGAGCAACACAAGAATTAAAACTTTAACCACATTCTTTTGGAGAAACGTCTAGTATATAGAGCACATATCTGTCAAACTTCAAATCACAAGAGTGATTATATCATCTGAAAGGAGGAAATGAAAGTCCTTAACTACACCTAATCAGCACAACTGTGATACTGTAGCCTGGGGATATTTGAGGAGAGTACTAAAAAAAAAGTTAAATCACAGAGTACAATTTAGAATACAAGCTTGTATGGATCATGATGTAATGTAGTCAGGACTGATGTCTCATTGCCTCAGACTATATATGCTTACTACCTTTCTTTCTTTTGTGCTACCATTAATCTCTTAGTTTCCAGTTGTAGTTCTTGTACTACCAGTCACCTAAAGAATGAGAGTGGCAATAAAGCTACTGTGGGCTTCAGTGACATATGATAAGACCTTGTACCAGGAAGACTGTCACAGGGGAATGTATCTCTATATTTTCATGGATTACAGCTGGTTCTTGGTAATAAGCTAACAGAGGTGTCTTGCTTAGGGTAGAAGCCTCATCATATCAGGTTTTACCTGTTCCATGATCTTTTCAGTTAAGATGTTACATTAAGACTGTACTTTTATGGGAGAAATCTAGATTAGATATCAAAATAATAGAGAAAATCTAGTGTTTCTGTCCCATAGCAGATGGTGGGTCTAGATCCATGTCTGATACCAAGGAACACGGCTTCTCCTTGAGGTGACAAGATGAAATATGGGAGACATAATCGTGGTGACTGTTAAGTCTCCATTGTTACTTTTTTAAAAATAACCAGCTGCCATTCTCACTGCTTAACTAAATTCAAACATACATGAGTGTGTCAAACTAATAATATATCCCTGGTACTTTCAATTTGATGCATAGTTATTCTCAGTGTGTTATTTTAATGCTGTCTAAAGTTTGCTTGTGGCTGAAGAGTTATTGTTGACCCTCACAGTTTTGTTTGCATTTTCTCCAATTCTTTGGAGAAGCCTACTGCCTTATAGGTATGAAAGGGTTATTGTGGGGACTTAAAAGTTCATTTATGAAGTGTTTAGAAACCCAGGGGGGCAAGTGCTATTGAAGCCATTCTCATTACAACTAAATATTTTAATAATGCTGATACCTTATTACAGAAGAGTTGTCAAATGTAGGGAATGTTATAAATAATATTAATCTTCTTTAGTCCAATGTATTTGGGGTATTTAAGGATGGAGATATGTCTTAGAACTTCTGGAAACCTCAGAAAATGCATGTCTCCTTAAAGAAAATGGGTACAAGATGATAGCAACTAGATTTTGGTTGTCGTTTTTTTTTTTTTTTGGGCGGGGGGGGAATTGAGATCATAGAATCATAGAATGGTTTGGGTTGGAAGGGACCTTAAAGACCATCTAGTTCCAACCCCCCTGCCATGGGCAGGGACACCCTCCACTAGACCACGTTGCCCAAAGCCTCATCCAACCTGGCCTTGAACACTTCCAAGCCGGGGGCATCCACAATCTCTCTGGACAACCTGTTCCAGTGCCTCACCACCCTCACAGTGAAGATCCAAAAAGTCCTTAAGTAACTTTTTTAAAACCAATATAAATGTCTGTGTCACTACCAAAACAGAGCACAGTTATCAGTGCTTTCGCATATAGAATGTACTGAAAATCTTTATGGGCCAATAGTATTAGTGTTACCATTTTTAACCATGTTATGCTGCCAGGTTCTTGTTGCCAGCTCTCTGAGTCAAAGAAAGCCCTCACAGAAGAAACAAGAGAATGCATTGTGTAAACATTCCCTAGTGCACCTAATATGTGGAGTTAGATAGATCAGCTTGTATGCTCGAACTTTGATTGACTGGATGAACGTTTGAGTCATTACAAAATTTGTGATGAAACAGAACATGCAAGACCAACATCAGTGATTAATTGAAGGGGGAATGCCAGCAATGCGATACAGGTTAATACGTAAGGACAAGTTATGGTCCTTAGATTTACCTAGAGTAAGAAAGAACCTTGTGATCAATCTCCTGTCACCCCAAAATAGAGAGACCATCAGACCTAGGGAACTGCTAGTTCATCAGGTGTTACGGAAGTGGTTGTACAGATGTCACACGTGCTCTGTTGTATAAACCTCTGCCTCAAGCCTTTACTACAGTTCTAAGGCTCCTACCTAAATTTCTAATGGAAAGCAACAAGTTTGACATATCTTTAACAGTAGATTCATATGAAAAATATGAATTAAAATATGGATTAGTAATTTTCTCATATAAATGATCTGATAGTATATTTTATGGAGACATGAGAGTAGGATGTGAGGAAAAGAAACCTTTGGTTATTTGCAACATCATATTTCTAATGCAAGGATTGCTATATATAAACAACTACAGTTGTATCGTGCTTTAACCTGGCCAGCAGCTAAAACAACCAAACAGCAATTTGTTCACTGCCCACTCAGTGGAATGGTGCAAAAAATCGAAAAGAAAAAAAAAAAAAAAGGTAAAACTTCTGGGTTGAGATAAAGACAGTTTAATAGGACAGAACAGGAAGACAATAATAGTAGTAGTAGTAGTAATAATTTAATATTGTATTGTTGTTGATGTCATTATTATCATTATAAAAGAATATAACAAGTGATGCACAGCACAATTGCTCACCAACTGAAGCTGAAGCTCAGCTAGTTCTCGAGCCAACTGCCTCCCAGCTCACCACCCAGTTATATGCCGAGCATGATGCGATATGGCATGGAATATCCCTTTGGCCAGTTTGGGTCAGCTGTCCTGGCTGTGTCCCCTCCTAGCTTCTTGGGTGCCCCCCCGCCTTCTTGTTGGCAGGGCAGTATGAGAAGGTGAAAAGTCCTTGACTGCACGGCAACAACTAAAAACATCTGTGTGTTATCAACATTATTTTCATCCTAAATCCAAAACACAGCACTATACCAGCTGCTAGGAAGAAAATTAACTCTATCCCAGCTGAAACCAGGACAAGTTGTGATGCTTTGGATGGGACAGAAAGAGAGCAGAAGAGAAAAGGAACTTCTTCAGAAGGAGGTAATACCAGTTTGTTTTAGCAAACTGCAGACAGGTTTCTCTGAGTAAGGAAGAGTTTCTCTTTATCTCAAACCAGACACATCCTCCTCACACAGCAATTAAAGCACTTGTATGGAATATCACCAGCTGGGACATGCTTCCCACGTACAGATTATTTTTGCAGCGTACATAAGTAAAAGCTGCTGAAAGTAACCATTTTCAGTGATTAGCAAGAAATCTTTGCATTTGGAAGCGGAACAGTCATATTATGCAATGAAAATCTGTTCAGACTTGTTTGAGTTATAGTCTGTTGAAAAGTGCCACGTGTTTTCTGTATTCTGCTCTGGAGAGCAAGTGAGAACTTTAATGACAGAGGTTTGCAGTGAACACACACCCACATGTTTTGCTTCCTGATGTCACTCAGCAGTGCAGCTCCAGCCAAGGTAGATAAATTATTTCTGCTTCCACCATTCTTCTGTCACTATCACCAACATTCACACAATCTAATACCATCATTTTAATAGAGTTTTCATCTGTAAACTCTTTATTCAGAATCTATTCACTCAGCCCATCACTATGTTCTTTGTATATTTCTGACCTCCAAAATCCTTTCTTTACTTCCTCCCTACTGTGAGTCTTGCTGTATCCATTTCACAGACTATCATTATCTTCCTGATTCTTAATACACACATAGTTCGGGTTCCAGATGAATAAATAATTTACATGCAAACTGTCTGGGATCCATTCCAGACTGAAGTATTGGTTGGAAGTACAGTTTGCGAAAAGTACTGTTCCTTAAATCTTACAGTTCTTCACAGATAAACATAGCCTTGGCACTGCTTATAAATCAGGAGTAGAAGATAAAACTGTTAAGGAGGACACAGTTGAAAGAGAGAAGCAATGTGGGGGAAAGATATATTTTTTAAAAAACACATTTTAAAGATGGCGTGAGTTTACAGAATATTCAGTTTAAGTATGTTCTTAATATAAGCACAAAACGCTAAGGACAGTCCTGTAAGCACATTTTAAGAGGCAAATGTATTCAGGCTGACATTCCAGAGTAGATTCGTGACCACATCAGTCAGTAAATATTGTCATTTTTTTACTAAACTTTAACAAGGTAATTTCTACTGAATAAAATTTGAAAGTAAATAAGTTTAGCTGATAATGATTTCACTTCAATATTTCATCTAGAGAAGTATAGTACAGAATTTTCATAATAGTGGAAATCTGAAACAAGCTACTCTATTGTTGCTAGAATTCACATAAGTGATTTCCTGTCTTCCTGAAACAACAGAAACTTGTTCATTTTTTCCTAGACTGATAATAACTTACCTACTTTGGAAATGAGTCTCCACTCTTTCTTTTTTCTTCTTTTTCTTCCTCTCAGCTGTAGTTGAGTACATTCTTCAGCATAAAACACTGTTTTGCTGATTTAGATAAGATTGGCAATTTAATTCCAATCTTCAATGAATGCCTTTATAAGCGTTGAAAAATGTGACTTCATGACCTGTTTAAACGCTGACTGCCCAATATTCATCTTGCCGGAATCACTGTTGCCAAAATTAGCACAAGGAAGATCAGATGAGAGAGGTTTTACCTCATGGCATTCACCCTTAGCACCAAGTCATCTTTGAGCTTGAGAGAAAAATCCTCTGAATACACTGATATCCAGAAAAAGATAATTAGCAAGCACAGTTAATTCTCTTTGGCCAGTAGCATTTTCTTAAAAAAAAGAAGCAGAATGCCTGTGCATATGCCAAAGCCCATGAGATAGCTACAGGAGCTGCCTGCAACCTGGCTTCTAACATGGGTTATCAGATGTGGGCTGGGACACCTTCAATGAGCCTATGCATGGAGGGGGTTTTTTATCTAGTATATAGATTTGTAAATGTAAACCAATATATAATACAATTCTAATCAAAGAGTTCATCTGAGTCACAGTAATGATAATGATAGCGATCTTCCTACTTCTAATCTTGGCATCACTTATTTGAGGGAGTTACTTGGTGTTGGTAACCAAGAAGAAAATCAAACCTTTCTACTTAATTTCCTTGATATTTGTGAAATGTGAATTGTGAACGAGATGGATATGAATAGTGAAAGGAATCCTCACCGCCAATATATACTCTACCTTTGTTCAACAAAAAAATCGCTTTTTCTCAATTGGCTTTTTGGAACTTCACCCCCAAGTGTTTTTCTCAACTGAAAACAGTGAATCTTTTCCAATGATACTAACTGCTGTCTAAAAGTGGAGAGCATTTATCTTCTACTCTTTGTTCATACTGTTACAGGCTAGCAAGGCTAAAAGAGTAGATAATCAGAGCTTTAACTGCAGACCCGCAGAATTGACAGGGGTCTGCATGAATACATTCATCTTCAGATGTCACCCATGAAAAAACATTTCATTCATTAAATTAAAACTCACTGCAATTTTTAAACATAAAGTTCAAAATTAAAACCTATTATCTCTCTTTTTATGGAAATACCATGAAAAAGAACATCTGAAAACTTAAAAACCCCTGAAACTTCTTAACTGTCCCACTTCTAAAACCCCATCAACATTTCACGTGGGAGGTTCCTGTCTTAAAGGATGAAGAATTCCATGTCATAGCAATGCTCAGATTTTACTCAGGATCTTTCCTTCCAAAATCACGAAAATTGGGTGATCAAAAGACAAGGAAAGGTCTTTTGGACCAGGAAAATCATATTGCTAATTATGAATGGGCTAATTGTTTCCCCAAATCATCATGTGTACAAAATGAATCACAAAGGGTTTCACCGATGTTGCAGGCATTGTTTTTTCTGTCATGAGAACTATAATTTTAAAGTATTTTGTTTCCAGTTAATTTGATAATACATGCATGATCATGAAATCCAAATGTACAGCACACAGTGCTTAGAACAGCATTCTAGGTATCATACATAACTGTAAATACATAAAGATTTCCAAGTTCTTGTTTAGCATTGTGCTAAAGCTATTTTCAGTTTAAGCGCTGACTGAAAATATTTATTTAATAGACAGCTTAAACATACACAGATTGTTTTATCCCATAACAGAAGCACAGTATTTCCAATTACTATTCCATTAAGACTACAAAGATCATTCAACACAACAGTTGTTATTGCTGTTACAAGCCTTAATCATATTAAGGTGTGACTGTTGTCACACCAGTCTTCTCAGCAACCAGAACTTCAGTGTGCATTGACATTTAACACATCACAAAATAAATGGCTATAGTGTTTGTAGAACTCTTTGCAAGCAATTCTCTCTTCTCCCCCCCCCCCAAAAAAAAAATAAAAAAATTGCCTGTTTGTCTAGAAGCAGCAAGGGAAATTAAATTAGATGTTAATATTCTCCCCAAATATTCTGTAACTTCCATCAGTTCCTCCTTAGGAACTGTAAGCTTCTTTCAGCCTTTGCTTTTTCTCCCAGAGAAGTTGTAAGTAAAGCCAAAACTTGCTATAATTGGGATTTTTCTAAAATAGTCTCATTCTATGTAAATATTACTAGGTCTGGATTTATTCCCATCCGCCAATCAAGAAATAAGAGAACTCCAGCACTTCACGTTCATAGGAAAGCATTGTCTTTCACAAGGATCTCAAGGTTAAACTCTTCAGGGTTGGAGACGTGAACAGCTGCTTTGCCATACCAAGTATTTGTTGTCTTCATGTTTCCTGTAAATTTAAACCTGGAGCAGAGATTAGGGGACTTGATATAGAAAAGCAGGCCTTTTCAACTATTTTCACCAAGAACTATGTTATAGTGATCTACTTCTCAGAAATGAGGCCAAAACATGTGGATACTTTATTATTCCCAAACCAGTAAAATTAAGGAAATTCAGAGTTAAAATCAAACTGAAAAGTAAACTTAACAAAGCATAGAAATCAATAATCCAGACACCTGAACTACTCATTGTGCTATCATGCAAAAACCTCACAGTGAAAATAAGCAAAGCAGCATTTGTAGAAAACAGGTCCTTTTTTGTTACTATTACTTATTGTCACTGGAGAAGAAAACAGAAATGTTTTCGGACACACACGCACCCTTCTTCAGATTATTTTGTTGAGCCCAGGTGCCGCAGAGCTTCCCTGCTCTTCCCAAAAATACTGCTTGGATACTAAGAGAGACAAACCTCTGGGTTTGTATAGTGTTTGCACAAGGCCATCACAACTCCAGCAGTGCTCCTGTCATGGCAGCGCCTCTGTCCCCACACTGGACCAAACAAAAGCAGCGCTGAGTCTCCCTTAGCCTACGGGCAGGGGCAGAAAAGGAAGAAGCGTTAACATTCAAGTTGCCTCATGTGTTTCACAATACACATTGCAGGAACAGGCTCAAGGTCACTGAAGTACATCAGTGTACTTCACTGTAGATGACTGGTTAAACCGTAAGTCTGCTTTTTGACGGAAATTCCCATTCTTATTTAAATAGTATATATGACTAATAAACAAGGGTTACAAAAATCTTTACAGCAGTTCTTTATATTTTAAATGCAGGTTGCTGCCGAATACTAAAAATCTCAGATCAGGCTCTTCAAAATCATGGCACAGTCCTAGAATAACAAAATACTACAAACTATTCTAGGCTACCTAATCTTTGGTTTTTCTAAGCATCATAGAATGTGTTCATTTTGTACTTCCCTGCATTTCTACTGAAATTATTAAAACTCTTTTTTTAAGAAAGGCTTAAGAAAGCCAGCCAGAACATATGAATGGATTGAGTATGCAGTTGTTTGTCACAGCTAGGCCAATACAAGGCAGGTAAATATGTACCCAAATCTCTTCCAAACCTCTGTGTTAACGTCTTTCCTCAGCTCTTCTGTCCCCCCTTTTGCTTGCCACTTTATTTTCTACATAATATCTCCATACACGTTTTTCCTTCTTCCACATATATGTATTTCACCTCTCTTCTCCTTTTTCTAATAAGTATATCTGATCCAAAGCTTTTAAAAAGAGCCTTTTAGGAACTTCTAGTAAGTTTTGCCATTGTTTGTAACTGAAAACTGATTTGTCAACAAATGTGCAATATTCTGTTCCCTGAATTTCTTAGCATTGTCTTCTATATGTGTGTTATTTCCTATTTCTCTTAGGGCACATCTGCACCACAGCTATTTTGGTTACGGCATTTTGTGGTAAGAGTCTACTGCATCCTATTGTTTCCAGTGATCTGATGGCTCTCTTTAAGAGCCATTTGTGAATCTGGGCTCATTGAATACTTTGGGAAACTGCTGCACTTCTCAGAATAATCACCTAACTATAGGCAAGATACAATTTCAGTCCTATTGAGAATAATGGCAGCTGACTTTTGAAAAAGGGCAGTCCTGCTGGGGATGTTGTGCAGTAGGATGTTACTCTTCAGCCCTTTCTGAGAGAGAAACTTTCTTATGCAGAACAACAGGGGAAAAATGACCTTTTGTTCTAAAATAAAATTTTCAAGTGCATACAATCTCTCTAAGATACAGCAAAAGGAGAAATTTTAAGCATCTGTTATTCCATTTTTGAGACTGTTCAGAAGAAATATATGATGCAGTTTGTTCGATTTCTTAGACAGCTTTTCCTAAAGTGTGTTTTGATTGAAGGTAACCAACCTGCTTACAAATACTCAGAAAACCCTTTTAGTAAGTAATGCTTGTAATTTGGGATGAGCTGAGTTCTTGTTTTAAATGCACAGCAGAGTTTAGTCTTGGATGAAATCCCCAGCAGTGGCTGTGTGACAGCACCCAAAAAAATGAAGTAACTGATCACTCTTGGATGCATGGTGTTGCAGTCAAGTTCCTGTTGACCCTTCTTCTTCAAGCCACTTTCCTGACAGAACTAAAGTTAAATCTGGGTCATCTTTTGAAGTGAGATGCTGAAACCCAGTGAAATGAGATAGTTGCTCTGAGGCAGACAAAAGGAGCTCTGGATTATTGCAGGTGCATGGGTGGCTGCATCGCAGACTGAGAAGGTAGCTGAAGGTCATTGCAGCTCCCTTCTAAACAGGACATACCATTTTTCCTTTCCTTGGGCACGTGTCAGGGAGACAGTATATACCCATGCCACACCCTAGGACAAAAGTGATGCTTAGAATTAATCTCTAATCTTAAGAACTAGCAAGAGCACCCAGGTTTTGTAATAGAGACCTTGCTTGGATGACTGTTCCAAACACAGATTGCTCTCAACTTCAATGTTTAGACACTGCTTTGTATTTGAAATTGTGAAAATTCATTATCTGAAGAGGTTCTGCCAAATAATTCCCTACATTGCCTAAGTTCCAGACCTTAAGTGGAGCAGAACAGGTGCAAAGGTCTTTTGCTGGTTTAGATGTTGACATGAGTTCCTTCAGAAGGAATTCTAGTCTCATTAGTTAAAAATACCACAGCAAGCAGGGCTCAGCTGCATCCCTCCAGCAGTAGTTTATAATTTGTTTTCCCGTTTCTACTATTCCTATACCTTGGCATCTTGCTAAATCTACTAACATAAATGATATAATTTCCATTTTAGTTGTTCCCTTGGAGATGTGTCAGGAAATGACTATTTCTAACTTAATTAGTCAGTGTCTACCTGGTAAATGAAGATGTTCTAAGTTTTACATTGGCTGCATATTTAAGATATTTAAGTATTCTAATAGTACTTTCTACTTTGAGTTAAGATTCCAAACTCTATACTTTACAACAGGGAGATTAAAAATTCAGGCTGCTTTAAAAGTTGCTCAGACAAAGGCAGTTAAATACCTACAAAATGACAGAATTATTTGTGACTGCTCTGGGATGATGTCATTTACTCGAGTGAAATCGGGGGGGGGGGGGGGGGGGGGGAATTACACTACCTTTTAAAAATTTGCAGCTGAACATTAGAGTACAATTTTCCCTCCGCATAGCAAAATGTATTTCATACAGGTTTTGGGTTTACTAGCTTAGGTACCAGAGAGCAGAATTTAGCCTTGAGAAGTTTTCGTTGTGTTATTTGCAAGGTAATGGAAGTATTCCCATGATTTGGTCGGACTGGATGACCTCCAGAGGTCCCTTCCAGCCTCAACCATTCTGTGAGTTTGTGATTTCAATAGGAGTAAGCACAATCATTTTTGTTAATTGTTGTTGTGCTCTAATATTTTGAGATAGGTATTGCAAAATGTTGTTTAGTGATCTTAAAAATCAGATTTTCCTAAGACATATAAGTTACGTGAGTAAAAAATTAGGCATATAACTCTATCACCTTTGCTTGCATCTATCAAAAAGCTCTAAAGTAAATTGTTAAAAGCATATTCTAAATCTCCAGATTAGTGCATTCAAAACAGTTAAAATTAATTGTATATATCCGTGCTTTCTAAATGTACTGAAAATATGATCCTACAAATTCATTAGGGATAAATTTTAGCCTTGCTTCTGATCTTTTTTTTCATTCCAAGTCAAGCCTTTTGAATGCTCTACAAAATCTGACATCATAATTTGAAAGTTTTATAAAGCCGTTCCTCATGAAAACCTTCCATATGTTCCCCCATAAAAGATTATGAAGTTATGTGCAATTCCTGGTGGTCTAGGAAGGATAAATCAATAAAATCATGTGAGAGAAAAGTCGACCGGTTTTCAGTGCTTTCCGTAATGGATATATTACAGATAGTTTGGGGGAAAAATGCTCTAACCCTTCTAGCTTCCCTGAGGAAACACTAGTAACAATAAAAAGGTGGTTTTATTTTAGAATGGAAGGTGCTCGTAGCCGAAGCCAGCCTTCTCCCAGACATTGAGTGATAACATTGGATAATTCCCCTATTCAGAAGCAGAAAAACTCTTTCTACATTCTATTCTCTAGTATTTCATTACTAAATGTTACAGTCCCGCCTTCCTGAGAGTGCAGTTAGGAGTGAAAACATCCTGAGGTCATTGAGTTGCTTCCTGCCAAACTGAACACAGAAGCTCATTATAGCCCTTTGACTCGCTTCCCCAAAGCCTTCATCCGCAGAGTTCCTAAGAAATTTTTCTTAGCTGTATTTTACTATCCCTGTATGAAAAGCATGAAGACAACTGACTATATAGTAACAAGTATCAGTGGGGGTTTTTACATTAAATACACTAATTGCGCATTTTTCCTTTTTTTCAAATTCTAAACAAAATCTATGGGAAAAGAATAACAAACTAAAGTCTTCTTTTGATAGTACTAATGAAGAGATGGTGCTAGTAAGAAGAAATAACTGACAGTAATCGTGACCTCTCTCGAACACCTCCTTCTAGTTTATTAAATTAAGCAGCAAAAGAGCTCCTTTTGAATTTCAAGCTGTTAGATGCCCAAAAGTACACAGCACCTGAAGTGGTCAATTCCACCTATGGAAAGCATTGGTTCAGCTTAAAGTATAATAAATCAGAAAAAACAACAACAAATAACAGGGCTGAAGAGCAGTCTGCATCTTCAGTAGGCTTTCTAATAACCTACTTCAGCCAGGTTGTAAGACACAGTGCAGAGACCGTAGAAATCACCTTTAAATCCTTTTTAAAAGCAAATTTCCACAAGATGCGCTAAGGTCCTAGAAGTACAATTGCTATAGTTAAAAAAAAAAAAAAGTGTTTAGTTTGCTCCCAGCATGGCTGGGGAACCCTGGCACAAGCTGATGGCCCTGCCTGCCTGTACCTGCGTGATTCAGCGGCTTCGCATCTCTGTGAGTCCTGCGGGGGGTCTAGAGGCTGCCACGGCATCGGCTCAAGTGCTGCTGATGGTAGTGGGGCAAGGAAGGCGGCAGCTGGCGAAGAGGAAAGGGTGGGATGCAGACCCCTGCGGGCGACCGGCGCTGTGCTGGCACTGTACTGCGTATGGGAGCAAAACTGGTGGGAATGTTTGCACTCAAGTCAGCAGACATCAGTCTTCTGGTGGAAGTCTCTGTGAAGTGTCAGCAGCAAAAATAATGCTGACATTATTAACATTTCTCAGCTTGCTCAATGCCTGAGATTTTTAAAGTGCAAGTTAGTTCGTTCCTTTTAAGTGCTTTTTGCTATAGCTTACAAGGGCACCTCCAGCCCCCATTGCAGGAGAAGTTATATGTTTCACACTAGTCCATTTTGTTTTACCCATGTTGCACCGGGTGTGTTTTGTGTCATTCTGTCCATCCATCCAACCATCCATCTGGTCAGTGCTTTTGTTGAGACGCATGGCAGAACTTTCTCTCCTTTGCAGATCTGGGACTCCTCAGCACAGTTGCGTTGCCACTAGCCCTGGGCTGTGGGATGTGCCTTTGGTGTGGCAAGAAATTGCTGTTCCTTCTGGCTGGCCATGCTGATGTGATGCAAGTGCTAATAAATGTGTGTGAATTAATGGATGTGCTCTGGAGCTGAACTAAGCACGTGTGTTTCCTTTACCCAGCTATCTACTCTTGCCCTTCTGCTCTGTGCGATAGTACGCTACTAAAACCATGCCAATTTAGGATGCTACACCAGTGATTTCCCTATCAAATTCTACCATTTGTGGGATGATATTCCCCCTGGAATGGCAGATGAAGGTGGAAGGCAGGCTAATTGATTCAGCACTCCCCCACTGCCTCTGAGCACAGGCACTTAGCTGTAATAATTGTGAAACAGAAGAATTTATGCTGAGTTATAAACTGGTATCGCAGAACTCAGTAAATGGTGTATACTTCATGAACTGTCAGCTATTCAGAGCATTGCCATATATTTTTGCTGTTTCAATGCACATTTCCAACTAATATCTGTAACTAATGTAGTTTCCCATGTTAAGGTGGCATAATGTTCATAGTGTATAGCTATGTAGGGGGCAGAGGTTGGGTTTTTTCTCAATAAATCCATGTGTGTACGCTGCTAAATAACAGCTGTATTTCAGGGCACTGAGGAGTCATGGCTTAATATTCATGTCTCCTTTTCCCAGTTTAGATCCAGTAAGACCTTATACTAAAAGCTCTTCTCATTAGTGTAACTGAACCCACTGCAAAAGTTAGTGTTAATTTTTAGACAAAACAACAGAAAAGGTGTAAAGCACTAGTCCATGTATGGTGTGCACTGACAGAATGGCGTTTCTCAAGAAAGTTGGTTAACTAAAGAAATAATATCCTAGCATCTTGAAAGTGTCCAGTGTGCTGCTTTAAAGAGATTGTTTAAATTAAGCATTAAGATTTCTACTGCTAGCATACACCTGTAAAAAATGAATATTGCTTTTGCAATTTGAAGATTAAAGCAGCAGGACATAAAGTAGCAGGCACATTTTTGGTGGACTTTTTCTTTAGCTAAGCATGATTCCAATTTGGAAAAAGAGGAGAGACTTCATTGTCCAATAAAAAAAAATTGTTCAGATAGAAGGAAATGCAATACTTCTTCTTTGATTTCCACACAGAAATTCTTAATATTTCTTAGAAGCTGGTGTTTTCTCTTTAATATCGTGTTCCCACCTCCCTTCTTTGTTGTGTTAGCAAAGAGCTTTCTCCCTTTCTGTCTTGAACACTTTTTTTTTTTTTTGCAGATTTTCTTTCAAATATTTCATGAATAATATTTATTGAAAAAAGTAAAAATTTGAGTAAGATTCTAAACTACAGTAAATGCCCAAAGCTCTTATGAAACCTCTGTCCTTCTGGTGGAGATTGATGGGACTTATGAGAATTAATTTACTTTCCCAACTACCTCCAATGATAATCAGCTTCCACATATATAGCTATGTAATAAAGTTTCAAACCCTTATTTACATTGTCCAGGCAATTGTACCACAAGCACCCATTTGTTCATTCTGGGGCATATGCTGTATTTTAATTTAGGACCATGCATGTTTTTAGATGAAGCAACTTGCAACCTCTCCTTTGCATTTTTATGTCGATGGATACTGATCAGGGCTGAATGTTATCAACCTTGTCCTTTTCAGAAGCTGCTTGTGGACTTCTAGAAGAGACTGAATGAGGTCTCATTCTCGTAACTCTGTATGCTACTTAATCAGAGACGTTTTTGAGGTGACAGTAGACTATTTGGATGGGATTCAGTTGCCTAAAATGACACTAGGTACCTACTCTTAGGTACCCAACCACTGCTTTGCCTCTTACTGCCAAAGAGTGCAAATCTCCTGCAGATCTTGTCATCTCTGCCACTCAAGTGTGAATGTCTCAGATTTTCTGGAGCATCTCAAATGACACAAAGCATTTACGCTTAAGCAACTGAATCCTACCTTTTAAGTGTGAGAGAAAAACATTATTTATATGTATTCTTCTAGCTATTTGCTGCTTCTAAAGCCTCGATAACTTTAGCTCTCTAGCTCTCAGTATTCACAGATTGTACTGCTCCAAAATTTGCTGCTCCTTGTTTTTATTTCTGAATACGTACAATAAGTGAAATAAGTGAAATAAATTTGGTTTTGTCTTCATTGCTTTCTATAACAAAGTAACTTATTGTAAGACTGCTAGGAAACTTGAGTAATTTGCCATTTAACACCATTTAGATGTAGGAAAATGTCAATGGTGAAGCTCAAGCTGTTTGGCTTTTATGAAGGTCTGTACATATGGCATGTGACTCACAGTGGGTGTACTTTATGGTTGGTATAATTCATATTTTGAAACAGAGAAGCAAAGTTTTATTTGAGAAGTCTTCATATGTTCATTATTTAGCCTTCATGTTTTAAGATGCTGTTTAGTAGCAAACATCTTGGAGTTAATGGAACAGTTTTCCCTTTTAAAATTGAATTTCTTTGTATTGCAGTCTGGACTCTCCATCCATGATCACTTCTGAAAATTCTTTAAAACGAAAGCCATGGAATTTGGAAACACTTTTACAAGAATGCCAAAGGCCTTTCTGGAGTGGCCAGAGGGAAAATTTTTATGCCTTATCTTTAGCCATCACATATAAAAATACTGCATCCAGAACACTAATTAAATTAATTCTTTTTCCACAGACTGCAGCAGGTCTCATAATAAATTTAAAGGGCAAGTGTATTGAGGAGAAACAATGGAACTCTTGCTTGAAAATACAAGAGAAAAATTCAAAGCTGTCTTAGGCTACTTTAAGTTCAGCGAATACATATGTGTGTTTTGAGGCTAAATTTTCCTCATTATATTTTTATTAGTTAAAAAAAATCACAACTGTTGCACAAATTTTAAGAGGGCCATTTATTTTTCTCATTTCTCATCTCATATATAAATACTGAGATGTTTTCTATCTCTTAAAAGAACAATTATGAAATACCTGCAAGATGATGAAAACAAACTTGACAGTGCCTAAATTTTTGGATGGATGCTTGCTTGGTGTACTTGCAAAAACACATAAATCATTCTGATCGTCAGTTTAAATGTATTGCAAGGTGGGAGAATCTTGACTCTGTGCTTTTAAGCAAGACGTGTAGAGCTCTGGTTTCAGATCCATCTTTGATGCTGGCATTCACTGAGCACTAACACAAGCTAGCTGAAAGGATGTCTCAATCTCTACATACACTGAAAGCTGAAACAGTACATCAAATGACAGAGAGTCCTTATTTATCATCACTATAACAGATATGTCACAAGTACTTACTTTAAAAGAGGTGGATGAGATAATCATTGTTTCCAGAAATAAAACTGTACATTTAGGCAATGAGAAGAAAATAAAGTTTATTACAATGAAAGTGTAAAATGTGTTAGGCTTCTGGTGAGAGCCAAGCAGAAAGGGACCGTGTCTGTACTCTTGGCTTTTCCCTGCATCAATATATTGACAGGTGTCAGGAGATGCGATAGAAGCTCTGACTGATGTAGCTGCCCTGACGTAGAAGTCAGTAATGTAGCTGCAAATTCTGGTTCCCCTTCTCCCCTTGCTCAACATGACTTTTGTCAGGTGGTTTATCAGATGACTTTAAAATACTGGTATAAAACACAGCTTTGCTGGTATAGCTTCACCTCTACTGGTCTCTCTTTGATTTGTATACAAAACTGTACAATACCTCTATGGAAGAGTCATTTGGTATGCATTATGAATATCCAATAAGTGTAATGTGCCTTTAAAAGATCACATTTTTCCATTCCTCCTAGAAGTGCTGGAATTCTCCATTTGCAAAGTATGCAGAAGACAACCTCCTTCTGGTTAAAGCTGTGTGTTGTATGACTTGGTTAAAAAGCAAACAAAGACTTTTAACTGCTTTTCATAAGATCTGTTCCAGTGAAACCACTGTTAACTTTGCAGAGATTTGGTTATTCTTTCTTTGAACAGTCAACTTCTTTTATCAGCCAAAGAACAAGTCATTTGATTAATGATCATTTTTATCTCTTTGAAAGGATCCTTTCCGACCATTGGGGTGAAGTCTCTTTCGAGATTCCTGAGGGCGGGATTTTTAAATAGCATCCTGGCCTCACATCCAGTGTCAGGGGGTGGATCTTTACCCCCCAGCATTTCCTCTGGTAGGTATTCCAGCCTATTCTCCCACATCAATTTTACCCTTCACCCTTTGCCCCATCTCTCCACACATCTTAGGGAAACAAAATTTGGTATTGATCAGACAGGGAGAGTAGACATCCCTACCAGTAAAGAGCCAAACTGAAAAGAAATGGAAAAGATAAATTACTTTTCAGGAGCTAGCTATTTTCCTGAATCAATGTATAGGCAAAATTGTGAGGGAAACTGATCCGTAGTTAAATGGTCACCCTAAACATTGGAAGAGAAGGCCTGGTATCCTCGAATCATGCGCTTCATGAAGCATGCCCATGTGCACCAGGGAAATTTAACTTTAAAAATGCCTCTATAAAATCCCAGGTTTTATGTGACTCTGTGACTCTTCCATAAAAATTTACATTCCCTTACCCAAACATGGGAGCAAAACAAATTTGGAAAGGCAAAATTTAATTATTTACTGATACAGTGTTTAAATCCTTTGTATGCTCCTGTAGTTGCAACTTGTATCTAATGAAACCCCCCCTAACATTTTTTAAATAACTTCTATCACAATTTGAACTACTATAATTCTCTTAAAATGAGTGAGAAAACCCCATCGCTTGTGTTGCCAGCACAGTATTCTGCACAGCTGTATGATGGCACGAGGGACCCCAGAGGGTTGGCGTAAGGTTGAGTGTGGGCCAAGAATGAGAGAACGCTATGCCAGGTGAACAGGCTGCTCTCAGATACTGGGCTGAAACAGGGAAGAAGGACAGGTTAGAAGTATCCTTTCCCAGAAAGGCTATCTGTGTTATCCATTCTCTTCTGGAGCCATTAAACACCATCTTCCACCAGCTAATGAATTAAGAATAAATACATGTATCTTAATTATAGTTAAAACTGGATCAAAGTTCAGTTCTGTTCCTTTCCAAACTATATATTTAATGTAAAATTAACCTGTACATGGGCTGATGCCACACTTGTATCCTTTCAGGACATCTTACCTGTAATGTGACTTACAGTTTTTCTTAAAGAGGAAAAATTTCTTATGGTAAAAGTAGGGAGAAAATGGAAAAATTATTCAATGTTATTGATTTGCTATACAAAAGAAACTGTTCTCTATGCCCTATTTTATTTATTGCAATAATTATAGGCCTCATTAATACAAGATTATTCTTACCCTTTTTTTTAAAGTAATACTATTTCTTTGTTTATTTTCTTTGAATAGAAGCTTCTCTGCAACTTTGATGTCTTTTCTTATGATGGTTCAGGTGTCTTTTGTCAACAGTTTGCAAAAATACTTACCATATTTTTTTCTTCTTGGGATATCTCAGAGTGTTTAATAGCCCTCAGGCTATTTTGGCAGTTAGCATCACGATGAGATTGGTATCTGTAACCAAGCAGCTCTGTGGAAGAGGAAATACTCCAGGACCCATAAAATTCTCTGGTTTGAACATAGCATTATGTATAGCATATCACTGATCTATTAGATTACAAATGGCTCAACTGCACTCATGCACTGGCTTCTTACAAGTTTTCTTTATAAGGTGCTCAAGACTGTTGTTTTCTGAGTGCTTGCAAAGCTTTTTATCACAATTTTTGGACTTAAATCAGAACTCTTAAATGTGGTTTGTTTAATAAAACAAGTTCATAGCTCCTTGCTATTACATGTCTTTTACTAAGAATTCTGATTCATTCTGATGAAATAGTCAAAATAGGGGAAAATGGAAATGCAACTACATGATGTGCAATATATACCCTAGCAAGGTAATGGAAATAAATGTTATTGTTTGATCACATCAGGAAAAAAAAAAAAAAAAGGCAAGCAGCAACCCCACAGCAAGGGAGAGACTGCCTGTCTTCTGGAATGTGAGGACTGTCAAGTAGTTGAAAGCCAGTGAAGAACTGTCATAAATGCAATGGATGAGATGTGTTCCTTTGAGAAAATGTGCATATGGGGGGGCAGGTGGCATGAAACTCTGCAGTTCAAGTCAGAAATTGCTGTTAACAAATGTACCTTAACAATCTTACCTGTAGTGCTGCTGTGTAACTCTTGCTTTTTACTTCATCATATTTGTACTTACATTAAGCACAAGCTTCATTCTGAATTGCCTCTCTTTGTTACAGAGATGACCAGAGGATGCCATTTCCATTTCACAATAACTTTCTAAATTGCTAACACCAGCTTTGCTGTACATGTGAGCAATAAAAACCCCACACATTTACTGCATTTTTGCCAAAAAAAAAAAAAAAAAAAAAAAATTAAAAATTTGTTCAAGGGAGTACTGATCTGGGATGTGAGAGACTCAGAGCTGAATCTCTTACTGGGCATGATTCAGTGGAAAATGTAAGTTCATCCTTGAATCCTTAATCAGTTTAGTACAAACAGAGAAGGGATGTAACCTTTGTTCCTTTGTATTGAAAAACACTGCACTAACCACCTGACCTTTTTTCTGAGTATTGCTTTACCGAGGAACAAAGACACCAAAGGCAACAGTGCTCCAAGAAGGTATTTAAGCAATGATATCCATGTTAGCATGGCAGTCTCTGGCTGATAGAACAACAACAGGCAGGCAAAATCAGCTGCCCATTGCAGTGTTGATGCCGTCTCCGAGGCTTCCTCTCTCATTAAAAGTGAGAGGATTGCTGCCTGCGTATTGATACGGGAGAGAAGCGTGCCGGATTGCTGCCTCCGATAGCACAGTGACCCCACCACCATTACCTGAGCTGTTGGCCTCATATTGGACAGTAGCTTTCATAAACCTAACAGAAGTACTTAACATTTAATAACTGTGCTGAATTATAACCTAATTACTTCACATGTAAGATAGATTGTGTAAGATTTCAGTGAATTTAGCTACATGGAAGGCTTAAAATGCCTGCATTATTCTGCTATTGGGGTCATAGGGAACAAAGATAATGAGATGTTTTTTATTTACCAAAACCTTTAACTCAAGCTAAGTGGCAGATTTACTTGAAAATTGTCAGAAAATTTATTCCTTACTAAAGACAAAATGCTTTTACATCTTTTTTCTACAAAATTCCTCGCAGATGTTTTACATGAAACACAGAACTAAACTGGAAAGCCTGCTATAAATAAGTATCTGGAAAACAGATCTTGGCTGGGCAACATAGCTGTTGGGTTCCTTTTTTACCTTTCTACTTTTCACTCGATAGTTGGGGGCAGTATATTTCTTTCACCATTGCACTGACAGCAAATGTTCAGTTTTGTGTGATTTGGTGTCTGCTTTTGCAGTGTGCAGAGGTTCGCTTATATAAAAGGTAACTTCATTTAGCCAACTTAAAGATTAATTTATGCTGCTGGCATAGGGTGTTACATCTTTGTGCATAAATGAATTGCCTCATATGTAGGTGTTTTTTAAGCCTAGACATTACTATGCTAATGCAATAGTGCTTATATTTTATAGTTGCATCAAAAGTCTGTCACTAGAAGCAAAGCTTTCAGCAGGCCTCCAAATATCTGTCCTAGATTTGGGGGAAAAAAAAAAAAAAAAGCAGCTCATTTTCAGACAATAGCTTCCTTTTGATTTAGCTATTATTTATGTCACAAATTACTTAGTTTCTAGTTATCCCACCTGTTAGCGGTACAAATTCACATGACTTAGTTGATGAAGGTCTCTAATGTAATGGTTCATGACAGATGGATACACATAAGCAATAAGTGCTTTTTCTCAAGTGATATCCTTGCATACATTAAATGGAATTCTTAAACCACTGAGCAATTTACACTCCTCATCATACTTACACTGGCATGAGCTGTGGAAGCTTACCCCTTCATATTTACACATGCACACACACATACATACACACATATATGGGCATGTTGTGAAAAAACTAAATAACTAAATTGCCAGTGCTGCATCTATTTCTTCAAATTCCAGCTCTTCCAAACTAATTACAGTGGTGTTTGCTGCATTTGGGGAAAATTCTTACCTTACTACTCTTGCTGTGTATTGGCAGTTCTTGATTTCAGTCACGTGTAAAGGGTTTGTTATGTAAATGCATATCCATATTGCCTGGCAGAAGTTAGGGACAGAAAAATTTATTGTATGCTGCTGTCTGTGAAGGGTGTCAGAGACATTGCTAAGCTTGCTGGATTGTAAAGGAAGGGAGAGAAAGCAAATATCTTTCCTATTGTTTCTTTCAACCTAGACTCCTATTTTTTGTTGAGAAGAACAACTAGAGGTGGGTGCCAGGCTGTGAGAAACAATGGGAAAGTCCCTGTTAAACAAACCTCCCTGACCCCCTTCATACTATTCAGCATTCAAATTATATTGGTAGGAGACGGGGGAAAAAAATATCAAAATTCCTTCTCTGAAGCTTCTGTGAATGTATCGTGATGGGAATATTTAATGAAGTATGGGCATCAGTTAATTTCCTACCACTTATTTAGCAAGGGTTAATTATCCAGCTGTCTTACATTTTAGGAAAATAGAAGCAAAGAAGTTAGACTTGATAAAACAGTCCACCCTTGTGAGCCTCAAAAGGTATATTATATGCAAGAAATGAGGATGCACTTACTTTCCAGAAACTTAGAAGTAATGCAAGACAGTTTGCTCACTGCTGTCTTGGACTAGGTAATAACAGGACTCCTCCTCTACATGAAGTACATTATACAGAGGATATCCCCTTTTCAGTGTCTATGAACAGTCTATGACTGTTTGTCTAATATACATCGTAATATTCACATTTATTACAGGGAGCTTCTCAAAAAACTGAGACGTAACTGTAGAATACTAAACCAGATGATTACCAGTTTTCTTTTCCCCCAAATTAGTATTTTATTACAATTTCCAAGTGCACCTCAGTGAGCCCATTATTCTTGACATTGTATAAACTGACAATTGAAAGCAAATTGTATTGACAGACCCTTATTGAACAAAATTACTCAACAAGAACCATCAAGGAGCAGTTGTTCATAGTGAAACTCATCTATAATTATGGTACTCCAATAATGAGACAAGTAACTTTCTATTTTTTTTTTTCCCTACTCTGGATTCCAACACCTAAACTGCTGTATTTTTTGTTAAATGAAAATTGCTAATCCTTTCTCAGTGACTAACAAATTGATTCTTTTATTGCATGTGCATTTTCTAGGATATCTGAGCCAAATGGCTGTTCCAGTTTATTCTTTCCAGCCTCAGTGCTATTTCACTGGCGTGTCTAGCCTATAAACACTACAACTAATACATAACGGCCTGTATTTTTTGAGGATAGAGGTCAAATGTGTATGGACTTTTCAATTAGGCAGGCAGGAAGTACTTCACAACCACAGTATGGATGAGCAGTAAGTTACATGAATAGTGAGAGAAATCACTCTCACTATTGGGGGGGGGGTGGTTGTGCTGGTCCATTAGACTTTAGCTTGAATTGTAGAACTGGGATTAAGCTCTGAGTGTAGAACATGATAAAAGTAGGTCTTCTTTCTCCACCGTTGCTAAATAGCTCATTTTATGCGCAGATGGTGATCATAAACAATTCCAAACATTTTAACCCTAGAAGTTAAGAAAAGTTTATTTCTATATGTGGTCATTTTTTACATAATATACACCACTACTGTGTATTTTTAAAAATCTGACTATAGAAAACATGGTAATTTATTATAACAAGCATGTGAATTTAAGCAAGTTGCTGTTCATTACTAAGAGGAGCAGAATGGTAGGAAGAGGTGAGCTGGAGAAGCCTGATGGATACACACAGAAAAGTATTTGTAAATAAGCTACACTCAGTTATTTTTTATTTCGAGATGAAAAAAAAAATCTGAACTCCCTTTTTAGCCTAGCAGTAAAGCATTCCTATCCCTGGAAGTGTTTAAGGCCAGGCTGGATGAGGCTTTGGGCAACGTGGTCTAGTGGAGGGTGTCCCTGCCCATGGCAGGGGAGTTGGAACTAGATGGTCTTTGAGGTCGCTTCCAACCCAAACCATTCTATGATTCTATGTTTAGATGTGAAAGCAGATTCAGAATTGTTTGACTTATTGTGAGATGGGAGATGGAGGGAATAGTTAACTTGAATAAAGTTTAGGTATTTTTGGTCTGTTTTTAGGTAGGAAGCCAGTGTACCTTCACCAAATTCAACTTGCTTATGTACCATTCCCAGGCCCAAATACTGTATATGGGAAATTATCTGCCTTGGTCTGGATGTTACACACTGGCATTTAACAAGCCTGTTTAGGTGCCTTATACAGTTGGTGAAGACTAGACAATTCTGGACTGACTCATATGACCTGTTTGTGATGCATAGTTACGAAAATTTGACTCCTTCCATTGAAATGCCTTTTTCTTTCTCAGAAAAAAATCTGCATAGTGCTAGCTATGGAGACGTCTCCCCAGTTACAGGAGTTGAGTTATGGGAGATGAATGCTTTTGGTTTTCTTCTTCATGTGTCAATGAGTTTCCATATTTTTCTTATTTCTTCAAGATGTATATGGTTGTGTAAAAACCTCTGCATCTAAAGTTTGCTAAATGACCCAACTTCATTGTAACTCTTGGCTTTTGTTCATGATCAAAATCAGAGTTGAAGGGAGAAGCTTGAGAACGAGTGCCTTCATGTCCTGAAGGTACAAAACCTCAAAGAGAAATAAGAAAAAAACCCATGAGATTGCAAAAATGTCACAGTGTTACGTCCAGCGCATCATTTATTTTTTGGAGCCCTGACTCATAATGTTTTGTTTTCTTAAGTTTGGATTTAGCAACTCACACATGTTACAACCAAAGCTTCCTTTGTGGATTTCAGAAACTTCAGGAGTATTGATATGTGACCTCCGCTGCTTCTTGAAATGAGAAATGATGCCTTTCTCGTGTAGAAAGTAGCAAGATACTTATAAACAATGAAGGAGGAAGTGGTGGCTCATCAGTTTTGTATAGCTCAGAAATTTAAAGTTTATGTAGACCAAAGGGAAATAGGAGCAAAACTTGTGTGCTCAAATAGTCAATGGAAAAAATACATAAAGGATATTCTAAAGTGCAAGATATGTCAGAATCTTATAAAGATCACAATCGGGCATAGTAATGAATAATCAAAAAAATGCCCTGACATTTCAGAACAGGATTAAAATAATACCTTAACCATGTCATTATACTTACAAAAGCACAAAACCATGTTTTACTGTAATCTTATGTATGCAATTTTTTATTTTGCTTGTTTTCAAATTTCTGTTGCAGCTTACAGCTTCTAAATATAACGTATCTATAATAATGGGTAAATTCACAATAGAGATTAAATAAGCTTTGTTAGTTATGTTCCATAAGTACCTGTTATGTGTCATGGCATACTGAATGTTGATGAAGTGCAGAAGCCCCTGATACACAGACTTAATTTTGTTTAAATTCCTTCACATGCTCTGGGGTCAATAGGGCAAGTGATCCTTGATGCAGTCAGACTCTGTGGACTAATTTTGAACTAAAGAACATCCCCTGCTGTTTTCACAAGAGAAGGTAGAGTGGTATGAACATTGAAAATGTTAAGAGTAATGTAAGGGTGAAATATCTTTAGATTAAGTGAAATATGCTGAAATTCAGTTATAAAATAGTGAGGTGAATTGTTTTGGTTAATCTAACTGGATAAAAGTATCTCCCTTCAATTGAATCTGTATAGAATCTGTTATTCATTATAGATTATTTTTTTTTCCCCAGAACTTAATTCAATTAAAATTGAGCAGCCAAATTTTTTGTGGCCGATCATTAACAAATTACCTATTCTTGCAAAGAAACTAGTCTACATTCTCCCTCCTATTTATACACTGATAAAGACTGCCTTTATTGCTGGGATTTCTTGGTTTAAAATGGGATGATATAAACTAGTATTTAAGATAGTGTGGTCAAAAATGCAGTCCTTGAGCTCTGTTCATTGTTCTGACTTGTGATTTTGTCATCTCTTAAAACCTCTTTCAAGTCAGTATAAGGTGTTATAAGGCATGGAAGTGACAGAATGGTTCCAGGGTATGTGATCAAGATTTTGATGCAAACATCATCTGTTGTAATGATCTGTGGAAGTTCTTGGGCAACTGCTAGAATTCAGATTATTTTTTAAGGTACATCAGTTTATCCCAAGGGCCCAGGCTGGCACACTGCCCTCTCAGGATCAGGGGAACATGAAGACAATACAAAGCCTCTTAGTGCACTGCACACTTTCTACAGATATGGTAGTTCTCACAGCTTTTTCGTGCAGTCTGAGGTCTTGGTTTTTGTGATACCTCAGCCAAGTCACTTCGCCTCATCTTCTCTTTTCATCATACATAGCATGGATTTATCTGTTTATAGATTAGTATTTGAAAAATAGTGTAAGACTCTCAAATGAGATGCATTGGAAGTACCTACAATAGCTGATGCAGCAGCTTTAAGAGCTGGTCTACAAATGCACCAGCTCTTGTTCCCCTCCATATGTACATCTGAATTCTAATAATCCATCTCACCCTTATTATAAAGGCATTTCGTTTCTATTTCTGCTTATAAAATTCATGTAAACATAAGCATCAGGAATAAAACAGAACTTTTTTCATCCATATTTTAGTTGTAATGCTAATAAATATGTAGAAAGATATAATACAGATAGAATCATAGAATCATAGAATCACTTAGTTTGGAAAAGACCTTTAAGATCATCAAGTCCAACCTTTAACCTAACACTGCCAAGTCCACCACGAAACCATGTCTCTAAGCACCACATCTACACTTCTTGTAAGTACCTCCAAGCATGGTGACTCAACCATTTCCCCGGGCAGCATGTTCCAATGCTTGATAACCCTTTCAGTGAAGAAATTTTTCCTAATATCCAATCTAAACCTCCCCTGGCACAATTTGAGGCTATTTCCCCTTGTCCTATTACTTGTTACTTGGGAGAACAGACCAACACTCACCTGGCTACAACCTCCTTTCAGGTAGTGTAGAGAGCAATAAGGTCTCCCCTCAGCCTCCTTTTCTCCAGGCACTAAACAACCTCAGTTCCCTCAGCTGCTTCTCATAAGACTTGTTCTTTAGACCTTTCACCAGCTTCGTTGTTATTCTTTGGACACACTCCAGCACCTCAATATCTTTCTTGTAGTGAGTGGCCCAAAACTGAATACAGTACTCGAGGTGCAGCCTCACCAGTGCCGAGTACAGGGGGACCATCACTTCCTTAGTCCTGCTGGCCACACTAGTTCTGATACAAGCCAAGATACTGTTGGCCTTCTTGGCCACCTGGGCATGCTGCTGGCTCATATTCAGCTGGCTGTCGACCAACCCCCCCCAAGGTCCTTTTCCACCAGGCAGCTTTCCAGCCACTCTTTCCTCAGCCTGTAGCGTTGCATGTGGTTGTTGTGACTGAAGCGCAGGACCTGGCACGTGGCCTTGTTGAAACTCATATGGTTGGCCTCAGCCCATCAATCCAGCCTGTCCAGATCCCTCTGTAGAGCCTTCCTATCCTCGAGGAGATCAACACTCCTGCCCAACTTGGTGTCATCTGCAAGCTTACTGAGGGTGCACTCAATCCCCTCATCAAGGTCATTGATAAAGATATTAAAGAGAACTGGCCCCAGTACTGAGCCCTGGGGAACACCACTTGCGAGCAGCCACCAGCTGGATTTAACTCCACCACCACAAGTCTTTGGGCCTGGCCATCAAGCCAGATTTTACCCAGTGAAGTGTACACCCATCCAAGCCATAAGCAACCAGTTTCTCCAGGAGAATGTTGTGGGAAATGGTGTCAAAGGCTTTACTGAAGTCCGGGTAGACAACATCCACAGCCTTTCCCTCATCCACTAAGCAGGTCACCTTGTCACAGAAGGAGATCAGGTTAGTCAAGCAGGACCTGCCTTTCATGAACCCATACTGACTGCACCTGATCACCTGGTTGTCATGTATGTGCTGCATGATGGCACTCAAGATGATCTGCTCTATAACCTTCCCCAGAGCCAAGGTCAGGCTGACAGGCCTGTAGTTCCCTGGATCCTCCTTCTGGCCTTTCTTGTGCATGGGTGTCACATTGGCTAACCTCCAGTCAACTGGGACCTCCCCAGTTAGCAAGGATTGCTGATAAATGATGGAAAGCGTCTTGGTGAGCACTTCCACCAGCTCCCTCAGTACCCTTGGGCACTTCTGGCCCCATAGACTTATGTGTGTCTAAATGGTATAGCAGGTTGCTAACCATTTCCCCTTGGATAATGGGAGCCTTCATTCTGCTCCTCATCCCTGTCTTCCAGCTCAGGGGGCTGGGTACCCGGACAACAACTGGTCTTACTATTAAAGAAGGCATTAATTAAGTACTTCAGCCTTTTCCTCATCCTTTGTCACTATGCTTCCCCGCGCATCCAATAAAGGATGGAGATTCTCCTTAGCCCTCCTTTTGTTGCTAATATGTTTATAAAAACATTTTTATTGTCTTTTACTGCAGTAGCCAGATTAAGTTCTAGTTGGGCTTTGGTCCTTCTAATTTTCTCCCTGCATAACCTCACAACATCTCTTGTAGTCCTCTTGAGTTGCCTGCCCCTTCTTCCAAAGGTCAAAAACTCTCATTTTTTTTCCTGAGTTCCAGCCAAAGTTCTCTGTTCAGACACATCAATAACCCTTGTGTCTTTGCTTCCGCATGGATCACCATCCCCTACCTCCACTGACATGGCAGACCAAAGGACCTCACCATCCCTCAAACATTGGCATGCCACCCCCAGGCTTATTTCTAGCAAGCCTGGTTTTATCCCTTTCCCCCTTCAAATCTAGTTTAAAGCTCGTTCAGTGAGCCCTGCTAACTCCTGTGCAAAGATCCTTTTCCCCCTTTGAGACAGGTGTACCCCGTCTGTCACCAGCAGGCCTGGTGTTGTGTAGACCAACCCATGATCAAAAAACCCAAAATTTTGCCAGTGACACCAGGCTTGGAGCCAGGTATTTATCTGCTAGCTCTTTCTGTTTCTCCCCTCATCATTCCCTGCAACTGGAATGATAGAGGAGAGCACTACGTGTGCACCTGATCCCTTAATCCAAGGCCCTGAAGTCTCTTTTGATTGCCTTCAGACTTCTTGTTGCAACTCCATCACTGCCTACCTGAAAAATCAGTAACAGATGATAATCTGAGGGCCATACCAAGTAGGAAGCTTCCTCTTCACATCTTTAATCCAGGCCCCAGGGAGGCACCAGACTTCGCGAAGAAGTAGGTCCAATCTGCACATTGAGCCTTCTGTTCCCTTCAGAAGGGAGTCTCCTATGACAATGACCCGTCTTTTTTTTCTGTGTGGAAGCAGTTTTGACACAGGGTGTGGGCCAACTTAAACTCGGTGACACCTCCAAGCTAGAGGAACTATCATCCTCGTTAATGTTCAGTTCCGCTTGCAGATCCTCATACCTGTTATGCGAGGGGACCTGGGAAGGTGGGTAGTCACAGAGGAGATGCGCCTGCTGCGCCAGGCAGGAACTTGTCACCATTGCCCCCCGTCTCTTAAGTCGCTGTGTTCAGCCAGGCAGAGGACAGGGAATCCCCCATATCATGGTCCTGCCTGTATGTTGGGCCTGTCCCAGGGAAGGTAGGGTGCAATTCCAGTAGTCTCTCTCTCTCTCGCACGCCCTGATTCTCCTTAACCTACTCACCACCTCCCTTAGCTCTGTCTCTAAGCGGAGGAGTTCCTCTACGTCGCACATCCCACAGGTGTGCTCACTGCTGCCGTCCTGTGCTGGTGCAAGAGCAGGGCACAGCCTGCAGCCTGGCACCTGGGTGGCAGCATCTTCCCACCTGAGCTCTGTCTGGGAAGCTGCATCAGTCATGGTGGGTAACCAAGCCAACACATGGAAACTTGAAGAAATAATTTTTTATTTTTTTTAAGATATATAGCTGGAACATATAAATGCAGAAAATATCAACATTTGGGCCCATTATTGTGTATCTATGGTATAATTTTAGCCACTGTTTCTCCCTTGTTTACCCAACCTCCAGCTAGTGACAAACTACTTGTTCTGTTTTTACCCTCTACTGCACTCTATTTACTTCTCTTATGAAAAGATAAGAATAAGAAAACAAATAATGGAAAAGGTGCAACTGCTTTCTTGGCACAGTTCCACTTTTCTTTCTTCAAAACCTTCCAGAATATCTTTTGTAGGCACATTGGAGGGTTGATGTGGACTAGGGTTGCAGAAGCAGCCTGCCAGAGACAGCTAAAACTTCTATTGTCGAAAGTACATTCTCCCGTTGTCGTATGAAAAACAGGAGAACTGTTCGCAGTGCTTGTTGTTGCAGAAGGAGTAGGCCGGAGGATTTGAGAAGGTATTTTAGAAGTATACATCAGACTTTTCCTGGCTTCCAAATCATACCACCATGCATAAATTCTAGCCAGTGGGTTACCAGGTAGTGAGTGTAAGCATATTCAATATAAAATTACAGATAAACAGCTCAGAGAACAATATTTTCAGATTGTGTTGATACAGTGTCATGGTTTAACCCCAGCCAGCAGCTCCGCACCACACAGCTGCTTACTCACTCTCGCCCCATGGGATGACAGAGAGAATCAGAAGGGTAAAAGTGAGAAAACTCGTGGGCTGAGACAAAGGCAGTTTAATAGGTGAAGCAAAAGCCGCACACACAAGCAAAGCAAACCAAGGAATTCATTCCCCACTTCCCACGGGCAGGCAGGTGTTCAGCCATCTCCAGGAAAGCAGGGCTCCATCATATCTGTAACGGTTACTGGGGAAGCCAAACACCATCACTCTGAAAAGCCTCATACATAGTCCCATACTAGCTACTATGAAGAAAATTATCCCAGCCAAAACCAGCACATACAGTTATTCTTTTCCAGCTAGTAGAGACAGCTATATGGCTACAGTTTCCTATAAAATAGACAGTAACTTATACTTATTCATGTATTTTGTATTTTTTATATTATTTGTTGCAAAGATGTCTTCCCTTGGCTAAACTAACTTAACTAGCACCAACAGCAAGATTAGTAGGCTATATCTATGTGATCTCCTGTAACAGCAGGATGTATATAGGTTAGTGCTATCCTGTTTGCAAACTCTGGCTTCTGAAGTCTCAAGAAGGGGGTTGGAACTGCAACTTCTATTTTTTGAGGGTTCTTGGAACACAGGGCTTAGTCTGAGACCTTCTGTAATGTAAGTCAGTCAGTAATGCAAGTGGGATGGCTTGTAGCAAAATTCCCATTGGCTCCATGTGTATTGATTTGGGCTAACAATGCAAAACCCGATATAATTTTTTTCAATTGCTTTTTGCATAATCATTAGTTTTCTTCCTCTTTCCTCCGTTGGTTCTGTGTTATGGAAAAACATAATTTTTTTTCATTATTTATTTGCTGAAATTAGTTGTCCTCTGATGCATACAACTGCATCATTGTTAGTAGCAGGAGTGAAGAAGCTGCAGTGCCACAGCAAGTGGTTCTCTTATTTGAAGCAATATGTAAGGAACAGACCTAGTGTGAGATCTAGGAATGCCTTCTGAGCCCTGGGCATCTCAGTGAGGAACACAGAGTTTACTGTGGGTGCTTTGCATGCTGTTGGAGTGCTGAAAGGCCCAGTGCTACCTCAGGGAGTGCCTGTACGTTTTGCTCTGTTAGTCTTATCTCTTTAGCAGGAGGTAAGTTAGTGGGGAACCAAAAGCAGAACATGACTTTGGAGTGAAAAAATGGAGGTGACTTCTGAGAGGCTACCTGAGCACATGAATTCTGACTTAAAGAACTGATGGAGCAGTATTTTCTTATATGAAATAGGGAGCAGATTCAAAGCCTTCGCTGTTTTAAGTGGAAGAATAAATATCCTCTGTTTACGTTAACAGATCTATTCCCATGACGGGCATTAAAGATTTCATTAGAAGTAAAGACTGTAGAAATGAGCATGTACTAACTGTATTCTTTTTTGGAGGATTAATCTTACATAAAAAAATTCATTAAAGTGGGCTTTGCTGCATTATTTAAAATGACAACAGGAGACAACAAGCTGAATATTTTGTCATTGATATGACACTTCAAATTCTCCTCCTCTACTACTCAACTAAATTACACGCTATCAAAATCTTGTGTTGTGGGAAAAAATATAGAAAAAGAACTAAAAATATATGTGATGTGAGTTTTAAGTATAATTGGTATTTTACGCTATTCTGCAATGTATGGCTTTTTTTCTTTTTTGCATTTCTGCTTATTAAAAAAATGTCAAGCAGATTGATCGATAGAAAATACAAAATTGTAACATATTCTGAAGTGGCATTACATCAATACAGAATGTTGTTTATGCTGGGTTTATTTGAATGGCATTACAGTACAGCTGGGCAGGAAAAATCTTTCTCAGGGAAAAAAACCCAGCTTGTCAAAACCAGTCAGCCACTTGTCACAAGGTAGTATTTGCATCAAAACAATGAATAATCCCCGCACCTTCTATAGGTTCATCTAAGTTCTGAGTAATGAAATTCATGTTCTTTCCCTGCATCATGCAAAGCACTGCTACTGCTCTTGCATGTTTGATCTGGCTTTCTGAGATGCTGGGAGTCTGAAGTGGATCTGCCAGAGCCAGAGTTACTCCATGTGCGTTGTGCAAGGAGGGGAAGCTGCTTTAGCCAATATCCCAGACACATGTCTGGTGTTGGGGCAGAGTGGCTTGGGAATATTTATAGTTTCACAGAAATTATGAGGAGTGAATGTGGCTATGGTATCCTTATATGTCATGTATAAATACAATTTCATATTGTTATCTTAAGTATGTAGTAAAATGATAAATTTGTTACACATTTGCAAATGCTAAATGTGATATACGCAGTGTGTAAAATCCATATTTGGGTTTAAAACCTATTGCCTCAGAACTCTATTTATATCATTCTTCTACTTTAAAAGTCTATTTTCTCGCCATACTCCCTCCTCTAACACTGCTGGGTACCTAAAGCCGCTGCGAGAATGATTCATTTGGCTGATTTGATCACTGAATCCATCTTCAAACCTTTTTATACTTTGTCCTCCCCCCAATTCAAACATGAAGTTGTCCTCCAGCAGCATCTGCAGTTTTTAGCTCCTAGATGCTCTTGTATTCTGTCTTTTATTCCAAGTCCTCAGCCGAAGCTGACACCTTTTTCAGTGTCCTTTTTCCATGCTGTCTCTTATGTGGATCTTGACTGTAAAATTAACCCAGTTCTTCAGATACTTGTCTGGTGTCTGTGCCTGTACCCGTGTGAAAAGACTCACCTGAATTGGTCAAGTCTTTAAACCAGAGTTTGGGTGTCCAGCTGTCTGGTGAGGTGCACAAATCCTGCGGAAGGGATTCATCATCGGTCGCAGGAGTGCCTTTTGGTGCCTGTGCTCTTGCCTGCACAGAGTTGCCTGGGGCTGCGTGTGAGCTCTGAGAGGGGCTCATGCAGGAGGCTCACGCAGCGCTGGCACCGCTGTCTCTGTGCTGCAGCCTGTGCCGCCCTTCTGAGCCCCGAGTGCTTTCCCGACTCCCATCTGCCTCGCCTTCTAATGCTGTTTATCATTAAACTTGTTCAAGTAAAGATGCCCATGTTTCATATGTATAAGCAATCATAACTATAGGAAAATAATTCAATGCCTTCCAGAATTGCATTAGCCTACCCCATGATAAAATAATCAAAGAGTGCCTCTCACTCTGAGAGACTTCTCTGCCCCCTCTCCTTTATTCATTCCTGTCCTTATTTTGAGGATGAAGAATTCATCTTTCTTAGTACCATAAGAGCAACATGGATTTTCATAATCTAAGTAATAGTCTTTTTTCTTTTACTTTTTGTTTGTTTGTTTGTTTAAAGGCGAACATTACTTAGTTTAGAAATCTCCCAGTATTATTTGTCAAAGTCAATTTTGTAGTCATCTTTAAAACAAAAGCAGTATCCTGTGTTTGCACAGGGTTCAGCACAGACCTTAATCTTTTCTGGACTCAAATTCTACCACAGTATAAAGGATAACATCTGCTCTTGACAGCTAAAAAGGAAATTAACATCAACTAATGTCATCAATAGCCTTTTGTCTTACCAAGAACTTTGTTCTATACAAGCCCGGGGTTGGCTGCCACCCTCTGACCCTTTGGAAGTTAGGCATCCTGGATTGCACTCTGTTACATGTAGGATATCAGAAGTAGAGCTGTGCTTTCAGAATTTGCTTCCCAGATCTGGAACTGATGGAGTGCGATGGCTATACACATCAGGATCTGTGTTTTTCAGAGGGGACAGGCCAGTCTCTTCCACTGCCTGCCCTTGGGACTGGTGACTCGGTCTCAGGACTGAGATGCCCAACGTTGGATTCTCCCCTTGGATATGCCAGAGTCAGCTGCTCGTCCTCATGTCTCAGCCAGCTTCTCCAGAGCCAATTACTAGTCCTGTTCCTTCATCCATTTGTGAACTGGAGAGTGTTCATGCAAAGCAAACACACGGTGGAATCACTGAAGTGCCTCTACTGAGATAGGGGAGGAAATACAACATTGTGTATTGGTAACCTGTCACAGTCTGGTTGGGTATACCATACTGACTAGATGGAGAAGGCCTCTTGATTTTCTGCACCTATTTTTCCTTCCACGCCTTAGAAATCAAGATGTGTCCTACCTTATGTTTCCTGACACTTGATGTACTTACATTTGTCATTCATCCTTGTATGAAATTTGCAAACCTATAAAATTATTGGGAAAAAATTGTTTGCTGGGAATAGAACCTGTGTGTTACTGCTTTGATAATAAATGTACCCACTGGAATCTGCTGTGTAGCGGAGTTTTTTTACTGTGTCTTCAAGCAACAGAAACAATAGCTGAGACATTTTTGATCTACAGGTGCTCCAAAGACATGCTACGCTGACTGAAAGTCTCACTGTATTGCCTGTCACAGTCCAGCTTGGAATATATAATGTATCTTCAGGGATACATTAAACTTGCAGCCAAAAGAGGATGGCTTTTATCAAGCACACTAGAAGAAGATTATTTGAGAAGTTAGTGTAGGATCCAGATTTTTGCTTAAGATAATCAAGCGATGGAGCTGGATTCATTTTTGTGGTGTCTTGACACAATCTTGCATCAAGTTCAAGTGTTAGGTAGGATGGTAAGTGATACAGACTGACTCTGTGGGAAGCTATCAGCCTAAGTGACTTAATTTATTGTTCACCAAAACTCCTGAATACTTAATGATATGCTAATCTTCCAATATATAGCAACCTGTTTGCAGACAAATGCTACTTATTTTGGTGTACCAGATTTGATCTACCAGATCATGCCATTCCTGTGCTATCATATGGAAGAGCCAGTTTTGTGTGTATATTCTTGAAACAACTCACTGGTACAATGCAGTATTTTCATCAGGGATGGCTTGATGTGTTAAGGCATCAGGCAGTTTAAAAACTCATAAACATTATCCAGTGAAAAATACTGAAATATCTTTTTTAAATCCTGACATAAATGCCTATAGATACATTTCATAGTTATTTTAGCCTAGAAGTTCATACTGTTGGACTGAGCAAAATGACGTACAGTTGGTTGGGGGTTAGGGGGGTGGGGGTGGATATTTTGAGAGAGAACACAGAAGATTTAAAAGTTGCTTTTACAAATTTAGTGTGAAAATTATTTGTGTTCGAGGATATGAATCTAAGGAGCATAAAAGATGTAACGAGCCTATGAACCGCTGGACAACCTTACAAAATAGATTCCGGAAAGCAGAGAGTGTCAAAGGACTACTAACAGGAAACTAGGGGCACTGTTTTGAAGCTCAACAGCTCCATTTGTCATTCCCTTCAAATGCAAACATTCCATAAAGGTGTTTTATTTGTTGATTTACCCCAACAGAGAAATTTCTGCATAACTTATGCCTGACCAAATATACCGTCTGAAAGCCGGCTTTACATCCCTATTTCTTGCAAGATGCTGTTGCCTGCAACAATTTAGAAATTACTACTTGCTTGAGAGAGTTCTTCATATAGTAAGATCCTCTAGCACCAGGCTGCCATTTGTTTATTTCTCTAGATTACGGAAGTTGCCTTTCCCACCATAGGGATGTCAGCCCCTTGAGAATAAGCAAATGGTAAAGGTGAGGGAATCTAGGTCATTCATCTGCTTGAAACTAAAGAGACTAGGCTATACAACTAGTCATCATTAGCAAGCTGAAGTAAAACATTAAATTTTAAAATCCTCTGATCTTTAAGAGCTTTAAAGTGATGTATTGTTTAAGCTAATAATGCAAAACCAGGGTATAACCAATGGATGCAGATGAATATAAATAAATTGATTTGGCAGCAGGTGCACATCTGCAGCTGAGACCAAACATTCAAAAAAAAAAAAAAAAAAAAAAAAAGAAGCTGGTAATTCTTCATACTTCAGAAAGGCTATCCAAAAGACTATGAAGGCATCTGAGAATTTTCACACAGGAAAAAAAAGGTCCTACTGTGCAAACATTATGAAGCACTGTTTTATTCATTGAGGACCTAAACCTCAGGGTGAATACAGAAAGAACACCAAATTTTATTAGAAGAAATGAGAAAATATTGTGAGGAACTCCAGAAAGCCTAGAAGAAACTACATGAATGAGCATCACTGGGGTACGTGGAACTCCAAGTTGATGTGCTGGGAAGGAACAGAGAAATGGCTTATTCTGTTCTTGAAATTCAAGGTTAGCTGTGACAGCTCAGCAGAAATACCTGGCTGTGGTTTATGGTATGTTAGCGAAAACATTACGTATGTTTATGTAATAAACACTTCCACTGGTAACCAAACAGAACAGAGAGTTAGCGTGTACAGAAATGGACAACTGTGCTGCAATGGTGACAATGCCCTTCTACACTTTCCCACCCTGAACATTGTGTTTGTTTCTCATCCCCTTATCCAAATAAAACACAAAAATAATTTGAGAGGCAGAGAAAAAAAAGACATGAAAGAGGCTTCCTTTGGATTGGAAAA
The DNA here is from genome assembly GCF_011004875.1 of Balearica regulorum gibbericeps. Classification (NCBI taxonomy): domain Eukaryota; kingdom Metazoa; phylum Chordata; class Aves; order Gruiformes; family Gruidae; genus Balearica; species Balearica regulorum. The sequence goes on from NC_046184.1 coordinate 100,474,490, forward strand.
ATATTGGAACAGCTAGTGTTGCATGGAGAAAGTGAAACGGGCAGACTCGTGGTGTCACCGCTCGGCACACAAACCCCACAAGAGACAGGCATTCTCAGGGAAAGAAAAGTTTGCCATTTTAAGACTATTTACCTCTTTCCTAATCTTGCTAACATACTTGTTCATTACATTAGTTTTGCATATAGCGGAATGGCTTCTTTGTAATATTAACAATTCTAAAAAACTTCTTGCTGCGTAGCCCGATTAGCATGCTAATTGGGCCTCTCCTGTCAAGCAGTTCTAGAGGGGTAGTTTATTCCTGGGTATCAACAGTGAAATAGCATTTAGTTAAGCACACATTTTAAAAGTTTATCTTCAGATTTGGATATTCTTTTAAGAAATAAATGTAATGTGTTATTCTGCTTCAAGTTGGAAATGATCCTGCCCTGGAACCGTACAGGAAAGCTGTGCTAGTTGAGCAAAACTCTGATTTGAACAGCATTATGTATATGTTGTGTATGTACAGACATATGAATTCAGAGTTTTGCTGGATTATACACACCCAATACACACACCTAATCTAGGAGAGAGAGCTCTGTTTGTGACATCCCTTTCTGTCTGTCTATCTATATGCCACTAAATCATTGAGATACTTTTCTTTGAGAGGAAAATAATGGCACTGAGTTTGTAATTTCCTGCACATGGCTTATGAATATTTTATTTTCCCTTAACTCAAATATATTTCAAAGTGTTACACAGAAAGTGTTGCTATTTGGAAATACCAGGCTCTTCTTTGATCCTTTTTAAGGGAAGAATACACTGGAGCGAACGATGCACATTCAGCTAATCCAGTACCACAAAAAAAAAGAAAAAAAATTTAGAGAATAACACAGGGAATTGTGTTTGTGATATAAATGATGATTTTGAAAATGGGTAACATTTAACTACTGTGAATAATCTGTGCATAACAGTTGGAATTATAAAAGCCTCATACTGTATCTATAATCCTAATGTGTTTCTTTGCTGTTTTGCAGGCAGACCAGTAATGATTGTAGTTGAATACATGGAGAATGGATCCCTTGACTCATTTCTGCGGGTGAGGCACTATTTTCTGATGACATTTGAATAAGATGCCATTCTAGGTTAAGATTTTAAATAATTTATCATAAATTAATTTCTACATAATGTTATTCATGGCTTTTTAGTGAAGAATAGAAGCATTTTCCCCAGGGCACATTTCTAAGGTACAGTGATACATTAGAGCATGGCTGGAAAAAAAGAAAATTTTAACTTAAGAATATAATTTATTTCTTTTACAAAAGTAGTTCCCAGCTTTAGCAAAATGTATTTCAAATAGTATTTTTGTGAAGGAAAAGATAAATTGAAGCACAAATGCCTAGCCTTATGGAAGTGTTCATTTTTCTTAATCACGTTCAAAAATACTTTGTTATGATTTTTTTTTGGTTTGTGAAGTGTAGAACAAACTCCGTAATTGATTTATAATTATTTATGGTTACTTGCATTTAACAAATTGAATTAAAAAACAGTTTATGGGTGAAATGTCCTGGCATTAATTAACCCCCAAAGGTCACTAAGAAACATTCAAGAAATGCTAGAGAAAGCGTGAATTATATGTTGACACAATTGTATTTAATTTTTCTTAGAAAAGTAGAAGGAAAGGGTGACCCCCTAAGCTAAACTTATCCTAAAACCATGTCTTTGTTAACAGAACCCCTGGAAATGCTCTGGCAGCCCACTGACATAAGACCCTGTGTGAATAATTTGATTGTCAAATATTTAAAATTTGTCTTTAAAAGTAAACATCAGTCCTTACTAGCCAGCTGCCTTGCCATTGCCATCTTGCAGAATGGTAAAGCTGAGGTCGTAGGCAAGGTTGGGGCAGGGGGACTGTGGTTTTGTGAACTTGTTTGAAAGGGTATCCCAAATGCAAAGGAGAGGTGTTCAACAAGGAGCTGTGAAAATATTGGCAGGAAAATCTAGATGATGGTGATTCAAGGATGCTTTGGTAGCAGGAAGAAGGAACTGCTAAGAGAAAAGAGAGAATAAGCAGGAGGCAAAGAACAGCCAATGCTTTAGAAAGAAGACTCAGCCAGAGAAAGGGAGAGAAAATCGTACAGAGAATACTTGTTTGACAGCAGATTGAGAAAAGAGGTAGCCACAAGAGGAGAAAAGCATCTGGAACACAGGATACTACCCAAGTTATTTTTCTGGAGAGAGCTTGATATCATGAGGTTCTTCTTAGAAACTGAGTAGGTTTTAAAAATCACCCCCCTTGTCCTTCTGGCTGATCCGTCTATCCATCTGCAGCAGGCAGACTGATGCTGATTTGAGCATCTGGGACTTCCCTGGTCTGTAATATTTCAGCAGTGCCCTAGGAAGACTTGCCTGAAACTCCACTCTTTGTGTATGTGTGCATGTGTGTGTGCAGAATTTCATAGAAGAGAATAAAACCAAATACTGAAATAATTCATGAGAGAGAGAATTACCTTTCTCTGAATTGCTCTAGTATGATATCTATATTCCAATTATTCTTCACATGCATTTATTTATCAGAATAGTTACTACATATTAGGATACTTTAATAGAAACTGACATCAGCAAAATTACAATGTTACTGTGAAGCAACACTTCTCACATTGCATCAGATATATTTGTAGGCAAATCTGGTGGGGGGAAATGTGAGCTAATCATTTCTGCAGCTGCTTTCCATGTACATTATTTTACAGTTTTAATTCACAGCTCAGATATGGTTTGTTCTTCTAAAATGCTTTTTAAAAGGACTTTAGATAATATTCAGCATCCCAAAGCACAGTAGATACATCATCAGCATTTCCGTTAATAATTAGCAGAGCAAATGGCTGCAAAGTAACCTATTTAAAAAGAAATCCAGCTGCTTCATTAATAATAGTTGTTTTCTGCAGATATAAGTCTACACTTTTAAAAGCTTTTGTGAAGATACAAAGAAGCAGAGAGGGTTTATCTTTAGCCATCCTAATGAAAGGTGTTCAGTGAATATAACAATTCTTATGGGGTGAGATTTGGAAGGGCTTATAAAATTGTCTATCTTTCTTATTATTTAAAAGAATCACTTGTTATAGCACCAAGTATTTTTACAGAGAGGGGAAAAAAAATCCGTTTCTCACCATAAAAAATATTTCCACACACACTGCAACCTGCAAAAATTAACCAGCACATCCCTCTAACTTGTCCAGCCTTTCTCCAAAAGCCTCCAAGAATGGGTCAGTCTTACAATTTCAAAGTGAAACTCTGTGATGAACCATGTGAGGGTATTCCAGAAGAAAGGCTCCTCATGGAAGACGTTTGCCATCAGCCTTCTCACGGCCTTGGTGGGATGTTAGCTTTCATGCCCGTACGAGTTGTGCGAGGAATCATAAACTCCGAGTAAAACTCCCCTTGACCCCGAAACCCTACAGTCTTAATAAGCCTTTACTTCCTTGCTTTACAGATAGGGAAATTAAGCACTGTGATGCTAAGTGGTCTGCACAGTATTATGCGCAAAGTGCGTAGCAGAGAGTAGAAATTAAATCAGTTCCCCTGAATTCCAGGCCAGCAGCTTACACTCATCCTTCATCTTATTTAGTGCTGTATTTTGGTTGTAGTTACGTGGCCAAATCCCCAAAGCAGTGCCTTACTTTCTGCTATTTGTATGAATTAAACAACAGGCTCGGCTAGATTATGTCTTCCCCACTCTACAAAACATCCTGTATGCTGGCTGCTAACTTTGAGCTTTTGGGGAAAAAAATTGGCATGCGCTTCCAATATGAAGATGCTTCAGAAATACTCTTAGTGGAAAAGCATCAACTAATGAGAACCAGTTCTGTAAGATGATAGTAATTAATTACAGCAATTGTGCACCGCCAAACATCCTAAATTGCTGGAGACACTTGACACTAAATTTTCCTCAGAAATCTTGCGTTATTTTTGCAATTATCTAAAACTCATTTCCATAAGATGAAACTCAGTTATCTTTTTTTTTTTTCTCATAGAAGATTGATGCATGTAAGTTAATCACCCCACAAAAGTATACCTGAAATTTGCTGTCAAGGAATTGCTTATTTAACCAGAAATAAGGTACATGTGACCACTTCTGGTAACACTTGGAGAGATTTCTCTGAAAAACGATGTGAGCTTCCAGCTTAGTATTTCCTCAGGGGCTAGAGGCAATTCTTTCAGTATTACTCCAGCAGCTGCCGGATAGGACTAATCTGTGCTTGGAAAGAAAGTGGCTAATACTTCAGCTTTGGAACTGAGGAGATCCAGGTACAATTTCCTATTACCAAGTTCACGCACAGACTTTGGAAGGAACACATTGTCTTCACATTCCAGTCACCTGCCTATGTAATGGAGATCTTAGCAATCACTCATTCTGCAAAAGTATGAGGGAAATAATAAACACATGAAGAGTTGAAAGGGCAGCTAATCTGTATTGGTAGAAAGATGTACTCAGTAATTAGGATAGCTGCAGTCAGATACGTTTGCTCAGGCTTGCTGATACAGAGCATAGAAGATACAAGAAAGACAACCAAGAGAGATGCGTAATAGAAAAAAGAAAAAAAAAAGCCTAAAACCCACAAAACCTTTTTAACCAGCAGTTTGCCACTGCTGCAGGTTTGAGATGCCTTTTCTCTAAGCATGGCCATGTCTAAGTAAACCACATGGGTATTGAATCACTGCTTGGTGATCTTCCAGTCTTCGTAAATGATATAAACACAATCCCATTTTGCTGAGGGAAAACAGAGATGAGTGCCACATGCAGCAGTTTGGACCCAGTTTCACTCCTTAGCTGTTGGTGCTGGACACCCCATTTCCCTCAGTCTTGCCTGTCAGATGATTGCAGTCATTCCTATAAAAGTCCTTTGCCCTGAGGGTGGTCTTTTCACCCTGATATACCCTCCCTGGCTCAGCCCACTCTCTAAATAGATGCCTCACAGACTTACGGAGCTCTTAAGAGTTAAATCTGATCTACTGTTTTCACAGCTCCATCTAAAGGATCGTTCTTGGCTAGAGTAATTGGATTTAGCATCACATAGACAGGAATGGGGTGATTAGGAGGCTAGGTGGCTTGTGTATTTGGGGGGGCTACTGCTTCGTGGGTTCAGCGGTACAGAATGCCACCTGGGGAGCATCTATGGCCGTGGTCCCAGATCACCCTCCTCATGCACCGTTCAGTATGGGCATGGATCTAAGCCACAGAAAAGGAACACAGTTAGAAGTTGACTTCGGGGGATGTTCAGCTACCTAAAATCATGTAAAATGAACCAAAAAACTATTACCAGAGTATTTTTAACTTTTTTTTTCTTTTCTGCAGCTGCAGACTACCAGACTACTGTCGGTGTTTCATTCCTGCTCAGTGTCCAAGGTGTGCTAACCAATAGCGGGCACAGTGAGGCAAGAACCAGGGACACAGCAATATTAATCAGATGAGAGCTCACAGTATTGCAGCAGGTTCTGTAGCAAGCCTGATAACTTAATTTCTCAGCTGTATCCACTGCGCTGTATTTGCTCACCCTTCTGTATTAGAAAGGGAATGTGCACTCTTCAAGGATCAGTGTGGGGAAGAGAGCTCCTCAGGGTTTGCAGCATTTTCCCTTAACTGTACCCTGAAGAGATTGATGTTTAGGTTAGAATGATGCTCCAGTCTTGCCCAGTTTTGTGAATCTCTGAGCTGTAGGAGGAAGGGATTCATTTACCTAGAGTAATCACAGGGTCATCTTGCTTTCTTCATTGTTACTATTTGTACTAGCAATGCTCCTCTTCCTACCTAAAAACTTGTGACTGATATATTTCCTTTCACTTCAGAGAATTAAAATACTAGTAAAAAAAGTTATATACAAGCATACATCGTAGGTTAAAATGCTGTAAAATATATTTTGTTCCTTGAAAAAAAATATTTTCTAAAGATTCTATTGAAAATATGCTTTACTGCCTTAGAGCACTAACTGCAGCAGACTGTACAGCAAATGAAACCCTGGAATTCATCACCAGATTTTAATCCCTTGAGGCATGTCTAGCAGAGGCTAAGATAAGTGTAAAAATGTGTGGAAAAAAATGTTACTAGAAGGAGAAAATATTATGATATATTGCTCTTTGATGCAGTAATCGTTACAAAGTTATTCTCAGAGCAGCTTTACTTGATAGCTCACCCTTTTTTCAACTAGAGCTTAGATGCTGCAGCAGACACTTACATTTAGTGAGTTTGCGGGAAAGGGAGAAAAGAGAAAAATGAAGACTTGCAGAAAGTTCTACAAAGCGATGTTGTAAAGTATGTGTTGTATATCCATCTAACATGGCCTCACTAGACAGAGTCAGCTTTGGGGAAAAGTGGCCAGATGGCCTTTGCTAAGTTTAACAGTTCCCATTATTATTTATCTGCATCCAGAGAGGCAACAACATTAGAGCTCATAACTAATACTCATCCTTTTGCTTTCACACACAGCATTCATGCACACTTTTATTTATTGGAGGCACGTTCCTTTCCTGGAAGGATAACAGTGACATTTTAGTATCCTTTGCTTTCAAAAATGACACTATACAGAAGAAAACCTGCACTGGAGACTGTTGATACCAATTTTTTTTTTTCTGAACCAAAAAACAATTGAGCAATTAGAAAGTGAGTTTGCATATCTTAATAGTGAAATTGTAAGCAACACATATTTACGTGACCTAAGATTACACTTAAAGCTAGTGTCACTGATGCTACAGAGCCAACATCTGTTCTCAGGCAATGGCTCACCCTGTTAAAAGGAGGTAGCAAACAGTATCTCTGATACCGCTGTGAGAAGTTCATTTAGAAATGCTGGATAGTTTTAATCACTGTAGATATTCTTCCTACTGAGCAACAAGATATTTATTACAAACTGTCTTGTATTTGAAGCCAAAATGAATTAGATGATAGGTAATGTGGACACTTTCAGTGTGCTCTTTATCTCTGTGAATTTGTGGAGAATACGTAAGAAACCAGGAGATCAGAACAGACCCGATGTCATCCATGTCTTTAAAAAGAAAGGAAAAGAGAAGCCAAGAAATTACAGGCCAGTCAGCTTAATGTCAACTGCTGTAACATTTCTGGAACAAATTATCAAAAAAGCATTTATAAACACCTTAAAGATAACAGTGAGATAAGTATAAGCCAACATGGATTTGTCAAGAAGAAATTATGTCAAACGGTCTGGTTTTCTTTTATAACAGGGTGCAGGCTTTGTGGGTGTGGGAGAAGCAGTTGATATCATAAGTCTTGACTTTAGTAAGGCTTTAAAACTCTCTCACATGAGATCGTCATGAGCAGCTAGAGAAATACGGTCTTGATGAAACCTCTATAAGTGGATGCAGTACTGGCTACATACTGTGTGGAGAGAATGGACTTTGGATGGAACGACAGATGAAGCAGGCTTGTTCCGCAGTCTGTGTTTCCCCATATTTTCATTCACCCTCCAAATCCTGAGACTGCGACTAAACTTGTGAAATTTTCAGGCAATGCAAAGCCAAGTAGGAACACAGGCAGACAGCAGGACAGAGCTAGACTTTAACATCATCACATCAACAAATTTAAGAAACAATTTAGTAACTAATTAGTTTTTTAAACTAATTAGAAATAAGTAAGGACAAGAGCACAATACTCCACTGAGGCTGGAATAATCAGCTATAGAGGACAGAGAATAACTGTTCAGAAAGAAGTCTGCTGGAAGAAATTACTCTAGAGGTGGCAGTAGATCAGGCATGTGACATTGCTGTGAAAATGGCAAATACCACAATGGAATGTGGAAACAGGAGCATCCCCTGCAAGGTCTGTGAAGTAACTTTTCCCCTCTGCTTCGCACTGTCGAGGCCTCAGAGTACTGTCCCCCGTTTGGACCTCAACGCTTCTGAAACGTAGGTGGGCAGAGTCTTCAACAAAACCAAAAAGAATAGTTGCCAAGCAATTGAGATCTGTGGACGGAACTTGTGTTTAGCCCAAAGAATAGGGCAAGAGAGATATTTAATCTTCATGTCCACAAAAAGCAGTTGCAAAGAGGAATTGAAAACTCTGCCAAAGTGCCATGCTCAAGGCAGGCATCTTATTTAAGTGGATATCTTATTTAAGATGCAGTATTGGCCTCAATGGCCTTTAAGTGCAGGTTAGAAAAGCATGTCAGGAATGACACAGGGTGAGGAGATGATCTGAATCCCCCCTCAAAGTCCCTTCCAGCTCTGTGATTCTGTGACCGCTATATTCCAGTGCACTGAAGTGGGCAGGGACACTTGGTTATACCAGGGCATCCCTTTCTTATTGCTGTAGCTGAGTAAAGAAAACAGGGTCACAGGTTGCAAGGCTACTGCTGCTATTCAGTCCAGATTTGAGTGTGGCTGTTGCATCCTAAAATAAGCTTTGGAAAAGCTTCATCTTGCAACATTTTTTAAATAACAAAAAGGTTTCCCGTGTTTTTAATGGTTGAAAAGGTTGAGAGATTCTTGTGTAGGATCACACAGTAGCATTTAAAATGAACTCATTTCAGGTTTTTATATATTACCTTTAATGAAATTAGGTATTAGTAGTTGTATGGAATCCTGTTAACAGTTGATGAAAGAAGAAATTGACAGTTAACCTAATTCAGTATCAGTAATATAAACCTGAGTGCAATCAACATGGTAGTATGAAGCACAAGTTATACTTCCAGGAAATAGCAAGTTGCAACTTGAATTTTGCAAGATTCATCCTGATAAAGTCATACCATTTACATGGTACAATAGTAAGAATAAATGCATAGCAAAAGCTGTATCTTTCATATTGTGACCAGCAGGAACTGTCACTGGTGACTATGATCTCGGTTAGACATGGACACACCATTTTCAATGCTATTCTCCATCTAAAATAAGAGCTAAATCATCTGCAGTAAAATATTTAGACCTGTAGCAAATCCTGTACGCTTCTCAGAATATAAGGGCATAAAAGTACTCTGACTCATATGGCAAATAAAGAAGTGGATTTTAGACTAGACAAAAGTCCAGAAACAATACAGAAAACTTCAACGATCATGCCTCCAAAAGGTAAAAGGGAAAAAATCTTCTGAAGAAGAAAAATTGCATGGGCTTGTAGAAAAGCACTGAACTAGTGCACGCTGGAGATGGAAACTAAGGATGAAAAGCAATGAGAGACACTAAGGATATCATCCTTCCTCCCCTACTGTAACTGACCCTCTTCACCGGCCCATTATACGTCAGTACTTTTGAAAGGTCTGTAACAGGAGGACAATTTTTCATGTACATAAGGTTTTCAAAAACAAACAGTAGCTGAATGAAAAAAACATTTTCTCAGGGCATTTGCAGGGCTGCATAAATGCAATGGCAACTACTCAGATATTGCATCTATACTCAGCTGATGAGAAAAGTTTATTTAGCAAAGCCATTAAATCCTGATTAAAATTTGATGGGATGATAGGATAGATGTGGTAAGTCCACTGAGGTCTGAATTGCTGCCAGTATTGATTAACACCCTTAACACCCCAGTGGGAATCCTATCAAAAGCATATTTCAAATCTAAGCCATGGGAATCAGAATAAAGCCCTGGATAACAACCGCCATATCATTCAGATGAGTGCTTTCTGTCCCTATATGACAAGCAAATGAAACGAGATCGTGGAAAGTTGCCAAAGGATTGTTTTGACTCACAGATGTATGTGGGGATTTACAAATGCTGAAAAAATGAGGCCAGATTCATACCTAGTATAATTTCATCAACTTAGTTGAATTTTCCAAGGGTTAAATATGGCCCATAGCCTCTATCCTAATCAGTTTAAATCAGACAAATATTTTGATATATTGGAAGATAACAGTATATATGGATTGTAAGGGAATACAACTGGCATGGAAACTGATGCAGAAGTGATTATAGAGAGACTTGAGAGAGAAGACTGTGTTGCTGACAGAAAAAATGTAGTTGTTCCAACTGCAAGGTTTGCAATGAAATGATATAAAACCAAGCATGAGAAGGGACAGAGGAGAACAGATGCAGAAGAGGATTCAGAGAAATATACAGAGGGAAACAGCATAACATTACAATTGGTATGTCAGCAAGTCTGTTGTTTCTTTAAAGGTAGAGATAAGAAGCTTGAACTTTTTGTGTCAAGGCAGAAGCCCAAAGAAATTTGAAAGAAGGAGGGAAAGAATGGCAAGAGCATGAGATTGTTTCTAACTTGGGCATTTCTGCTATACTGGTAAGCCAAATACCAAGATTTGGAAAGAGCAGAAAAAGGTTATGTTTTATGAAAAATCAGTCAAGCACAGTATAGGTTTGAAAGAGCACAAATTAAAAAAGGAAGGAATGAATGCTTGTGATCCAAGGGAACAAAAGGTTAAGGGAGATGTTGCAGATGACTCTGAGGTTTCTTGAAAGAATGGAGTTGTTAATGATGTGTAAGGAGGAGGTAAAATCTAGAGGTTTGGGGGTTTGGTTTTGTTTGGTGCTTTGTTGCGAGGGCGAGGGGGGATTGGCTGGTTGTTTTGCAAAACTAGGTCATAGGTACTGTGTTCCAAATGCTAATTCTACAGTTAGCTAAAAGAAGTTATCCACACAGGGTAAGTGCAAAGTGTATTAACTGTTTGCAAGCAGCTTAATAAATTTTGAGTCAATTGAGCATTTAGCATTATTCAATAAAAAGCAAAACCCAAATCCCATGTGACTTCATAAAATATTGGCTAGAGTTCGTGTCCTTCCTTTATTGGAAGAGGCTTGAAGTATTTAAGAATATTCTCCTTTGTCTCTCTTTGCTTAATTGCTAGATGGGAAGTTTTTATTTAAAATATGTCACTGACATGTTTTGGATTCAGAGAGGTTCCTCTTATTCTTGTGGTAAGGGCCTGTGATAGGAAATGTCATAGGCCGGTAACAGGGGATGGCCTTTTGTAAAATGTCTGGTTATCACACTTGTGTCTTGACCCTCAGCTGAGTGTCGTCTGCAGAACTAACTGCTTACAGGTGGCTTCAATGGAGACAACAAAGGAAGGGGGTTGCTTATAGGTGTGACATGATTACTAGAGAGATCTTCCTCCATATTTGTATGGGGAATTTAGAAACAAAAAGGCTGTAGAGCACTGCCACAAGAGGGAACAGTGAGAATATTCAAGGGGAAAAGTTGCTGCTTTCAAAGTGTCATTAAATATGCTTTGTTTGGAGAAATCTGGGAGATGGCTGGGGTGTTTGGCCACTGATGGCTTAAATACAAGTTTATTGGAAGGTATGATGGGACTGTGAGGTGTTCCAGCTGATAGGGTGTGTTAGTATCTGAATTTTTTGCATTCTGATATGTTGGCTTAGACTAGCAGCTTGGAAACCTAACCGTGTAGCAACCATGCATGTTTTCCTTTTAGTATTTTCTTTCTGGGTTTTCTCTTGTGTTATAACCTGACATAGCAGTACTGGTCAGTAACTGGTGAATGTTGCCCGTAATGCAGGTTTTGATATTCTGCTGCACTTGGGCTTTTCTTCCAACTGATTTTACAAAAGGAATTGAAAGAGTTCAAAGACACTCTGTATGTTCTATGAACTACAGAATCCACATTGTCTCTGCCTTTTCTGTTTGCTAAGTTTATCTGTCCTTCTATTTGTACTCAATAGAGCTTAACTGAATAATGACTTTAGGAACTAGTTCCTCCAATTTCTTCACAGGCAAACAACTTTTTCAATTTAGCAGTGTGTTATGCACACTAAATGGTTTATCAATTAAAAAAATATGTAACTTCTTGATTTAAGAATATGTACAATATATATTAGAGGCAAGTCTTGGTCTAGTGTAGCTTCATCTCAGAAGATAGATTAATAACATGAGAGGCAAGTAACACCAAATTTCTCCATGTCTGGGGTTTTGTGGTTTGTTTGTGGGGTTTTTGGTACCCTTAATTACATCTGAGTACTAATTCCTTATTTCTTTAAATGTTTATATCCTGACTAGCTGGATATAGGCCCCAAACCATTGAATCGTAATGGAAATGCTGAATTACTTTGCTGATCAGGGATAAAGTTAAGCATGTCTGTATAGTTCAGTCTGTTACTATGTTGAATCTAATGAGTTTACTGAACTTACTGTAAACTTCTCCCCTACAAAAATAATCTTGCTTAAATGTATGAGCTAAGCAATAGAAATGTCCTGAATGCTGATCAGAACCCTGGTACTTGTCTGTAGTGCAGTGCTGAAAGTATTGAAAGAGAAATGGAAAGTTAACTTGCTTGCAGGGAAGAGTTGTTTGGTTTTGTTTTGCTGTGCCTGCTAACATAAAAGCCTGGCTCACTGAATAATCCATGAGAAGCTAAATGTCTGCCAGCTGAGGTCACAAAAATACTGCTGTAAGCAGTCTGCTGTAAATGGTAGATAGGACAGACCTAAACCAGGCAAAGAGCCCATAATCAGATTTCTATACAGCTACTCACTTGGTCTCCACTGCCACATAATTCAGGGGCCTTCAGATGTAGGAGGGACAGAAGTGTTAACTTTAATGTTGCAGATGGGAAACTGAAGCCCACCAAGACTGACCAGATGGACAAGCGTGGTTAACAACATAACTCTTATTTACATGTTCAAGTCCCATAGATTTCAGCAGGAGTTAAGCAGATTAATGCTTTCATGGGCCTGAGCTTAAAGGGCTTAGTCAGCCAAGAAGACTGCGGAAAAGCTACATGACCTCTGAATTTCAGCACAAATCTTTTTAATCTAGTGTTCAGAGATTATATGGTGTTAGGTGCAGAACAGACAGAAGGTAGAGCCCCGAACTTTTTCCAGGTTTGTTTGCTGTGGTTTTTAAAACAAAACAAACAAAACCCACCACAACCCTCCCCAAAAAAGCAAAAAGTGAGGTAACAGCAGTACCTCATGGAGGCTGAGGTAATAAAGAGGGGCTCTTGTTTCCTGAGGCCATGGAGTAAGAGACAAAGAGAAGATTTTTCTGTGCATTGTCATTCTTGTATTAAAAATAGTGTTTGGGGAAAGTGTTCTTTTAACTGAAGATAAAAGACATTAAATGCTGTGAGTAGAAAGATTGTGGAGTGTGTGAAAATGTGGAAGAAATGGGGATAAGAGTGCACAATGAGAGATAGGATAGCTTGTGCTGCTGACCAAGTTAAATACTTGAAAAAAACAAGCTTTCAACGGGCAGGTTGGCTGGTTAAAAACATATTTTAAATATGAGCTGTAGTTAATAGCATCAGTACAAAGTTAATGAAAAGTAGCTTTGTTCTTTGAACTTGCATCTTTACTTGCAGAAACATGATGGCCACTTCACAGTCATCCAGCTGGTGGGCATGCTGCGGGGGATTGCATCTGGCATGAAGTACCTCTCAGACATGGGCTATGTACACCGCGATCTGGCAGCCCGTAATATCTTGGTCAACAGTAACCTCATGTGTAAAGTCTCTGATTTTGGTTTGTCACGAGTGCTAGAGGATGATCCTGAAGCTGCTTACACAACAAGCGTAAGTTTGTCTTATCTAATTTGAACAGTTTATTGTCTTGTGCCTCTTTTATTCCAGTTTCAGATTTGCCTGTGCCGTAGGAATACTAGTTTCAGTTGGCTTTGTTCCATTCTTAGTCCGTGTGGTTTAATAGCACTGATGATGTGTTTAAGGGAAGTTGGTGTTAACCCTTGTATTCATGAATTAAAATTTTCATTTTATTTCACTTAAGCTTACCTTCTAACAGGATACATAGGACTTTTCTCTAAGGTTTAAGTCTCATTTCATTGATACTTAAAATCCTTATGTGATGCAAGTAAATTGTTATAGTGGAAAATAGGGTTTGGGGGGTTTTGTGGGGGTTTTTTTGGCTTGTGGTGTTGGGGGAGTCCACTGAAGTGAAAAATTCTTGAACATGGAGCAGCTTCTTCAAATTTGACTTGGAAGAAAAATGTAAATTGTACCTGCAGTATGAAGAAAGTAGGGGAAGGAGTGGCTTGGTGTTAATAAAACTACAAGTTCAGATACAACATTTTTTCACCATATCAAAATGTTCAGTTACATTCCTGTTATGATTATTACCACTACACTAAGAATCTTAGCTAATTATAAGCTGATTTCAAGTAACTTTCACATCTATCACTGAAATGAAAATTATTTCAGAGCCAGAGTGCATTCTCATTAGTACGTTCACAAAATGCACAGAAACTGTATGTTCCCATGATAGGGCATGGTGACAGAATTCTAATAGAGATAATAAATTAGCTTTAAATAATTTATTTTGACCTATTTCAACCTTTTTTTCTATTTTACTTTAAAAAGTGATGTATGGCCAAAATGAGTAGCTCATCTAATTTAACTGTATTGTAGTAAGTACTCTGGTGTATCTATTGAATTCAGTATAGCTATTGTAATGGGATTACAGGTCTTTTATATGTATTATATTTTAATGTTTTTAGTTTAAGCCTTAAATAGGGATGTTCTGGTAAATTCATTGTAAATTCCCCTTCTTAGAACAAGGCCTACACAGAACTGCAAACTGACTAGAGCAAAACAAGTCACTTTGCAAGGATTTCTATCAGTATTAATGTGCAAGCTGGGGGGGATCATATTTTTTTCCTTTATAGGGGAGATTTCCCTCATTTAGTTCTCAAAACCTCTTTTGCTTCACACTGCTTCTTAGTATGAGGCTTGAAAGGAAAAAATAAACATTACTGCAGCTTAACAAGTTATCACGTGTTGGCTGAGGCTTGCTAATTGTCCGTGTGAGCATGCTCAGCTGGCAGCAAATGCCCCCAGTGACAGGCAAGTTAAGTTACATTGCTCAGCACTGATCATGGGCTAATCAGCTCAGCTGGTGGAAGGCACTGGAAATTGCCAAGCAGTCTCTCCCAGTTAGGTTCAGGAAAAATACCAAATGATAATTGGAGGCTTTCAGCTATTATTTATCCTGCAAGTTTCTACTGGATAGCAATACCGAACAATTAGTCTTACAGAGTAGTTAGTGCCTGCCTTTTTCATCATGGCTAGAGCTGCTTTTAATCAGGAAATGCTATGTTTAAAAAAAGAAAAAAGGAATATCTCATGGCAATGTAGCTGTGTTGAAGGACTTTATTGAAACAAAGGACAGGCTTTGAAATACTATTTTCCTATTGATTCACTTAGCTGCTTAACATGAGAGTCTGTGAGGCAGCTGTTGTATGTGGAACACCTCAGAGCCCTTGCTTCAGTCCTCCAAGGCTGCAGCCCCACGGTGTAGCATAAGCAGGTATCTATAGCATCTCTATTAGGATAGTGCAAATAAGGAGGGGATGTTACAGAGGCTGCTGGCCAGTGGCAGGACCCTGTGTCAGCCAGACATTTAAGGTGGATCTGCTTCGACCATGAACTGCACAAAGAAGATCCAAAAGCTTTGAAACTCGGGTGGAAAAATGCTGTTTCATTATAATATGAACTAGAGACTTTATAAATAGGAAGAATTCAAAGCAATGGAGTCAGGCATAACAGAAATTAAAAGCATTTTAAATCACTCCATTCCTTCAACTCCAGCTCCCTCTGTCCTTGCAAGTGGGTCTTCACATGCAGACTGTTTCAATCCCCATGGCTGAGTCTGCCCAATTCTCATCTATCCCCTCTGTTGGGAAATGTCCTTCCCTCATCCCTGAGGGTAAATGGACTGCTCGAGTCCCTGTTCCACGTTGCATTTGTTCTGTATGATCTGGTGATAGCCAAGTTTTCTGCAGGATGCTCTTGCCTGCCATATGCTCCATCCTCTGGGCATTGCTCCTGTTGAGCAGGTCCAGTAGATGTTCCCTATAGAGAGTCCAATAGTTCTGGTCCTTTTTTTAAAGGAACACAGCACAATTATGTCAAAAAGAGAGGGAGAAAGAGAAATTTTTGTCACAGTGTCTGTGGAGGACTCAGACTTTCACCTTTTAAACAGTCTTTCATGGTAACAGAAAATAATAGAACCTCACACTGGATCTTATGTCTTCTCACAGCTTTCACTGACCATCATTATGTCATTGACCTGTTCCCTCATCATGAACATCTTCCCAACAGCAGGCCATGTGTATTACTAGAGGTTTTTTATAGCATCTATTTAGTTCCATACTGTGCTTTTGCCATATGAAGGTTAAACCCTCAGTGCTCTTACAAAGGTTCTGGTGCTTTTAGAATTTGTGTTTTCTCTCCAGAGATTTTTCTTGATAACAGCCCAGTACCTGTAGCTACAAGAAATCCATAGAGTGGGTCTGCATATTGAACAGTAGTATTTTTAGGCTCACATCTCCCAGTACCACTGTCTGTCAGTGCTCAGAGGAAACTCTGATGATTTTTTTATTCCTCTTTTTGTCTTAGTCTTGGTATCAGAAATAGAATGGTGCAATTGGATGTTTTCTTTGGAAATGAGCTACAAGACAACTGAAGTCAAATGGAAACTAAAAAAAAAATTCATATCTGTGATACTGTGGTCAATATTGTTTGAATGTATTCCCAGATATAAAAATGTAGATTGATGCAAAAGACAAACAGTGGAAAAAAAAGTTGCAGTCTCCCAAAAATAAGCCGGAAGGCCCTTGTACCTTATGGATTTACAGCACCTGAGCAGGCACAGCCTTGTCAGATGATCAACATCTTTTGCTTTGTCTTTCTGTTGTTCAATATATGTATCTTCCTCTTTGCTCACTGGCTTGGAATAGATCTTATATTTTTTCTATTGGCACATCCTCCCACATGCAGGGCAAAAATCAAGAACCAAAGTCTAGGAAAAGCAATAACATCGATAGGGGAAAATCTGGAAAGGAAACCACCTAGAAAATTACTACATTCTGTGCTGACACTGAAACACTAGTTAGGAGACTATATTCAACTAAGTAGCAATGGAAAAATTGATAAATGCCCCAAAATAACACAGTTTAAGATCATTATGTTTCCCAAGAATTTCAGACTGTGACACTACTGGTCAGAGAGCTGTTGGATGCTTTCAAATGGTACATGAAAAGACTGAAATTTCAGAAAACAGCTTTATGACTTCCATGAAGGCTTTTTTTTGTTGTTGTCCAGCCTATTGAGACAAAGGATGTAAATTATGCTTTTGATAAGAAGGTTTGTAGGAAATAAAAGATTGGCTTCTGTTTGCTATCAGGAATTGCAAAACGTATAGCAAGATATAATTTTAGAATAGGAAGGAGGAATTAAGAGCTGGGAACATCCAACTGCCCATCTTCTGTTGATCAGGAAAAGATAAGGCAAATTTTGGGATAACCGAATAGTAAGTTGTGGGGGTTTTTTCCATGGAGACAAAATTTTCATTTGTAGTAGTGGTTTCCAGGGCAACAGTAGCTCATAAAAAGACATTTCTAGTATATAAACAAGCATTTCTGTCAATACCGAGGACATCTAGGTTCTTGCATCCCTGCTTTTAGATAGACTATGTTATATGATGTGGACTCATTTAGTTTAAAACCTAGTCAGGGTTCACGTGTAGTTCAAAAAGAACCAGTGCTTCCAGAAAAACTGTTTATATGTAGCAAAATCTGTACACAATTATAATCGGAACAGGATCTGTGGCACTAGTCCAAAAAGGATTAAACTAGTATTTCTGTTAAAGGTGACACCTTAATATTCTGCGTTAAATCTGATTTTTAGTGAGACAAAAAGCTGCTACAAACTGAATTATAGGATACATAAAGAAATGTATTCTAGATTTCCTTCTCTTATCAGCTGTATTTATTAATTCAGCCTTTAGATAGAGAATATTTTCTTATTTCCTTAATAATAGTTAGAAAATTGATTTATTGCTTTCCTGAATAGTTTGAACTTTATGCGTCTGACTTCTATCAAGCCAGTTGGATAAAATACTCCATCCAGGGTGACTTCAGACTTATTAGATTCATTAGAGGAGTAAAGCAGGTTGATGCCAGTAATCTACATAAATACTGGCAAACAGCAAAACATCAGGGGGGGATCAGGATGAGGACTTAATGGTTTTTACTTTATTACATAATTTCTGTATGCCAAGACACTTTCCATTTTCTCTTACTTGTACACAAATAATGGGTTTGGAGGGAGAAGGTTTAATTTGCTAAAAAGTAAAACAAAATACAAATTATTTTCTAGTTAATTTGGGATGTCAAGCAATAGTTTCTGAACAACCTGAGCGTTATGACAAGCATATTGCCTAGACATCTACTTTAAGAATCAACTTAATCATAGACAATGGAGTGAATTGATTATTGGTAACCATTGAGAAAGAGGAAAAAAAAAAAAAAAGAGGCTGTGTACTGTAAAGGTCTGTATTAACCTGTTTTACTGAAAATTGGTGACATAAGGCTGAGCACAATCATTGACAACTAGTTAATTCTGTATGTAACATTACAACAGCACATTTTGTCGTCACCAAACTGAGAGAAACGTAGTGATAGGCAGGATGCATCCTGACCATGTTTGGTTCTCAGTCTGAAATCAGACACATGGTGTGGAATCCCACCAAGCCTTTCCCTTATCTGGAGAGGTGTTTTGGGTTTGTTTTTTTTTTTTTACATATGATCTTGCTAGACACTGGCTGAAAAATGAGTGGGCTAATGCGGTTTGTCACAAGCTAATGCCCTGTGAGAAGAGTTTTTGTTCTCCTCAAGCTTTGCAACTTCCTCTTGCCAGGTTGAAGCCTGGCATGAGTACCGTGCCTGAATACACTCTGTTGAAAGCCTAGTTGAAACCGCATGGCCAAGGCCTCTTTGCAACCCCCACCTTTTTCCATATTGCCACAGCCAGGTAAGCTCTTCACAGTAGCCTTGCTCCCCTCACAGCATTTGTCCTCCTTAGCTTCTAAAAGGCAGGCATGCACATTCACAAATCCTCTGAATCTTCCTTGCAGCTTGTAAGGCAGTCCTACAGTGTGACACCTCCAAACAGAAAATCAGCCTTCTCTAATGACTCCTAGTGGGATGAGTAGGACAGACCCTTCTCCTCTTCATGGTACTCGCCTCACGCCACCCCATGGTCTTGCTATTCAGTCTGAAAATCTTTCTTGTCTCTTTCCCATCACATCCACTCTATAGCCAGGCATCAGATGCAGCATATTTGCTCAGGCAGTATTTTGTAAGATGACAGATTGGCTGGAAGTGAGGGGAAAGGAAAAGGACAGTTATTTCCATTACTCTTACCATTTAGTTAAGAGGTAAATGTTTAGCCCTTGTGGCCACAGAAAAATGTGTGCCATTCATGATCCGACTCCTACTTTTTGGGACAAGCACCGATGTTTGTAGAAACCTTTAATTAAAGATTGCATCCTTCCAGGGCTGCTATGTGAGGTTATAATATTGTTTGCCAAATTAGAGATACAGAACCCCCTGGGATCCTGAAGGGGTT
This sequence comes from Balearica regulorum gibbericeps, assembly GCF_011004875.1. Classification (NCBI taxonomy): domain Eukaryota; kingdom Metazoa; phylum Chordata; class Aves; order Gruiformes; family Gruidae; genus Balearica; species Balearica regulorum. The sequence goes on from NC_046184.1 coordinate 100,493,799, forward strand.
GCCTTTTGATAAGGCAATTGGTATCATCTTGCCTTATCAAGATTATTGTGCTCCTGTGCAGGAATCCAGCTGCTGGCAGCTGCTGCCTATCTCCAGACACTGCATGTCCTTCTTAGCTGGGTATCAGCCTGCTGAGTGCAATGGGTTGCTTTTAACTACAAGGTAACACTAGGAATGACTCTACTGGGACTCTGGTACTGACATATAAAGTTAATATTTGCAAGTAGATAATTTCTCAGAGCATGGGCAAGAAGTAAGTTAAGAGCTATGCTAACGTGCTCAGCCTGCACCAGTGTATGGGAGATGCAGGAACTAGTTTTAAAGTGTGTGATGGGATTCATGTCAAGTGGTTGTGCGATGAATCGCCTTCACATGAGTTGCCAGCTTCAACTGGATCTGTTCCCTGCGCTCAGAGGATGCATAGGGTTGAAAGCCCTGCATGTGGCCCCTTCAAGCCTCTGTCTTCTGTTGTGTTGACCTGGACAAAGATAAAATGTGCTCAGGTTATGCTCAAGGACAAATAGCCAATGGGTAAAGGCATAGCTGAAGGAAGAAGTGTCTTTAAAAAAAAGACTTGGGCTCTGACAGTGTGAGGTGTGATAACTGTTAATAAGTAGTTGTATGTTTGTTTAAAAGGAAGAGAAATCCCAAACTTATTCAGTGTAGGGTGTGGTGCTTGCTACTTACTTGGCTTATTTGTTGTAGCCCCTGAAGATGAAGGTATGGGGGTTTTTTTGACAAAATTTAAGTATTTTAATACATCCACTCTCTTAGATTCTGTTCAGCTTTTATCCAGCTGTGATCCCAAGTTCATTTAAGAGGGTTTAGGGTTTATTTAACCCTCCTGAAAGTTAGTAATGGAAGTGTTAACAGGATATAACAGCACAACAGAAGCAGATCCTTAGGAGGAAGGTCCAAGGACAGGAATGAGACATAAATATAAAATTACATTCTCTCTCCATTTTTGTCTTTCTACTTCTGTGACTACTCTCTTCCTCACTGTAACAGTTCTCATTTCAGTTCTGAGAATGTATCAAAAAAGGCATGAAAATTTGCATTTAGATGTACAGAGCTTAATTCAGAGAGATTTCTAAATTAAATGGTTGAATTTAATTGTAAAACTTAATATATTTAGCACTCTCATCCCTGCTTTTCCTCCCCCACCACACCACCCCAACTAGGAACTCCAAATATGCATTTGGCAGAGAAACACAGTTGGAAATTTTGCATTTCACTTTTTCATGCTCAAAATCATTATGTTGATGAACTCAACACAAGTATGCCCTAACATCTTGGCTGTAAAAAGGGTGATATTTTGCACTTCATTCTTAATGTGACTTTTAAAGCATCATCCCATCATTCATCAAAACCTAATTTAATTTCCAATGAAAAGAAGAAATTCTACTGTAATCAGTATAAAAATTGCTGCCTTTAGAGATTTGCAAGCTTTGCCTTTCTGTTAGTTTGGATTTCAACTTTTTGTGTCTGAGTCCTCCCAATTTCATATTAACAAATTTGAGTATTAAATGCTACATGTACATGCTTTGCTATTTCTCAGATTGGTTCTCTGGTCATTGGTAAGTGTGGTTATGAAAGACAGAGGCTTGCATTTACAAATACCTTATAGGGTAGGATTGTACACTCCTGTTTCATAAAGTCAAAAATAAATGTATGTTCATTAAGTAAAATGATAGGAAACTCAAAACTATTTTAAAGATGGCAAATAGTTTTATCATAGAGTGTGTAATTAGCCATGGAGCTGATTGGTACAGAAACCCATTTCAATGAGTTGGGTGTGGTTTTTCTTTGGTTGATCGTTTGGGTTTTTTAAGGGTGAATATTCTTAAGAAGAAATAATATCCAGTTGCTACAGTCAGTAACAATTTTAGAGAGATGAAACCTCATATTTCAGCCGAGGAAAGGAGGAGGACAGGAAGAAAACAAATGTGAAAGAGAAGTGGCAGAATGTGGATTATTTTCAAGCTTTCACAGCTTCCTCTGAAATGTCTGATGTGGCTACTGCCGCAGGTTACGGGATTAGAGCACCTTGGGTTTGATTCACTATGGCAATTCTTGCATCAAACAGTAAGAGTAACTCTAACCACTAAACCAAACTGTCTGTGGATGTGTAGGATGTCTGTTTTTAAAAGTCCTAGAATGAGGACTGTACCTTCCAAACAGATGTGCCCTGTCTCATACAGAAAGGGCTGTGCAGGATTCACACAGTGAAATTATGTGCCATGTGCTACATACATGCAAAATAAATCACCCCAGCCTCAAGACTTTTCAGTAAGTCATTGCTTTTAAGTAGTTTAATTCTGCAAAATGCATTTGTTAGTGAAAGCGATAACAAAATGTGACTGTGGGACTCGCAATCCAAGTGGAAACAGTTATGTAGTGGAGTACAATCCAACAGAAATTCTCTAAAATAGTGTACAGCAGTAAATACAGGCAAACCAGGGCAAGCATACAGATCTGCAGAAGTTTAAAATATTTTATGTGGCACTACTGAAACTTGTATATAGAATATCAAATGTAACTAAAATCACTGTTATGGGGAAAACATTGCAGAGATCAAAAAGGGTAAGAGAATGTAAGGAGGCAGAGACTATCTTTTAGTATTTTGGCAGTGCAAATAGTGACAAAAATTAGCCAATGTAACTTTTGTAGATAAAATGCCTGGTGCAAAAACTTATTTGTTAAAAAAAAAAAAGGTAAGAAAAAGACACTGGAGTGGATCTTAATGATCAGCTTAAATAACAGCTGACACAACAGATGATCATGGAACAGAACCAAGGGGAAAACCAGCCTACAGAAATGCATCTGCAATTTCACTATAGTTTGGCTATGATCAAAAGCAAGCAATAACAGAGCAAATGGCAAACACCAGCCCAAGTGCTTTTCTAAGCCTAATACAAAAGATTCAATTGGATAGGTTCTTCAGTTAGATCTTGAATGTTAGGATGCTGACCTGGAAATGTATTTTAATCGAATTAATTCATGTTTTGTTACCTGACTTTAGAGTGCAGTGATATGATTTGCCCCTTCAAATAAAATTGATCCCTAGTTTACTTTCAAAAGCAAAAAGGGTATTTTTTCATTGTTACATTTGTCTCCAGTGTTGAGTTTCTGATTTTGCTTTGTAGTTGTCACACACCGTTAGGGAAGTACTACCTGGCTTTATTTTTTAATTCAGATATGAAGAAACACTAAATAAAATATGCATCATCAAAGGCTAGGTGAGGGTTTATGGGACCATTCTTTTTTATTTCATTCTTTGCTGTTAGGTTCAAGACAGAATTCTAGAAAATGATATAACTCTGTGTCCTGTAAAATAAAAAAATCTACTTTCTAATTTGTAATTTAATCACATAATATACAATTGTCTCTTATTTGAGAAATGCAGGCTTTATTGCCAGGAAATACTGATTTGTTTAATGGATTTCAAGTTTACCTGCTTGTTGGAGTGCACGTGGCCAGCCAAAGACATGAGGCAGCTATACAACATCCTACCTGTGCAAAGGGAAGAGGCTGTCTTAGCAGACCCATTTTACTGTTAATCCTCCTTCTGCGTAGCCTGTTGCAGCATCGTTGAGTCCCTGCTGGTAGGGAACGCAGAAGTAGTATGGCTATAAAGAGAGATTGCCATGTAGAAAGGAAACAAGGATAAGCTGGGGAGCCTCTGGAGCTGCCAACCTTCAAAAGGTGGCTGTCTGGTGACCATCGCGTTTGTCTTCAGGGTATGTAATAGCCTGCTGATAGAGAGACAATCCCTACAAAAGGTTGTCGTTAAATGTCTGCATAAAGCCGCAAAGTGTGTTTGGATTTTTGTTGAGGTTTTTTTTTCCTCTGGACAACTTACATTTTGAAATGTTTAAATGTAACACATACCCTCTTTATTTTCAGAACTATAATTGCCATTGCTTCTGGTGACCTAATGATCTGATTAGTATTTTGGGGAAGGCAGAGATAGGGGCAGTTTTCCTGCAGCACTTAAATAATACCTTCCATTGCCTAAGAAGAAAATTATAAATATGTTTTACTTCTGCAGTAGCCTAGAATGAAGGATTATTCATCAAGTGTGTCAAAGCACTGACTGGTTTTAACATCACCAAGGCTTGTGTTGTATCATTAACTGGTAGAACAGAAAGTTATTTGGGGAAAATGATCACAAACCTTATTTGTGGTTATATAGCTAGTGGAAAAAAGGGCTCTTTTTTTCCCCTCACAGACAATGCTATCTCAGTCATGAGTGTTAAGTCTGTCTTTGGTATAAGATTCAAAACTTATTGGTATTGAACCCATACAAATACTCTCTGAGCAAATCATAAGTAGCTATGCAAGGACAGAGGAGGGAGGAAAAAGCCAATGCACTTGCAAATCATTGCTGAAGTAATAGTTAAATGAAGACTATGAATCTCAGAAAACTACAGGTGATCTTTTTGGAAAGACTACAAATTGACCAAGGCACCAAAATTACTGATATCTCAGCTGGACATGAGAACCTTGGAAAATTCTGTCCATGCACGCTGCTCTTGAAAACAAAGTCCAATAAAGTTAAGCAGTATGCTAATATATATGTGTGTACATGCACTATATACTATAAGTAGTCATAGCATTTTTCTTAATTCTTCTTACTGCTGATTTTTTTTTTTAAAGCTAAAAATTATCATAGAATGGTTTGAGTTGGAGGGGACCCTAAAGATTGTCTAGTTCCAACCCCCCTGCCATGGGCAGGGACACCCTCCACTAGACCAGGTTGCCCAAAGCCCCATCCAACCTGGCCTTGAACACTGCCAGGGAACAGCTTCTCTGGGCATCCTGTTCCAGTGCCTCACCACCTTCATAGTGAAGAATTTCTTCCTAGTATCTAATCCAAATCTACCCTCCTTCAGCTTAAAGCCATTACCCCTTGTGCTATCACTACATGCCCTTGTAAACAGTCCCTCTCCAGCTTTCCTGTAAGCCCCTTCAGGTACTGGAAGGCCGCTGTAAGGTCTCCCCAGAGCCACCTCTCTCAGCCTGTCTTCACAGGAGAGGTGCTCCAGCCCTCTGATCAGCTTCGTGGCCCTCCTCTGGACTCGCTCCAACAGCTCCATGTCTCTCCTGTACTGGGGCCCCCAGAGCTGGACGCAGTACTCCAGGTGGGGTCTCACCAGAGCGGAGTAGAGGGGCAGGATCACCTCCCTTGACCTGCTGGTCATGCTGCTTTTGATGCAGCCCAGGATACAGTTGGCAGAATGTTAATTTAATTTCAAACACAGCTGGTTTTATAGCTGCATATGGACTTGATTGCATGTATTTATAATTTTTTAATTTTTAATCAGAATTGCTGTTTTCAAACTATAATTGAAGAAGCTGTTGTAAACACCAGAACATGCTTGTACATTTTCAGCAATACCTTCATTCACTTAAAAGGATACTATCCACACTTAAGATTCACTTAAAAGGATACTATCCACACTTAAAATTGTACACGGGCTGACATAAAATCAAAGTTATTGCTTTGTTGCAAATTATGTGAATGAATATAATCCTGAACACCAGTTTTGTTAGGCCCTTGCTAATAATGGACTGCAGTTTACTTAGTATTTCAATATTCCATGTATTGACCAAGGTGCAGCTTATCAAAAAATTACTTTTTACTGTGTAAAATACATTGGAATGTACCTGCAGTATGCACAGCTCCTGATATACTGTTTAATGAGTTTAAAGTCAGTCCATTAAGGTCAGAGCTGTTCCTTTCAGTAGCATGTCAGCTGACAGTAATTACTGTAGGTTATAGTATTCTGATATATGGAATAAGCAGAACAACCTCCTGATAGCTTTGGAAAAGAATGTAGCTTAGTTGTATGCGTGTTGGTTTTTTCTCATTCAAAATTATTGGTACTAGTCAAAGACAGGTTAAGAAGCTAAATTTGTTTACTGTGTGCTGTTGAAGTCAGAAGAGGTAAGCAATTCATTGGGAAAAGAAAACCATTCAGCTCCAGTGATCCACACAGCTCAGCTCCAACTCTGTTATTTAGCTGTTGTTAGGTGGAAGGAAATAAGATCTGGATGATTTTTTGTTTTCATTTGTTGCACCACTCTCCATGGGAATTTATGATCCACATTAAATACTGCTGTAAAAAGTAACTTCTCTGCGTAAAGCTACATAAAACTTCTGGGTTGAAAATTTGAAGCAGGTTGAAAATTTGAAGCAGTTGGCTTCACCAGGCTTTTGTAAAGCTTCATAATTAAATCTTGACATATTCCACAGTAGGATGTGAGTCCTTTGTGTTATGTCCGTTGAGTATAGTCAAATGAATTCCTCACTCTAGTCCTATATAAGAGTAATTTAAAACAACAAAAAGACTTGTTAGACTTGGATATTTAAATGCAGTCAGTTTTTCAGGCACAGTCAGATGCATATGTCAAAGCTCACAGGGAAGGAGCCTTGTGTGAAGGAGGCTCATACTGTGTCTTCAGATGCTGTAGGACTTCATTTATGTTTGTCTCAATTTTCCCCTGTTGTGTTTTGTACTGAGCACGCTCCATGTCAACTGGAGAGCAGACAACTATGATACTGGAAGAGACCATAAATTCTCAGCAACACTGCTAGACCATGATGCAGTCTTATTTTTTTAGAATTGGGAATTCCTGTGTGCCCAAAACTTGGATGCACCTGGATTTTTTTCTGCTGTTTTTATTTGCATGTAACTGGCTAGTCCTGTGTTTCCTAATGACTTTTATCAATTTCAAATTTACCAAATTAGAGGAATTAAAATTTCAGAGACACTATTTATATTATTGTTTCATGAAAATAAATGGTAACATAGAAAATCTGTTCATTTAGCAAGGACTTGACCCTAATTGATTTTTAGCCTGGAATTCTGACATCCAATCTTCAAGACACAAATCTGGGGGAAACCAAGATTCCTTTCCTTCCTTTACTTGTAGAATGACTTTTTGGGTTTTTTGGTTGGGTTTGGGGTTTTTTGAATGAGGATCAGTGTTAATATATAATGTCACCAACAGGAGGTGATCAAGAAATGAGGGAGAGGAGGGAGGAAAGAAAGCCTGACACTTCTGAAAGTAAGGAGAGTTAGTATTCTTTTGATTTTGTTAAAACCTAATGTTTGCTTAAGATAGTCATCCGTAAAGAGAGGAAGTTGGGGCTTTTGTGGGAAACATATCAGTGTCACGGAGATGCTGAAGTCCAGTGTATAAAACTTTACGAAAATGGATGAGGAGAATACGTTTGGATGCAGAACACTGAGGAAAATCTCAGGTGCAGTAGTTTTCTGAGCTGTGGTCTTCTAGAGTAAGAGTCACTTTCTCCATAGCTATATTCATCAAAGCGAATCAGTTGTATGTAGTTCTTCCTATGGCATCTCACTGCTTCACTTGAAAATTTAACAAAGGCAAAGCAAGTGATACTACTCTTTCATATCTGGTGTCAAAACCTGGAGCCGGCCAAACTTTGACTGTGGGTTTTAGCATCTACTCTGTAAGATTAGAAGGTCCTAGACTGACACTGGATAGAAGTTGTAGGCTTCTCATTTTCAAGGACCTGCCCTTTAAAAAAATCTTGAGTTTAATTTCATAGTCAAAGATGGTATCAAGCTATTATCTGGCTGAATAGTACAGCTATTCACTTCTCTGGGTAATATTGCACAGTTCAGAAGGTTTAGGATACGTTAATGAAGGAAGAGCTCTCAGATAAAAAAGAAATATCTTTTCTCATTGTTTAACTACTGCTCTTTTTATATAAAGAAATCTTGCAAAGGGTAGACTCAGTTAAATATGAAAGGGTGGAGTTTTAGCTCTGTATGATTTCAGCTTTTGTGTTGTGATGCGCAGTGCTCGCATTCCACCGTCTCACCCTCACCCTTCAGGGAGATCCTCTGGTCCAACTGCTACTGATGTCAGGGTTTTGATAATTCACTTCTGCCAGAAGGAGGAAGCTAAAAACTTGCACGTCTCACATGCTTATGAATTTTTCTGCTCACTTTGATACTAATTCTAATATTTCTCCTGTACATCATATCAAAGTTGTTGTAAATGGGATTCTGTAATTGCAGAAGGAAGCTTCCAAAGCAAGATATACACATATATTAAACTTAATCTACTTTCATATTTCTGTAATAGAAATGTTAACTTAGGAACAAGACTGACCTAGTTATTCACCTAAATCAATCCCCAGTGAAATAAACTGGTGGAATTTCTGCTGACCACGTAGGAATTGCAGTTTACCCTAAATCAGAAGGATAACTGTAGAAAGGAATTATGCATTGTTGCCTGTTTGCTTGCAAGAATGAAAGCCAGATTATTTTCAGTCACACACAAGTCCTCAGGAATCTCACTTGCGCACTTTTCCGTATTTATCAGATTTCCAAAACTTTGCAATGGTAAACTTACTCTTTTTAGTCTTACTCTTTGGCAGATTTTCCAGATAGCAGCTCCTTGCCCAGCTGTGAGTTCTTCCCTTCATTATATACATGGGGAGTGTGGGAGATGATTCATGGCTTGCTGTTACTGTCGTTTCCTTTAAACAGAATGCCGCAGGAATATTGCGACACAGTGGTTGTCTGTCTTAAAAACGTGTTAGACCTAGATTTGTATGACTCTGATAAATCTGGGTCAAACATCATAGCCTTTGCTCAGTACTTATTCAGGCAAAACTCCCATTGGCTTCAACAGGAGCTTTGCCTAAGCGCTGTGGGATTTTGCCCTTAGTATCTAAAATATTTGATCCGTTTCTTGCACTTTGGAAGCATTCTAGAAGCAAATCGCATTTCTTGTCCTTGACTGCCCCGCTGTGGCTGTATCATCTTCAGCTTAAAACGCAGCAGAATCTTCTGTCTCCTGATATTAAGCATATCTTCATTGTCAGAATATTTAACAAAAAGAAAAGCTCTCTGCATGTTTATTATATTTAAAGTAATTCCAAAATCTATATGCATTAATTCTGTATATTATTGAACGAAAAGGAAATGGGGGGGGGTGGGGGGTGTATATTCTAGATTCCTTGCTCCCCTTCTTTTTACTTTCGAGCTTCAGGTGTTTTGGTTTCAGTTATTTTTTCGGGGGAAAATATGAACCTTTTTTCTTAAGAAACCTCGTATCTTTTTGTTCTCTGCTATAAAATGTTTCACAGGTTTGTATCACTGCCTATTCCATGTGAGGCTTTTGGTTCATGGTTCAAATGTCAGAAATCCATTCAGTGAGGGTTTGGCCAGCACAGAAGGTTTTATGAAGTAATAGATGAGGCAAATCAAGTCATTAATAAACTCAGAAATTTCACTGCTCTCTTAAAATATTTTTTTCTTTGCAAAGAAGAAATTAGATAGATGAACATGCTTAACTGACCTCACCAAGAAATGCGCAGTATTTGGAAATAAAGAAGGGCATATAAAGACTTGAAACCACATGGAAGAGCTCAGTTTCTTCTTAGTAATATGGTCCTGCTTACTGCCTTGATTTGGTGGTGTTTTTCTAAAATTAGCTGAAGTGCATTTTGAGATGAGACTTGTCATCCTCTCCCATAATGCCACATCACTAACTGTGCTTTCATTTCTACTCTAATTTCTAACTACCTCTATCTTCACTCTCAGTGCATTACCTATTATTGCTCCTTCTATTTTCTCTTTTCATTGTATCTTGTTTTATATTGGACCTTCTGATTGGGACTGTCACAGTTTTTCCATCAGGCACTCTGCTTTTCATTTAAATTCCCTCTTGAAGATCCACATCTGAGGTTTTAATGCAAACCCTTTTGAATAAAAATGCAGTCACCCTTCTCCTTACTTTAAAAAAAATCTCTAGGGTAAATCTCATAATAAATGCATCGCGCATCTCCTTAGAAGCTTTCTTATCCTTGCTCAGGCTGGATAGCTCCCAAATCTTCAGTGCTTCCACTGAGATAAATACTTGTAGTCCTGGTTAAGCTGTTCTTCAACATGAACAATTAGCTTGAGTATGTGTGTGTAGGCTTTTTCTCCCACTGTAGCACTCATTGCCAATGCAGAAGTATATTTGGTAAACAGTCAATTGTAGCCTGAGAAAAACATACTACATCCATTTCTCCAAAATGAGGAAGCTGGTAACAATATTGTGACAATTAAGAAATATTTACCTCTCTTTACTCAGACTCCCTTTAAATTCATCGTAATAACAAAGAACTCTAAGAAAAAAAATAATTTTATGTCCAAATCCTGCGAGTCGGCTACCACACTAAGCCATTCCTCTTATTTCAGCCTCTTTAACAAGGTCACAGTTATGCTTTATTTATTTTATTTTTAAACACAGAGAGCCTTTTCAGTGCAGATATACTACCAAAATTACAGAGGCAGTACTATTGATTAAACACTTCAGCAGATATTCTCTGTTCATAGTCTTTGTTCAGCCTTTTCTCTAACAAACTGGAATAATTAATTCAAGTTGCCAAATAATATATTCAAGTACAGCTTTAAGTAAATGTTCTCAATATAAAGTTTAATTTGGTCTCTGTTTCCATGGTCCAATTTTTGGTATAATTTTCTCAGGCGTAGCTCTCTGACTAATCTTTTCCATATAAGTTTAGTAGTTCATTACAGGAAATGAAGTAATTCAAATGTGTTTTAAAAGTAAACGGCTCCTGTGCTGGGACTGTGGTGTACTCAGGATACTTACTTTTCAAATCTGCAGATGTTGATTATGAATGGAAACGTATTCCCAGAAGTGGAGGGAGCCTGTGTATATCTGTCTCGAGTAACAACTACTTCAGTCTTATTATTCTAAATGAAAAGAATGTATCATGTACTGGTGTACATCGTACTAAATTATTTAGTTATTCTAAACATTTGCAGTTGTAAAATGGGGAGGAAGTCAACAGGTCATCCTTCAAAGCATCTAGGCATGTCAAGGAAGACTTACAGCATTTCCTATTAGTATTGCGTAGCTACCCATTTAATTCTATATTTTATTAATTTTTGAGTGCGTGACTATGTAGCCTTAAAATTTTGTTTTACAGAATTTTCAGTTTATTATGTAATATAAAAAAAATATTCCTTGAGCAAGCTCTTCTGGATAAGAATGGAAGCAGGAGTACCGCCATTTTCCTTGGCTTTAGGATCAGATAGATGCTGAATTGCCTTGTTAAACTGGGACTTTATTCCATGCACTAATCTGAAAAGCTCTTGGCCCTCTCTTGCAGTTCACACTAAGTCGACAGCATTTCTGCTCGTGTTTTTGTAGTTCTGTCCCATCAGTGAGGCACGCCACATAGGCTAGCCTGCCTGCTTCTCAAGAGCTCATCTCTGCACCATGTTGCTTTGTGTTGTAGATGTGCTGATGCTGGGTATTTCCAGCTAAAAATCAGGAAGGCACACTTTATACCATGTAAATGGATTCTTTGTTTTAAGCAATAAATTTCCTGGACTAGGTTGGGGGGTTTTTTTGTCACAAAGATTGAAAAACTTTCTGGGATCCCTTTAGTCTCTTGATCAAATTGCCTTTGTTCATGGTACAGCAACATTACAGTAACAGGAGGTAGAGAGAAAAGAGATAAAATAGAAAGATACACCTAACAGCTGTGACTAACAAAAGGAATATATTTCATTGTATAGTATTGCTTCTGAAATTTGTTCAGTTCATAGAATACGGGAGGGAAAAAACCCATACCACAATACACTGTAAATTATTCAATGAAATTAATGCACATTGTGTGTGCAGACTTTCTTTTCAAAGTCTCTTCTAAATGGGAGCTGCCAAAGGTTCATGAAACTGTCATGCTCATAAATTATTTAGCAGCTCTGCTACACTTCTTGAAAGAAATACACTGAGATCCATAGCTTTAGTAATTTGTTGAGTTTTTAATGTCTGTTTGCTTCTTTCCAATTGCATATAGAACATTTGGCCTCCATCAGAAATAAAACCATAAGTAACATCTGCTTAATTAGGAAAGAATAATGAAGGGGGGGGGGGGTGTGTATGTGTATTTTTTGGCATTAACTGTCCTCCACAGAATAGTAATATCACATTGCTATGTGTACATGACAATCATCTACAGTGTAATTTGAAATGCAGAGGATACTCTGTTTCCATGGCTAAATATTTTAACATCAGAAAGAGTTCTTTTGGATTTCTCCCCTCTCAGGGCTTTAATTTTAAGACCCTATTGGTAATCAGGGAGAAAAGGTTTGTGACAGGACCCCGAGTCAGTCAGAACTTTAGGCAAACATGTAGATCTTACCTGCAGGTTAGGCTTGGTCAATGACTTTATGAATTGTACCAACCCCTCTTATCTCTAGGAAGTTCATCCTTTCCCCTCTGAGGTTTGGCCGCCTGCTCCTTGGTGCACATCTTTCCAGCTCAGCATGAACTTCTGAAGGCTGTCTCTTGCCTGCCATATCTTTCCTTCTCCCAACACATCTCTCCTTGAGCAGAGTCAGTAGCACCCCAAGCAAAGGGACCACCATCAGATGTAAAACTGTAGGTAACGTCACCTCTCCCAGGGCTTCCACCTCACTTTGACACAAGAAAGAATTGTAAAAAAAAAAAAAACAAAAAAAAAAAAAAGAAGAAACCACAAAATATCTGTCGTATGGGTTTGCCACCTTTTTCCTGTATTGTGTTATAAAAACACCTCTTCTCCTGACTGAATGAGTAAGAAAAATGCTTGGAGAGCACAACAGTGAAGCTCTGTATCTTTCTTCAAGCATGCTTATTCTCAGGTTATACCTGAAGGCAGAGCCAAGTCCTTACTAAAAGTATGTTATAAGTTCAGTTATAAGAATCTACTCATTTTAATATATGTTTTATTATATTTGAGATAGCGAGCTATATAAGAAATTGCTTACTGGCTTCCTTGACAAGATATTTTTTTCTTTGTGGGAAGGTTTGTCACAGTGGAAGTTTTAGAGAAGGCAGCAGAACCACGTCTGACTCCGTGATGTCATACCTTTTTAGAGTCTGCTACTCCATTCATCTGCTGTTAACTGACCTATAGTTTTTTGCACACCCTACATATCCAGTCACATACAGAATCCTGTTTCACTGGTGCAGATGTTATGTTTTGGCAAAATGTACTTTCCCCTATAGACAAGGTACACAAATGAGAATGTTTGACGCATGGACAGCTTCTTTCCAAGCGCGTGTTATGTCCCAAGGAAAGGCCTCAATTCCTGCCAGTTTCCCAATTGTAAGAGGACAGAGACTGTTGCCTGGGATAGTTTTTGTCCTTTTGCATGTGATTTCCTTCCCCCCCCCCCTTTTATTTAGTATCTCTACCAGCTCCTCTGGAAGCCTCTCTCCATTACAAAATATTTGGCCAAGTATTGGGTTTGCTGCTTATTTGTTAAAGTCTGTGCAACTGTCAGTTCAGCCTTGCCTTTTGACCAGGTATTGTGAAATCAAGCTATTATATGATTGATTCCCAAGATCACCTCAGAGTTGCAGATTGCAATGCAACAAGCTGTATCTTCTCTGTGCTGAGGTACCTGTTTCTAGTCCTGTGTATACCACACTGGAGTTGAAATTCTTGTGTATTATGAGGTATATAGATAAAACCAAGAAAAAGCCTTGTACTGCCACATTTTTTCACTTAGCATTATTCACATGGAAAGCTATAGTGCTCTCATTTTTTAAGCAAGGAAACATAAGGATTTGAAATTTAAGTTTGAAATTGTTACAGGGGCAACATAACGCTATCCTGTATACCACAAATGCAACATAATACTGAGGATTTCTAACATCGTCTTGACTTTTTGCTTTTAGGTTTCTGCTTGTGGTATACCGTATTGTCTTGGGCTTTTTGCACAGGCTTGTTTGTAACCAATAGTAAAAGGTACTTGTGTCAGCAAACTATACATCAACTGATGTTCTTTGGTAATCTATGCAGTTAAAAAATACGCATAAAACACACATAAAATCATAAGTAAAGATTGATGTGACATACTGAAGAGTTGTTAAAATAAAAGAAGACTTCAACTCAGGTTTTCAAGTTCTGCTCGGAAGCTCTATCCCGTTAAGAGGAATAGCAACACTGCACACTCCAGTTTGTGAGTACAAATTTAATTACAGCAGATGCACAGGCTGGGCTCCAGAAACTGCTAGCATCTCACTGGTCAGCACATGTGATTTTACTCTGAGTGATCTTTGGGAAGAATCAGCTCTTGGAGTAATCATGGGACTGAAATACTGATGCTTTTTTTTTCTCATAGTTCTTGTAACAGTAAGAAAACTTTAAACACTTGTCCCTTAAAAGATACCCCCCCAAAAGCACTTGTTAAAAAATTAGTGAACGTTTGCAATTTGAGTCATAATTTTTTTTCATGGAAGACAAGGCTGGGACAAGCATTTATGAGGAACCTACCTCTCTCCACACAAGATCTTATTCTATTATTAGAGAGATGTGTATTTTGGTAGATTTTCTGTGGGAAAAGGCTATTTTTCATAGTTAATATGCACACAACTCTTCTTGGTAGCCGTGCAACACCAGTTTTATAGTCCATGTGAACAGCACCTCAAAGCTGCTAAGCGTTCCTGCAGGTTTCATTAGCATCACACATTTTTATTTGCAGCTGCTTTGTTGCTAATGTCTCCGTGGAGCTAGCTGTTTATTGCTCATTTCTTCATGTATGTATATGTATTCTTTTCTTTATGTCAGAGCATCTCAAAATACCAAATCCCAATTTTCTGTCCTATTAAGTTTTTATAGGCCAATATCTTTCGGTAACATAACAGAAGTTGATAAGACCTCGTGAGGATTCTGGGAGGGTTATTCGCACACTTATGAGCCATCAGGATAATCTCATTTCTACCCAGCTACTAAATATAATTTCATGGGTTTCCCCGCTTCTAAGTATAAATACTTCTACCTACCTCATTGTTTATAAGAAACTGCACATCTTGTCACAATAAGCAAAACTACAAAGGAGTCTTCAAACAAGAAAATCTTTTGTGATGAGGCATGGAGCTCACAAGGATTTTTCCCCTTTTCCTAATTTTGCCTTTTTCGCTTTTGCTTCCTG